>NC_056060.1:49573723-50198723 GCF_016772045.2 Ovis aries
AAAAAAATTTTTAAATAAGAGTTGGTCCAAGTATGTTAAGAGCCAATCCTAGGTAAATGTGAATTAATGTTAATTCCCCATTTTCCCACTTATTTTAAGTTTATAAGAAGTAGCTTAATGAGATGAATATACATAGCAGAAATACTTTTGGGTCTAAATATCAAAGTTTATTGAAATAAAATATAATCTATAATAAAAAATACTAATAGTGTTACCACTGGTTACAGATTTAAGTATATTAACAAAAATCTAACATTTTAATCCAAAAATGACACTATCTTTGTGGTACAATAACAAACATGAAATTAAAAGTTGAATAATACTGAATAATTCCTTCAGAAATATTTTATACTTTCTCATCTTTGTTCAATATGCCCCTTATAGGAGTATCCTCCAAAAGTGAAACTTCTGAAACTTAAGACTTAGTTTTTAAATTCAAAAAGTTTTAGCATAATTAGCATATAAAACAACAATTTTCTTAAAAATTCAGTTCAACCCTAAGCTGGGGAGATGCTTTTAAGTGTTTTCATTCAAAAACTGTATTTCAGTGCTCTTTTCTATCAACCTCTAGGGCTGCTATTTATTATTCTACAACTGGAATTCAAGCTGGTCATAAACCAAAACAGATATATTACTTCAGAAGCAGAAAGGGCATTAAGATAGTAAAGGAAAGAAGGAGAAAAAAATAGGCACTCGTACACAGTCTATATATTTAAACTTTTTGAGAACTCTATTTCAGTTGGCCAGTCTTGGCCTGGTACAGAGATCTATCATAGCAACCTCCTGACCCAAATAGCTGGACAATAAAGTGAAAGAAGAAGAAAACCTTTTCTCTTGTTGTATTTCAAGATCACTTTCTCTGTGGTCGTTACACCATTTCACTTGCTAGGCCCCCAAATATGTGCGACATTCCAATTATTCCGCACAATAAAAGGAAAAAAGACACATGCACTAACTTTAGGAAATTACTTTCAGGGTACCTCTGAAGTTTCACAAGTGATGATTATCCCTTTTGCTGATTGTTGGGTAGCAAGCACACATCAATCTCCAATCATATTATCCTACTTGTGATGTGTAGATCTGTGAAAACAATAGTTATCATTTTATTAAGAAAACAGCATTTTAACAAAAACCACTGGAAGCTTTTCAAATTCTCATCTTTAAAAATCTGTAAAGCTCTAGGATATCCTATATACCCTGGAAAAAATGGCTATTTCATTCAACTACCATGTAAAAAACAACAAAAACAGACAAAATTGAGAGACATATAGGAGAGGATTAAATGCCAATCTTAGTCTTAAAACATATTTCATTAGTTAGAACTGTTCTGCAGGGTATTTCAGTTATAATGCTCATTTGGACAGGTCTTTGATTTGAGAATTTAAATAGGTATTTCAGTTTCCTGAATTCTTATTTAAAGCTATAACTACACTAGTGCCAAAGAAGCCAGGATCACCTTCAGAAAAATTTTGCTTTGTCTACCATCTAATCTAGGAGGTACCTCTGCCTGTCAGGATATTGCAGTAAGGATAGATACAAAATCCTTAAAGTTAATTGTGACAAATTAAGTGGTTTGAAGGAATTCTTAGAATTAATATCAGACTAAGTAGAGACATTGTAACATATAACTTTTTGATCTCTAAATCTACAGTGGTTTAAAGTTTAGGTTTTATGTTTCTGCCATGGTATTTTAACACCTTTTCTGGGATAGTTTTCTATGCTGTAAAAAAATGTATTATAGGTAGACAAGTCTAAATTTCACTCCTTCTCAGGTCAGCAGTATAAAGCTAAGCTTGAGGAAACAGTTGAACACCTTTGCCCTGCATTATGAGCTGAATTTTTTGGGGGATCAGAAAAGGAAAGTCAGACATTAGAATCCATGTAAAATACATATATGCATATCATAATTTACTAAACTCTAATTTCTAACAGTAGAAATAATGGGATTAAAAGACATGCATGAGTTAAAATTTAAATAAATCTTCAAAATAAATTAACAGGGTCCTGCAATTTGTCCCTTTAGACTGCATTATCTCTGTATTATAGTATATTTTATTCAAGAAGCCTTTGATTATAATTTTAGTTTTAAAGTGTCATTCCAAAAGAGTAACCACAATTTTTCACTTTTTCCAAAGAGCGCTGGACATCTGTAAAAATGACACTCAATAACTAGAGGACCTAAGAACTGAACTCTGATTCCAGTTAGTTCTTTTACTATTTTTGGTTACTTTCTAACAGAAATTTAACTGTATATATCAAATAACATTTTATAGTTAAAAAAAATTAAATAATCCTAAAAAGGACAATACATAAGAGATCTAAATGAATTTTATCCAGCAAAAACATTCATATATATGTATCAGTAATCTGATCCCACTGTACTTTATTCCATGAAGGAACAGAATCTAAATATTTAGATATATTAAAGATACTGGAAAAGATAGATTTTCAACCCTTTTATACTCCCAAGTACTCTTGGTTTTGATTTTGTAGCCCTACGGAACACAAAAGCAACTGTAAAATCCTACATTTGTGGAAGAGGGAAGTCCCTGGCATCCAGTGGTTAAGATTCAGCACTTCCACTGCAGGGGGCATGGGTTTACTCCCTGGTTTGGGAATTAAGATCCCACATACTGTGCAGTGCAGCAAAACAAAACACACACACACTTGGGGAGGAGAAGATGCCATACTCAAACACAAGACAACTCTCCACACTTAACAGCATTCAGAAAAAAACTGGCTGTAGAAATATTGCCACTGGGGGAAAACATCTACACATTCAAGAGCAAAAGATGTGTAATATTTATGATTATTTCAATAATACCCTGTGCTTATCGAAGGTGCAAAGCACTAAAATGAGCACTCTTTAGATACTTAAACTGAGGCACAGTAAATTTGCTGAAGGCAGGATAAAAGCCAGGTTTTCAGACAAAATGCTTCAGAATTTCACATTTCCCATCCCTTAAAATACAAATTATATGCTATCTTTAATGCGATCTTATTTTTATCAAATTTTAGTAAATTTATTATTAGGGTTTAAGTTGTATGTCCAAATATTTTGTGATAGGTAAAAGCCATAAGCTTTCCATCATGTTTTACTATAACTTCATTTAATAGGAAAGTTAAATGAAATGTCATCAATTTGCTTTTTAAAAAAAAAAACAAATGATTTGTTTTAGGACAGCTCTAGAAATTCTTGCCTTGATTTTTGTCCAGTAGGATTTTATAAGTATCTGCTTGAAAGGCCAACATTAATATAGTTCTCTTTTTAAATATATATTTGACTTCTAGTCCTTTCCTCTCGAGATGTTTTGTCTCTTAGTGAACTGAGCTGCTTATTCATTGAAAACAAAATGTTACAGTTTTGTGAAAGTACAAAATGGTTAATGTTGGATTCAATCAATCTGATAGTAAACTGCTTGTTAATTAAGCTAAGATCAAGAAGTATGGGGAAAAATTCAAAACATAATGTGGGATAAGTAGTCAAATACTAGAGATGTTAGACAGAAAATATATTCCAAAGCCTAATTCTAATACTTAAATCTATATGTCTCATTCAACTACTTACTGGACACCTTGAAACATGAAATAAGATACTTTACCTATGCACAATGAACTAGCATTTTACAGGAAGCAGCCAAATGCCAGTTTTAACTGCCTCAAATAGCTTGGTGTGCGTATGCTTACAATGATTCTTAAATTTGAGGAACATTCCCAGATTCCCTTGAGAATCTATTAGATCTAGGAGTCATAGATCCTTGCTTCAGAAACACACACACACACACACACAACACAATTTTTAAGTGTTGATAACACTGTAAATCACAGCA
Organism: Ovis aries; assembly: GCF_016772045.2. Classification (NCBI taxonomy): domain Eukaryota; kingdom Metazoa; phylum Chordata; class Mammalia; order Artiodactyla; family Bovidae; genus Ovis; species Ovis aries. Next base: position 49,577,554 of record NC_056060.1, read on the forward strand.
CTGTTGGGATTGGCATGAGAAAATTTTCATACTGTTAATAAAGACTGGTCACTAACCTTAAGGAATAGTCTTTGAAAGTACGAGAAAGTTCAATGACCGTATCCATTCATTCATCTGCCTCTTTTGCTAGCTCTAATGGTGACTGGTTGATGCAAATGTGCCTCTAATCTAGCCTATAAATCTTAAAAACAAAAATGTTTAAGTTCTAATTTCTGCTAGTCTTATACATGTAACAATTTTCAAGCATTACAAAGTACTGTGAAGGAAAGACTAATACACCACTATCAAATTCCAATATACCCAAACCAACAATGACATGTCTGAATATGTAATTTGTTGACTTGAGCAAAATAAAAACATAATTGCTCTAAATTCTTTTTTACTTTCAAGGATGTAAAACCAGATCTCTAAGAAATTTTTTTAACAGAATTAAACATTTAATTTTCCCCCCACAGTATTCAAAGTAAACATTTTATCATTATTACTCTTGGTATACCAAACTGAATTTCAGGAATGTAAGAAAGCCCAAGTGGGAAATATTACATAGAAAAAGGCTGAATTAGCAAACACGTTATATTTCTTACTTATTTCTCATAAGTATACATTGACATTTACTTATCTGATAGCAGTACTGCTGGTTTCGAGTAAATTTTTCTTCCTTCAATGGGAATGCAGAATGGCAGTGTTGTCTTTGGAACAAATTAAGAAGACAGTAACAACTAACAGAGGAATAACTTCTACACATATGTTTTTCAAGGGCAATGAATAGTTAAGAATATAATTATGGAAAAGTATGCCTCAAATACATTTTTAAAAATTTCTCAGGATTTATTGTTTTGTTTCTTAATAAAATATAATGCACCGACACTGTGTTTCCTCCTTTAACCAACAGTGATATCAAGAATAAACTCGGCCTAAAAATCAATTGTTTGAGCTAACAGAGAACTGTGTAATACATTTTATATCTGATTACTTGAGCACTATATGCATATTTTGGGTTACGGTCAAGAGGCTCACCAAATATTTTGTATGAAAGTTTTATAAACCAAACAGGTTCTCTGATGACTTACCATGCTAGCATGTGAAATTTGAAGGAATAACAAATGGTATAACATAAAGAGACATGTGATACAGGCGGACATAAAAGATACAGCTTGACCCTGAATATTTCTCTTAGAATAACTTCATCCATAAATAAGACTTTACTTTTTATATATAGATTTATCCCACAACTGGTCTTGGATCACAGAGAATGTGAAGGACATAGCTTAAGAAATCAAGACGATGGGTTTTTTTGTAGTCTTTCGTCCCCTCAGACCACAAAAAGCATTCTCTAAGTGGATGCTCAGGTTAAATTAAGATGCTCTTGAACAGACAAATTTACTGAGGCTTAGAATGTAAATCACGTAACTACTTACAGCAGCAATAGTCTTTTCAAAAATGACTAAAACAAACTTTTAAATATAAAGCATATAAAAAGGACTATCAAGGATAGTTTTCCAAACTATAGAAATACAGGAAAATATGTGTTGCCTCATAATAAAGTTCAATAAATATTCTTTCTGAATCCTAGAAACACTATAAGATGTTATAGGTTATTTGGTTCTTATAAGTTAGAAAAATCTGATTGTTTCTACATAAATTCCTCCAAATTCTTATCTATCGTCAAACAGATTTTTAATAATGCTTTTCTACTAGACTCAGAGACTATCTCTAACATCCTTTCAGAAATGTGCTTTTTTTTGATTTAATAAGTATACTTAATTTTCTACAAAATAAACATGATTTAAATTTTAAGGTTCAAGGTAATTATAGAAAAAGGTAGACACTGAACTATCTCTTTTTGTAAATCCCTATATTTACAAGGGCTAGCATCCACTGTGGTTTTCTCTTTATACTCACTTGTCACACTGAATAAATAGTAACTGTGGTCCAAGTAACCTATATTAAAGATTTTAAAACTCCTCAAAATTTTACAACACTACAAAGTTTTAAGATCTAATTTTGAGAGTATTAGTGTTATGTAATTTTGTTACTGGAAAAGAAATAAATTTTTTTTTCTTATCTAAATTAAATCCAAGTTCCATTATCAGTTTCTCAACGTATATCTAAAATGTACATTCCTAAACAAAGGTAAAGCTGTTCAAGGGCTGAACTAGTCCAATATACAACTGAGGGTTATTTATTATTATTATTATTGTCTTTTTTTTTCTTTTTAAATCTATATTAAACCCCTGGTTTCTCATGGATCAGATCATAATTTAACATTGTAAAAATTAATTTCAGAAACTATTGTGCTAATATTTAGATTTGAGGAAGGAATCAGACAAAATCAATGATCTCTATTCATTGTTAGAACAGAAAATGAAATAGCTTACTAACTGATATGAGTTATGAATGTCACTATGACATAAAATTTGCTGTTATTTACTTATTTGGCTACAAGTGCATTATTTTTCATGAATAACAACACAGCATTTCCAACTTGTAACATGAAACTCCAGCTCATAAAGAGTATACTGTGTGATTTTAAAAAGTCTGATTGTAATTAAGTAACAACCTTTCCCCTGATAAACATGAACAAAATCCATTGGGAAATCAGGCACAGACGGTATTTATCGGTTTTTCTTCCTTTCCTCCTATGGTTGTTTCTGAAGACATACAGATGGCTCCAACAGAATCCACACTTGTTACAAAATGACACAGCTATTTTTCTCCTTTTCCTTTTCTTTATCTTTTTCTCGTGGTTCCTTTCGTTTACGTTCACTGTTTCCAGATTGTCTGCCACTTGACGGAGAGGCTTGCGCTGGCTGGCTTTGCTTTAAGGAAAATAAACAGGAAGAAATTATCACAATTTTTCTAAGATGCTTAAGCAGAGTTATCTAGAAAGAAAAATCATGAAAGTAAAAGGCATCAGTAACGGAAAAAAGGCTACTGGTATATAAATTTTTAATGTTATATGGTACCTGCGTAATTGCCTCTATCATTCAGAATAGATATAATTAATGTATCCATTATTGTAAGTAAATAAACAATAAATAACATGTGAGCAACTTCCCTTTCACTTTTCACTTTCATGCATTGGAGAAGGAAATGGCAACCCACTCCAGTGTTCTTGCCTGGAGAATCCCAGGGACAGGGGAGCCTGGTGGGCTGCTGTCTATGGGGTCGCACAGAGTCGGACACGACTGAAGCGACTTAGCAGCAGCAGCAGCAGCAGCAAGATAATCACAAACTTAGGACTGTGTCATAAAACCCATGGATGCTAAAATGCTAACAGAGTCAATACCTAATTTAAAAGTTTTAATCTCAGCACACATTTCTTTATTGCTAAAATGATCCTTATATTTAAGAGTCAGAACACTAGTCTTTACCGGGGCCTGTGTAGAAGCAGAAGCAGAAGCGGAAGCAGAAGCGGAAGCAGAAGCAGCAGCTGCTGCAGCTTGTTCCTGTTCCTGGTAATATTGAGAAGCTCGTCGATCCTCTTCTTCTTGGAGTTTCTTTGCTAGTTCCAAATCACTGATTCCTTCAGGTATTTGTTCCCAATTGATCTCTTGGCTCTGCTGTTCTTGTTGTAAAGATAAAGCCATAAGATAGTCCTAAGAAATTAAATGATAACCATCTTTAGCTGTGAGATTTTACCCAAGAACTAATGTGTATAAATTCAGAGCTTATATCTACAAATCTATGAAAATGGCTTTTTAAAAACATACTAGATGTTAAATATAAAAATAAAAGTTTATTATTTCTGTTTGTGAAACAGTATTATTTCGGCAATGCTGCCATTGTTATCAATATTTTAAAAATTCATTTAAAATTCTCTCTAGCAGCAGTATATAAGGCATTCAAGAAAGTTTATAAAAGAGAGAAGCACATGTCTATAGAAAATTGATACAAAATAAAAAAGCATAAATAGGAAAGTTAAGATTACCATATTATCATCATAGAGTCAACTACTGTTAACAATTAATATATAATTCATCTCGGTTTTTTCTATATTCACATATGGATTTAAATACATCTTCCAACTCCTGAAACTTTCATAATGTTTTCTTTTCTATTTAATGTCATAAAAGTCTTCTGTTTTAAAAAAAAATCATAAACACAGACCCAAATTATTTATTAAAGTCTTCCAAAGACAATTTTTAAAGCCAATGTAGCTGTCCATCAAACAATCATATGCAGTTACTTAATCATGCTCTTCCTCCTCCTATACACATACTCAGATTATTTCCTATGAGATAAAGTGATGCATCTTTGGTCAAAAGTTATACATCTAACTTAACGTCCACTTTTATTACGAATTAGTGCTGAATGAAACTTGACTATTCTGTGCACCTCCCCCAGCACACTCTCAAAGTAAGAGAATTATAAATAATCACAGAAGATATGTAAAAGGTTGTTGCCTGTGAACACCTTGTACTATCTAGCATGATCATCTTAGAGGCATCAAGAAATTGTCCTTCAAATTTTTCTCCTCGATTCTTCAAACTCCACTCTTTGCCAAGTCTTTGATACTTAAAAAAAAATTTATTTTTATTTATTCACTTATTTGGCTGCACTGGGTCCTAGTTGTGGCAAAGGAGATCTTTAGTTGACACACATGGGATCTTCGATCTGACATGCGGGATCATTTTTCAGTTGTGGCATGTGAACTCTTAGTAGCAGCATGTAGGAGCTAGTCCCCTAAGCAGGGATTGAACCTGGGCCTCCTGCCTTGGGACCGTGAAATCTTAGCCACTGGACCATCAGCAAAGACTCGCTTCTTTGTTACTTTGCAAACAATATCATATGTATAGTCTCAAGATCTTATGACTAGATTACTGTGGCAATCTACTGCTTTACTAAAATCCTTGTGTGCCAATATTTTTTATATACAGTGGTTTAAAAATCTTATATATTTCTCTTAAATAACACTTAAAAACAATGCCCCTGTATACCTTCTGGAGGAAAATGAGTATGGATTACTATGGCTGTTTGTCAAAGCAAAGTTGAGAGTCCTAGAAAGATTAGCATTTGTTTGAATCAAGTATTCTTTTGTCCATTCACAGCTTGCTATTCAAACTGCCATTACAGAACTTATATATTAGTTGGTAAAATACCTGCCTCCCCAACTGACTGCCGAGTCACTGAGAACAGGACAGAATGATTTATCTTTGTGTCCCCAGGACCTAGTTACAGTGTTCAATACAACTGCTCAATGAATACTGGCTAAACGAACACAGTCTCTATGCACTTAAATTGTTATCAGCAAAACATGTGCCAACTGTTTAACATAACCATATTTCCACCTCAGTTAGAAAATGTCACATCATTGTTAGACTTCTAGTAATAAACGCAACTGTGGCTCTAAGTCTACCCACCAACAAGCAAAAATTTCATCTATCTCAGTTCTAAATAAGAATTCTACCAGCAGTGCAGCTCCCGCTGTAAAAGTGTCTGTTCCTCCTTACCTTGGATTCTAAGGCTTAGAACACCCCCTACTCTTTACCCAGTGCATGCAATCTTGAAGACTCCCTCTGTACTACTTTTTTCTAACTAACCAAAATAGATCTCAAATATGTACTCATCTCATCGTCTCTACCACTAAAGCTAAGCAAATCGCTACTTTGCTTACACCAGTGTCCTTCCTATGCATTTGCCACATAGCAGGTTTTTAAAAAGGTAAAGCAGTGCTTCCTTCAGCAGCATATATACTAAAATTGGAATGACACAGAGGAGATTAACATGGCCCCTATGCAAGGATGACATACAAATTTGTGAAGCATTCCACATTTTTTACAGAAGTAGACATATACTGTTGTACATATGAAACATGTTATAAACTAATGTTACCTCACTTTAAGAAAACAGGTAAATTAGATCATTGTCACTTCCATGTTTAATATCTGGCATATCTTCCCTCCTACAATTAGAATAAAATTCCAACTCTTTACCATGACCTTCACAGTTCAATATAATTAGGCCTTCTGAACCAAAGTGTACAATTAATGTAGAATAATCATTTACCTATTTAGGAAGTAATAGAATTTCACAAGTATTGATATATTAATTAACAAATCTTTAGTTCAAAATTCTGAATAACCAAATTCATATTTGAAAGGAATGAGCATTTATCAATAAAACAATATGAAGATGAAACATATTTACCTGATCTATCTGATCTTGTTGTCCTCTGTATACAGTTTCAGGATCTGAAGGAGGCCGCAGATGAAATTCTGAGTCACAGAAATTTCCATCACCATCAACATTGTGTAGGCTTTCCCAAACAACTTTTTCTTCAGTGAGAAATCCTTGGTCTGTTACCAACAAATATAGTAGACCCTTAATAAGAAATAAGAAAAAGGACTGTTAAGTTGATTAAAACTAGTTTAAAAATTTATAATTTAAAATAAATTATATAATCTGTTTAAAATATAATTATTCCTACTAATTTCCTGTTATGTCATCCTACTATATGACATAATAAATAGTAGACCAAGTAGATAACTTACTTGCTCACTAAGTTATATCCACTTGACTTTGAATATATTTTATAATTGCTACACCATAGTATAATGAGAATTAGGAGCTCTTAGCGTCTCAACTAATTCATAACTTATAAACAGCCCCTTGGGATTTTTTAATCTCCCTTCACAAAATAGAAAAATACTAGACAATAAGTCCCTAAAAAATACATCAAATAACAAGACATAGTACAAAAAAATTATATAATATTGCCTGTTTCTTAAAAAAATTAAGCCTATATCACTAATCCAATCCATATCAATTTTTCCCTGTCTGCACCATTTGCTGCTCTTAATTTATATACACCAATGGTACTTTGTACTTTTTTTATTGTAGCACTGAATCATACTACACAATGATTATATTTTCCTCCTTGTTCTCCAGACTATATAGTCTATCTCTTGGCCTACTGTAGGCTGTATCATAAAGCTGGAGTCTAATATTTATTGAATCAATGTATTCATAATGTATTTATAGTCATTATCATAGAATTTAGCATTGATCTCTAACTGTTCATATGCATCAGTTCTAATTGCAATCGTATGTAAAGGGTCCCTAGTATAATGCTTGTAAGCAATTTTTTCCTCAGATTTGCCAAGGATAAGACTTTCAATTACTTAGAGTTCCCACTGGTTAATATAGTATTTATAATTGCACAAGAATCATAGTTTTCAAGTTTTCACTTATACACAATCTTAATAATAAGAAATTCCTTTAAAGACTTGTGGTACGTGTAGCAAAATTACTGAATAAATTCTGAAGCTCAAAAAAAAAAAACTAAGTAGTTACTCTGGAACATTTATTATGTGTCCAGCACTGTGAGACACAGCTCTTCCTAGGGTACAGTCTTTCCTATTGTCTAGTAGCAGTTACATTCAAGCATCAGCTGTAGACATTGGTTAATTTATAAGGTCACTGAAATGACTACAGCAACATGAAAAGTATTTATAAAGAAAAACATTATGGTATAAAGTTTAAAGATACTATTTTAAGCAAAAATTAAGTCCAGGATCATTTTTTTAAAAATCAAGTATGTTCCAATTTATCAAATATTGAGTGCCTGCCATATACTCAGCACTATGCTAAGTGATTGAGGATTCATATCATGGATTGTAATGATCCCACCTTACTCTGGTATTAGCTTCTCCTTTTCTGTGATTCCACAGAATTCTGAACTTAACACTATTACAGCACTTCATACACTGAATTATCATTGTCTGTTTACTTACTTATCTCTACTAATACATTTCAGGCTTGACCTAACATATTTTTAATACCTAGATAGGGTTTACCTTGTTCTAGGAAAATTAAAGAGTAAAAACTTAATTTTCCACTGAACAAGTCTGACCCTTTTTGTTTAATACTTATCACAATGCATTTCAACATATTATACAATATATAAGTTTTACAATTTATTCTATGTAGGTCGTATATTAGATTGGCTGTTTGTTGGGAAAGAACTATAATCTTATCAATAATTTTTCTCCAAATGACACTTTAGGAAAGGTAAATTCTAGGAGGGTTTTTATGAAAGCTATTACTAACCATGCTGCTGCTGCTCTGCTAAGTCGCTTCAGTCGTGTCCGACTCTGTGTGACCCCATAGATGGCAGCCCACCAGGCTCCCCCGTCCCTGGGATTCTCCCGGCAAGCACACTGGAGTGGGTTGCCATTTCCTTCTCCAATGCATGAAAGTGAAAAGTGAAAGTGAAGTTACTCATTCGTGTCCGACTCTTAGCGACCCCATGGACTGCAGCCTACCAGGCTCCTCCGTCCATGGGATTCTCCAGGCAAGAGTACTGACCATAGCACATGAATATTTAAAAGTTTTAATTAAAAGGGTAGTCATTTCTTGCATATCTAACCTATCTTCTTATGGACACCAGCCTCAATTTCTTCCTCTTTTAGATGTTGACATTTATCAAAAAAGTCTATAATTGGTCCACTGACAACAATGCTGGTTATTACTTAACAGTTCCTTGACACAGCTGCAGTGTAAAATAGCAAAGCATGTATCCATGCTGTACTGAATACTTTAAGTTCATTTGTTCCTGACAGTCTACAATTAAATCACCACTAAGAATATTTCTTGGGAATTCCCTGGATGTCCAGTAGTTAGGAAGTAATGTTTCACCACTGTGGCCCAAGTTCAATCCCTGGTTTAGGAACTAAACGCAAACCATGTGGTGTGGCTAAAAAGGAAAAAAAAAAATTCTTGCTTTTGTATCCCAGCACTGCTGTGATATTGTCTAGCCAAAGTTTGCTTACCTAACCTTAAATCTTTTTCCTAATCTCACTCACCAGTCTCTAAAATATTAATTTCATCAAAAAATACAAAATACATATATTAAATTCATAATTATTAATATATAAATGTACATTTTATTATGTGAAAATATATTAGATAATTTTCATAATTTTTTAAAATGGGCACTTTTAACTATTAAAGACTGAACAAAAATCTATTCTATGTAAAATATACTAATAATTTCATACAGAGTATATAGTATTTGTATTAACAATATACATAAAGCCATCACATTTTGTAAATTGGCAAGACAGAAGAAAATCTGATAATACTGTAATACAAAAGTAATTCCAGCCTTTAAGTACAGAGGAAAACACTGCTAGTTTCTGGTTAACTAGGTTGGATTTGAATTATTTAAAGCCTGGTCTCTCGGATGTAAAGTGGGAATAATAATATCCACTCCTCAGAGGGGAGTTGTGAAAATTAAATGAGATAATGATATGGGTACCAGAAAGCATAAAAATCTTTTCTACAAATCACAGTAAAAATAAGCTCCATTAATGGAATAATACACTTACAGATACTTTTGACTGACTGCCAATTTATTATAGACTGGTTCAGTTCAGTTCAGTCGCTCAGTTGTGTCCAACTCTTTGCGACCCCACGAACTGCAGCACGCCAGGCCTCCCTGTCCATCATCAACTCCCGGAGTTCACTCAGACTCGCATCCATCGAATCAGTGATGCCATCCAGCCATCTCATCCTCGGTTATCCCCTTCTCCTCCTGCCCCCAGTCCCTCCCAGCACCAGAGTCTTTTCCATGGAGAGGGAAATGGTAACCCACTCCAGTATTCTTGCCTGGAAAATCCCAAGGATGGAGGAGTCTGGTAGGTTACAGTCCACGGGGTCGCAAAGAGTCGGACACGATGGAGAGACTTCACTTCACTATGCTGGATGAAATTTAAATAAAGATAAGTCTAGAAGTACTTCCTTAGAGTTAGTAAAGCTACTGCTGTATTATTTGCTCAAAGATTATTAAAAAAAAAAAAAAAAAGTCTTTTCCAATGAGTCAACTCTTCGCATGAGGTGGCCAGAGTACTGGAGTTTCAGCTTTAGCATCATTCCTTCCAAAGAAATCCCAGGGTTGATCTCCTTCAGAATGGACTGGTTGGATCTCCTTGCAGTCCAAGGACTCTCAAGAGTTTTCTCCAACACCGTAATTCAAAAGCATCAATTCTTCGGCGCTCAGCCTTCTTCACAGTCCAACTCTTAACTTCCACACATGACTACTGGAAAAACAATAGCCTTGCCTAGATGGACCTTAGTCGGCAAGGTAATGTCTCTGCTTTTGAATATGCTATCTAGGTTGGTCATAACTTTCCTTCCAAGGAGTAAGCGTCTTTTAATTTCATGGCTGCAGTCACCATCTGCAGTGATTTTGGAGCCCCCCAAAATAAAGTCTGACACTGTTTCCACTGTTTCTCCATCTATTTCCCATGGAGTAATGGGACCGGATGCCATGATCTTCGTTTTCTGAATGTTGAGCTTGAAGCCAACTTTTTCGCTCTCCTCTTTTACTTTCATCAAGAGGCTTTTTTAGTTCCTCTTCACTTTCTGCCATAAGGGTGGTGTCATCTGCATATCTGAGGTTATTGATATTTCTCCCGGCAATCTTGATTCCAGCTTGTGCTTCTTCCAGTCCAGCATTTCTCATGATGTACTCTGCATATAAGTTAAATAAGCAGGATGACAATATACAGCCTTGACGTACCCCTTTTCCTATTTGGAACCAGTCTGTTGTTCCATGTCCAGTTCTAACTCTTGCTTCCTAGCCTGCATATAGATTTCTCAAGAGGCAGGTTAGGTGGCCTGGTATTCCCATCTCTTTAAGAATTTTCCACAGTTTATTGTGATCCACACAGTCAAAGGTTTGGGCATAGTCAATAAACCAGAAATAGATGTTTTTCTGGAACTCTCTTGCTTTTTCCACAATCCAGCGGATGTTGGCAATTTGATCTCTGGTTCCTCTGCCTTTTCTAAAGCCAGCTTGAACATCAGGAAGTTCACGGCTCATGTATTGCTGAAGCCTGGCTTGGAGAATTTTGAGCATACTTTACTAGCATGTGAGATGAGTGCAATTGTGTGGTAGTTTGAACATTCTTTGGCATTGCCTTTCTTTGGGATTGGAATGAAAATGGACCTTTTCCAGTCCTGTGGCCACTGCTGAGTTTTCCAAATTTGCTGGCATATTGAGTGCAGCACTTTCACAGCATCATCTTTCAGGATTTGAAATAGCTCAAATGGAATTCCATCACCTCCACTAGCTTTGTTTGCAGTGATGTTTTTTAAGGCCCACTTGACTTCACATTCCAGGATGTCTGGCTCTAGATGAGTGATTACACTAATGTGATTATCCGGGCAGTGAAGACCCTTTTTGTACAGTTCTGTGTATTCTTGCCATCTCTTCTTAATATCTTCTGCTTCTGTTAGGTCTATAGTTTATTATTATTATAGGTCCCTAGTTATAGACACCATTTATCTATACAGTGTTGAGAAAATATTCTATCCAGATATTAAAATTATTTTTTGTTGAAAGTATATCTAGAATTCCATGGAATGAACTGTGTTTCTACTCTAGGTGTTCCAAAGAGTTTACAGAAGCAGGAAGAAACAAAATAAAGTGATCATTAAATACAAATGCAAACGGCCCTAAAAATATCAGGGTCTTTCAAAAGTGAAATGTTAGAAATCTTCCTGTTCCTGCTCAGTAAATGATCTTGCCTTACACATTAAAGAAAATAGAACTACCGAAACAATAACTTTCTCTATTTCCTGCCATCAAATCTATAAACCTACCTGTAGCCATTGTTGTTATTTGTTGTTCAGTTGCTCAGTCATATCTGACTCTTTGCGAACCCATGAACTACAGCACCATAGACCTCCCTGTCCTTCACTATCTCCCAGAGTTCACTCAAACTCAAGTCCATTAAGTTGGTAATGCCATCCAGCCATCTCATCCTCTGTTGCCCCCTTCTCTTCCTGCTTTCAATCTTTCCCAGCATCAGGGTCTTTTCCAATGAATCAGCTCTTCGCATTCAAGTGGCCAAATATTGGAGCTTCAACTTCAGCATCAGTGCTTCCAATGAATATTCAGGGTTGATTTCCTTTAGGATTGACTGATTCGATCTTGTAGTCCAAGGGACTCTCAAAAGACCCAGAGGGATGGTACGGGGAGGGAGGAGAGAGGGGGATTCAGGTTGGGGAACACGTGTATACCTGTGGTGGATTCATGTTGATGTATGCCAAAACCAATACAATATTGTAAGGTAATTAACCTCCAATTAAAATAAATAAATATTTTTTAAAAAGTCTTCTCCAGCACCAGAGGATTAATTCTTCAGCATGCAGCCTTCTTTATGGTTCAACTCTCACATGTATACGTGACTACTGGAAAAACCATAGCTTTGATTATATGGACCTTTGTCAGCAAAGTGATGTCACTGCTTTTCTTCCAAGGAGCAAGTGTCTTTTAATTTCATGGCTGCAGTCATCATCCACAGTGATTCTGGAGCCCAGGAAAATAAAATGCCACTGTTTCTACTTTTTCCCCATCTATTTGCCATGAAGTGATGGGACTGGATGCCATGATCTTAAGTTTTCTGAATGTTGAGTTTGAACCCAGCTTTTTCACTCTCATCTTTCACCCTCATCAACAGGCATTTTAGTTCTTGCTTTCTGTCACTAGGGTGGTAACAACTGCATATCTGAGTTTGTTGATATTTCTTCCAGCAATCTTGATTCCAGCTTATGAGTCAACCAGCCTGACATTTTGCATGATGTCCTTTGTATATAAGTTAAATAAGCAGGGTGACAATATATAACCTTGACGTACTTCTTTCCCAGTTTTGGACAATTGTTCCATGTAAGGTTCTAACTGTTGGGTTTCTGTCCTGCATACAGGTTTCTCAGGAGACAGGTAAGGTGGTCTGGTATTCCCACTTCTTTAAGAATTTTTCATTATTTTTTGTGATCCACAGAGTCAAAGGCGTTAGTATGGTCAATGAAGCAGAAGTAGATGTATTTTTGGAATTCCTTTGCTTTCTCTATGATCCAATGAATGCTGGCACTTTGATCCCTCAGAGAATGTTCAAACTACCATACAATTACAATTTCACATGCTAGCAAGGTAATACTCAAAATTCTTTAAGCTAGGCTTTAGCAGTATATGAACCGAGAACTTCCAGATAATCAAGCTGGATTTAGAAAAGGCAGAGGAACCTATAGTCATAGTCTATTCTTTCCCTTCTTTATGATGAAGAGGTCTCTTTTTAAATCAAAGGCCAACCCCTTTCACCTATGAAAGTGTCTATCCTTTCTCATCTTCCTTATCTATTTATCTGTTGATGTACACTTACGCTGCTACATGTCTTGGCTATTATAAATAGTGCTGCTATGAACACAAGGGTTGCACGTACCTTTTTCCACTAGGGTTTCCGTCTTTTTTGGATACACACCCAGGAGTGGAATTGTTGGATCAAATGGTAGTTCTATTCTTAGTTTTTTGAGGGATCTTCATACTGTTTTCCATAGTAGCTATACCAATTTACTTTCCCACCCACAGTTTACCCTTTTCTCCACACCCTCTCTAGCATTTATTATTTGTAAACTTTTTGATGATGGCCATTTTGACCAGTGTGGGTAATATCTCACTGTTGTTTTCATTTGCACTTCCCTAATAATTAGCAGTTTTGAGCACCTTTTCATATGCCTGTTGGCCATTTGTATGTCTTTTGGGAGAAATGTCTATTTAGGTCTTCTAATAATTTTTGATTGAGTTATTTTTTAAATTGAGTTGTATGAGTTCTTTGTAGTTTTGGAAATTAACCCCTTATACGACACAACATTTGCAAATGTTTTCTCCCATTCAGTGGGTTACATTTTAGTTGTTGATTTCCTACACTGTGCAAAAGCTTTTAAATTTGATTAGGTTCCATTTGTTTATCTTTGCTTTTATTTCTTATGCCTTGGGAGACTGAGCTAAGAGAATACTGCTGTGATTTATCAAAGAATGTTTTGCCTATGTGTTCTTCTAGGTAACGGCCTCATAGAATGAATTTGGTAACGTTCCCTCCTCTTCAGTCTTCTGGAATAGTTTGAGAAAGATAAGTTCTCTGTATGTTTGGTGGAATTCTTCAGTAAAATTATCTAGTCTGAGCTTTTGGGGAGTTTTTTGGTGTTGTCATTGTTAAAAAAAATTTTTTTAAACAGATTCTGTTTTACTTCTAGCGATCAGTCTGTTCAAAGTCTGTTTCTTCTTACTCAGTTTTAGCAAGCAGTAGGTTTACAAAAACTTGTCCATTTTTTCAAAGTTGCCCCAATTTGGTGGCATAGGAGTTTTACGGTGTCATGTCTAACATTTAAGTCTTTAAGTCATTTTGAGTTTATTTTTGTATATGGTGTGAGGGAATGTTCTAACTTCATTGATTTACATGCATCTGTCCGACCTTCCCAACACTACTTCCTAAAGAAACTGCCTTCTCTCCATTGTCTATTCTTGTTTCCTTTGTTAAAGATTAATTGTGTGAGTTTAGGTGTGTGAGTTTATTCGTGGGTTCTTTATCTTGTCCTACTGGATCCATATATCTATTTTTGTGCCAATTCCATGCTTCCCCCCCACCCATGCTTTTTGATGACTGTAGCTTTGTGTTATTCTAAAGCCTAGGAATATTATGCCTACAGCTGTTCTTTTTCTTCAGGATTGCTTTGGCAATTCTGAGTCTTTTGTGGTCCTAAAAAAATTTTAGGAATGTTTGTTCTAATTCTGCAGAAAATGTCATGGGTTATTTGAAAGGGATTGCATTAAACCTGTAGATTGCTTTGGGAAGTATGCCCATTTTAATAATATGAATTCTTCCATCCAAGAGCACAGGATATCTTTCCATTTCTTTGAATTGGCTTCAGTTAGCTTTACCAATGTTTTATAGTTCTCAGTATACAGGTCTTTCACTTTCTTGGTTAGTTTTATTTCTAGGTTTTCTGTTTGGAGGGGTTTCTCCATAAAATTTTGAACAGGACTTAAAAAAAATATTTCTGATACTTGTTGGCTTAAAGAAATTCAACGCATTTCTGTATATTAATATGGTATCCTACTACCTTACTGAACTTATTTATTAGATCTAATAGTTTTTGTGTGGAGGATTCAGGGTTTTCTGTATAAAGAATCATGTCATCTGCATAGGATGACAGTTTTACTTCTTTCCTTCCAATGTGGATACCATTTATTTACTCTTCTTATCTGTTTGCTGTGGCTAGAACTTCCAATACTATGTTGAATAGAAGTGATGAGAGCAGGCATCTTTGCTTTGTTCCTGAATTCAGCAGGAAGGTTTTCAGCTTTTCACCACTGAGTATTATATTAGCTATGGATTTGTCAAAAATGACTTTTATTATGTTGAGATATGTTTCCTCTATACTCACTTTGTTGAGATTTTTTAAAACATAATTTTATTTATTTATTTTAGGCTGTGCTAGATTTTTGTTGCTATGCAGGTTTTTCTCTAGTTGTGGCAAGCAGGGGCTACTGTTTGTTACAGTGCATGAGCTTCTCTTGTTGTAGGGCACAGGCTCTAGTGCACACAGGCTTCAGTACCTGTGGTATGTGGGCTCGGCAGTTGTGGTTCCCAGGTTCTAGAGGACAGGTTCAACAGTTATGTTGCTTTGGCTTAGCTGTTCCACAGCAAGTGGGATCTTCCCAGATCAGGGATTGAACCTATATTTCCTACATAGGCAGGCAGATTTTTTACCACTGAGCCACCAGGTAAGCTCCTAGTGATAGTTTTTATCATGAATGTGTGTTGAATTTTATCAAATGCTTTTTCTGCACCTATTTAGATGATCAGGTGGCTGTCATCTCATTGATTGATTTGCATATCTTGAACCATCCTTGCAATTCTGGAATGAATACAACTTGATCATGATATATGATCCTTTTTATGTATAGTTGGATACAGTTTGCTAATATTTCATTGAGAATTTCTGCAACTATATTCATCAAAGATACTGGCTTGTAATTTTCTTTTTTTGTGGTATCTTTGTCTGGTTTTACTATCAGGGGTGGTTTCACAGTATGACTTTGGTAGTGTTTCTTCCTCTTCAATATTTTGGAATACTTTGAGAGGGATAAGTTTTTCTTTGTATGTTTGGTAGAATTCTCCAATAAAGCCATCTGGTCCTGGACTTTTGTTTGCCAGGAGTTTTTGGTTTGGGGGTTTGTTTGTTTATTTGATTACAGATCCTCTTTCATTTCTAGTGATCATTCTGTCCAAATTACCTGTTTCATTTTGACTCAGTTTTGACAAACTTGTTTACAGAAACTTATCCATTTTTTTCTAGGTTTGTTGGCATATATTCACAGAATTTATGAGTTTTTAAAATTTCTACAATATTGGATGTTATTTTTCCTCCTTCATTTCTTATTTTATTTGGGTCCTCTCTCTTTTCTTCTTAGTGAGCCTGGCTAGAGGTGTCAATTTTGCTGTTTATACTTTCAAACAATCAGCTCTTGGTTTCACTGATTTTTTTTCTATTTTTAAAAATTTCTGTTTTATTTCCTCTTTGATCACTACTATTTTATTCCTTCTGCTGACTTCAGATTTTGTTTGTTCTTCTACTTCTCTTAGGAGGAAGGCTCGGTAGTTTGAGATTTTTCTTGCTTTTGAGGAAGCCTGTATGACCATAAAATTCCTTTTAGAACTGACTTTGTTGCATCCCCTAGATTTTGTAAGTTGTTTTCATTGTCATTTGTCTTAATGCTTGAAATAATTTCTATCCATCTTAATCACCAAATCTGGTTGATTATATCTCCTAAATGTCTATGGAATCTGTCTACTCTCTATTTCTTTACAATCTTAGTTCAAGTCATTACAATCTCTTACTTGCCCTCCTACAATAGTCTCCTAACTAAATACACGTCCACTCTTGCCTCTAAGTCCAAAGCATCTCAACACATTATTGACCAGGGGATTTTTGCAGAAACTAATGCCTATGGCATTAATAGGTTTTCAGTCAATAATGTGTTAATGTTATATAAGGGGCAGGTGTATCACCACTAGTGATATACTGTTTAGCCATGAAATAAGGTTCACTGAGAAAACTTAGAAGTAGAGAAATAGCAGGATGCACATATTCCCTCAGCTATCATTATCTCACAGAAATACATACTCAATCCAGAAACAGACCTAACATAGAATGAGTTCTAGGAGAGGGTCACTCTTTCCAACCACATAGGAAAACTGCAAATACCTAGATGACTATTAAAGGACTTACAGGTCAGGGGTATGGCCTTGATTTTTTTTTTTTTTAAAAAGGTAACATCTAAAGTTCAATTTTGGGAAGTTGTAAAACAATCACCAAAGATAGTCAGTGATCTTGTTTTCTTAACTAAACTATCTCACCCCTGCTAATAAGCAAAAGGAAAAAAGAGAGACAGAGAAAGAACAAAAAGAATCATTAGGCCATTAGGAGACCAAGGTCTATTTCTCCTTTTTTTTTTTGGATGGCATCATCGACTTGATGGACATGAGTTTGAGCAAGCTCTGGGAGTTGGTGATGGACAGGGAAGCTGGGTGAGCTACAGTCCATGACGTCAGCAAAGAGTCAGACACGACTGAGCAACTGAACTGAACTGTGGCTTATAGGATCTCAGTTCCCCAACCAGGTATTGAACCCAGGCCCTGGCAGGGAAAGTGCCAAGTCCCAACCACTGGATCACCAGGGAATTCCCTATTTTTCCTTTTAACTGAGAACTCTATAAGATCTGGTATCTATTTCTTGAGCCTTATTACATCATGCCTCCTATTTTCTATGCTTTAGTCACATAGGCCTTCTTTGAACTCCTTACAAAGTTAGGTTATTTCCCTCCTCAGGGCATTGCACACATGTTCCATCTGCTTAGTTAACTGCAACTCCCCTTTTATCCTGACACTCTCAAATAGGTTATAAGTCTAATAAAAGTATTCACAGCATGTTGTATGTAGCATTTACAGAGTAAATCTCAGAATAAATGATAACTACTTGTGCAATTATTTAACGTGTTTCCCTTGCCAAATCAGGAGCTGCCTTGCTCAGGCTGCAGTCCTGGTACTTAGTTGAGCACTCAGTCATAATCATGCCCAATAGATATTTGATTAAATGAATGAACAAAATGTGGACTTGAGGAGATAAGGTAAAATAAAGCAAGATGACCTAGCAGTATTTATTATGTAGGAATAATTCTGATTTTGTAGTTCTTTGGCCTTAGATTTCTGAGGAATATGGATAAATCTGGGTCTATACCTATCACATATCTAGCTTAAATATGGCAATAATACAAATAAACCCTTGCTATAACAAACAGCAGAGTAGGAAAGCTAGGACTATAGAGTATTCCTATGTAAGAAAACAAATCATTATTTTATACTGCTTTTTACAGTTCACTGATTAATGTGTTGAAGGAAACATGAAGTCAGATTCTTAACTTCAATAAGCCTGCACACCTCAACTACTGAGGCTGCATGCCACAACTACTGAGCCCATGCACCACAACTACTGAAGCCTGAGGACCTAGAGCCTACGGTCTGCAACAAGAGAAACCACTGCACTGAGAAGCCCATGACCACAAAGAAGAGTAGCCACCACTCGCTATAACTAAAGAAAGCCCATGGGCAGCAATGAAGACCCAGAACAACCAAAAATAAATTTTTAAAACTTAAAAAAATCACCTGGCAAGTGTTTTTTTAAATATTCAACCGTCTATGGGGTCGCACAGAGTCAGACATGACTGAAGCGACTTAGCAGCAGCAGCTGCAGCAGCAGCAAGTCCCACCTCTACAGATTCTGATTTAATTGAGATCATGGTGGGATCTGGGCATTGGGATTTTTTTAAGAGCTCCCTTAAAACTGTATGCTAGGCAGTTCTAGTATACAATCTGGGTTGAGAACCACTGGTTTAAGGAGAAAAGAAGTAGCTTACTGAAGAGTTAGTATTTGAAATGCTCCTTAAACAATAGGTGAAAACTGGATAGGCAAAAACGGGTGAGAATGGGGGCTTCCTTGGTGGTTCAGTTGTAAAGAATCAACCTGTAAATGCAGGGTCATGGATTTGACCTGTGGTTCAGGAAGATCCTACATGCTGCGGAGCAACTTAAGCCCATGCACCACAACTACTGAGATGGCGCTCTGGAGCCTGTGCTCAGCAACAAGAGAAGGCACTGCCATGAGAAGGCTGAGCATGACAACCAGAGAGTAGCCCCTGCTCGTTGTAACTAAAGAAGGCCCATGTGCAGCAACAAAGACTCAGGACAGCTAAAATATAAATAAATAAAGTATTGAATCTTAAAAAAGTCAATAAATCTTCTAAAGAAAAGAGGGGTGAGAATGTAAACAAAGGGATTAATGAGTAAGAAATGGCAATAAAGGTGCATAAATGGGAAAACATAAACTGTATATGTGGATGAAGGGTTACTAATGAGTAGACAGACCATTATGGCTGAAGCAAAGTGTTGGCACAAGGGGAGAGTAGAAAATATCTTGCATTTTTATCCTCTAGGAACTACGTTCTACTGAACATTTTTGCTATATTATTGACATGATCAGAGCAGTATTCTGCCACAGAAGTCTAAAGATAGGTTGATAAACTCCTGAATTAGGTGGCAGCTCTAAAAATGGAACGGCTGAAGAGATAACAAGAGGGATGAATCAGTAAGATTTTTTTGGCAAAGCCATAAATGGCACAATAAAAAGAATTTAAAGGCACACTGATAACTATAATAATAGAAAACACTATCATGCAAACAGATCTTGATTCTTTCCTCTAAAGTCCTTTAGATCTCAAATGTAAACATCCATCATCAGCAGTCATCCTAGTTTTATCTCTAGGGTTTAACTTCTTTTTCCTTAGAAAGAAAATAAATACGTTTTAATGCAATAATCTGTGCAAAGGGAATTGAGACCTACATAAATACAAAAAAACTGATTTCCATTCTACAGAATTAATAATTACCTTATAATTTGATGGTTAAAGAATATTATGCTAAATTTTTTTTTTGAAGCAGATCATAAGACACCTCTATATCAAGCTCCTTTAGTTCAGAATAACAATAGTTATTTCTGTATCATACCTTGTATTTGGTCATGGTGCTAAAATGATTATTCCGAAAGAATACACAAAGTTCTCCTTCCTGAACCGTTGAAGTTAGTTCACATAATCCATGGTATGTCAGTTGAGTGGCTGTGTTATTTAGAAACTGCTCAGCTACAAAGCCTAGGAACCAATGCATAATATTAAATGGAAGAATAATTTCAAAATTTAAAAGTTTTTCTATTTACACTGTGTTCCAAGTATGAAGAAAGGCCAATCAAAATAAGACTTTTCTATTATAACATGATGGTGCCAAACTGGAGATTCTTCTTTCTTATTCTGCTATGGAAGATGTATCTGACATTTCCAGGCTAAAGAAATAATTATCTGAAATTCTTTTTATCAATAAATGCATTTACTTATACCACACCTACTTTTGCAAAGAATTTCAATAAAAGAAAGAGACACAATAAAACTAAAACCCAATATAACAAATGAGAAGGCAAGGGTTAGCAATTTAAAACGTGGGTAGGAGCAAAAGTTGTATGTTAACAACCACTTCCCCAAAGGATAGGTGTTTAGAAATTAAAAGCAGCTTCAAGAAACTGAGTTGCTTAAGATTTTGACAAAGATCTCAGATAATTTTCAATTCACAAACTGTTCAATTCTTGCCTTAAAACTAAAAGTAGGCATAAAACCTAACAGAAAACAGTGGGGTAACCGATGACATTTTTATCCTGTTCTTCAACATATGCCACTCATTATATAGATATATTAAGATCAGAAATAGAAATCATCTCTTTTCTTTTCAAACATAATGAAATACAAAGAAGCTTTCTGGGGTTTAATTTAAAAGACATGTATGTACAGTTGATCCTCATTATTCACATGGGTTCATATCTGCAAATTTGCCTATCTAAAATTTATAACTCCAAAAAATAAATACTTACTGCATTCCTAAGTATGTACAAAATAGCAAAAAAACTGAGTTACCCAGTATGCACATTCCCCACTGAAGACAAAACAAGCAACACTATGCTTCTTGTTTCAGCTCTCATACTGTGAAGAAGTGTCATTTTCATGTTCTATTTAATGCCACACTTTTCACATTTTGTGAAATTTTTGTGCTTTTTGGGGTGATTTTTAATGTGTAAAATGGTTCCTAAGTATAATGTTGAAGTTAGTATTCCTAAGCACACAAAGGTTGTGATGTGCCTTATAAAGACAATACATATTTTTTACAGCTTCGGTCAGGCATGAGTTACGGGGCTGTTGGCTATGAGTTTAATGTTTATGAATCAACAGAGGTGTCTCTAAACAGAAGCACACACAAAAAACAAGGTTATCTCTTGCCAAGCTGATGAAAATGTGACCAGAAGCTCATAGCTACCTAATCTTCTGTTTCCCTTGAGAGTAGTGGTTTGGTATTGGCTAATTCAGTGTTCATAGCAACTTTGCGGGACATAACTTTCAGTAATAATGAAAGTCAATTGTATAAATATTTTAAAAGCCTGTATTTCTCTCTTTCCTTCTCTCTCTTCCTTTCTCCTTTGCTCCCTTTCTTTAAAAGGAATGGAGGGGAGGAGAATGCTCTAAAAAGTTTTATAAGTGAGCAGAGAAGTGCAGATATAGGGAGTAAAGATGAGTCTGTGTTAAGAAACTGACACCTCAACAAAAAATTGAAAAAAAAGTTGGTAGAAACTTGGTAGGGCCAGAGGCAGCTGTATAATATAGGTTTATTCCACTCCTTTATCATCCCTTACTTTTAATTACTTTTTAGAATTGTGAGTTAAGTTTTATTTGGGGCAAAATGAGGACTGCAGCCCAAGAGACAGCACCTCAGATAGCTCGGAGCGACTGGTCCAAAGAGCGAGTGGAGGAAGGTAATAATGTAAGATTTTGGTGAAGGGGGAGTTCAATGCAATCAAGCACTCATTTTACAAAAGGTTTTCTGTTAGTCACAAGGAGCTAATGTCACCATGAAGGGATTTAGTGCTTTTCTAGATATGAGGAGATGCAAAGATTGGGATCATGAAATCATTCCTGAAAATATCTCACTATCTAAAGACCTGTTACACCAGTTTCCCTGGAGCAAAGACTGCCTCACTCTCCATACTGAATTCCCTTCAGGGAGTGTCAAAGGTCAGCAGCTGCAGCAGCACAGACAGATGGCAAATGCCCTTGCTGTTGTTCTTCACTTGCTGGCAAACGCTCTCAGCAAGTGCCAATTTGTAGTTGACAGGCAAGTGTCAATTTATAGTTGACAGGGCCCATCCCTCACTTTCAGCGTCAAGCCATAGCACTTCCAACTACAAACAGGTTGTAAAAAGTTATCAACATACCACGCTATTCCAAGGAATTGGTAAGGCAGGAGGGAAAGTGCAAAAAGTTATACAGAAAGCCACAGCCAAAGGAAACTTATAGCACATCTGCGACTTCTTGGGTTTTATACATTTAGAAATAAGATTCCCCTTAATTATTATCATTACTTTGCTAAGTACTAAGTTACTGAGTGAAACGTATTAGTTATATATTAAAGCACTTACTATTATCTAACATTTAAAATGTAAGTATTATATCTCTGAAAAGTACCATTGCTGTTAGAATATCCATGTAATTAAACATTTCTTTCAGACAGATGTTTCTAAATGTCCCTTTCATACCACACTCACACAACATCCTCTCTATAAAACCGTTTCAAAAAGATACAAAAATTCAGTGGAGCTATAGCACAATATTACTTTCATATATGAAATTCCAAAATTTAACCCTAGAAAAGTCTTTCTCAGCTATTCATTTGTTTCTGGCGATCAGGACATGGATTCATGAGAAGAAGCGATTTGCTTAAGGACATAAAACTAGTTATGGCAAAGTGAAGACTGGAACTTAACGGTATTAAGTTAAAAAACTTACTGCATTATAAATGCAAATTTATTGCATTATAAATGTAAACTGAACTTTATTTCTCCCTGAACCACAGAGCATAGCTTAACTTAGACTCAGATAAATGTTTCCTAATTCTTCTACCAATTTATAAACAGTGACATATTCAAAAGCTTAATCTAGTTTTAACTTTTCATAACTAAACAAATTATGGAGTTTCCAAGCATAATCTCAGTGATTATTTATTAATTACAAATGGCAAAGGTCATCTTTCCAATAAAAATATCTGGTAAATATCACCTTAATTGAATTTGAACATCACCAACAACAGGACAGTCAGACATGATGTGCCACTCGATTTAATGCACTAGGAAAGACACAATGTCACCTATGTAGTAACCCCACTGAAGATATTTAACACAAGTCTACTTAGGAGGGAACAATCAAATGAATCAAAATTGAGGACTATTTTATAAAACAATTAGGCTGGATTATAAAGAAAAGTAAATACCACAAAAGACTAAAAAGAAAAACAGAGATCTGTTCTAAATTACAGGAGACTAAGTTGGTATGATAATTAAATGATACCTGATTGAAGCCTATATTGAAAAATCTTAAAAAGTTATAAGGGGCATTATTGGGATAACTGGGGAATTTTGAATATAAATAGTATGTTAGATACTGGTAGTGTATCAATGCTAAATTTCCTGAGATAATTGTATTGTGATTACAGGGGAATATTCTTTGTTCTTAGAAGACAAATACTGGGGAGTTAATGGATAGTGTTATAATATTTGCAATTAATTATTACATGATTTAAAATCAGGAAAAAAAAGTGTGTGTGAATACAGAAAGAAAGTAAAATTTGAATACATTAGTAATTTGTGAATTTAGATGAAACATATATATGTATGTACATACACACATATTCATTGTGCTATTCCAACTTTATGGGTTGGAATTTTTTCAAAATGAAAGAGAAAGAAAAACAAAAGGAAATCAATATTATTTAATAAAAAATAATACGAACTCAAACTATAACCTTCAGTGTTTATGGCACATAATAAAGGCTCAGTAGGTACTTGAATAAGTGAATATGCTGGAAAAATTTCCTTAAGCTTTTTTTTTTTAAATCTAGAGACAGTTGTTAAAGAAATTATTCCTGAGAGAGCACCTGGAATTAATGACAAGCTTTGTGGAGTCTGGCAGCTAGTACTGAGCTATTTTTTTCCTTGCTGATTTTTGCTGCCATGCTACAACCCATCATTATAACTTGAATCAAAAAAATATTAACATCCAAAAGAGGCAGCAAATAATAAATAGTCTATATACAGGAAAAGTTCTGTACTTTTACTTACGAGATACTGCCATCAAAAGAAAACAAATATTTTCCGAAAGAAGTTGAAAGAATGTCTAATTCTATTTGACCAATAGCTAAATAATAATTCTTTTTCATCAAAAAAGAATGATAGTAAAAGTATTTCTTGTATTCTGTACCTAATGGAAATGAAACTTTTGAATTAAAAAAAAATAAGCAGTTACCATCTAAGGCCAAAGTTCAATAATTTTTAATACAGGATTAGAAATAATAAAACATTTTGGGATATTTTATGATTCAGAAGGAAAGTTACAGTTGTAAGGCTAAATAGAAAAAGAAAGCAGACTTCTTCAGCTGAATAACATACCCAAGAAAATACGGTGAAGAAAATGGAAAAAAGCTAATTGCTACATCATATAAGTAAAAAGGTCCATCATGGTCTTTCATTTCATTACTGATGTCATAGTGCCTTTATACATGCATCCACTGGGATTGAATACTTATTTCAATCAGACTACATATTTGTAATTTCTTATAAACAAAAAACTAGTTGAGCTCTTTAATTGTACTGAATTCCATATATAATTTTTCTTTGAAATGGAAATCTGATAAGCACAATTTCACCATTATAAAATTTACATATCAAGGAATTAATCAGCTTGGTATATATTAACTGAAAATTCTGTACCGCTAAAGAGGAAGATTCCTTCTTGTTTTTACCAAGATGTTCTTCTCAAGTTATCAATATTATACAAATTAGCTACCTTTTTCAATATCCCAGAAATCAATGCCAGAGAAATAATAATATTAAATAGTTGTAAAACCACTTTAGTGATGAAGGGACTTTCAGTTGCTGTTCATTCTGCAAGTGTAATAAGTGCTACCCATGTTACAATGCAGCCTCATTTGGTGAAAATGCTGTTAATACTGTTTCCTATAGTTTCTTACCTCATAAATATATTCGTCCAAATATTACTTATTGGCTATCATTTTATCTGTTAACACTTTCTAGATCCAATTGTTCTCTCAATTATTATTGAATAACATACTGCAAGTTACTGAGAAAGTAGGAATCCACAGAGAAGTAATTTCTTTGTAGCCTGCTTTCTAAGAAATATTTACAGAGCATGGATAAAGAATAGAATGTTCTAGTGAGTAGAATTTTGTTAACTAAGGGAAGACATTTTTTGTGACAACTTTTCTTGCTCCTCCCTCTCCTAAAATTTAAACTTTGCTGCCTTAGGTTGTAGAGAAAGAGGTGTCACACAAATCAATCATCAATATCCCTGAATATTTATGTCTAGATAATTGAGCAGTAATTAGTTGGGTTCTTATTAACCAATATAGTTTGAGATTCACTTACATATCTTCTTTCATATGTTCTTAACTCTTGTAGTCACTTGGCTTTAATTTTTTAACATGTAGTGATTATAATAGATTTTTATTATACTTCATGTGAAAGAATTGTGTCTGAGACAGAAAGATGAAGCTTATCACCTCCTTTTCACTATTCGTCTTTCTTTTGTTAATCCTTCAACCCGAGGAGAAGAGGAAACTTAGTATTTGTGTATATTTATGAAAAAGTGAAGTGGGTGTTAGGGAAATTATACCAAATGCTATGGTTCCTGACAGCATTTTGGTTTCAAATCTGCTCTTCCCTTCACTGATGGGAACAGTTTTAAAAAAAGAAAAAAGAAACCATTTCTATATTGATGAATTTAGCAATACTTACTTTTAGTTAAGAATTAGGAAAACTGATGATCAAGAGTGTACTCTGATCCAGAACAGAACTTTAACATACTATACTGTACTGAAATGTAAGGCAGAGCTCTACTAAAATGAACATGAGTACCATAACACACATCTCACTCAGTCAACTAAAGTGTTCAAGATGAATTATAAAGTTCCCTCAGTACTTCCAAATAATAACCCTTTTTTAAAAGAGCAATTATCAGTAACCCCTGGTAATTGGCCATATCAAAGATAGCAAGTGATTCCAAAGACTTTTATTAGAATCCAGACCTGATTTTACAAGGCAAGTAAAAGGCATTCTAGGAAAAACCTTTCACTGGCACCTTTATGAATAATTACTTCTTTTTAAAAAATAATTACTTCTTTTAATTCCCACAGGTAGCATCACTTTTATTTTTAGAAGTTGTATTTAAGACATGTAAAAGATATTAAATTATAAGACAAGTTAGTCTGCAAGAATAAGTCAGGTATTAGCAGCACTCACCCACCTTCACTAACCAGCTCACTATTTTCTGACTGCTTACAAGAGATGATCTTCTCCACTAGTTGGTTGTAGCTGCAGTTACCAACAGCTTTTACAATGTCATCAATCTAGAAAACAAATGACTGTCTCACTAATCATCATAAAGTTATTATAAAAACAGTTACAAAAAAACTTACATCACTCTTGAGGCTTTTGTTCTAATACAATACTAAATTTAAAATTATTACTGATGAAAAAAATTAATCACTAAAACCAACACCCAACAGTTTTCAAATTTGTTTATAGCTCACTATAGCATAGTATGAAAAATACTGCTTAGTTATATTTCAATTATGCAAAAAATTATAAAATGGAATTATTATATACAACTTTATTTCTAAAGATTGTAAAGATGTATTTAAGTCATTAAAATTTAAAAAGTAATCTATTTCAGGAAGAAAATTAAGAAAATCACATTTCTTTTAATTGAAAAAACAAATGTTTTGTATTTAAAGCAAGGCAAATCTAAAAGATGGTAATTTATGGGCTAATAAGGTTTTCCCATTTTATTACTTAGTTCCCTAGCAAAGTATACTGGAGATACAAGTAAACATAACTAATGTTACTTCCTTAAAGGAAAGTTAATATATATTCTTAAGGGAAAATATTTGCCTCATGATTCTTATTTTGTCTGTGGAGGTAAGGCAGAAAAATAAATTCAAAGTTTTAAAGTATAGGACAATAAAATTGGGCATCTCTACTCTCCTTCCATTATACTTTGCTTTGACTATTGAAGAAAAACAGATTTCTGCTGTCTAAACAACTTGCTTTGATTTCACTCCCATTCCTAAAATATATTTGTAAGTTATTTACATGTACTTAATTAATACATTAACATAAATTTATATAATGAAATAAAAAATAAGAGGGGCAATATTTTCTTTCCATATCCAAATGATCTTCTTGAATACCACAAGAATCGACAGATTTGCACAAGTAACAGTAAGAACAGTAGTTTTTAAACAGAGAGTGTTTTAAAAAGTTAAAAGATTTTGAGACTCAAGTTGTTTCTCAAGTATCTAAGTTTTCATTCCACTGCTGTATAGCAAAGTTTGAGAACAACTTCTTTAGGCTATAATTTATTTCCTCTATTTCTGCAAAATTTAAGGGTGGTAAAAGCCTCTTAATCATGCAAGTGTACTAATGGTTGGCTGAAGATAAGTTAATTGAATAAGTTAAAGCAGAGAACTGTGGAAAATGTTATATACATATCTTAAACATTTCATGTTAACTTAAAACACAACTGTACTCACTTGTCAACCTTCTAACGCAGAGCCAAAATAAGGCTGTTTCTTTGAAAGTGGATCATTTGGCTATGATTCTATGTAAACAACACAAGAATATGCCTTCCAGTTTTAATTTATTTAAAATGAAAACTTAGGGCCCTAAGAAGCAGTTTGAGAGTATAATCTCTTTAGATTTTCATTATTTTTTGGAACATCTTTACTGATTACAACAACTATCTTTAGTGTTCAACTTCATTGTCTTTCCAAAGTACTGAATTTTCAATCCTAAGAAATCCACATAAACACACCTAGAATAATACATGATCAATATATAAAAATCAGTTGTACGTCTATAGACTAGTGATGGACAATACAAAGATTTCAACTTTTCATAGGCAGAATCTCTACATTAATTAGTATTTTATCAATTAACTCATCTGGATGTCTTTTATGTACTACTATGTACCAGGTGCTATTAGAGAAACTGAAGACTAAGCAGTGAATAAATATATTAGCAAATATATAATATACTAAGTAAGTGTATGTAGTGATAAGAAGCTGTTCTTTGTTTTCATTGTACTACAGCATTCCATAGTATGAATATAACAGTTATTCATTCATCTTTTGATGAATATTCAAGTTGCTTTCAGTTTGGGGTGATGACAAACAACACTGCTATGAACATTGTTTGTACATTTATCCTGTTTCAAAAATCTAGATTTTCTCTAGCAAATTTGCCTTGTCAAATTCCTGAGTCTTATCTTCAACTTTACTAGATAACTCTCAACTGCTTTCCAAAGGAGGTAGTCAGTTTATGTTATCATTAGCATGGTATGAAAATTCTCTATATTGCATATCTTCTCCAACATTAGTATTCTCAGACTTCTAAACGTTAGCCATTCTGAAGTGTGTATTTTGATTTTAATCTGCATTTCTCTGATGACTAGTTCATATGTTCACAGGTCATTTGGGTATCCATTTTTTGAAGTGTTTCTTCAAGCCTGTTTTGAAGAATTTTAGCTTTGCTAGTCTTCTTTATTATATATTTATTTTCTATTTTAATACTTTTGCTCTTAGGATAGATAAACAGCTCATTAATTTTCAGTCTTTTACTATTCCTTAACATATGACTTTTAGGGCTTTAAAAACTTTTAGCTAAATCTCATAAATTTTGATAAAGATTTAGCTGCTGTGTAGTTTAAAACACACTTTGTTTCATTATGAGTGTTTGACTCAAACAGTCTCTACTGATTTTCTCTACTGATTTCTAGATTAATTACATTGTGGTCAGAGACTATTTTACACTTCGTTTATTTTAAATCCTTACAAATTTGTTGAAACTTGGCTTTATAACAGCATTAGGTCAAGCTGATGAAAGTGAAAGAGCAGAGTGAAAAAGTGGGCTTAAAGCTCAACATTCAGAAAACGAAGATCATGGCATCTGGTCCCATCACTTCATGGGAAATAGATGGGGAAACAGTGGAAACAGTGTCAGACTTTATTTTTGGGGGCTCCAAAATCACTGCAGATGGTGACTGCAGCCATGAAATTAAAAGACGCTTACTCCTTGGAAGGAAAGTTATGACCAACCTAGATAGCATATTCAAAAGCAGAGACATTACTTTGCCAACAAAGGTCTGTCTAGTCAAGGCCATGGTTTTTCCAGTAGTCCTGTATGGATGAGAGCTGGACTGTGAAGAAAGCTGAGCGCCAAAGAATTGATGCTTTCGAAGTGTGGTGTTGGAGAAGACTCTTGAGAGCCCTTTGAACTGCAAGGAGATCCAACCAGTCCATTCTAAAGGAGATCAGCCCTGGGTGTTCTTTGGAAGGAATTATGCTATAGCTGAAACTCCAATCCTTTGGCCACCTCATGCGAAGAGTTGACTCATTGGAAAAGACTCTGATGCTGGGAGGGATTGGGGGCAGGAGAAGAAGGGTATGACAGAGGATGAGATGGCTATATGGCATCACCGACTCGATGGACGTGAGTTTGAGTGAACTCTAGGAATTGGTGATGGACAGGGAGGCCTGGCGTACTGCGATTCATGGGGTCACAGGGTCGGACACGACTGGGCGACTGAACTGAATTGAACTGAACTGAGGTCAAGTTTTATAAATATCATTAGTACATAAAAAGAATGGATAGTCAGGTTCATAGAAAACAAGGAAAGGCTGAGAAAGCAGCATAGACAAGGGGAGACTGTGAAGATACAATGATTAAAATGCAATATAATACTCTGGACTGGATTCTGGAATATAAAAAGAATTAGTGAAAAAACTAGTGAAATGTGAGAACTGTAATATAGTTAATAGTAATGTACCAACATTAAATCTCTAAGTTTTGACACATGTATTATGGTCATGTAAGAGTAGGAGAAATTGGGTGAAGAATGTATGGGAATTCTGAATACTATCTTTGCAAATTTCCTGTAAATCTAGAATTAGTCAAAAATAAAAAGTTCATTAATTTTTTAAAAAGAACATATGTTTATTAGGTTATCTTTTCTGCTTCTATCAATTACAGTGAAAAGTACTGTAAAAGCTTCCAGTATGACAAATTTATTTCTTCTTATTAAATTCTGCTTTATGTACATGGAGCTTATATCATTAGTTGCATACAAATTCTGTTTTCCATTTTTAAAAACTGACCTTTACTCTCTGTGGTGATTCCCATGAGTTCAAGGAATAAATAGTCAATCAGAGTATTTATTTTCCAGGTGTCTCTAGATACATACACATTTGAAATGATTATATCTTCTTAGAAAATTAAACATTCTGTCATTAGTAATGCTTTTTGACTCAAAAGTCTATTCTTTCTGATATTACTATTGATACATCAGTTTTCTTTTGATTAGCAATGTATGGCATCTCTTTTATCTCTTTTTTTATTTGCAATCATTCTGTTTAACTTCAGACTATTTTATATATGTCTCTTCTAACAGCAAATATATATATTTTGATCTGACCTCAGAATCACTGACTTTTAACTAGAGCATTTAGTCCTATTGATATTATTACAATTATTCATATATCTGAATATATTAAATCTACTGTTCTCTCTTTCCCAACCGCTCTACATTTCTTTACCTCTCCTTTCTTCTTTTTGGATTAAACTTCCCCCTTTTACTAATCCAGAAGTTACCTACTATGTTTTCTATTCTTTCCATGGTTACTCTAAAGTAGCATTATCCATCAGGACATGCTATAATAATGGAAATATTCTAAATCTTTGTTGGCCAGTAAGATATCCACTAGTCACAGGTGGCTACTGAGCAATTTAAAGTGTGTCTAGTGAAACATAGGAAGTAAATATTTAATTAAATTTAACTAGCCGTATTTGGCTACTATATTGGACAGAGAAGTTATAAGAACTATAATATCGACCCATAATCATATCAAACTTAGAACTTAATATTCTCTTCTTGATCAACTAATTCTAGGGCCTTAGAAAACTTTACCCTTCTCCCAGCTTATGTTATTATTTTTGCATATGCTAATGTTTTTAAACTGTAAAAGATGATGTTATTATTTAATATAGTCAACAATGATTTACATTTATCATGTTATTTTCTCGCCACTCACTCTTCCATCTGGGATCACTTTCTCTCTTTTCAAAATCCTTGCTCAAAATTTCCATAAATAATGATCTACTGGCAGCAAACTATCTTAATTCAATTAATCTAAAAATGACTTTAGGGACTTCCCTGGTAGTTCAGTGGCTAAGACTGCAACTCAACACAGGGAGCCCAGGTTAGATCCCTGGTCAGGGAACTAGATCCCACATGCAGAGACATTACTTTGTGAATAAAGGTCTGTCTAGTCAAGAATATGGTTTTTCCAGTGGTCATGTATGGATGTGAGAGTTGGACTGTGAAGAAAGCTGAGTGCTGAAGAATTGATGCTTTTGAACTGTGGTGTTGGAGAAGACTCTTGAGAGTCCCTTGGACTGCAAGGAGATCCAACCAGTTCATTCTAAAGGAGATCAGCCTCGGGATTTCTTTGGAAGGAATGATGCTAAAGCTGAAACTCCAGTACTTTGGCCACCTCATGCGAAGAGTTGACTCATTGGAAAAGACTCTGATGTTGGGAGAGATTGGGGGCAGGAGGAGAAGGGGACGACAGAGGATGAGATGGCTGTATGGCATCACTGACTTGATGGACGTGAGTCTGAGTGAACTCCGGGAGTTGGTGATGGACAGGGAGGCCTGGTGTGCTGCAATTTATGGGGTCGCAAAGAGTCAGACACGACTGAGCAACTGAACTGAACTGATGCTCCAACTAAAGATCCCACATCTAAGACTCGGCACAGACAAATACATAAATAAATATTTTTTAAAGATGAAGCCAATCTTACAAATGATTTTATTTCTCTCCATTGTTGAGAGATAATTTTTCTGGGAACAGGAAATAGGCTAGCATTTGTCTTCTTTTAGTACACTGAATGTATGATTTTCACTATCATCTGGCTTCCAAAGTTGCACTTCAAGAATTAATTACCAATAATGGAGAAATACGTTCTCAGTGGCTGAATTAGTGTCCACCTGGGGCAGCGACCAAGAGCACCAAGCTGAAACGGCGCAGGAGCAGCCAAGATGAGCTACCCCATGCCCGAGGTCAAGGGCGGTGGTTGAGACGAGCTACCACACGCCCAAGGTCGGGGCGGCAGCTGAGAGGAGATACCCCTCATCCAAGGTAAGGAGCAGCAGCTGCGCTTTGCTGGAGCAGCCATGAAGAGATACCCCACATCCAAGGAAAGAGAAACCCAAGTAAGAGGGTAGGTGTTGTGAGAGGGCATTAGAGGGCAGACACACTGAAACCATAATCACAGAAAACTAGTCAATCTGATCACATGGACCACAGTCTGTCTAAAGAAACTAAGCCATTCTGTGTGGGGCCACCTAAGACAGCCGGGTCATGGTGGAGAGGTCTGACAGAATGCAATCCACTGGAGAAGGGAATGGCAAACCACTTCAGTATTCTTGCCTTGAGAACCCCATGAAAAGTATGAAAGGGTAAAAAGATAGGACACTGAAAGATGAACTCCCCAGGTCGGCAGGTGTCCAATATGCTACTGGAGATCAGTGGAGAAATAACTCCAGAGAGAACGAAGGGATGGAGCCAAAGCAAAAACAATACCCAGTTGTGGACGTGACTGATAACAGAAGCAAGGTCTGAAGCTGTACAGAGCAATATTGGATAGGAACCTGGAATGTTAGGTCCATGAATCAAGGCAAATTGGAAGTGGTCAAACAGGAGATGGCAAGAGTGAATGACGGCATTCTAGGTATCAGCAACTAAAATGAACTGGAATGAGTGAATTTAACTCAGATGACCATTATATCTACTAACGTGGGCAGGAATCCCTTCAAAGAAATGGAGAAGCCATGATGGTCAACAAAAGAGTCCAAAATGCAGTACCTGGATGCAATCTCAAAATGATAGAATGATCTCTGTTCATTTCCAAGGCAAACCATTCAATATCACAGTAATCTAAGCCGATGCCCCAACCAATAATGCTGAAGAAGCTTAAGTTGAACAGTTCTATGAAGACCTACAAGACCTTTTAGAACTAACACCCCAAAAAGATGTCCTTTTCATTATAAGGAACTGGAATACAAAAGTAGGAAGTCAAGAAATGCCTGGAGTAACAGGCAAATTTGGCCTTGGAGTACGAAATGAAGCAGGGCAAAGGCTAATAGAGTTTTGCCAAGAAACACACTGGTCATAGCAAACACCCTCTTCCAATAACACAAGAGAAGACTCTACACATGGACATCACCAGATAGTCAACACCAAAATCAGACTGATTATATTCTTTGCAGCCAAAGATGGAGAAGCTCTATACAGTCAGCAAAAACAAGACCAGGAGCTGACTGTGGCTCAGATCATGAACTCCTTATTGCCAAATTCAGACTTAAATTGAAGAAAGTAGGGAAAACCACTAGACCATTCAAATCAAATCCAATCCCTTACGATTATACAGTAGAAGTGAGAAATAGATTTAAGGGACTAGATCTGATAGAGTGCCTGATGAACAATAGACGGAGGTTCGTGACATTGTACAGGAGACAGGGATCAAGACCATCCCCAAGAAAAAGAAATGCAAAAAAGCAAAATGGCTGTCTGAGGAGGCCTTTCAAATAACTGTGAAAAGAAGCGAAGCGAAAAGGAAAGATATTCCCATTTGAATGCAGAGTTCCAAAGAACAGCAAGGAGAGGTAAGAAAGCCTTCCTCAGCGATCAATGCAAAGAAATAGAGGAAAACAACAGAATGGGGAAGACTAGAGATCTCTTCAAGAAAATGAGAGATACCAAGGGAACATTTCATGCAAAGATGGGCTCCATAAAGGACAGAAATGGTATGGACCTAACAGATGCAAAAGATATTAAGAACAGGTGGCAAAAATACACAGAGGAACTGTACAAAAAAGAGCTTCACGACCCAGATAATCATGATGATGTGATCACTCACCTAAGTGGGCCTTAGGAAGCATCACTACGAACAAAGCTAGTGGAGGTGATGGAATTCCAGTTGAGCTGTTTCAAATCCTGTAAGATGATGCTGTGAAAGTGCTGCACTCAATATCCCAGCAAATTTGGAAAACTCAGCAGTGGCCATAGGCCTGCAAAAGGTCAGTTTTCACTCCAATCCCAAAGAAAGGCAATGCCAAAGAATGCTCATACTACTGCACAATTGCATTCATCTCACACGCTAGGAAAGGAATGCTCAAAATTCTCCAAGCCAGGTTTCAGCAATACGTGAACTGTGAACTTCCAGATGTTCAAGCTGGTTTCAGAAAAGGCAGACGAACCAGAGATCAAATTGCCAACATCCACTGGAGCATCGAAAAAGCAAGAGAGTTCCAGAAAAACATGTATTTCTGGTTTATTGACTATGCCCAAGCCTTTGACTGTGTGGATTACAATAAACTGTGGAAAATTCTGAAAGAGATGGGAATACAGACCACCTGACCTGCCTCTTGAGAAATCTATATGCAGGTCAGGGAGCAACAGTTAAAACTGCATGGAACAACAGACTGGTTCCAAATAGGAAAAGGAGTTCATCAAGGCTGTGTATTGTCACCCTGCTTATTTAACTTATATGCAGAGTACATCATGAGAAACGCTGAGCTGGAGGAAACACAAGCTGGAATCAAGATTGCCAGGAGAAATATCAATAACCTCAGATAGGCAGATGACACCATCCTTATGTCACAAAGTGAAGAGGAACTAAAAAGCCTCTTGATGAAAGTGAAATAGGAGAGTGAAAAAGTTGGCTTAAAGCTCAACATTCAGAAAACAAAGATCATGGCATCTGGTCCCAACACTCCATGAGAAATAGATGAGGAAACAGTGGAAACAGTGAAAGACTTTATTTTGAGGGGCTCCAAAATCACTGCAGATGGTGACTGCAGCCATGAAATTAAAAGACACTTACACCTTGGAAGGAAAGTTATGACCAACCTAGATAGCATATTAAAAAACAGAGACATTACTTTGCCAATAAAAGTCCATCTAGACAAGGCTATTGTTTTTCCTGTGGTCATGTATGGATGTGAGAGTTGGACTGTGAAGAAAGCTGAGCGCCGAAGAATTGATGCTTTTGAACTATGGTGTTGGAGAAGACTCTTGAGAGTCTCTTGGACTGCAGGAGGTCCAACCAGTCCATCCTAAAGGAGATCAGTCCTGGGTGTTCATTGGAAGGCCTGATGCTAAAGCTGAAACTCCAGTACTTTGGCCACCTCATGCGAAGAGTTGACTCATTGGAAAAGACCCTGAGGCTGGGAGGGATTAGGGGCAGGAGGAGAAGGGGACGACAGAGGATGAGATGGCTGGATGGCATCATCGACTCTATGGACATGAGTTTGAGTGAACTCTGGGAGTTGGTGATGGACAGGGAAGCCTGGCGTGCTGCGATTCATGGGGTTGCAAAGAGTCGGACACGGCTGAGTGCCTGAACCGAACCATCCAGAAAAAGCACATTTATTTGCAAGATAATTATTTGCAGGACACATATTCGAAGAATACAAAGAATCAGCCAGTGTGAAGAGATATTTCATAGAAGCCTATGGATTTTAAGCTTTTGCCTTGTTCTTTTTTCTTTCTCAGCATTAGAGTCCTTCAGTCATGAAACAAGTAAGTAAAAATAGATAAAACGCACAACTCTCAGGCCCAACAGTTTGAAAACCACTGTGCAGACCAGAAAAATCTGATGAACAATGTGTATCCTACATTAGAGTATACTTTTCTTTAAGCATATGAATTCAACTCTTTGCCAGACAATATGCAGCTACACATACAGTCAGAGGGATGATCTAAATCCAGTTGATTAAGTTCCTTAGGCCATAAGTTCGTTTTCCTCAAGAATCTAGGCTACCTGGCATTGCCATTTGCCAGGACACAACATGATTTACCTTGGAGGAATCAGATGCTGGACATGGTATACTTTTCAGTGATGTTCTCAAGAGTCAGAGTGCCAAAATCAATAAACAGATGTCTCCCTACTGCAAGCCTTTCACTGCTCAGAAATACCAGTTACTTTTACCAAAGGACAGGGATGAAGAAACATTACCAAATCTTTGCTATATGATCTCTCTGTCTCTGTAGGTAATGCATACATGAATGTTCATTTCATCAGTTAATATTTACTGAGAATCTACCATGTGCCAGGCACTCTTCTTAACAATAAGAGCCTAGCCTTCACAAAACATACTCTTTACTGGGAGATGACAGTTAATCAAGTAAATAAACAATTCTAGATAATGACTTGGGAAAAGGAAGGTGACTAATTTCAATAAGGGAAGCCTCTCTAATAAGATGATATTTGATCTAAGACCTGAATAATGAGGAGACCAGAAATGGAAAGATCTGGGAGAACAATGTGTTAGGGCAGGAAAACAGTGTTCCACAGTGGGCAATCAGCTAGTACGAAAACCTGAGCTAGAAATGAGCTCTGTATATCTCAAAAATAGCAAGGCAGCTGGTGTTGTTGGAGGGCAGTAAAAAGGTGACAGAATTATATAAGAAGTGAAGTTGGACATGAAGCAGAGTTTAGATTATGCAGTGTATCATAAAAATTCTAATAAAGATTTTATATCTTATTATAAAAAATGAAATAATGCCATCTGCACAACATGGATGAACCCAGAGATTGCCATATTAAGTGAAGTAAGTCAGATAGAAACAGATATATTATATCACTTATACATGGACTCTAAAAAAAATGGTGCAAATTGACTTATTTACAAAACAGAAAGAGAGTCACAGATGTAGGAAACAAACTTATGATTACCAGAGCTGGAAGGGGAAGGAGGGATAAATTGGGAGACTGAGAGACTGACATATTTACACTACTTTATATAAATAAATTAGTAATAAGGGCCTGCTGTATAGTATAAAGAACTCTACTCAGTACTCTATA
Source organism: Ovis aries (assembly GCF_016772045.2). Taxonomy (NCBI): domain Eukaryota; kingdom Metazoa; phylum Chordata; class Mammalia; order Artiodactyla; family Bovidae; genus Ovis; species Ovis aries. Next base: position 49,614,547 of record NC_056060.1, read on the forward strand.
ATGGCCTATATGGGAAAAGAATCTAACAAGGAGCAGATACAATATAACTGACTACACTTCCCTGTAAACCTGAAACTAACACAAGACTGTAAATCAACTATACTCTAATGAAACTTGAAAAAAAAAAAAGATTTTGTATCTTATTCTAGTTACAGTGGAGGCTTCTGATGAAAGGAGTAGGGTGCAGGGATAAAGGGGAGGGTTTATTTCACAAAGATCATTCTGAGTGCCAAGACAATTCACTGTGGGGAAGAATAATCTTTTCAACAAATGAGACTGAGACAACTGAATATCCACATGCAAAAGAATAATGTTGGATTCCTTCCCCAAACCACATACACAAATCAACTCAAAATGTATCAAACTCCTAAATGTAAGTACTAAAAGTATATACTTTATATATTATAAATATAGAAAAAACTCTTAGAACCCAGTAACAAAAAGACAAATAGCCCAATTAAAAATGGCCAAGAGATTTGCAGATATTTCTCTAAAGACATACAAATGGCTAATAAGCACATGGAAAGATAATCAACAACATTAGTCATTAGAGAAATGCACAATGAGATACAACTTTACACCTACTAGGATGGCTACAGTCAAAAACATAGACAATAACAGGTGTTGGTGAGGATGTGCACTCAGCTCTGTAGTTGGCCTCTAACTCCATGAAATTATAGTCAGAAGTCTTGAGCAGATTTAGCAGTCTAGAGGACTGTGCTCTTAACCTCATAATGTGGCTAATTCCATGTAAAGCACAAAAATATAAATATCAGAAAATGTAAACCTAGATTCCTTTGCCAAATTAATAAATTTTTACTATATTTGTGTTCATATAATTTAAGATTTTGTACTTACCTGAGGGTCCACTAACCATCCATGATACAAAGGAATATCAAGAAGATCAAATACTATGCATTCTGGTGTATATTCAAACACTCGAACACCAGTGAATTTTACATTTACATCCAAGCCTGTCTGTAGTTTGTGCAATACTGCCATAGCATCACTCATATTCTGAAAATAGAAAGGGGAAGAGAAAAAATGAGAAAAACAACAACAAAAAAAAGATATTTAAATACAGGCACATTTACTACAAATTTTCCACTTTATCCAATTTATTCATCCTTTCCATTTTTATTATTAAGTACCTGCTATGTTTAAGGGGCTTCCTGGTGGCTCAGATGGTAAAGAGTCTGCCCGCAGTGTGGGAGACCCAGGTTTGATTCCTGGTTTGACTACGCCAAAGCCTTTGACTATGTGGATCACAACAAACTGTGAAAATTTCTTAAAGAGATGAGAATACCAGACCACCTTACCTGCCTCCTGAGAGATCTGTATGCAGGTCAAGAAGAAACAGTTAGAAATGCACATGGAATAACAGATTGATTCCAAATTGGCAAAGGAATACGTCAAGGATGTATATTGCCATCCTGTTTGTTGAACTCACATGCAGAGTACATCATGTGAAATGCAGGGCTGGATGAAGCACAAGCTGGAACCAAGATTGCCAGGAGAAATATCAAAAACCTAAAATATGCAGATGACACCACCCTTATGGCAGAAAGTGAAGAACTAAAGAGCCTCTTGACAAAAGTGAAAGAGGAGAGGGAAAAAGTTGGCTTAAAACTCAACATTCAAAAAACTAAGATCATGGGTTTACGGCAAATAGATGGGAAACAATGGCAACAGTGAAAGACTTTATTTCCTTGGGCTTCAAAATCACTGCAGACGATGACTGCAGCCATGAAATTAAAAGACGCTTGCTCCTTGGAAGAAAAGCTATGACCAACCTAGACAGCATATTAAAAAGCAGAGATGTTACTTTGCCAACAAAGGTCAGTGTAGCCAAAGCTATGGTTTTTCCAGTAGTCATGTATGGATGTGAGAGTTGGACTGTAAAGAAAGTTGAGAGCTGAAGAGTTGATGCTTTTGAACTGTGGAGAAGACTCTTGAGAGTCCCTTGGACTGCAAGGAGATCAAACTAGTCCATCCTAAAGGAAATCAGTCCTGAATCTTCATCGGAAGATGAAGAATGATACTGAAGCTGAAACTCCAATACTTTGGTCACCTGATATGAGGGGCTGACTCATTTGAAAAGACCCTGATTCTGGGAAATATTGAAGGCAGGAGGAGAAGAGGATGACAGAAGATGAGATGGTTGGATGGTATCACCAACTGGATGGACATGAGTTTGAGTAACCTCCGGGAGTTGGTGATGGACAGGGAAGCCTGGCATGTTACAGTCCATGGGGTTGCAAAGAGTTGGACAGGACTGAGCGATTGCACTGAACTATGTTACAGGCATTAAAAATGAGTTCTAAAGATAAAACAGTGGATAAAACAAAGTTCTTAATCTCATGGAATTAACATTCTACTATGAGAGAAAAATACATAAATTATAATATCAAGTTAAGTATTAGTAAGAAAAATTGGATAGGATAAAGATATACAGAGTGAGAGCAGAGAGGGATCTATGTTTAGACCAGGAAGTTCAAAGACAAAAGTTTCTAGTCAAAGAGAAAGTCCTCTCCCACTTTCAGGTATATTCCTAAAAGAATCAAAAGCACCATCTTAAAGAGATGGGTGTACACCTATATTCACTGCAGCATTATTCACAACAGCCAAGAGGTGCATGTAGCTCAAATGTCCATTAGCAGATAAATGGATAAAGGAAACATGTGTTATATATATATATATATATATATATATATATATATATATATGTGTATATATATATATATATATACACACACAATGGAATATTATTCAGCCTTTAACAAAAAAAAGGAAATTTTATTACATGTTACAACATGGATGAAACTTGAGGACATTATGCTGAGTGAAATAAACCACTGTAAAGAACAAATATTATGTGACTCCACTTAGATGAGATATCTAGAGTAGTCAAAATCATGGAAATAGAAAGTAGAATGGTAGTTGTCAGGGACTGGAGGGAGATCTGGGGAGTTGTCCAATTAGTATAGAATTTTAGTTTTACAAGATGAAACTATTTTAGAGATCTGTTACACAAGCATATAAATACAGTTAACACTACACTTAATGGTTAAGAGAAAAAAATGGTTAACAGAGTAAATTTTATATTTTTTTAACCACAATTTAAACGAAAGAAAAAAAAAAAGAAATCAGCTATCAAGCCATGGACAGACATGGAAGAAATCTAAATGTACATTACAAAGTTAAAGAAGCCAATATGAAATGTATTGTATGATTCCACATGACACAAAACAAAGGGAAAAGGCAAAATGATGGAGACAGTAAAAGCTCAGTGGAGGAGGAAGGGATGTAGTGGCAAAGCACTGAGGATTTTTAGGGCAGAGAAACTATTCTGTATGATACTATAATGGTGATACACGTCATTATATATTTGTAAAAACCCAAAGAATGTATGGGAAGATCCCCTGGAGAAGGGAACAGCTACCCACTCCAATATTCTGGCCTGGAGAATTCCATGGACTATATAGTCCACTGGGGTTGTAAAGAGTCGGACATGACTGAGACACTTTCAAAGAATGTATAAACACCAAGATTGAACCCTAATGTAAACTATGGACTTTGGGTAATAATTCTGTATCAGTGTAAACAGTGCGAGATGAAGTCTGTAAAAAAGAGGCTCAATCACAAAGGCTTACTGGTCAAACCAGGGTCATTCTGTCCACACCAGGTTTCTCATTAAACATGGTCATGTAAGTGTGTAATGAAGACTATTTAAAAACATGTTTTTCTAAACATTTTAATATATTAAATATGGACATAAGTATAGAGGGTATATTTGATGGAACAAATAAAATTCAATATAGAAAATTTGATAAAATTTTATTAGATCTATACTGTTAATCAGATACTGTGCTACATACTAAAGATATAAAATAGGCAATAGACTATAGCCTACTGGAGGGCTTATAGTAGAATGGCTGAACATGAAATAAACCCTTTTACATTACAATTAGGGACTCTCTGAAATCTGGAAAGGACAAATTTAGGTCATAAGAAAAGTTTTACCAGTTAACTTACAAAATTCTATCGTAAGAGACTACACAGACTAAAAACAGAAATTAATCAAATGTTTTCAATTTATGAGTGAGAAATTTACAACAGGATAGCACTATTATAGAGTTTTTGGTTTTTTTTCAGTTTCACCTCTAACAATTGCAATACCCTGAAACACTTATTTTCTCAGTCTTTCCTAAAGTTGAACCTTTGAAAACAATCAGCTCACATTTTTTTTCCTTTCAGTGTTTTAAAACTTTTCCTAAAACCATAACAATGATGAATGTGGGAAAATATGAATGAATATGAGCCACTGTAGGATTGTAGTTTTACTACTACTGATTTTTTCTGCTATTTGTTAAATTCTTGGTTGCCAATCACCCAATTTTCTTCAAGGGGGAGTATAATTTCAAGTTTACACCTATATATATCTTCTACATTTTAAACAGATTATATAATATTAAAATAAGTAAACTAATATAACTAATAATCTCCATAAAGAATAAAACTGATATAAATAAGTCTATAAACAAAGAATTTGAAAGATTATTTTGCCATTTTGTTCCTAAATTCATATTATGATAATTACCATAAAATATAAATTAGGGAAGGGTGCTTATAAAAGGATTACTACTTCTTTAAGCCAATAGTTCAACTGCTTCTTAGAATTTTTCTTAAAGTAGTTAACGTGGTGAAATTTTAAATTTAAACATAAGATATATTTTAAAAATGTATTTGCAGTCATATAAAAATCTGTCATAAACACACAGTATTTTGTGTTGTCATCATTAAGCAAAACTGGAAAAAATACTCTGTTTATATTGCAACTTCTGGTAAGGATTTTAAATTAGGAAGACTGAAGTTCTGCACTGGTCTTTTTAAAATCTAGGCTTGAACATTTCTGCTCACACAAAAGTATACAAAAAGATTATTGTTACATCATACCTGTGGAGCATTAAATACCAGCTTAGACTCAATTTTATCAGCTTGGTACTAACCCTGATCCTGGGAAAGATTGAGGGCAGGAGAAGGGGACGACAGAGGATAAGATGGTTGGATGGCATCATCAACTTAATGGACATGGGTTTGGGTGGACTCTGGGAGTTGGTGATGGACAGGGAGGCCTGGCGTGCTGCGGTTCACGGAGTCACAAAGAGTTGGACATGACTGAGCGACTGAACTGAACTGAACATACTATTCCCAAAACGAATGGTAATTCAATCACAGTACCTTATAAACAGTTTTAGAGCTTATTTTAAACACGGTACTTTTTGTCTGACATGTTGATAAGAAATGCAAGTGGCTGTGTTTGTTTCAACTTTGAAACAAAACTTCCAGTCATTTTTCAAGAGTCCAGATCATCTTAATGGAAGCACATCCTGAGACTGCAAGACAAGACTTGAAACAAAGTGCTAGTATCATTTGCAAATACTTTGCACTCAAGATTTTCTCAAGTCTGTGCAACAGAAATGAACTGAAGCACAGTGATGACCCAGAGAGATGTTATGGGGAGGGAGGTGGGAGGGGGGTTCATGTTTGGGAACGCATGTACACCCGTGGTGGATTCATGTCAATGTATGGCAAAACCAATACAGTATTGTAAAGTAAAATAAAGTAAAAATTAGAAAAAAAAAAGAAATGAACTGAATTTTGAGGTTGATATGAAACTGCAACTATGATCTATAATTTCTAATTTCAAGTTTTTGTATTAATTACAATAGCCTTACTGATTTCAATAAGAACTGATACAAATTTGATAAATGATATATATTCACTGGCTTTATAAATTGAAGGTTAACATAAGATTTCATTTGAAAACAAGTTTCTACTGTGAAAAATGTTTGGAAATCCTTGCTTTAAGTTACAAATTCCAATAGAACTGAAATGACTTAGTATACCTATTTGGCTTTAACTACAGATTTCCTGGAGGAGAGCATGGCACCCCACCCCAGTATTCTTGCCTGGAGACTCCCATGGGCAGAGGAGCCTGGCAGGTTATAGTCCATGGGGTTACACAGAGTCGGATACAACTGAGGCGACTTAACACACACAGAGACTTCCTACCTTACACAGTGATTCAATGTAACATACTAGCTTTTCGATCTTATTAGGACTAGATTATCTAACATTCAAACTCAAGAAATTTTACAATATTGAAATGAGTTTTCTTTTTGCTATCTGGACACTGGTGAAAGTATGTAATAAGGGTTACTTTGAAAGTAAACATAAAGTTCCAATGATATGTTTCTTCCCTAGCTGATATATCTTCCACTGCAAGAACCTGTGTTCTTCTTGCCTTCTACTTCTACTTCTATGCTTCTACAAAGGAAGCATACTGAAGAAAATGAAGCTCTGCTTGCTTACTTCCAGCTCCAGTAATTCTGAGGCTAGTGGTCCCCTCATGTATTACAGAATAGTATCTCCAAAGAACATGCCAAACAATGTAAACACATTTAAACAAAAGTTCCAATGATATGTTTCTTCCTTGGCTGATACTTCTTCCACTGCAATAACCTGTGTTCTTGCCTTCTATTGTCAAACAAAGGAAGAATACTGAAGAAAATGAAGCTCTTCTTGCTTTCTTCCAGCTCCAATAATATTGAGCCCAGTGGTCCCCACCTATATTACAGAATAGTATCTCAAAAGAATGTGCCAAACAATGTAAATACACTGAAACTATGAAATAGCAGATTTAGTCCTAATGGCATACCCTAGACATCATTTGCTGAACGATTTCCAAAATATAACTTAATTGTAAAATATAAACAAATGAGGGAAGATGAATAATAAATTCACTTGAGAGTCAATTTTTTCAAGGAAAATACTAGGTTATGATTCTTCATAGGTGTGTAGAATGGTATCCATGTTTCATTCTTCACGTTATATGGTTTAGTCACTAAGTCGTGTTCAACTTTTGTGACCCCACGGACTGTATATAGGTTCACATAAAAGAGAGATCGGCAAAGTATGGCCTGTGGGTCAAATATGGCTGTGGGCTGAAAACGGTTTTTACATTTTTAAAAGGGCATAAAAAAAAAGAAAACAATATGCCTGAAAAGCAATTGATAGAGACCAATAAATATATGCATAAGGGTAAATTATCTATTTTAACATAACAAAAATTGGGTCTGTTACCTGCTCATAGTTTAAACGCTGAATTTCTGAAATTTCTTTTGGCTTTGTATCAAGCATGTAATCTCCTGTAAAAAGAAATTGTAAAGTTGCCTTTTAAAAATATCACTTTTTTTTCTAATTACAAAAGTAATGTATTTAAATTATAAACTGTAACAATAAGTAACATAAAAAAGAGCCCCTGCCCAATTCTATTCAGAGAAAATCATCAGAGAAAATCAATGTTAACTATTAGCTAAGATCTCATATTTTTTTCAGTGTACATCCTATGTTTTAAATTTATTTTTCTTCCTTCATGAGCATCTTTCCACATCACTACAATAAAACTCTAAAAGGCTTTACAAAGTTTCACAGATATCAGCAATATAACTGTTACCCCAATACCTTTCCGAGAATGGGAGTTATCAGTCTTCTGAATGTTGCTTTTGTTAGAAGTAAACAAAAACTTTTTTGAATTTAAGAAATTGATATATTAGTGATTGCCAGTAGGGAGAGGGAAAGGAGAAAGGCAAGAAAGTGGTATGGAATTGAGATACAAAGTACTATGTATAAAACAGATAAGCAACAAGGATATATTGTATAGCACAGGGAATTATAGCCACTATTGTATAATTTTAAATGGAGTATAATCTGTAAAGATACCGAATCACTAGGCTGTGCACCTGAAACTAATATTGTAAACCAACTATTCACTCCTCCAAATTTATATCTTTTTATACATGTATTTTTATTTGGTATCACCTTTTTAATATATAAATGACTTTTAGTATATGTGACACTTTTTAAATATATGTAGCATCATTTTAATATATGCAGTACCTTTTGATCTATGTTTTGCTTTTTAAAATATATATTAGTTATATATACTTTTCTTCAAATTGCCTGCCTATACCCCAAAATCACTGCAGATGGTGATTGTAGCCATGAAATTAAAAGACGCTTACTCCTTGGAAGGAAAATTATGACCAACCTAGATAGCATATTCAAAAGCAGAGACATTACTTCGCCAACAAAGGTCCATCTAGTCAAGGCTATGGTTTTTCCAGTAGTCATGTATGGATGTGAGAGTTGGACTGTGAAGAAAGCAGAGCGCCAAAGAATTAATGCTTTTGAACTGTGGTGTTAGCGAAGACTCTTGAGAGTCCCTTGGACTGCAAGGAGATCCAACCAGTCCATTCTGAAGGAGATCAGTCCTGGAATTTCTTTGGAGGGAATGATGCTGAAGCTAAAACTCCAGTACTTTGGCCACCTCATGCGAAGAGTTGACTCACTGGAAAAGACTCTGATGCTGAGAGGGATTGGGGGCAGGAGAAGGGGACGACAGAGGATGAGATGGCTGGATGGCATCACTGACTCGATGGACGTGAGTCTGAGTGAACTCTGGGAGTTGGTGATGGACAGGGAGGCCTGGCATGCTGTGATTCATGGAGTTGCAAAGAGTCGGACACAACTGAACGACTGAACTGAATTGAACTGAACTGTTGAACTATTAAAGCTCTTTTTCAACTAGAGAAATGAGAACATTTCCTGTTAAATGTGTGGTAAATTATTTTTTCCCCATATTGGCTTCTGACTTTATGATGGTGCTTTTTTGCCTATTTTTCACCACATAGAAATATTTAATTTGAATATAGTCATATTCTGCTATTACAGCTTCTGAGCTTAATGTTATGTTTAGAAAGATTTTCACCTCTTCAGAGTATACCAAGATTCACATATACTTTCTTCGTGTAATTTTATGTTTACCAGGCAATAGAGTCCATCAAAGAGGCTGCCTCCCTTAGTGAGGCCATTCTTCTCTTGTCAAAATCTTTTCTGACTTCAGGAAAAGAGAAGTTGCTTATCTGAGTCTTTCCCAACAATTATTACACTCTTAACACATAAGCTTTAATCTATGATAGCATACCTAGGGTCATTTAGTATTGAGTTATATAATATTCTGCATCCTGACCCTGCTAAAATGTTAGAAAAACACACATTACAGTGTTTTATCAGGATAATTACAGAACTTAAATGAAATACAGGATCAAAGTATAGCAAATATTGTCTTTTTTTACATTTAAGTCTTTCATTATCTGGAATTAATTTTTATATAAACAGGGATATAACCAGCTTCTCACTCAGCCTCCCAAACCACTAACAAGTTGATAAATTGCTTTTATATAACTTTTACTTTCAAATTCAAAATAAACTTCCAAAGACTGTAGCAAGTACTCTTTCCATCTCTCCAATTTTGATAATCAAAGAATTCCTATAAACATCAATTTATTATTATCTGTGGGTTTATTTAGAATTTTAAGACAGCAAGATCTAACTAATAACAATTTTATTCCACCATAGGTAAAGGAACTTCAAAAATACTAAATTCATTCATTCACAGAAATATATAAGCAAGTATATTTAACAAATATTTTTGAAACCTTACTATAACTGGCACACTGTATATGTACATGTTGAGATTTTAATATAGCACTTAACTGAAAACTACATTGAGTAAATTTTATACATTATTTACTCAAATAATTGAGACCATATTTGCTATACTTTGATCCTATATTTCATTTAAGTTCTGTAATTATCCTGATAAAACACTGTAATGTGTGTTTTTCTAACATTTTAGCAGGGTCAGGATGCAGAATATTATATAATTCAATACTAAATGACCCTAGGTATGCTATCATAGATTAAAGCTTATGTGTTAAGAGTGTAATAATTGTTGGGAAAGACTCAGATAAGCAACTTCTCTTTTCCTGAAGTCAGAAAAGATTTTGACAAGAGAAAAATGGCCTCACTAAGGGAGGCAGCCTCTTTGATGGACCCTATTGCCTGGTATTCATACCTCTGTATAATCCCCTTCTCTTGACTGTGGACTGGACTCACTTCCAGTGAATAAAATACAACAGAATTAATGAAATATTACTTACAAAATTGGAAAAGAAAATGCTGTGTCTTTCATCATGGTGCTCTTTCACTGCTCACTCTGAAAAATGCCACGTGTCATGTTCTGGGCGGCCTTATGGGAGAGGCCATGGCAAGCAACTGAAGGGGGCCTCTGGCCACAGTCAATGAGAAACTGAGGACCTCAGTCCAACGACCTGTGAGGAACTGAATCCTGTCAACAACCAAGTAAGTAAGCTTAGAAGCAGATCCTCCTCAGCTGGGCCTGGAGATAAGACTGTAGCCCCAACTGACACACTGACTGCAACGGTATAAGAGACCTTAAACGAGAGTCACTCAGCCACATTCAGATTCCTGACCCACAGGTACTTTGTGACAATAAATGTTCATTGTTCAAAGCAACTAACTTTTGAGGTGATATGTTATGTAGTAACAGACATCTATATTTTTAGGAAAGTTTATAATAGAGAATTAGATATTTTTAAAAGACTGATTTTGAGTTTTTAAGGGAATATCCTTCAGTTTTAGATATCTAAAAAAATCACCTCTTAAGAATGCTGTTTTGTCTAGCTTATCTAGCCTTTATTTCAAAATTGATCAACAACACTATTTCAATCAAAAAGTGTTTATTAATAGTTTATCCCGTGTTCAGCAACAGGCTAAAACAAATAACCTGTTTGGAAATGATTGTTTCTCTTAAAAAACTAATAATCTGGTAGGGTAAAGAACATACAGAAAACAGAATATGATAATAATAAGGTATATATAATATACTGTAAACTGTAATAAATGCCTTAAGTATTACACGATTTTGAAAAGAGATATTGAGATAGTCTGTAGCACTTAGAAATATCCTTTGGAGCAGGTAGTATCTAAAGCAAAACTTGCCAAGGCAGTGAGGAGAAAAGCATTCTTTGAGGGAGAAAGAATGATGGAAAAAGTATGTATAAGAAACATCATGCCCTATGGACAGCTTATAAGGAGGTTTATACATAAACTCTGGTGGCTCAGATGGTAAAGCGTCTTCCTGCGATGCCTGGGTTCGATCCCTGGGTTGGGAAGATCCCCTGGAGAAGGAAATGACAATCCACTCCAGTACTCTTGCCTGGAAAATCCCATGGACGAAGGAGCCTGGTAGGTTAGAGCCCATGGGGTCGCAAAGAGTCAGACATGACTGAGTGACTTCACTTCATATATAAGATTGGAGAAGGCAATGGCAGTACTCTCGCTTGGAAAATCCCATGAGCCTAGAAGGCTGCAGTCCATGGGGTCGCTAAGAGTTGGACACGACTGAGCAACTTCACTTTCACTTTTTACTTTCATGCATTGAAGAAGGAAATGGCAACCCACTCCAGTATTCTTGCCTGGAGAATCCCAGGGAGGGGGAAGTCTGGTGGGCTGCCGTCTATGGGGTCGCACAGAGTTGGACACGACTGAAGCAACTTAGCAGCAATAGCAGCATACATAAGATTTATGTTGCAGAGTGGTGGGAAATATGGCTGGATGGGTAACCTTGATCAGATTATAGGAAATCATAAATAACACACTGATAAGTTTGGTTGCTTGTGAGGATCTTAAGGGATCTTTATGTTTTTAAGTTAATAAGTGAAGGATGAAATTAGTGCTTTAAGAAGATAATATTTGTAAACAGGCCAATTTGGATCGTAGAAAAAAACAAAAGAGCTTGCAATAAACCACACTCCAAAGTACCAGGATACAGAGAGGAAAGAATTTCAAAGAAAGAATCCCTAAGACTTTTCTGCTGCTGCTGCTGCTAAGTCGCTTCAGTCGTGCCCGACTCTGTGGGACCCCATAGACAGCAGCCCACCAGGCTCCCCCGTCCCTGGGATTCTCCAGGCAAGAACACTGGAGTGGGTTGCCATTTCCTTCTCCAATGCATGAAAGTGAAAAGTGAAAGGGAAGTCGCTCAGTCGTGTCCGACTCTTAGCAACCCCATGGACTGCAGCCTACCAGGCTCCTCCACCCATGGGATTTTCCAGTCAAGAGGGAGTGAGTTGCCATTGCCTTCTCTGAAGACTTTGCTACTAATAGGATATTCCAGACAAACAGATATCAAGAAGCAAAAACGTGACGGTTCCATTAGGCCGAAAACAGAAGACAGGGTTTGTCAGTAGGGAACCTATCCCATGTTAAACACCTGGAAAAAAGGAGACACAATTAACTGTAGGCAAAATTCAGTTCAGTTCAGTTTAGTTACTCAGTCATGTCCGACTCTTGGCAGACAAAATTTTGTAGGCAAAATTAAAATGCTTCAATATTGCTTTTATAGTATTTATGTTCAAAAGATAAACCATCTTTTAAGAGAGCGAGGGATTGACTTGTTTAGCTTTTGTTGTTGTTCTTCTCTGTTATCTGCTTAATAGAGAGAACTGTGTGTGGTGGGCAAGATGTTTAAAACACACACACATACACACAGTATATATGGGGCAATGCACAGGTGGGAGCTGGCAGTGCAGAGAGGAGACACTGGTCTGCAGCAACAGCTTCTGCTGCTAGCCCTTGGGGCACTCACCCCTGTTCTCAAGCAATCATTGTCAATGACAAAGTGACTACTGAAGTCATAGTTGTATTAAATTAATGCTAATAACTTGGATATTTTATTTTATTTAGGGCTGCTCAGGTAATGTCAGCCCTTAACCAAGCATATGTGCTTCTTTCCTTTTTTCTCTTTCTTTGTGGATACAGCTGTAAAATATTTGGATATAGGAAATGTTGTGTTATTCTTGCAGCCTTGATATTCAGGGTGGATTGTAAAAGATAAATTTTTGTGAGATTTCAAAGATTAATTTGATAACATCATTTACAGATTTAAAAGATGTGGTTATCAGAAGTCTTTTGAGGGGGGAAAACTACTGCATAAAATAACTAACTTGGAATAAATATTTCGCAGCAGTTTGAAAAAAAAAAGATAAATAATCTTTTAAAAAGTCAGACAGCACCACCATCACACCAACTATTTTCCTTACTATAATACGGTGCTAATCTCACGATCATACAAACTACAAAAATCATACTATACATTTGAAACAGGAGGGAAGGGGACAGGGCACAACCTCTGAAAGAATGACAAAGTCTGAGGACACAGCATAAACTGATCAGAACCAAATGGGTCCACGATGGCAGACACGTCAACTTGGACTAGACCTTGATCCTCAGTCTCAGTGTACATTCACTGTAAAATCAACAAGCTAAATGACACACCTAGAGGCACCACAACAGTTTCAAGGGCTGACCAAAAAGTAGACAGTGGCCCAATTTCTGAAAATCTCCACCCCTTTCCCAAAATAGCTGGAATAATCCTCCCACTTAATAGCCTGTGAAATTATCCAGCCTCCAAAACCTAACCACACCACATTTCAAGACCACACTCTCTCTGTTCGAAGGCCCATGATGTTGTCTGTGGCATGTGCTTTTCCCAAAGTTACTCCTGCCTTCTGACATGGCCTACACTCTGTCTGTGTATTGTGTTTCTTCTTACCTATCACTTTGTCTCTCACTGAATTCTTTCTGCTATGAGACATCAAGAATCTGAGCTTCCATTACATCCTGAAACCAGCTCTGTGATCTCAGTTGGAAGACTGGGTTTTGGCTGGGTTCAAGTTCTGGCCACATGGGTTAGAGTCCCAAGCAGGGTTTTGGCCAGGTTTGAGTCCCAGCCACGTGGGTTCAAGTCCCAAGCTGAGATGAACAGTGTCACATTCTAGTTTGTGTTGTGCTTCTTTACCTTATCTTTCTAACCATTTTCTGCCTTTCACCTACATGTCTTTCCCACTTTATTTTATTCGATCTCCCAGTACTTCCTAGGTAACCAAGCTTTCATGTTTCTTTCTTGAGGCCAAAGTTCTCCAACAATCCATGTCCAAGCTTGGCCCTGCTCTTGTTATTATTCAGTCGTGTATGACTCTTTGCAACCCCATGGACTGCAGCATGCTAGGCTTCCCTGTCCTTCATCATCTCCCAGAGCTTGCTCAAACTCATGTCCATTGAGTCAGTGATGCCATCCAACCATCCTCTGTCATCCTTTTTTCCTCCTGTCTTCAATCTTCCCCAGCATCAGGGTCTTTTCTAATGAGTCAGTTCTTTGCATCAGGTGGCCAAACTATTGGAGTTTAAGCTTTAGCATCAGTCCTTCCAATGAATATTCAGGACTGATTTCCTTTAGGATGGATGAGTTGGATTTCCCTGCAGTCCAAGGGACTCTCAAGAGTCTTCTACAACACCATAGTTCCAAGGCATCAATTCTTCGATCCTCAGCCTTCTTTATGGTCCAACTCTCACATCCATACATGACTACAGAGTGGAAAAACCACAGCGTTGACTATATGGACCTTTGTTGACAAAGTGTTGTTTATGCTTTTTAATAAGCTGTCTAGATTTGTCATAGCTTTTCCTTCCAAATTTCAAGGTCCTGTTCTAGAAATTTCCAAATTAAAATTCGTACCTCTTCTAATCTTTAACAATCAAAATTCCCATTCCCCATGGTTCCTCATGTGGGTACAGGAAAGTTTTCAATGTTTTCTTTTACCATATTTCTACTAGTGCTTGCTTATTAATGCAAAATGTCTCTGGTTCCTCCAGAGAACTTCAGTCATCTCAAGAGAACAAAATCCAAATAGCTTAGAAAACTAAACAGTTAGTTCTGGCAGAAATGGCCTTGAATAAATTTTATTTTTGGCAAGGCAGAGTTTCCAGAATCTCTCTTCTCCCCCCACTCTTGCTCACTTCTCCCCCACCTCCCATTAGGATCATATTACTTTCACGCTATCCCTAGTAGATGAGTACCCTCACCCAGGACTTCCAAACCTCTTCACCTACCCCAGATCTAAATATTTCTTCAACAGGTTTTCTTTTCCCTATAATTAAAAAAATCTCTATGTCCTGCTTCTTTAGGACTTTTTAAAACATAGCAGTTGGATAAATTTAAAATATCAAGATGTACTAATTATTTTCTTTCCAAGAAAAATACCATGTTAACATTTTCTCAGTAGAGTACATTTGTGCAGTCACCTGACTGTATTGTTGACAACTCCGAACAATGTGTCCATAGTACATGATCAGTAAATATTTGCTGGATAAGAAAAAAGAAAAAGGAAGATAGAGACAAGTAGTACAAATTTAAAATATACACCTGAGTGGTAGAAAGGGAGAAGAGATATACTTTTGAGAATACTAACCTTTCAGCATTTAAAAAATAATACTAGAAGGTGCCCAGGTAGAGAGCACACATTATTTAACCTTTCTGAGCTTTGGTTACCTCATCTGTAAAATCAAGAGGTACTATAATTTATGATGCTTTTATTGCGACTTCAGTCTTATCTTTTCCTACATCAATTCATATGCCTTCTGCCTCTGCTCATGGGTCTCTGCCATTACAACTGCATTCTTTAGCTATGGGAACCAACAGCAAAAGAGCTTATTTTGTCCCAGAAGACAGAATAGAAAAAGGCAAGTAGACTGATGGTAATAACAGCAAGAGCAGGTTAGGTAAACAGTATCAGTCTATGGTAGCACAGAGAGCAGAGCCAGGATGAAATAAGAAGCTGTGGAGAGGTATCACAGTTTAGGTTAGCACTGTCCAACAGAAATATAATGTAAGCCATATGCAACCTCAAATTTTTAGTAGCTACATTTTTAAAAAGTAAAAAGAAATAGGTAAAAATTAAAAAAAAATTATTTGGCTGTGCTGGGTTTTAGTTGTAGCACTTGAGATCTTTGTTGTGGCATACAGGATCTTTAGTTGTGGCATGTGGGATCTAATTCCCTGACCAGGAATCGAACCATGGCCCCCTATATTGGGAGTGCAGAGTCTTAGTCAGTGAGCCACCAGGAAGTCCCAGAATTAGGTAAAAGTAATTTTAATAATATATTTTATTTAGTGTAGTATATTAAAAATATTATCATTTAAACACATAATCATTACAAAAATTACTGATATGTTACCTTCTTTTTTGAGCTAAATCTTTCAAATCCAGTATATATTTTACACTTACAGAAAATCTCAATTCACTCTGGCAATATTTCAAGTGCTCAAAAGCTACCTGTGGCCAGTGGCTACTATGCCAGGTGGTATAGGTTTAGGTGACTATAGTCATGATATGAAAACAAAGAAAGTAGGAGAAATATTGGCTGGATATGGAACAAATGGATAGGAAACTGGGCTCAAAAATATATGTTTTCTATATATATATTAGGCATTGAAAAATCTATTGATATTTGACCACATCTGAACTGCTATTACTATTTCCTAATTGGTCTCAACCAGACAATCCTAAAAACTACACTTAACATGTTGTTTATGCCTCTTGAACTAAAATACATGAAGCAGCCTACCATAGTAAACAACTTCTCTGCCTGGCTTCCAAAACTCCTCAGTTTAGCTGTAGCCTACTAATCCAATCTCCAATCCAACTTTCTGTAACATGCAGTTACCAACCACAGTCAAATTGTACTCAAATCACCCTTCTTCCAAATATATCTTACAGGGTTTCCCTGGTGGCTCAGTGTTAAAGAATTCGCCAATGTGGGAGACAGGGGTTCGATGCCATGCCTCGGAACTACTAAGCCTGTGCTACTGAGGCCATGCGCCACAACTACTGAAGCTTGGGTGCCCCAGAACCTATGCTCCACAAGAGAAGCCACTGCAATGAGAAGCCCACACACCACAACTAGAGAATAGCCTCTACTCACCACAACTAGAGAAAACCCTGCACAGCAACAAAGACATAACACAGCCCCACCCCCCAAAATAAATAAAATTAAGGGAAAAAAATGCCTTATATTTTTTTACCTTGAGCTTAAAATAGTTTACACCTAGCCCTAAAACAATCTTTCTCCTTTTTTTTCACAAGGGATCTAAGTATACCACCTTCTTTACAAGGATTCTAAGTATACCATGAAACCCAAGATAAGTCACATGTACTCTACTAAACCTTTTCCTACTTTTCACCTACTTCTCATACCCATCTATAGATAAACTTCTCAAAAAGTTATCTGCATTTGAGTCTTCACTTACTTATCTCTTAGATGCTCCTCAACTCACCATTTCATTTTATCCCATCACTCTACTGACATTGTTTCTGTGAAGGTTACAATAACTTCCATGTTGTCAAATTATGTAGAAAATATTCTCCAGTATTCAATACTCTCTTATTCTCCCTCCTAGCACTCTTCTCTTTTTGGCTTCACTGAATCACCCTCTTCTGGCTTTTCTCCTCTCTTAGTGGCTACTTCTTCCCTTACCATTCTGTCCTCTAACCTATATATTTCAGTAGGGGCGATGATGCCCCCACAAGAGGGCAAAAACTGACTCTGGGAGCATAGGGGCAAAAATATCTTAGATATTATAAGCGCTTGTGGCCTTCAAAGGACCATAGAGCATGAAGAGACACACAGTATGTCTGTGGTATTAAAATTTCCTGTAGTGATTAGGACAAAGATGTCTACAAAGGCTCCTTATGGGGGCAATACTGAAAAAAAAGGGTTGAGAAACACTGTTCTACACAATTTGGGCATGCTGGGAAACTTCAGGAGACAATCCTGCACCCACTTCTCTCTTTATTCTTTCTCTCTTAATGATCTCATCTGTTTCCACAGATTTAAATATAATCTTTATACCTGTGTGTGCTCATTCGCTCAGTCATGTCCAACACTTTGTGACCCCATGGACTGTAGTCCACTAGGTTCCTCTGTCATGAAATTTTCCAGGCAAGAATACTGGAGTGAAATGCCATTTCCTTCTCTAGGGGATCTTCCCATCCATGACTTCTAAATTCCTATTTCGAATTTCAACATCCTCTGGAACTCATGGTCTCTCAACAAAGCTACTAAGTGTTTTTTCTTAATGTTTCCTTCGCCTTCTGCCTAAGTGAAATCTGGCTCTGCCTTGATGACACTGCAGCCCTTTCAAGTGATAGCTCCTTTCTCGCTTATACTTCTTTGCCAGTGAGTCTGCTGGTGGCAGATATCTACTTGTTCCTTATGATCATTCTTTCCCCCCATCCTCCCTAAAACTGTTTTAAAACCCATGCCATGATATACTACTACCCATTATTTATCCACCTGGTTATAGTTCTCTACGAACTTTTAGGTCAATCTCTCTCATTCCTAGCTCACTGTCTCTCTCTGATACAAATCCTGCCATAATTTTTGATAATTTTAATGCTCATAGAGATGACCCACCTAATATTCTGGCCTTTCTGTTCCTTGACCTCTTTTCCAACAAAAATCATATATTCCACCTTATGTCAGAAACTCATTCCCTATGATCATACAATTTTGTTACTACCAGGTTCCAAAAATTCTTTGACTGTATTAGGGCCTACAATCCACTAAATCTGTCACATTTTCCTTCAATGTATTTATATCTGCATCTCCTCTTCGTGCAACTTAAATATTATGGCTCATTATTATATCACAGGTATATCTACACATAACTTCAATTCCCTAGACTCTTTCTTCAACATACTCACCTGGCAAAAACCCAGCTCTGGTTAAACCCTGCTCCTCCATGATTCAGGCCTATACTCATGCAGCAGAATGTGACTACAGAAACCATACCACCAATGTGGCTGGCCTCACTAACCCCAGGGTAAAACCCAGGAATCACTGCATCTCCTCATTCACTCTCCCACTTGTCTAAGCAACTATTTTATACCTTCCTTCTCATCTTCAATAATTCCTCCTTCATTCTCACTCTCAGCTGATGACCTGATTTCCCACTTATTGAGAAAATAAAAGTACTTAAAAGACCTTCTATAAGCTACCATACCCACATCTACCCATCTACCTGTATCTTTTAAAAATTTTTTGTATCTATTTACTTTTGGCTGCGCTGAGTCTTTGTTGCTGCCTGTGGGCTTTCTTCAGTTGCAGTAAGCGAGGGCTACTCTCCAGTTGCAGTGTGTGGGCTTCTCATTGTGATGGCTTTTCTTGTTGTAGAGCACAGGCCCTAGAGCATTCAGGCTTCAGTAGCTGTGGTGTAGGAAGGTCAGTAGTTGTGACACACATGCTCTGTGGCATGTGGGATCCTCCCAGGCCATGGAACAAATCCATGTCCCCTGCATTGGCAGGCATATTCTTAACCACTAGACCACTAAGGAATTCCAACCTGCACCTACTTTTAACAGTCTATCTTCCCTTCTATCGCCAAGGATGAACTATCTGTATACCTAAGACTAATTCTTCATTTATCTAAAGCATATTTTTCAATTCCTTTCTTCCAATTTTCTCTTGTTAAAACCAGCTTTATTGAAACATAACTCACATACCATACAATTAACCCATTTAGTGTGTACAGTTCAATGTTTTTGAACTATATTAACAGGATTGTGAAATTATCATCATGATCTAATTCTGGAACATTTTGGTCCCCCCAAAAGAAGTTCTATACCCTTTAGCAGTCAATCTCTATTTCCCCCCTATACTCCCCAGTCCTAAACAACCACGAATCCTACTTTCTGTCTCTAAATTTGCCTATTCTGAACATTTCATATAAATGGAATCACATAATAAGTGGTCTTTTATGACTTGGCTTCTTTGACTTAGCCTTCTTTAAGGCTTATTTATATTACAGAATACATCAGTACATTTCCTTTTATGGCTGAATAATGTTTCATTATATGGATATACCATAGTTGGTTTATTCATCAGTTGATGGCTATCTGGATTGTTTCCAATTTTTTGGCATATATGAATAATGCTGCTATGAATGTTCCTATACAAGTTTTTGTATGGACATATGTCTTTACTCCTCTTGAGGGAAGCTTATATGGTAATTCTATATTAGCTATTTAAGGAACTAACAAACAGTTTTCCACAGTGGCTGCATTATATTCCATTCCTATTGGTTATGTCTTAGGACTTCTGATTTTCTCCTGTGCCTGCTCCAGTCAGGTTTTCATCCTGTGGACTTACTGAAGTTACCAAGTACCTCTGTATGGCTTCAATCAGTGGTTAATTTTTAGTCTTAATCCTGCAAGGCCTATTAGCAACATTTGACTCAGACAGTCTCTCATTCTTTACTGAAAATCATCATTTAGATTCTAGGAAATCAGTCTCCAGTTTTTCTTCTACATAGCTGAGTTTCTATTCTTCTTCTTCTCCAGCTTCTAATCACTGGCATGTCCCAGATTCAGTCCACTGATGTCTTCTCTGTCTACGTTTATATTATCTGTGATTCAGTCTAATGATCCTTTATATGATAGTTACTGCTCCCAAATGGGTATTTACAGGCTAGATGTGCACTATCCAACACAACAGCCAGTAGTGACATGTGGCTATATTAATTTAAATTAAAATTAAATATTGAATTTTCCTACAATTTAAAATGTAGTTGAATATTCGCTACATTTTAAGACATCAAGAGCCATATGTGGTTAGTGGCTAAGAAACTGGACAGCACAGATAAAGAACATTTCCATCAATACACAAAGGTTCACTGTACAGTGCTGATCTAGACCTGTCTTCTAGGCTCTAGATTTATACATCCCACTGCCTCCCTGATATCTCCACTTGAAAGTCAATAAACATCCCCAAACCAAAATCCTGATATTCTTCTGTAAACATATTCCTTCCATTTGTTCCTGTTTCAGTTGATGTTAATGCCATCCTTCCAGTTGCTCAAGCCAAAAATCACTGGGTAACTCTTGACTTCACTCTCACTCCACATTCAACTAATTAGCAAATTCTGTCATCTCTATACTCAGAATCTGACCATATTTTATAATCTCACTTCTATTACCCTGTTTGAAGCCACAGAATTCTTGTTAAAGAATCTCAAAGATCTCAAAGTCAGATCATGTCAGTCCTCTGTTCAAAATCCTTTAATGGCTTCTCAGATCACCCACAGCAAAAGTCAAAGTTGCTATAAAGGCCTAGGATACTCCATATGATATGATTCCATTGTCTCTAACCTCATCTCCTGATACTTCCCCTTTGCAGTCCTGGGCAGTCCTTTTGGCTGTTCCTCAAAACCATTAAGCATATTTCAGCCTTTTTCTATGAAATATAATTTAGAAATCACAAAGTTTAAGAATCACCAAGCTAGAGTAAAAAGAGGTATAAACAAGAAATTCTATTTTCAGATATCTAGATATTGAAGTAATCTACACTTAATGATGAGGTTCCCTAGCCAGTGAATAAGATTAAATTATATTAATTATGTAAGTAAAAAGGTCTTCCAAAAGCTGTAATCTCAATTATTTCACTAAACTTACATCTCACAAAAAAATCAGTTAGCTAGTTGTCTGGAAGAGCACAAACTAATCAGCTAATAAGATCTTTTTAATAGAAATTTAATTACTAAAAATAAGAATACGGATTAAGATTTCTCATTTGGTAACAGTACAAATATATAACTTCTCATTTGTTAAGTTGTAAAAGACATCAGTGTGATAAAAAACTACCTGCTCTGTAAACAAGTTCTATTGAGTCTGCAAACTGTGTATTACGGTCTGTTTTAAAATAAGAAGCTTGCATAAGAATGCAACTCAATATGCTGTTTCCTTCATCAAGAAAAACTCTCTGTAAAAATATTTCAGATGGACTAAACAGTGTGCTTCCTAAAGTAAATGTTTTATACTCTAGAACAAGCCTCTATTTCACTGCAGACTGGTCTAATATTTTATTGACTGGCATAGGTTCGTGAACCATATTTTGGGTACCACTGCTCTAAATCACTTCCCAGATTTTAATTCAAGTCTATTCAATATTTTTAAACACTCTCTACATGCAGTGTTAGAGTTTCTGTGCCATTTCCCATTCTGTAATTTATTGGAATTAACATATACCTTGTTGTTTTCTAGATGTCACTAGTCTCTTTATTTACATTAAAAGATTTCAATGCTGGTTAGAAAGAAGTCTGTAACATCCAAGAACAGAAACACACTAATAAAATTATTTAGTTAAGAGATTAAAAATAGCTTCGAAAAGGTGAAATTTGGTAATATATTAGCTTTGAAAACTTTGTTTTATCTTGAAAGAGATATAAAAATCATTCACTTTTCAACACTAACCTAAATATTCCATCAGCTGTTCAGCAGTTATGATTTCCATCATCGGTGGAAGTTTCACCTGAAAAACAAAGTATTTTTTCTATAAAATCAAATGTTTTAGGTAATTAAAGTGTTTCTTCAGTCAGAAACACAAGTATGTATATATATGTATCTACTATATGTATACCATACTCACTTTAACTAATCTTTAATACAACAATAGCTTTGTTGTATTAAAGATTAGTTTAACACAATCCTATCACCATAAAATTCAAGATCTCACAGAATCACTGAGAAATCTGTTTTCAAAAACAAGTGCTATGCCTTTCATCACCCATGCTGATTGTCATTAGGCACATGCAAGTGTCCTGCATGACAGAAAATGCGGTTAAAGGGCAGGAAGTGGCACCAAACATGTTTTGACAGATCACCCATGAAGCAGTTTTTCTGAAGACAGGCTGGAACACAGCTCAATATCCCATCACTTCAGTCTACCCTGACCATTTTTTCTTGTTGTTGTTGAACAGCTAAAATGAATACAGTATAAAGGATTGGTCATAAACTGAAGTATTCATACTATATGAGCCCACCTATAAAATTTAGAAAAACAGGCCAAACAAACTACACTGTTTAGAGCTGCACATGTACTAAAAAAGAAAATAGATACTATAAAAATCAGGACTGTAGTTAACCCTAGGAATAAGGGAAGGGGGTTATAGTTAGAACGAGACATACAAGAGGCCTCTGGGGTGCTGGCAATGCTTTATATTTTGACTTGCATGGTAGTTCCACTGTTGGCTTTATAATTAACCTGTTAAACTGGACATCTCTGTTTTATGTATTTTCTGTGCTACATGTCACGATAAAAAGTTTAAAAGTAGATATATATGTTACAGTCACATTTAAGTTTCAAAAGTTAATTCAGCTGCAACACAGTCTAAATTTTTCAAATGAATTATCTGCTGAGTTACACAGATATTACAGCCAATGATTGTTAAGTATTTCAGCTAACTTATTAAAAAGGATACTCCTTGGTATATTTATAGAAGAAAAATAAATACTATAGGATGCAAACTCAAAGTAATTAACATATCAATGATAGAATAGCAGCATAATTCAAAAATCTTCAAGAATTAATATTTTAGCAATTATTTTCTGTTCAACCAAGGAAATCATTTAAATCAGCAATTCCTCCAACAAGTGTTGAAGAAGGTGCTCTGAGTATTTATGTTACCAAATGTAGTAACAGTATGTGACACCTCTACCTCTTTGTTCGCTTTCAAGTCCTAAAAAAAATCCTTGTAAAACAGGACAGTTTTAGACCCTCTGAAAGCATACCTGACAGTTGGAACAGATGAGTCAGTCACCCAGGGGTTTTATCACTCAGTGAAAACCAAGAGATGTCATGGAGGTTTTGATCATTCTAATTTTTATTTTCTAGGACATTTATAAAAATTGTGTAAAAAAAAAAAAAAGAAAAAAAATTGTAATAGACTTTTTTTTTTTTTTGGCTGCACCATGTGGCATGTGGAATCTTAGTTCTCTGACCAGGGATTGAACCAATGCCCCCAATAGAGGAAGCACAGAGTCTTAACCACTGGACTGCCAGGGAGGTCCCAGAAACTGTAATAGACTGTTTTTGGAGCAGTTTTAAGTTTATAGAAAAGTTGAGCAGAAAGTACTGAGAGTTCCCATAAATAGTATTTTTTTTTAAGTTGAAATTCATTGGCAAGTTAAAGTCCCCTGCTTTTCTAAATAAAGTTTTATTGGGTGTCACTCTCATTTGTTTATGTACTGTCTTTGGCTGCTTTGCACTATAATAGCAAAGTTGACTCTTTGCAGCAGAGAACAGGTACAGCCCATAAAGCCTAAAATATTTACTATTTGGTTATTTACAGGAGGGCTTGCCAGGTGGCACTAGTGGTAGAGAACTGGCCTGCCAATACAGCAGATATAAGAGATGGGGTTCCGATCCCTGAGTCAGAAAAATCCCCTGGAGGAGGGCATGACAACCCACTCCAGTATTCTTGCTGGAGAATCCCATGGACAGAGGAGCCTGGCAAGCTACAGTCCATAGAGTCGCACAGAAGTTGCACACAACTGAAGCAACTTAGCACGCACATACCTTTACAGGAAAAGTATGCTGAATGCTGCTTTAAATGATTTTAACTGCTTTTAGATAATATTTCATCAAGGTGTTTCAGTACCACTTTGAAGGTCTGATATTTAAACTAGTAGTTTACATACACTGTGAATATTTACATTCTGAATAATTGTCAGACCAATCTGAAAGTCCCATTTACACCTAACAATGCTTTTTGAAAAAAATAAGACCTATACATTCTTTTATTTCCAGACAAATCTAGTACAGAAACAGATTCACTAGAGGGCTTCCCTGGTGGTCCAGCGGTGAAGAGTCTACCTGCCAATTCAAGGGACATGGGTTCAATCCCTGGTCTGGAAAGATCCCATATGCTGTGGAGCAAACAAGCCTGTGAGCCACAACTATTGAGCCTGTGCTCCAGAGCCTGCAAGCCACAACTACTGAAGCCCACATACTCCAGAGCCTGTGCTCTGCAGTAAGAGAAGCCACCACAATGAGAAGCCTGTGTACCACAACTAGAGAATGCCCCTGCAGAGCAACAAAGACCCAGAACAGCCAAAAGTAAAATAAATATATATATTTTACTAGAAAATTCCATAAACAAACAGCTTATCCGCTTTTGGTCAATGTAGTGATCTTACTATAAAATTGTCAAAATAAAAAAGCAAAGCACTAACAAGTATATGTATTTGGGAAATACATTCTATAATCCTAGATTTCTGCAAATAGATGATTTCAGGTTTTAGTCTTGAAATTTCCAAATAATAACAACCGCCTACCACATCTTGCTTCAAGTATTTGAAACAGGAAATGACAATCTTTATATAGATTTTAGAAGTGAGACAACAAATATGTAAATATTTTAACTGACTATTCCCAAGCATACTCAGTAGTATATTCCATTCCTGAATCTTAGCCAACTAAAAATCATGGATGTTCACTAAAGCTCGAGATTAAAGAGTACAACAGTGAAGAAATGCTTGTTTCCCACTAATACTTAGGAACCATCAACAGATTTTAATTTTTTTTAACCACAAAATGATCTTCCTGAAAGCTCCTTCTCTTTTTGCTTCCTTCTATCACCATTAAAGATGCTTACTCCTTGGAAGAAAAGTTATGACCAACCTAGATGGCATATTCAAAAGCAGAGACATTACTTTGCCAACTAAGGTCCATCTAGTCAAGGCTATGGTTTTCCCAGTGGTCATGTATGGATGTGAGAGTTAGATTGTGA
Organism: Ovis aries; assembly: GCF_016772045.2. Lineage (NCBI taxonomy): Eukaryota > Metazoa > Chordata > Mammalia > Artiodactyla > Bovidae > Ovis > Ovis aries. The sequence continues at coordinate 49,639,937 of NC_056060.1, forward strand.
AGAAGGCTGAGTGCCGAAGAATTGATGCTTTTGAACTGTGGTGTTGGAGAAGACTCTTGAGAGTCCCTTGGACTGCACGGAGATCCAACCAGTCCATTCTGAAGGAGATCAACCCTGGGATTGCTTTGGAAGGAATGATGCTAAAGCTGAAGCTCCAGTACTCTGGCCACCTCATGCGAAGAGTTGACTCATTGGAAAAGACTCTGATGCTGGGAGGGATTAGGGGCAGGAGCAGAAGGGGACAACAGAGGATAAGATGGCTGGATGGCATCACGGACTCGATGGATGTTGAGTCTGAGTGAACTCCGGGAGTTGGTGATGGACAGGGAGGCCTGGCGTGCTGCAATTCATGGGGTCACAAAGAGTTGGACATGACTGAGCGACTGAACTGAAATGAACTGAACCACCATCACCACAAAAGCAAATGCCAAAGATTTTGTTAATGATCCTAAGACTTTTTTTCCATTGTCTCTTTAGAGTTTATTAAAGGGAAAACACACACACACACACACAAAAACATGTTATGGGAAAGCTAGCCAAGAATACAGGGGGAAAAAGAAAAATCAAAGAAACTAAGAGCTAGTTCTTTGAGAAGATACAACAAAACTGATAAACTTTTAGCCAGACTCATCAAGAAAAAAAGAGAAGGGGACCAAATTAATAAAAATAAAAATGATAAAGAAGGTACAACTATCACCACAGAAATACAAAGGATCATAAGAGAGTACCACCAACAATTATGCTTCTGAGGTGGCGCTAGTAGTAAAGAACCCGCCTGCCCATGCAGGAGACACAGAGACACGAGTTCAATCCCTGGGTCAGGAAGATCCCCTGGAGGAGGAAATGGCAACCCACTCCAGTATTCTTGCCTGGAGAATTCCATGGACAGAGGAGACTGGTGGGCTGTAGTCCACAGGGTCACAAACAGTTGGCCACGACTGAAGTGACTAAGCACACAACAACAATTATACTCCAATAAAACAGACAACCTTAGAAGAAATGCACAAATTTCTAGAAATGTATAATGTCTCAAGACTGAACCAGGAAAAAAAAGAAAATATGAACTGGTCAATTACCTGTAATGAAACTGAATCAGTAATTTTAAAAACTCCCAACAAATAAAAGTCCAAGATCAGGCTCCCTAGTAGCTCAGTGGTTAAGAATCTGCCTGCAAATGCAGGAGGCACAGGTTCTGTCCTTGATCCAGGAAGATCCCACATGTCACAGAGCAGCTACGCCTGTGTGCCTCAATTATTGAGCCTAAGCTGTAGAGCCTGGGAGCCTGAGTCTACAGGACATAATTACTGAAGCCCAAGCACCCTAGAGCCTGTGCTTCACAAGAAAAGCCACTCCAGTGAGAAGCCAGCACACTGCAACTAGAAAGTAGCCTTCACTCTCGACAACTGGAGAAAAGCCCACACAGCAGCGAAGACCCAACAAAACCCCAAAAAACCTATTGATTAGGCAGGACACTGGTCAACCACGTACTGGTAGCAAATAATTGTGTGTGTGGTGTCTGTTGCTTTCCAGCTTTGTTTCCAAGCCTATTGATGTTTAGTACAATAATAATTATTAAAAAAAAAAAAAGTCCAACATCAGATGGCTTCACAGATGAATTCTAACAAACATTTAGAATAAAGAGTTAATACCTATTCTTTTCAAACTATTCCAACAATTGCACACGAAAAAAGGCTTCTGAACTCATTCTACGAGGCAAGTATCACTTTGATACCAAAACCAAAGATATCACACAAAAATGAAAATTATAGGTCAATATTACTGATGAACATAGATGCAAAAATCCTTAGCAAAATAACAGCAAACTGAATTCAACAATACATAAAAAGGATTACACACCATGATCAAGTGGAATTTATCCCAGGGATGCAAGGATGGTTCAGTTCAATATCTGCAAATCAATCAATGTGATACATCACATTAACAAACTGATAAATAAAAATTATATGTTCATCTCAACAGATGCACAAAAAACTTTTGACAAAATGCAGTATTAATTTATGATAAAAGTTCTCAACAAATTGGGTATAGAGAAAACACATCTCAACATAATAAAGACCACTTATGAGAAGTTCACAGCTAACATCATACTCAATGGTGAAACGCACTTTACCATTTCTTCTCAGATCAGGAAGAAGACAAGGATGCTCACTCACACATTTTTTTTTGGCTGCACCATGTGGCTCTGGGACCTTAGTTCCCCAGCTAGGGATTGAACCTGTGTCCCCTGCAGTGGAAGGACAAAGTTCTAACCTCTGGAGCTCCAGGGAATTTCCATCACCACTTTTATTCAACATAGTATTGGAAGTCCTAATCATAGCAACCATGCCAGAAAAAGAAATAAAAGGAATCCAAACTGGAAAAGAGGAAGTAAAACTGCCAATGTTTGCAGATGACATGCTATACATAGAAAATCCTAAAAACACCAAGAAACCACCAGAACTCATCAATGAGTTTGATAAAGTTGCAGGATACAAAATTAATATACAGACTTCCAAAAACAGTAACACTTTCTTTCAATGAAGTCTTATATAAAACATCATCTGAAATATATTTTAAATGAAGAATTGACAGAACTTTATGACCAATGAAAAGTGGAGTATAATGGGAAAAGAAAAATTAACTCTAAGGTTGACTCTAAGGTTTAGGAAACTACAAAAGTTAAGATCCCTACACCTAATGAAAATAAAAAATTTGGTAAGTTTGTACAAGAAATAATATCTGCTTCATAATTGTGAAATTTAGTTTGACATTCAAACAGCAATTTGAGTTGGAACTTGGGAGACAAAGATTTTTAATTTGTCCATGAATTATTTGATTCCTATGCTGCAGTCTATTTTTCATTACTTATGGTAAAATGGATCACTAAATAATACATAAATAATATAATTTCTTGGAAATTCCCTGGCGGTCCAGTGGTAAGGGCTCCACACTTCCAAGACAGGGAGGCACAGGTCAGATCCCTGGTCAGGAGACTAAGATCCTGCAAGCCATCCAGCGTGGCTAAAAAAAAAAAAAATTTTCTCAGCTCAAGTTTCACTGATTTTGAATATGCAGTAAATCATATAGTATTGATGAGTTTTTAAGTTCAAATTGTAAAATAATTATACTGTAAGTACTCTTAATTGGAATCAAAGAGAAGAATGTAGGTTTTTTCAAAATAAGAGCTAAAAAACTTAAGGATCCTTTCAACATGCCTTTAATTCTGGCTCCAGCAAATAAACATGTATTACAAGCTATTGTAAATCATGTTTTATATTCTAATTTCTTATAGGTAATATTCATTTATTATTAAAAATAATTACTGTACTTTAAAATACTAAACATTTAACTTTCTACTTGCCATCAGTATTTCAAATCAGGAACATTTAATAAGAGACAAGCTTCAACTTCCAGTGATTTGCAACACTTTTACCACCAATGTTTATCATAACTCAAACCCCACACTCAGAGTAATATCAAAGCCTATTTAAAAATGCTTAACATCAGAAATTATAGATGCATCCATATGTATTAGATTTTCAAGAATGTCCAATTTTATATGCAATTCAAAGGATTATAAAACAATGAAGAATGTTGCTGCAGAGAAATTTTCCCAGTAAAAGATTCATGAGTAAAAGAAGACATCTTTAGTTCAAATTTCACTGGGTTTATACTTAAGCACCTCAGCAAGCTTACCAATGTTGAAAAACCTACTAAAGCAAGTGTAACAGTGAAATTTTTATATTAATTGCTTGCAAGATAGATGACAGTCGGATAAGAGACCAGTTAAAAGGTACAGAAGATGGTAAGTGGCCTGACTTAGGATAGTAGCAGGACAGAGAAAACCTACTAATTTTTGAAAATATTAAAGAATACAGTCAATAAACTTTCATGGTTAAGGCAAGCTCACTCACCACAGAACTCAAGAAAGGCTCTGAAATTGAAAGTGTCAGAGAATTCAGAGGACATGGGATAAAATATATGAGGCTGAAACCAGAACGAATCTGTGCAAAGAGTAGATCCCCAGGATTTGTTCTAAGGAATCATGATTCATAACATCTATTTCTGCTTCTCTGACTTTATCACTAGCTCTTCTTCCACCTGGTTTGTCCCAGGCCTATTGTCTGCCAGGTGTTATCTTTAACTTTCCAACCAAATATCTGAACTAAGGGCTCAGGTTCTGGAGTGGGTATCAACTTACCTTGGGGGAGTTATCTGAACTTAATGTACCTCAATTTTCTACGTATGTAAAATAGGAACAATATCTACACAAGGATCTTATGATGTGGTTGAGAAAATTAAAACAGAAAATGCATACCATACATATAAAATACTTAGCAGAGTATCTGGACTAAAAAATAATTGAGTGCTTAGGATTATTATTAATCTTAGGTGGTACCCTAAGATTACTGATACTACCTGTGTGAGAATGCTACCTGGGACTCAACATCGACAAGGATGGAAGGAAAATGGGAAAGTTTTCCACTGAAGGACTATTCATAGCAAAGGGAGGAGAAAAAATGAGGACATCACTAATAGGACAACTACCACAGGGAGTATTCATAATATCATCTGCCCATTTCCACTTTATCTCACAAATCCAGAGATATTACACCAATCCTAATTTTTAGGACTGACTGGAAATGAAAACTTCAGAAGTGCTGCTTGCATCTTTTGTGTAAACAAACTCCACCACTGTGTGAAGTTATTATCTCTCCTTAAAGGATCTGTATTTAAGAACAAATAGGGTGGACAGAGGCAAAAATACATTCTTTGGCTCACCATCTATTTTTCAATTTTATAAGTAATAACTTGGCCAAGAGGAGCTACGCCAAGTCTGAGATCAGCGGCAGAGGCTGGGAGGAGCTACCCCATGTCCGAGGTAAGGAGCAGCGGCTGTGCTTTGCTGGAGCAGCCGTGAAGAGATACCCCACATCCAAGGTAAGAGAAAACCATTCAGGAAAGATGGGTCATGGTGGAGAGGTCTGACAGAATGTGGTCTACTGGAGAAGGGAATGGCAAACCACTTCAGTATTCTTGCCTTGAGAACCCCATGAACAGTATAAAAGGAAAAAAGATAGGACACTGAAAGATGAACTTCCCAGGTTGGTAGGTGCCCCATACGCTACTGGAGATCAGTGGAGAAATAACTCCAAAAAGAAAAAGGGATGGAGCCAAAGCAAAAACAACAGCCAGTTGTGGATGGGACTGGTGATAGAAGCAAGGCTGAGTGCTGTAAAGATCATTATTGCACAGGAAGCTGGAATGTGAGGTCCATGAATCAAGGCAAATTGGAAGTGGTCAAATAGGAGATAACAAGAGTGAACATCAACATTCTAGGAATCAGCAAAGATGGACTGGAATAGATGAATTTAACTCAGATGACCATTATATTTACTACTGTGGGCAGGAATCCCTTAGAAGAAATGGGAGTAGCCATCACAGTCAACAAGAGTCCAAAATGCAGTACTTGGATGCAATCTCCGAAACAACAGAATGATCTCTGTTTTCAAGGCAAAGCATTCAATATTCAAGTAATCCAAGTCTATGCTCCAACCCATAATGCTGAAGAAGCTGAAGTTGAACAGTTCTATGAAGACCTACAAGACCTTTTAGAACTAACAACCAAAAAAGATGTCCCTTTCATTATAGGGGACTGGAATGCAAAAGTAGGAAGTCAAGAAACACCTGGAGTAACAGGCAAATTTAGCCATGGAGTACAGAATGAAGCAGGGCAAAGGCTAACAGAGTTCTGCCAAGAGAACACACTGGTCATAGCAAACACCCTCTTCCAACAACACAAGAGAAGACTCTACACATGGACATCACCAGATAGTCAACACCAAAATCAGACTGATTATATTCTTTGCAGCCAAAGATGGAGAAGCTCTATACAGTAAGCAAAAACAAGATCAGGAGCTGACTGTGGCTCAGATCATGAACTCCTTATTGCCAAATTCAGACTGAAATGGAAGAAAATGGAGAAAACCACTAGACCATTCAGGTACAACCTAAATCAAATCCCTTATGATTATACAGTGGAAGTGAGAAATAGATTTAAGGGACTAGATCTGATAGACAGAGTGCCTGATGAACTATGGACGGAGGTTCATGACATTGCACAGGAGACAGGGATCAAGACCATCCCCATGGAAAAGAAATGCAAAAAAGCAAAATGGCTGTCTGAGGAGGCCCCACAAATAGCTGTGAAAAGAAGGGAAGCAAAAAGCAAAGCGGAAAAGGAAAGATATACCCACTTGAATGCAGAGTTCCAAAGAATAGCAAGGAGAGATAACAAAGTCTTCCTCGGTGACCAATGCAAAGAAATAGAGCAAAACAACAGAATGGGAAAGACTAGAGATCTCTTCAAGAAAATTAGAGATGCCAAGGGAACATTTCATGCAAAGATGGCTCATTAAGGACAGAAATGGTAGAGATGTAACAGAAGCAGAAGATATTAAGAAGAGGTGGCAGAATACACAGAAGAACTGTACAAAAATATCTTCACGACCCAGATAATCACGATGGTGTGATCATTCACCTAGAGCCAGACATCCTGGAATGTGAAGTCAAGTGGGCCTTAGGAAGCATCACTATGAACAAAGCTAGTGGAGGTGATGGCATTCCACTTGAGCTATTTCAAATCCTGAAAGATGATGCTGTGAAAGCACTGCACTCAATACGCCAGCAAATTTGGGAAACTCAGCAGTAGCCACAGGACTGCAAAAGGTCAGTTTTCATTCCAGTCCCAAAGAAGGCAATGCCAAAGAATGCTCAAACTACCGCACAATTGCACTCATCTCACACACTAGTAAAGTAATGTTTAAAATTCTCCAAACCAGGCTTCAGCAGTACGTGAACCGTGAACTTACAGATGTTCAAGCTGGTTTTAGAAAAGGCAGAGGAACCAGAGATCAAACTGCCAACATCCGCTGGATCATGGAAAAAGCAAGAGAGTTCCAGAAAAACATCTATTTCTGCTTTGCGGACTATGCCAAAGTCTTTGACTCTGTTGATCACAATAAACTGTGGAAAATTCTTAAAGAGATGGGAATACCAAACCACCTGACCTGCCTCCTGAGAAATCTGTATGCAGGTCAGGAAGTAACAGTTAGAACTGGACATGGAACAACAGACTGGTTCCAAATAGGAAAAGGAGTACATCAAGGCTGTATGTTGTCACCCTACTTATTTTACTTATATGCAGAGTACATTATGAGAAACCCTGGGCTGGGTGAAGCATAAGTTAGAATCAAGATTGCCGGGAGAAATATCAATAACCTCAGATATGCAGATGACACCACCCTTAGGACAGAAAGTGAAGAACTAAACAGCCTCTTGATGAAAGTGAAAGTGGAGAGTGAAAAAGTTGGCTTAAAGCTCAACATTCAGAAAACTAAGATTATGGCATCCGGTCCCATCACTTCATGGCAAACAGATGGGGAAACAGTGGAAACAGTGGCTGACTTCATTTTTCTGGACTCCAAAATCACTGCAGATGGTTATTACAGCATGAAATTAAAAGACGCTTACCCCTTGGAAGGAAAGTTATGACCAACCTAGACAGCATATTAAAAAGCAGAGACATTACTTTGCCAACAAAGGTCCGTCTAGTCAAGGCTATGGTTTTCCAGTGGTCATGTATGGATGTGAGAGTTGGAGTATAAAGAAAGCTGAGTGCCGAATAATTGATGCTTTTGAATTGTGGTGTTGAAGAAGACTCTTGAATGTCCCTTGGACTGCGAGGAGATCCAACCAGTCCTTCCTAAAGGAGATCAGTCCTGGGTATTCATTGGAAGGACTGATGTTGAAGCTGAAACTCCAATAATTTGGCCACCTGAGGCAAAGAGTTGACTCATTGGAAAAGACCCTGATGCTGGGAAAGATTGAGGGCAGGAGGAGAAGGGGACAACAGAGGATGAGATGATTGGATGGCATTACCGACTCAATGGACATGGGTTGGGTGGAGTCCAGGAGTTGGTGATGGACAGAGTGGCCTGGCGTCTGCAGTTCATGGGTGGCAAAGAGTCGGACACAACTGAGCGACTCAACTGAACTGAACACTTGGAAATTCTCAAAAGAGCTTTGTACCTACTCTAGGAAAAGTGGAATACGAGAAAATTTGTGTGGCTACAATATTACTATAAGTCAGGAAGTAAAAAAAGGAAAGTAAAACCTAGTCAAAAGAAGAGGCATTGTGAAAACGGTCCAAAAAAAGAAAAGTCAGGAGGGAAGGAGAATTAGAGCAAAAGCTTTCTGGGAAGAAGCACAGCCTCTGCAGGTGATAGTGAGAGAGAGGATATGTCCATTTGAACTTCACTGAATTTTCTGCCAATGGCTTTCTGCTCATTTTGCTATTGCATTGCTCATCTTTTTCTATTTGTTTTTAAATATTTATTTGGCAGCATGTAGGATCTAGTTCCCTGACCAGGGATATAACCTGTACCCACTGCATTGAAAGCATGGAGTCTTAGCTCCTCGGGCACCAAGGAAGTTCCTTTTCTAATTTATGGGGGTTCTTTGTAAATTGAGAAATTGGCCCTTAGACACACAGTAGTCTAGCAGATAATTCCCTGTTTGTAGTCTGTGTTTTGAATTAGTTCCTGGTGAAGTTTTTTGGGGGAAGGGGTATATTTTTGTCTATTTTTAACTTTAAGCTCTTTTTTTTTTTTAGTGAATCAAATATATCAATTCTTCTTTTACAGTTTCTAGATTTAATGTCTAAACCTAGGAGCAACCAGCCTAATATAAACAAACTTAAGAATCCTGCTGTACCTCCCTTGATGTGGAGTAGGTGATCACTTCAGCTCCTGCTAAGCAAAAAGAGAATGTTCCACCCAAAAGAGCTAGGCAGGAGAGCAGATGTGCATGCACATCTTAAATAGAAGATATTGGAGTACATCTTAAGTAGAAGCACATCTTAAATCAGAATAGTGCATTTAGTCTTCCACTAACATGTTACATACCAATTAGGTATTACAATACTATATGTCCTCTACTACAAGTACAGTATAAGTTATATATACATATATATGTCTATATATGTGGCTCAGCTGGTAAAGAATCCACCTGCAATGAAGGAGACCTGGGTTTGATCCCTGGGTTGGGAAGATCCTCTGGAGAAGGGAAAGGCTATCCCCTCCAGTATTCTGGCATGGAGAATTCCATGGACTGTATAGTCCATGGGGTTGCAAAGAGTCAGACACGACCAAGCGATTTTCACTTCACTTCTTATGTCTATATATATATTTATATATATATATTTTTGAGTATGTGGGCCTTAAACCTATATTCTTTCTATAAGAAAACAAAAGTGTGACAAAGGAGGGACTCACTCTGTTATTAAACATGTCTCATGATACAAAAATATTAATATAGAAGCTTTTAAAAATGTTTTATAATGCAAAAGTTAAATCATATGCAAAAGTAGAAAAAATAACAGCATAATGACAGTACCCATCACTCAGATTCAACATTTATAGTATAGGCCAGTATCATCAGAAAATAAATTTTACATTTCTTCTGACTTGTTGATTTTTATAAACATAACTGATTCACTGGGTCACAGTCCTCAAGTAAACCTATAAAGGACATTGTTTTTGATAGACAAAATGAAAGATTAAAGAAAAATTATTTTAAAACCACCAAAACCATTCTCTTTTAAAGAAGCAAATGAAAACGTGTTTCAAGACATAAATTTGAGTCAATTTACCTGGTGTCAGTTAAGAGAATTAGAAAATTTCAGCTCAAATTAATGAACAGATTTCGTTCTTTCCTGATTTATTAGATTATCACAGCTCAACTATTTTACAAATTATTAATGATCACCTATTTTCCATCAGTCCTAAACCAACACGTCTAATTAAAACTCCAACATTTCCAAATCAGTACTTACCATGTTTGATAATTTTACCTGTCATCTCTCACTCAGAAACATGGCACTTCCTTCCTTTGTATCACTCAAATCCTCCTAAAGTATTCAGTTTATTGATTGATTTCTTTCTTTTTTTATAAGTTTCCCAACCAGGGACAGAACCTGTGCCCTCTGCAGTGGAAGTGAAGAGCCCTAACCACTGGACTGCTAGAGAATTCCCTAGCAGAAAAATTAAAAATTGATTTTTCTCACTGCTTCATTCTCCCCCAAAAGAGATGATCAACTCTTTTATTTTCAACCCTTAACTCCATTGACTCACAATGAATCAACCCTTGAAAAACCCAATACTTGATAATCCTAACCAGTCATTCTTCCTACTCTTGTTTCCAGAGATAAGAGAACTAACGGGGGGAGGAGCAAAACTGACATACTAGAAGTTTTAAGAGTACCCCAATTTATTCATGGCCACTTACAACTTTCTACTTATGCCTCAATTCCTAGGCATAATTTCCAATGAGAACTTCTTTAAAATACAACATAATATTCTCACAAAATCACACTTTGATCCTTTGCAACCTCTCCTCTTAATCACTGGCAAGTTCAATAGTTACTACTGATGAGATAAACTATTATTTTGCCAAAATTGAGAATGAGGCCTCAATTTTCACTTCTCTCTCCATTTTAATTAATATAACCTTGTCTTTGTGTCTTCTTTCCATTACTTCAGGGTAAAAAAAAAAAAAAAAAAAAAAAGATTGTTGTTCTTTTCCTCGGAAGAGAATTTTACCACCTCTGAGGACTCCACAATATCCTAACTTCGTAATGCCCTGTTCTCATACCTGTCCTTTTTGGCAACAATCTTTCCTACTTCGCCAGTTTCTTAATGCTGTTGCTTTTGATAATAAGTCACTTAAATAAAAATAAATTAAGAGTCTCTCTCCCAGACTACTGTTATGACATTGTCCCATTTCTAGTTCTCATGTACATCTCAAATTGGGCCAATACTGGTTTCTTTTATACTCTTTCATCTTTACTGCTTAGCATTCCCTTCTCCCCACCAACTTTATTTATTTATATTTATTTATTTGTCTGTGCTGGGTCTTCACTGAGGCATGTAGGACCTTTAAGTTGCAGCATGCAGGATGCTTAGTTGCAACATTCAAACTCTTAGTTGCAGCATGTGGGATCTAATTCCCTGACCGGCAATGGAATTCAGGCTCTCTGCACCGGGAGTGCAGAGTCTTAGACACTGGACAACCAGGGAAGTCCCTCCCCAAATAGTTGAGAACTACTGTTCACCATTTTCTATGGAGAATTAATTTATTCTCATAGATACCATACTTAAATTTATGCAATAATTCTCCAACTCAATTTTTCCCATAATTTTGACCTCTTTTCTGAGGCCCATTCTATTCTTCTGAAGGTATAATAAACATTTATATTTTTATGACTTACTGTTAGTAAGACAATTCCAATCTGACACAACCAAACTTTGCATCAACTTTCCCATCTAAAGCACATTCTCTATCTTTTGAATAATCCAAGCAATTCTCTATTACTCAAATTGGAAAAAGTATCACATCCTTAATTTCCTATACAGTTAGTAGTCAATTCATCATTTAGGCTGTGTGGCCCTCATCAAAGAGAAAGGCCAAAGAATTCCCCATCCAAAAGAGTTAATCTCATCAATTCCTGTTGCTACAGTCACTACAGTCTGACTTCTAGTTTAATCTCAAATGAAAAGATCCCTTTCATTATGTCATTCCTTTATCCAATAAATTATAATAGCTTCCTATTGTCAACTATATATAAAGTCTAAACAAGCCTAGGGATGGGTCCTCTGAAATCTGACAATTACCTTCATACACTGAAAGAAAGTTAAGTCACTCAGTCATGCCCGACTCTTTGTGACCAAGGACTCTAGCCCACCAGGCTCCTCTGTCCATGGAATTCTCCAGGCAAGAATAACTGGAGTGGGTTACCATTTCCTTCTCCAGGGGATCTTCCCATCCCAGGGATGGAACCCAGATCTCCCGCATAGCAGGCAGACTCTTTACTGACTGAGCCACCAGGGAAAACGTTCATACTCTGTTTACTATTTTTCTCTACAACTGCATTTCTCAAACTTTTTGTTCTCAAGACCCTCTTCAGTCCTAAAAAATCACTGAGGATCCTAAAAAGCTCTAGTTTAAGTGGATTGTCTATCAACATTTACTATACTAAAAACAAAAACTGAGAAAAATTTTAAACACAAGAATGCAGAGCACATATTCCACTAACCATCAGGGCAAGGATGCCATCACACATCATACAGCTTGGAAAATTCTACTGACACTGAAAGAATGATAGTGAAAAAGGCAAAAAAAAACCCACAAAACAAAACTAAGTACTATTCTGAATAGTACTGACTTCAGAAACCCTGGCTCACTTTTAGGACACTGCTCTACCCAAGCTTGCTTCTCTTAATATATCTCCCTATCAATCACTGAGGATTACTAAGTAGTTTTTGTGTGCATCAATAACCTTTAGAGAAAAAAAAAAAAAAAGCAAGAACCAAAGACTTATAAAATAATCTTAAAGCTCTTTAACATGCTTTCTCATTCAGAGTCTAACCTAACATCAATTTTATTTCCTGCTACTGCCATTTCCTTCTCCTCCTCCGCCACAGTCCAACCAAGGCTGGAATCCCCAAATAGAACAAACCATTTTCTGCTTCAGCATCTTTGAATACACTATTCCCTTGGCCTGAAAGGAACTTCATTTACTTACCCATCAGACCCAGTACATAGGTTACCTCTTCTATGAAGCTCTCCCTTGACACATTCCACTCTCACTTACACTTTCCTCTGTTAATTCCATAGCATATTTCTCTGTAATTCCATAGCATAATTCCACACTGCACTGGGATTATGGTTTATATGTCTGTCTCTGAATCAATACTAAGCTACATGAGGGCACTCTTGCAACTTACTCATCTCTGTATTCTATTATCTCACACAAAGTGGGAACCCAGACGTTATGGTCATTCACTTGAAGCTGTCTTTCAAAGACCAATTCAATGCTCATCTATCCTCAAATATTTGAGACCACAGCACTTGCTCTTTCCTTTGAGCTTCTGCAGTACTATGCAGAAACTAGGAAGTGAGAAAAGCCTAAAGGAAACAGTTACTCCTTCAGACAAACAGACTGGAGATTTTGGCTTATAGGATGAAATCTAACTCCTTAGTTTAACATGCAAGGTCCTTCATCAAGTGGCTCTTCACCTTTTCAATCTTATTTTCTATTATCTTGCAATATGAACTTTCCACTCCTGTCATCCAAAACACATACACACACACATCATTCATTCTATTTTCATTCCTTTTTGCTTATATCCTTCCCTCTCTCAGGATTCCCATTTTTCTGTTATTTTAAATCCTACTTTTTCCTTAAAAGCTTCCTTCAAGATATAAAAATTTCATGAAGCTCTCTGGAACTATGCCAGACTAAAGGAAAATTTCCCCTCTTGGGATGTCTAATGCATTTCAATCTGCTTCCTATAACCTAGTATTTATAGTATATTGTCTTGCACTGTTCTTTAGTAATTTCAAGGAAGTCAATGCTGCAGTTCCAAATAGCTCAACAGCTCTTCAAGAACAAGCAATCTCCACTCAAAACATTTGAGTGCCATTATGTACTTGATACTGGTAAGATTTCTAATCTTATTTCTTTTGCATTATCCCTTGCTAGACAGAAAGATGAGGGAATTTCATAAACACTATTCCCTTTACTTAATTTTCTTTCTAACTGGTCACAATAATCCAGGTTATTTTTTTTCTAGGGAACATTTTATCTATAGATACAGCTCTCAATTTGACAATAAAATATGTGCTCTAAAATGCATCTTCTCAGCACTCTAAAACTGCAGGCTTAAATAAGACAGTTCATGTACAGGTAACTCACTCCTGAGTCCTCAGTACAGTTACTTTTGAGGGGCCCTTCCCTTTTTTACTCCTTTATCTTGAATATATCTTATTTGTTATTATAATTTTAGTTTTCTTAACACATTCTGTGTGGTTATGGGCAATAATGCTACACTATTTAACTAGAGTCAAAGAAATGAGGCAAATAAAAACCATCCATAAAATAAAAACAATCTTTGAAAACCAAGAAGTTATGGTAATTAGGTCTCAGGCCATTACTTTTCCTTAAATGGAATTTGTCTAAGGGGCCACATCTTCCCTATTACCACGTCCTTAAGTATCCACACCCAAATGGAGCATAACATAACTATCAAAACTTGCTCCCTGATATAATGGATTGATGATAACTTCTGAAGATGATTTTGTCCAATTCTTCACGCTTTTGCATATAGGATAAAGTCAGTAAGAAGGAATAACAGAAAAATATAGTTAAAAAATAATCAAAAGATTTAGGATGCCCTAAGACCTGGCTGTTTTCAAGTGTATCAGGCACAGCTGTTGAAAGCTAACCACTAAACGCTAGAAGAGAGATCTTAGGTTGCCGGCAGTTCTTTCTGACATACATATGAGAATATTCCTTAAACAAGACAATCTCAGAGTGAGTTTCGTGTAGGAAGAAACGGGGATTACTGATGAATGAGGAAAGAAAGGAAGAAGGTATCAGCTGACAATGCAGCAACACTCTCACCCCCCTTTTACCCCTCCCCAAAGCTGTAGGAAATAGAAGCTGCGGAATGTACCTTCCAGGCCAGAAGCAAAACATTGAGGATGGCCAGTAAAGGGCAGGGGCCATTCTCATTCTGGGTGATGATAGGTGTGTTCTCTTCCTTCCACTGGATCCACTTGATATGATAGACAGACTGTCCCGGGAAGCGTTCCTTGGAGGCCGCCAGCACCTGGGCTGTCTCCCCTTCCTCCTCCTCCACCTCCTCCTCTCCACACAGAGGCACAGCCCCGGGCAACACCGCCGCGCCCTCCTCTTCCTCGGGGACCCTGTTCTCAGCTCCTTCCTCACTATTAAACTCGGAGCTACTGGGGAAAGAATGTAGGTTAGAGAACGACTCCAGGGAGTCCAGGCTCGGCGATTCCCCAGGAGGGCTCGGGTCGCTGCAACTGCTGCTGAGGCCGCCGCCGCTGCTGGGCTCCGAAGAGCCCGCGGCCGCCGACTCTTCCTGGCAGGTGCCGGCGGGATCCGGGCGGGCGCCCCCGTCTCCCGCTGGACCCAGCCCATGGTCAGCTCCGGCCTCGGCTGTCTCCCGGGAGGCGGTCACCTTGTGCTGCCCTCTTACAGGCTCCTTCTGGGCAGCAGGACTCTCCAAATCGCTCTCCTTCAAGTCCAAGCTCGGGAGCGAGCTGCAGGGTACCAGAACCTGAGGAGAGCCTGCGGGAGAAGCCGAGTCCGAGAGGCTCCTCCCGGCGGCCGCCGCCCCCTGCCCCTTCCCGCCGGTGCTCTCCGCCGCCCATACTCCAGGACCATCCCCAGCGGCGAGCCTGGTCTCTTTCTGCCCTTCCTGCGGAGAACCTGTCCCTGGCGCTGGCCCGGCGGCCACTCCGTGTTCTAGCGGTTGCAGGCTCTCGGGGCCGCTCTCCATACCCAGCCGCCCGCCCCTCGCTCTAAAGAGACCGCGGCGGGATCTCCTCAGACAGCGCCTCGGACGCCATGACAGCGGCACTGGCAGCTACAGCGCCCTTGCGCGGCCTCGGCCAGGCACGTCACAGGGGAGGGCACCGGGAGCGCGCGCGCGCGCCGCCGCGCTGTCCGTGGGCCCTGGGCGTGCCTGCGCGTGCCTGCGCGTGCCTGCGTGCCGCCGGGTGAAAGGGACACTCACAGCAATCGCCCACGGGGCTCCGCCTCGCCGGCGCGCCCGCGCGCTCTAGCCAGCGCGGGGCGTGGAGGGCGTGGCTAGGGGGCGTGGCCAGGAAAAAAAACATCCTCTCATTTTGTGGCCGGAAGTTGAACTCTGGGGCAGCTAAACCGCGCGCGGCTTCTTTAAAGGCGAGCGGGGAGGTGGTCAGCTCGGGTGTGACCCTTGAGAGCTGAGTCTTGTGTGGTTCAGCCTGGGGCTGAAGGATGGGGCGTTGGTAGCAGTTGTAGTATGTGGAAAAGAACTCGTCCCTGAAGAGCTCAGATTTGTTTCCCCAGGTTGTAATATGGAAAATTGAAGGAATTTCTTAACGAAATGTAAATTTTAAAGGCTGGGATCCACTCAAGGTGTTTGATTACTACACCGCACAACTTCCAGTCTCTCTCGGTTTTGGCTGAGAAACACCCTGCTCCTCATCAGCTACTGGGAAAACGTTCGCTCCACATGAGGCGTCAGTGCGGTTGTGGATATTGGCCTGCGCGGCAAAAAAAAAAAAAAAAAAAGTGGGTGATTTGGGCCAATCATAATAAATTAACTCGTGCTTGCATTAGCCAAGTCTTTGCGGTTCTAACTTGGCCTCATTTTGCATGGAGTGGAAAGTGCCTGTGTCAGAAAAAGTCAGTTTTCTATTGAGTCTACTCCTCTTAAGGACATTCAGTTTTCAGAGAGGGGAGAGTAGGCTTGTGCTCTTCTGATCTGTGATCTGTTCCTGACAGGGGCTTTCTTCTTTTTTCGCTTTTCAACATTCCTTAGTAATGGAGATCCGAAAATGGCAAGACATATCTTCCTTCCTAGTCAGATGTATCAGTTCCTGATATCTAACAATGTGGTCTTTCTGTATCTCTTGATTAGAGAGGATAAACAAAGTTACTAAGCAGTGTTTCATTCACGCATTTAACATATTTCAGTACCCATTACATTGCTGGATTCTGTGGCACTAGTGATGCCTGGTGAATAAGAGGAAGGGCTCATATCTTCTTGCTGTTTACTGTCTAATGTTTTTTCTTATTGCTACGTTTTTGATATTTGCTTGGGAAATACTATTTCCTCTAGAAATTATGTTCCTTCCACCTTTTTTACAGTGGCATAATATTATAATACTTATCCAACTCTTGGCAAAGAGGAAAATTAGAAGAGATAATAGAAAGCCCATCACTTCATGGGAAATAGATGGGGAAACAGTGGAAACAGTGTCAAGACTTTATTTTGCTGCTACTGCTGGTAAGTAGCTTCAGTCTTGTCCAACTCTGTGTGACCCCATAGACAGCAGCCCACCAGGCTCCACCGTCCCTGGGATTCTCCAGACAAGAACACTGGAGTGGGTTGCCATTTCCTTCTCCAATGAATGAAAGTGAAAAGCGAAAGTGAAGTCGCTCAGTCGTGTCCAACTCTTGGAGACCCCATGGACTGCAGCCCACCTCCAAAATCACTGCAGATGGTGATTGCAGCCATGAAATTAAAAGATGCTTACTCCTTGGAAGGAAAATTATAACCAACCTAGATGGCGTATTCAAAAGCAGAGACATTACTTCGCCAACAAAGGTCTGTCTAGGCAAGACTATGGTTTTTCCAGTAGTCATGTTTGGGTGTGAGAGTTGGACTGTGAAGAAAGCTGAGCACTGAGGAATTGATGCTTTTGAACTGTGGTGTTGGAGAAGACTCTTGAGAGTCCCTTGGACTGCAAGAAGATCCAACCAGTCCATTCTAAAGGAAATCAGTCCTGGGTGTTCTTTGAAAGGAATGATGCTAAAGCTGAAACTCCAGTACTTTGGCCACTTCATGGGAAGAGTTGACTCATTGGAAAAGACTCTGATGCTGGGAGGGATTGCGGGCAGGAGAAGGGGAAGACAGAGGATGAGATGGCTGGATGGCATCATGGACTCAATGGACGTTGAGTCTGAGTGAACTCCGGGAGTTGGTGATGGACAGGGAGGCCTGGCGTGCTGTGATTCATGGGGTCACAAAGAGTTGGACACGACTGAGCGACTGAACTGAACTGAACTGAATAGAAAGCTTCTTTAGAATATTGAATTTAGGAGTTTTGTGTGTTTTTGGTCTCCATGTCAGTCCATAAGCAATAAATACTATTGTTCAAATTAGAATTTTTCCCTGAAAAAGAATTGCAAATGTTAACAGATTAAGATATGTTGCTGGATTAAGCACTTTACAGTATTTAAGATCATTAAGTACAATTAAGAATATTACAGATTTCAGGAAATTCAGAAGTCAGCATGCTGCCTTGATTATAAAAAGGATATTTATAAAAGTGTATTACATGAAAAAATTGAATGGATGAATCATTTTTACAGGACAGAAACCATAGTAGAGCCAAAAATCTTGAAAGTGCATCTCAAATAATGACGATTCACCATTTTTCAAAAATGCTACTTAAACCTTCTTGCTCTTGTAGTTTTTATGCGTATATGTTTCAAATGTTCACATGCATAGTTTAATAGCTTATCTAGAATAAAAACAAAATCAGTTTTTTCATAGCAATTATATAAATCAAGATGACCAAATATATATTTTTATTTAAATTTGTGAAAATGTGCATAGTATTTTCTAAGAGAGGTAGCAAGTAGCATCTAGGGAGAAATGTCAGAAGATACTAAACTGGAAAATATCCCATTCTTTTTTGCTTATTTGCATCTCTAGTTAAAATCAGTTCAGTTCAGCTCAGTCGCTCAGTTGTGTCCGACTCTTTGTGACCACATGAATCGCAGCACGCCAGGCCTCCCTGTCCATCACCATCTCCCGGAGTTCATTCAGACTCACGTCCATCGAGTCTGTGATGCCATCCAGCCATCTCATCCTCGGTCGTCCCCTTCTCCTCTTGCCCCCAATCCCTCCCAGCATCAGAGTCTTTTCCAATGAGTCAACTCTTCACATGAGGTGGCCAAAGTACTGGAGTTTCAGCTTTAGCATCATTCCTTCCAAAGAAATCCCAGGGTTGATCTCCTTCAGAATGGGCTGGTTGGATCTCCTTGCAGTCCAAGGGACTCTCAAGAGTCTTCTCCAACACCACAGTTCAAAAGCATCAATTCTTCGGAGCTCAGCCTTCTTCACAGTCCAACTCTCACATCCATACATGAGCACAGGAAAAACCATAGCCTTGACTAGACGGACCTTAGTCGGCAAAGTAATGTCTCTGCTTTTGAATATGCCATCTAGGTTGGTCATAACTTTTCTTCCAAGGAGTAAGCGTCTTTTAATTTCATGGCTGCAGTCACCATCTGCAGTGATTTTGGAGCCCCCCAAAATAAAGTTTGACACTGTTTCCACTGATTCCCCATCTATTTCCCATGAAGTGATGGGACCAGATGCCATGATCTTCGTTTTCTGAATGTTGAGCTTTAAGCCCACTTTTTCGCTCTCCTCTTTCACTTTCATCAAGAGGCTTAGATCATTTTAAAAACAAACTGGTTATTATCCATAATTTAAATTTTTTTTTCAGGGTTACAGATGTAATAGCCTTAAAAGTCAAATGTTTTTATTTAGTTATTTAGTCTCTAAGTCCTGTACCATGTTTTATGACCCCATGGGCTGTTTTATAGCCCACCAGGTTCCTCTGTCCATGGTATTTCCCAGCAAGAATACTGGTGTTGTCGTTTCCTTCTCTAGGGGACCCTCCCAACTCAGGGGTGGAACCCGCATCTCCTACATTGGTGGGCAGGTTCTTTATCATTGAGCCACCAGGGAAACCCAAAAGTCAGATAGTGTATGTAAAAAAAGCAGTTACTGCTCTATCCCTCCACATTGATGCAGACCCGTTCAACTCTTAGATGTCTTTAGCTCCTTCTCCCCATATTTCTGAGTAACATGATTACACTCTGATGTCTTCATTTAAAAGTTGTAGATATTGTTTATTGATTTAGTCCTATAAAGATGAGGATTTAGGGTGTTTTTTTTTCATACCATTTTTTCCTCCTTTTGCTCCAATCTCCCAATTTTTTTCAAAACTTTGATCAGAGTACTCAAAATGTAAAGCATTAGATTTATTCACCACAAAATCAGGTATTTTACTGTGACTCTGATTATTTTTTTGCTAAAGTTTTATTTTCCCTGAAATTAACAATTGCCTTATCATTTTGTTGCTTGGCTTTAAAACTCCACCTACCACTAACCCAGCCAGACTTACCAGTACTGTCAACCATATCATGTTATTTCTCAGACCCATTTTAATCTTGTGTACATCTCTCCTGAACACTCACTTCTGCTCTGATCTGGACTTGTTGTTTTATAGGCCTGCTGAGCAGCTGTCATCCTGGGATTTCTTTTTTCTGTTGTTTTAGGAATTGCTTCTTCCTCTCTTCTATTTTGATTCCTTTCTTTCTTGGATCTCCTGTCTTCCTGTTTCCTTGATTTGGTGGAATATATTCTCAGTTTCCTGAGAAAGAGTACATAAGAAGCATATTTTTGTAGGTCATATTTGTCCGAAAATAGCTAGACCTTTATTCTACCTTTATATCGTATAGTTTGGCTGGAATATAAAACTCAGCATTGGAGATACTTTTTCTTCATTTTAGTTGTTGAGAAACTGTCTTCTAGCTTCCAGGTGATTATAGAGTAGTTTGATACTATTAGATTCTGAAACCTTTGTATATAGCCTGTTTCTTCTCTCTGACATTTATTTGATCTCTTTCTTCTTGGTGTTCCACCATTTCAGTATTTGATATACCTCTGGGTGGGTCTTGCTTTATTCATTGCACTGGGTATTTGGTGATCACATTCAATGTAGAGACACATCCTTCAGGTCTGGGAAATGTCTTTTTCCTTTCTTTTATAAATCTTATCTTTTCTCTAATTGTTTTTATCTTTTTGTTCTGCTTTCTAAGAGATTTACTCAAGTTTATCTTTCAATTCTTTTTGATGCATTACTTATTGACACTATTGTATATTTAATGTCCAAGAGTTCCTTCTAGTTCATCTCTTGGAATACTGATCATAATTTTTAATATATCTTTATATTTTTCAAAGGATGTTTGAACCATATGCAATAAAATAGTATCATTTAGTTAGTATGGAGTTATTGGTGGTGCCAGAGAGAGTGAGATATAGGGATACTAGTGTAAAACATTGGTTTTATTCTTTAGGAGAGCAAAATCTGCTTCGAGAAATAAGATTCACGTGAATGTGAATTCTCGTGAATTGATCATTAAGTATTGATCATTAAGAATACAAGTTAATAGTTAATACTGAAGGAGTGGTAATAAGCAGTAACTTAAAAAGATTCAGATGAGAAAAAAAATCTTTTAGTGTGAGATAATGAAGCAGTAATTAAACTACACTCGCCTGATTAAAATCACAGGCTGATTATTACTTCAGCCTTAAGAAATCTAAAAAATATATTTCTTACTCTCAAAATAATAGTTTTTTTCCTTTTAAATTAATTTTTATTGGAGTATAATTGCTTTACAATGTTGTGTTAATATCTGCTGCACAGCAAAGTGAATCAGCTATACATATACATATATCCTGTCTTTTTTGGATTTCCTTCCCTATTAAGTCACCACAGAGCACTGAGTAGAGTTTCCCTGTGCTATGCAGTAGTTTCTTATTATTTATCTAGTTTTTACATAGTAGTGTACATATATCAATGCCAATCTCCCAATTAATCTCACCTCTCTTCTTTTCCCCCTTGGTATCCATACGTTTGTTCTCCACGTCTATGTCTTTATTCCTGCTTGGGAAATAAATTCATCTTTATCATCAGAATGATAATTCTTTTAAAATTCTGTTTTTCATAGTTAGATCATGGCTTTTTTAGCTACCATGACAGAAAAAATTGATGCTATATCTGGCTTTTACCTGAATTTATTTACTATTATCTCATCTGTCAAGTCTTCTGATATTGTATACCTTTACTAGTTCATTTATGTATAGCCACTTCCTCACTGAGTTCTTATCATTTTTCTAGCAGCAAATCTAAAAATTTCTAGCAGAATCTAGCAGCATTTTAGTTATTCCCCAGTCTATGATTCTGTCTTCCTCACCTTATCCTGCATAAACCTATCAGAGCTATAGCTTAAACATCTCGATTTTATTTTGTGGATTCTACTAAAAATAATGCAGTGGTTCTTTATTGTTAGTTGAGTGAAAATTGGCTCTGATTACTGCACAGGTACAAGACATGTATACTTTTACTCCCCTTAGCATTTTACACAAGATAGAGTGATAAAATTCTGAGTTAAAATCAAGGGTTTCCATGTAATTCAAATTGCCCTGGCTCTGGCCCTTGAGTGACTGCAGAAATTCCAGCCTCCTGTAAAGTACATCCCCTATTTAATTATTTCTGAGAGCCCCCATGAGGAGTCCCACACCTGTTCAGACACAAATCCAATCCTATGATATTCTACCAGGTGCTGATTCTACTACATGCTGTTTCACCAGATGCTAGTCTGTTCTGGTGGTGTTAAAGATGCATGATGGTGACCGGAGGGAAGTGACCTTCTTTTCCCTTTTATTGTAGCTCTAATGTACTACAGCATTAATAAAGCTTCTCTCAATTTTACTTATGTACACTTTTTAAAAAGTGGGACCTAAATATGAGTCCAGATAGGTTTCACCAGGAGTGAAGTAAAGGAATATAGTCCATCACCTTCAATTCAGAATCCTTGTTCCCCTGGCATTACACCAGATGTTAAGGTTTGTTTTTGTTTTTTTTTAAATTCCCTACACCCCAGCTCCTTCTTGCTGTACAATTCCAGCCCAGTTCCCTTGCCTAGTGCCCCTTGCTCCTCTGTGATCAAAACTCTTCTGTCTCATGAGAAAGGGGCTCTGGAAGTGGCTCTGTTCATCTAGTTCAGTTTTTTTTTTTAATTGAATCAAGTGTATCTCCTGGCCTCCCTGATGGCTCAGCGGTAAAGAACCTGTCTGCAATGCAGGAGATACAGAAGACACAGGTTGGATCCCAGGGTTCCAGAACCCCTGGAAAAGAAAATGGTAACCCATTCCAGTATTCTTGCCTAGAAAATCCCATGGACAGAGGAGTTGGGCAGGCTACAGCCCATAGGGTTGCAGAGTCCGACATGACTGAGCGACTGAGCATGCATGCACACATACCTCATGTCTTAGGACTTCTCTCCTCAAACTTCTACCCTGTCAGCCCAACAATTTACCTAATCTCTCTCAATTCTAATATGATTATTCCCAAAATCTGGTTTGGGGATTAGCAGTATCAACATCACTTGGATTCCTGTTCAGTCCAGTTCAGTTGCTCAGTCGTGCTCGACTCTTTGCGATGCCATGAATCACAGCTCGCCAGGCCTCCCTACAATCACCAACTCCAGGAGTTCACCCAAACCCATGTCCATTGAGTCAGTGATGCTGTCCAACCATCCCATCCTCTCTCGTCCCCTTCTCCTCCTGCCCCTAATCTTTCCCAGCATCAGGGTCTTTTCCAGTGAGTCAGCTCTTCACATCAGGTGGCCAAAGTATTGGAGTTTCAGCTTCAACATCAGTTCTGCCAATGAACACCCAGGACTGATCTCCTTTAGGATGGAGTGGTTGGATCTCCTTGCAGTCCAAAAGACTCTAAAGAGTCTTCTCCAACACCACAGTTCAAAAGTATCAATTCTTCAGTGCTCAGTTTTCTTTATAGTCCAACTATAGTCCCAAAACCATAGCCTTTGGCTTTAGTCCAAAAACCATAGCCTTGACTAGACAGACATTTGTTGACAAAGTAATGCCTCTGCTTTTCAATATGCTGTCCAAGTTGGTCATAACTTTCCTTCCAAGGAGTAAGCGTCTCTTAATTTCATGGCTGCAATCACCATCTGCAGTGATTTTGGAGCCCAGAAAAATGAAGTCAGCCATTGTTTCCACTGTTTCCCCATCTATTTGCCATGAAGTGATGGGACCGGATGCCATGATCTTAGTTTTCTGAATATTGAGACTTAAGCCAACTTTTTCACTCTCCTCTTTCACTTTCATCAAGAGGCTCTTTAGTTCTTCACTTTCTGCCAAAAGGGTGGTGTCATCTGCATATCTGAGATGATTGATGTATCTCACGGCAATCATGATTCCAGCTTGTACTTCTTCCAGCCCAGTGTTTCTCATGATGTACTCTGAATATAAGTTAAATAATCAGGGTGACAATGTACAGCCTTGATGTACTCCTTTTCCTATTTGGAACCAGTCTGGTGTTCCATGTCCAGTTCTAACTCTTGCTTCCTAACCTGCATACAGATTTCTCAGGAGGCAGGTCAGGTGGTTTGGTATTCCCATCTCGTTAAGAATTTTCCACAGTTTATTGTGATCCACACAGTCAAAGGTTTGGCCATAGTCAATAAACCAGAAATAGATGTTTTTCTGGAACTCTCTTGCTTTTTCCATGATCTAGCGGATGTTGGTAATTTGATGTCTGGTTCCTCTGCCTTTTCTAAAACCAGCTTGAACATCAGGAAGTTCACGGTTCACATACTGCTGAAGCCTGGTTTGGAGAATTTTGAGCATTACTAGTGTGTGAGATGAGTGCAATTGTGAGGTAGTTTGAACATTCTTTGGCATTGCCTTTCTTTGGGACTGGAATGAAAACTGACCTTTTCCAGTCCTATGGCCACTACTGAGTTTTCCAAATTGGCTGGCATATTGAGTGCAGCACTTTCACAGCATCATCTTTCAGGATTTGAAACAGCTCAACTGGAATTCCATCACCTCCACTAGCTTTGTTCAAGGTGATGTTTCTTTAAGCCCACTTGACTTCACATTCCAGGATATCTGGCTGTAGGTGAGTGATCACACCATCTTGATTATCTGGATCGTGAAGATCTTTTTTCTACAGTTCTTCTGTGTATTCTTGCCACCTCTTCTTAATATCTTCTGCTTCTGTTAAGTCCCTACCATTTATGTCCTTTATTGAGCCCATCTTTGCATGAAATGTTCCCTTGATATCTCTAATTTTCTTGAAGAGATCTCTAGTCTTTCCCATTCGGTTGTTTCCCTCTATTTCTTTGTATTGATCGCTGAGGAAGACTTTCTTATCTTTCCTAGCTATTCTTTGGAACTCTGCATTCAAATGGGTATATCTTTCCTTTCCCCCTTTGCTTTTCACTTCCCTTCTTTCCACAGCTATTTGTAAGGCCTCCCTATACAGCCATTTTGCTTTTTTGCATTTCTTTTTCTTGGGGATGGTCTTGATCCCTGTCTCCTCTACAATGTCACGAACCTCCATCCATAGTTCATCAGACACTCTGTCTATCAGATCTAGTCCCTTAAATCTATTTCTCACTTCCACTGTATAATCATAAGGGATTTGATTTAGGTCATACCTGAAAAGTCTAGTGGTTTTCTCCATTTTCTTCCATTTCAGTCTGAATTTGGCAATAAGGAGTTCATGATCTGAGCCACAGTCAGCTCCTGATCTTGTTTTTGCTGACTGTATAGAGCTTCTTGTTAAAAATGCAAATTATCAGACTTCCTGGTGGTTCAGTGGTTAAGAAGTTGCCTGCCAATACAGGGGACTTGGTTCCCATCCCTGGTGGTCTGGGAAGAGTCCACATGCCGTGGAGCAACCAAGTCCGTGCGCTGCGACTGCTGAGCCCATGCCCTGTAGCCTATGCTCCACAACAGGAGAAGCCACCACAATGAGAAGCCATGCCACTACAAACTAGAGAGTAGCCCCTGCACTCCACACCTAGGGAAAAGTCTGCATGCAGGAACAAAGACTCAGCACAGACAAAATAAATAAATAAATAAATTTAAAAATAAATTCTCTATTTCCACCCAGATTATAGAATCAAGGTGTAGAGACCAGCAACAAGAGGTCTGTTTTAACAAGATGGTGATTCTGGTACATGATAAAGTTTGATAATTACTGTTCTAGCATTAGAGGAAGCCTCCCCTCCTCATCCCTACTGCTAATAAATAAATCTTAGCAAGACAAAAAATTTCTAAGTTCATCTTCTACAGCCAGTGTTATTTTTTATTACTCTCCCAGAACTCCACACTGCTCTGAAGTTAGTTTTTTGGCCATTTTTCTGTATACTCTTCCTCGAGATATGTATGTAATCCCAGTTTCAAAATGCTCTTTTGCTCTTGTCTTTCCTCCATTTTTGATGTTAGTATCAGTCTCTGTTACCCAGGCTTAAAACATTCAAATAGTTTTGTTTTAGTTTCCTCATGATCAAGTCCTATTTTTTGACATAAATGCTTAATGTAAAGAAATAACTAACTCTGCTTTTTTTTTAGTACAAATCCAAAGCATATTCATTTTCCAAAAATTAGAAAACAAGCAAAAAGAGGAAAATAAAAAATACCCTTCATCTAATTATATGGAATGAAGTGTTAGAAATAACAGTAGTAATACTTTATTGTACGTCTATCCTTCCCAAACTTTTCTAGGCATCTGAACACTTACATATTTTTGTAAGCAAGAGTTAGACTATTCTAAACACATTTGTTTCAATTATCAGTATATCATAAACATCTTTATGGATTAATATCCAATCATCAGCAACATTCCTAGTGACTTAATAATATCCAACTATATGGCTGAACAATACCTGTTTCTTAGATATTTAGATCATTTTCATTGTTTATTATGAACTTCACTGCAATCAATGTCCTTGGAACTGAATTTCTATAACTGTACATATAATTAAATCCATCCGATAAATTGCTACAAGTGCAAGTCAAGTCAGGATATGACTCTTTCTTCAGTGTTTTATTCAAGCTTTGCCTTCCATTCTCTCTTCTGTCCTAGGTTACTGAGTGTGTTGGAATAAACTTGCTAAGTGATTTCTCTACGATTTCTTTTCCTTTGAGTACATTATATATATTGCTAGATAGTGAAAGTGAAGTTTCTCAGTCGTGTCCCACTCTTTGTGACCCGTGGACTGTAGCCCACCAAGCTCCTCCATCCATGGGATTCTCCAGGCAAGAATACTGGAGTGGGTTGCCTTTTCCTTCTCCAGGGGATCTTCGCGACCCAGGGATCGAACCCAGGTCTTCCACATTGCAGGCAGATCCTTTAACCTCTGCGCCACCAGGGGAAGCCCTTACATACAAGAATACAGTCTCTCAGAAGACCTCAAAGATTTCAAGGAAGGAAAGGAAGCCAGGTTGAAAGAAGAAGGGGAGGAGGCGGGAGAGGGGGGCGAAAGTGGTGGCCTTACAGACTTCTCCTGCCACCTGTAGATACCCAGGCGTTATGGGACTTTTCCCTGGGCCTCCAGAGAAGGGAGGACTGGAACTCGGCCCTACCAGAAATCAGACCAGAACCAGAATTCGAGTTCTCTGCCAAGAGGAGGTGATCAGTCTCCAATCCTCAGCTCAGGCTGAGGGCCCTTCGACCGGATGCCTGCGTCCAGGACCAGGGGACTAGAAAAACAGGGAAGGATAGGAAGGGTTAAGGAGAGAAAAGAGAGAGGGAAGAGGAGAGAGATCAATAAAGTCTCTTGTTCCTTACCCGGTCGGGGCACTCTGGCCAGTTGTCCGCGTCAGGAGGAGACCAGGGACAAAAGGGTCCCAGTTGCAGCTGCTGGGTCTGGTCCATTGGCAGGAAAGCTGGCCCCTGAGTACCCCGAGTGGTCAGGATGTCAGTCTCAGCGAAGAAGAGTCCCTGCCAGAGTCGCCATTTGTTGCAGGAAGGCGGACCCCTTCCAGGGCCCGAAACTGGACTCTTGTCTAACACTCAGAAATGAATTGTCCAAGGAGACACATCTGCTGACAAAGCAAGAGATTTTATTGGGAAAGGGCATCCGGGTGGAGAGCAGTAGGGTAAGGGAACCCAGGATATCAAATTGCCAACATCTGCTGGATCATGGAAAAAGCAAGAGAGTTCCAGAAAAACATCTATTTCTGCTTTATTGACTATGCCAAAGCCTTTGACTGTGTGGATCACAATAAACTGTGGAAAATTCTTAACGAGATGGGAATACCAAACCACCTGACCTGCCTCCTGAGAAATCTGTATGCAGGTTAGGAAGCAAGAGTTAGAACTGGACATGGAACACCAGACTGGTTCCAAATAGGAAAAGGAGTACATCAAGGCTGTACATTGTCACCCTGATTATTTAACTTATATTCAGAGTACATCATGAGAAACACTGGGCTGGAAGAAGTACAAGCTGGAATCATGATTGCTGTGAGATACATCAATCATCTCAGATATGCAGATGACACCACCCTTATGGCAGAAAATGAAGAACTAAAAAGCCTCAAAGCCTCTCCATCAATAAAGTAACACATGATTAATTGCAGATGAAGGATATAAATAATAGGTGTTTTGTATTAAATGTGATTGAGATAGGGGGCCCCAAGATTCTAGGAAAACACTTCAGGACTGTTTGGAACTTGGTCTAATTTTTAAAACAAGTATCAGAAGGTGAAATACTGAAAGGGATAATAAAGACTACAGGGACATTAGGCCAGCCCCGTCCAAGGAGGGCTGCCTCCACTCAGTCTCAGCCAACTGATGCTTTGCAGGAATTTCAGTCTGCGTAACCTTTCAGCTTTCACAGAAAATCTGGCGTCTAGGCTTTAACATGAACATTCCTAACTGTTGCAGAATGACATATAATTAAGAAAAAAGTTTTCAACTACAAATCAAACTGAACTTATCTGTGAGTCTAATTTGGTCTATGAGCTACCAGGTTGTCATCAGCACTTTAAAGCCTATGTATGAAATACATGTTAAAAGGTAACCTGAGGCATATTAAACATTTTAAGAATTCATTTGAACAAAAATTGATTTGAATCAGGAAGCATTCAATCTAGAAGATAGAAAGGTACTCTAAAAAATGAAAGACTTTTATAGGCAGGAGGGAATGAAAACAAGGAAGTTATATTAGGCAAAAGAGTGTGTTTGTTATCGCAAAGCTACTTTCCTTTAGGGGACAATAAGGGACTGGCCCAATATACAGTTAGGTATATTACCTATCAGGTGCTGATCAGGTGATTCCTAATTGACTGGTTTAAGTTTCTGTGTCTGAGAGAACTGAAACTTAAATCTTAGTTTGGTGACAAGAGGCCTAGTATAAGTAACTCCATTTTGGGCCCATTGCCTTTCTTTCTTTTTCAAATATACTGTATGAGCAGGGAGGAAACAAGAGGGGGAAAATGTAGAAGGGAGAAAGTTGACGATATTGTGGCATTCCCATGTGCAGTTTGACAGGGTGGAGAAAAGCTGTATTGTAAGGAGAAGAGAGAAAAGTTTGGAAAATTGAGTTTTTTGGAGCATCTTGAATGTTAGAATAAGATACCATGATTTTAGACAGTGAGGGGAGCAATCACTCCTAGGTTTTGAATATATTAGTGAAATTGATTCTATTCTGGGATTAAGATTCAATAAACATTTGTTGGATATATATTTGCTTAACTCTCTCAGGTTCTGTTTTCAAAACCCCTATAACATGTGATTCATTACTATCCTTAGGAATTAAGGAAGATTTAAAATAAACAAACAAATACAGTACAGTTTGATACAAATACATTAGAATTATGAACATGGTATACTTAGGTTTTTTTTTCAGCCCCTTGACTCCTCCTGTATGTTTTTTCAGCATCCTGTGTGTGGAGCAGGTTGGGTTTGAATGTCATGGTTATTGAGCAAATGATTTTAAATTTTGTCTAGTAGTAAAGTTAGTGAAAATGTTACAAAGGAGAAACCTGAACTATATGTTTAACAATATCTATTCCTTTACATTTGAAAGGAAAGTGATATTTATAACACTCTTCTAAATGCCTTAAGTTGTAAACACCATTTTCCACTGTTCTCTTTTCCTCAAAAGTGGATTTTCATTTTTATTTTAATTTATTATTTTTATTTGGCTTTGCCAGGTCTTAGTCAGAGTATGTGGCATCTAGTTCCCCAACCAGGGATCGAACCTGGGCCCTTTGCATTGGGAGCTCAGAGTTTTAGCCACTGGACCACCAAGGAAGTCCCTAAATGGATTTTATAAGTGTTTTTCTTCTCTGAGCCATCCTTTATACAGAAAGCAAAATCCTGACCAAAAAAAGTGTCATAAAATGAATTATTGAAATTCCTTATGG
Organism: Ovis aries; assembly: GCF_016772045.2. Lineage (NCBI taxonomy): Eukaryota > Metazoa > Chordata > Mammalia > Artiodactyla > Bovidae > Ovis > Ovis aries. The sequence goes on from NC_056060.1 coordinate 49,669,630, forward strand.
AGGAAATAAAATGTGCAAAGATACTGAAGAGGGAAGTGATATGTACATCTGAGAAGACAACTGCAGTTGAACAGCAGTGTATTGTAGTGATTAGAGCACACGCTTTGGAGTCAGATTTAACTTTGGGTGCTGACACTGCCAGGAACCAGCACTGAGATTTTAGTGATTTAAGTTCTTTAAGCTTTCATTTCCTTACTAATAACGAGCTACTGCACTTAGTCGCTCAATAGTGTCTGACTCTTTGTGACCCCACGACCCGTAGCATGCCAAGCTCCTCTGTCCATGGGGATTCTCCAGACAAGAATACTGGAGTGGGTTGCCATGCCCTCCTCCAGGGGGTCTTTCCAACCCAGGGATTGTATCCTGGTCTCCCACATTGCAGGCCCAACAACCAGCTACTACTATTACTCTGATTTTTTGTCCTTGCTTCTTTTAGAAGATAAAGTAGGAAAAGAGCCATGAAAGATGAATCTGTCATGGAAAGCAATGACCAGATCATAAAGACCTTGCATTTTATCCTGGAGATAAAAGGACATATTTTCGAAAAAGTCACTCTGGCAGCAGTGGTGTCAAAAAGTCAGGGAACAGGTGATATGAACTGGGGAGACCAGAGCTTGGGCTGTGGGAGTAGAAATAGGTGGAAGGGGTGGAATTTCATACAGTGGAGAATAGAGATGACTTAATTGTCTGCTGGAATGGGAGAGAAGTTTAGGTAATTGCATGGATGATGTTGCCTTAATGCAACTAGGGAATTTAGAAGGGGAAAAAAAAACAAAACCAGTTTGGGTAGGTTGATGTAGGGGTTTGTTCACTTTGGGACATGTTGAATTTGGTGTGGCCATGTAACATTAGGAAGGAATTGGCTAGTACATGTTCAGTTCAGTTCAGTTCAGTTCAGTTCAGTCGCTCAGTCGTGTCCGACTCTTTGCGACCCCATGAATCGCAGCACACCAGGCCTCCCTGTCCATCACCAACTCTTGGAGTTCACTCAGATTCACGTCCATTGAGTCAGTGATGCCATCCAGCCATCTCATCCTCTGTCGTCCGCTTCTCCTCCTGCCCCCAATCCCTCCCAGCATCAGAGTCTTTTAGATATGTAAAAAATACCTAAGATTTTATAATGCTTGCTCTAATGCGTTGCAATATTCTCAATGCCTTACCTCTATTAATTTATTTAACTCCCTACCTTCAAAGGTAGGTATTACTACTCCTACTATTCCTAATGTAAACATTAGGAAATTGCGGTACAGATGCCTTAACTTATTCAAGGTTGCCGTACTGGCGAACGATGTAACTAGGACATAGGGCTGGTGCTTGGGGCACAGGTATAGGAAAAGTGCTGACTATGTGCTAGGTAGTGGGATAGGATTCAGAACAATACAAATCCAGGCTTTCATGTTTTCATGGAGTTTACAGCCTAGTGAGTCATAGACATTGGAGGTAGTAAAAAATAGTCATGCACATGAAGAATGAGAAAATATGAACGCCAAAGATAAAATCCTGAGGAACATCAATATAATAACTAAAGGCTAAAGAGAAGAAGAAACCCTAGGGAAGAGATGCAGAAAAGTGAAAGGAAAAGTGTTAGTTGCTCAGTTGTGTCCAACTCTTTGCAACCTCATGGACTGTAGCCCATACGTCTCTTCTGTTCATGGAATTCTCCAGGAAAGAGTACTGGAGTGGGTAGCCATTCCCTTTTCTGGATAGCCATTCCTTTCTCCAAGGAATCTTCCTGACCCAGGGATCAAACCTGGGTCTCCTGCATTGCAGGCAGATTCTTTACTGTCTGAGTCACCAGGGAGGCCAAGAGATGCAGAAGTCACAGTTAAAAGTAAGGAGGAAAATCAGGGGTGAGCACGACCTTGGGAAACATTGGAAGGGGGAATTTTGAGGAGAGATTGTTAATTGACCAAAAAGCCTAGTTAGATAAGGAGTAAAAGTGTGTAGTGCATTGGTAACTAACAGGTCTTTGATGGCCCCAGCAAGGGTAGCTTCTTGGGGCTGATGGGGATGGAAGCAAACTGTAGTGGATTGAGGTGAGATTTGAAAGCAGGACCAGAAGTGAGAGAGACTGGAGTGAGACGGGTTAAAAGTCCAGTAAGCAAGAGAAAATAATTGTGTGAATTGGAGTGACAATAGTAGGTAGGGAAGGATTTAAGGCACAAGAAAATCATTTTTAGGGATAAATTAAGTTGGTGACTCGTTATGAGTAGACAAGGGAAGAAGAGTCAGATAATTTCACTCCCCATCCCAGGTTACTGAGAGTGTTGGTGCCATTATCAGAGGTAAGTTAAACATACTGAGTTTGTCATGACAGTGAGACATGCAGCAGGCATGTCTTTAGTTGGAGTTGGGAAATTTAAAATGTAATTGTTGAAATGTTTGCTAGGATTGGCTTTAAGTTGTGCAAGAAGCATTTTCCGGTAGTATTACTTGTGTAATATACTGTGTACAGCCATGTATTTCCTAGTTGAATTCCTCATTATTAAAACTTAAGATAACTTTCGTTTATACTGATAGTATCAAAGCTGGATGTTGTCATTAAGGAAATAATACTGTTAATCACTGCTTTTGAATGGAAGAATCATGATACTTAAATATTTTTACTTAAACACATACTAATAGCCAGACACTGTTATAATCACTTTACAAATGTTAAATAATTTAAACTTAATTATCAAAATATTCTCACCAGGGATATACTTTACTATTCTCATTAAAAAAAAAAAAAGAAACGTTGAGCTTAGAAAATATAAGTTAAAATGTCAAAGAAAACAGTGGTTCAAACTTGTAACACTGAATCCCATTCATTATGATACTGATATGTGATGAATTTGTTTTTAAGTGAAAAGAAATACAATCTTAAACATTAATTCTTGATGATCACCTTGATAATACAAAACATATTTTTACCCAGTTGAAATTAAAAACAAAATACCATTTACCTCTATAACCGAAATTAACTATAAAAATTGCTGCACAACTAAACATGCCACAAGATAGTCTAACAGCTAAAAAATCAAAACATTTGCAGACACCACCACCAAAAGAAAATACAAGCACAGGTATATGCAATGTAATATTTCCATGTAACTCATCTTTCCTAAGATTGGATCTTTTAAGAAAGAGAAAAAAAATATCATGAGATTCTGCCATTCTTCCAGACATCTCATTGTAAATGGGCACTATTAATGATGATTTTAGAACTTCTGACTGTATTTTTGAGCTTACTGATGTTGGAACATAACTATAGTAATTCATTTTTCAAAATGAGAATTAAAAAAACACTTGGTAATAAGTTGAAAAAACCTACAGTAAGAAGTAGGAATTCCAAATTATTATTAGTATTAATACCTATCTTCACTAATTCAGCCTACTGAGGCAGGATGCTAAAGATGAAGACTAACTTGTTGCTTAGTCCATAGTCCTGTCTGACTCTTTGCGACCCCACAGACACAGGCTCCTCTGTCCAAGGATTTCTCAGGCAAGTGGGTTGCCATTTCCTCCACTAGGGGATCTTCCCAACCCAGGATTGAACCCATGTCTCCTGCTCAGCAGGATTCTTTACCACTGAGTCATCTAGGAAGACTGAAGACTAATTCAGTTCAGTTCAGACGCTGAGTCATGTCCAATTCTTTGCAACCCCATGGACTGCAGAACGCCAGCATTGAGTCCATGATGCCAACTAACCATCTTATCCTTTGTTGCCCCCTTCTCCTTCCGTCTTCAATCTTTCCCAGTATCAGGTGGCCAAAGTATTGGAGTTTCAGCTTCAGCATCAGTCCTTCCAATGAATATTCAGGACTGATTTCCTTATGATTGAGCAGCTTGATCTCCTTGCAGTCTAAGGGATTCTCAAGAGTCTTCTCCAACACCACAGTTCAAAAGCATCAATTCTTCAACACTCAGCTTTCTTTATAGTCCAACTCTCCCATCCAAATATGACTACTGGAAAAACCACAGCTTTGGCTACACGGACCTTTGTTAGCAAAGTAATGTCTCTGTTTTTTAATATGCTCTCTAGGTTGGTCATAATTTTTCTTTCAAGGAGTAAGCGTCTTTTAATTTCATGGCTGCAGTCACCACCTGCAGTGACTTTGGAGCCCCCCTCAAAATAAAATTTCTCCCTGTTTCCATTATCTATTTGCCATGAAGTGGTGGGACCGGATGCCATGATCTTAGTTTTCTGAATGTTGAGCTTTAAGCCAACTTTTTCCCTCTTCTCTTTCACTTTCATCAAGAGGCTCTTTAGTTCTTCTTCACTTTCTGCCCTAAGGGTGGTGTCATCTGCATATCTGAGGTGATTGATATTTCTCCCAGAAATCTTGATTCCAGCTTGTGCTTCTTCCAGACTGGCATTTTGCATGATGTACTTTCCATGTAAGTTAAATTAGCTGGATGACAATATACAGCCTTGACGTACTGCTTTCTCAATTTGGAACCAGTCTGTTGTTCTATGTCCAGTTCTAACTCTTGCTTCCTGACCAGCATACATATTTCTCAAGAGGCATGTCAGGTAGTCTGGTATTCTGATCTCTTTCAGAATTTTTCACAGTTTGTGGTGCTCTACACAGTCAAAGGTTTTGGTGCAGTCAATAAAGCAGAAGTAGATATTTTTCTGGAACTCTCTTACTTTTTCTATGATCCAACAGATTTTGGCAATTTGATCTCTGGTTCCTCTGGCTTTTCTAAATCCAGCTTGAATATCTGGAAGTTCACGGTTCATGTACTGTTGAAACCTGGCTTGGAGAATTTTGAGCATTGCTTTGCTAGCGTGTGAGATGAGTGCAATTGTGTGGTAGTTTGAGCGTTCTTTGGCATTACCTTTCTTTGGTATTGGAATGAAAATTGACCTTTTCCAGTCCTGTGGGCACTGCTGAGTTTTCCAGATTTGCTGGCATATTGAGTGCAGCACTTTTGGAGCATCATCTTTTAGAATTTGAAATAGCTCAACTGGAATTCCATCACCTCCACTAGCTTTGTTCGTAGTGATGCTTCCTAAGGCCCACTTGACTTCACATTCCAGGCTGGCTCTAGGTGAGTGATCACACCATCGTGGTTATCTGGGTCATGAAGATATTTTTTGTATAGTTCTTCTGTGTATTCTCACCACTTTTTCCTAATATCTTCTGCTTCTGTTAGGTCCAAACCATTTCTGTGCTTCATTGAGCCCATCTTTGCATGAAATGTTCCCTTGGTGTTTGTAACTTTTTTGAAGAGATCTCTAGTCTTTCCCATTTTATTGTTTTCCTCTATTTCTTTGCATTGATCACTGAGGAAGGCTTTCTTACCTCTCCTTGTTATTCTTTGGAATTCTGCATTCAGATGGATATATCTTTGGATAATCAACATACCACATGTAAACTATATGCAGGTTTTTCATGTACTTGAGACATGATTTGATACACTTAAGTACTGCAAAGTGATTATCACTATTAGATTCCCAGCACTTATTCATCTTATAACTGGAAGTTTGTACCCTTTGACCAATATCTCCAGATTTCCCCCACCTCCCAGACCCTGGTAACCTCCATTTTACTCTTTGCTTCTTTTAGTTGGGCTTTTTTAGATTCCACATAGAGAGGAGCTAAAAAGCCTCTTGATGAAAGCAAAAGAGGAGAGTGAAAAAGTTGGCTTAAAGCTCAACATTCAGAAAACGAAGATCATGGCATCCGGTCCCATCACTTCATGAGAAATAGATGGGGAAACAATGGAAACAGTGAAAGACTTTATTTTGGGGGGCTCCAAAATCACTGCAGATGGTGACTGCAGCCATGAAATTAAAAGACGCTTACTCCTTGGAAGAAAAATTATGACCAACCTAGATAGCATATTCAAAAGCAGAGACATTACTTTGCCGACTAAGGTCCGTCTAGTCAAGGCTATGGTTTTCCTGTGGTCATGTATGGATGTGAGAGTTGGACTGTGAAGAAGGCTGAGCGCCGAAGAATTGATGCTTTTGAACTGTGGTGTTGGAGAAGACTTTTGAGAGTCCCTTGGACTGCAAGGAGATCCAACCAGTCCATTCTGAAGGAGATCAACCTGGGGATTTCTTTGGAAGGAATGATGCTAAAGCTGAAGCTCCAGTACTTTGGCCACCTCATGTGAAGAGTTGACTCATTGGAAAAGACTCTGATGCTGGGAGGGATTAGGGGCAGGAGGAGAAGGGGACAACAGAGGATAAGATGGCTGGATGGCATCACGGACTCGATGGATGTGAGTCTGAGTGAACTCTGGGAGATGGTGATGAACAGGGAGGCCTGGCATGCTGCGATTCATGGGGTCGCAAAGAGTTGGACACGACTGAGCGACTGAACTGAACTGAACTGACATATAAATAAGACCACACAGTATTTGTCTTTCTGTTTCATTTATTTCACTTAGCATAATGCCTTCCAGGTCAATCCCTGATGGCAAGATTTCCTTCTTTCTCATTGCTGAATATGCCATTTTACCTATATACCACATTGTGTTTAACCATTCATCCATATAGGGACACTATTGTGAATAATGTTGTAATGAATATGTGAGTGTAGATTTCTCTTCAAGACCTTGATTTCACTTTCTTTGGTTTTATATCCAAAAGTGGGTGTTGCTGGGCCCTATGGTAGTTCTATTTTTAATTTTTTGAGGAACATCTATGCTGTTTTCTGTAATACTTCCACCAATTTACATTCTAACCAAAAATGCACAAGAGTTTCCCTATCTCCATATCCTTGCCAACAAGTATCTCTTGTCTTTATATATATATATATATATATATATACACACATATATATATATATTTATTTATTTATTTTTGGCTGTGCTGTGTCTTCACTGCTTTGCTCAGGCTTTCTCTTGTTATAGTGTGCAGGGGCTACTCCTCCTTGCCATGCACTGGCTTCAATAGTTGGAGCACGTGGGCTCAGTAGTTGTGATGTGGGGACTCCATGGGCTTCAGTAGTTGAAGCATACAGGTTCATTAGTTCTAGCTCATGGGCCCTAGAGGCTCAGTGGCTGTACGGCAGGGGTTTAGTTGCTCCAGGGCATGTGGAATCTTCCCAGATCCGGGACTGAACCTGTGACCTCTCCATAGGCAGGCAGATTCTTATCCACTGAAGTCCAAATATCTCTTATCTTTTTGATGATAACCATTCTAACAGTGTGGCCTTATTTCACCATGGTTTTGATTTGCATTTCCCTGATGATTAGTGGTATTGAGCATCTTTTCAAGCACGTATTGGTCGTTTGGATGTTTTCTTTGAAAAAGCACTAAGTTCCTCTGCACATTTTCAAATTGGATTGTCTGCTTTGTAGTCTCTGAGTTGTAAGAGTTCCTTGTATATTTTAATTATTAACTCCTTATAAGAGAAACAATTTGTTTTCTCTCATTCCAAGCACTGCCTTTTCATTTTGATTCTTCTGCCAAGGGTTTTTAGTTTGATGTGGGCCCACTTATTTACTTTTGTTTCTGTTGTTTGTGCTTTTGGCATCACATCCAAAAAAATAATTTCCAAGACCAACATCAAGCTTTCCTTCTGTTTCCTTCTAGGTCTTAACGGTTTCAGGTTTTATGTTTAAGTCTTTAGTCCATGGAATACAAGTTTAAAAAATCAAAGTGAGTTACTGTGAGCTCAAACAGGAGCTTCAAAGAAGTTGGGGTGACAGACTCCAGAGTTCTCTTCAGAGAAGGAACAGAAAGTGGTAACTAGGACATTTTTCAGGCTAGATTCAGTACCTGTGGTTGATGCTGCACACTGTTAGAATGGCCAAGGCCTGGTCTGTGACACAATTTTATAGAATTCAGAAAAACAGGACTTAGGCTGTATGTTTCTGCTGCTTAAAGGGCTTTACATTCAGGTTCTGAGCTTTGTCGGCTGTCTCCAAAGTAGTAACTGTTGGGACTTTGCTTCTTTTGCGGGGTGGGGGAGGCTTTGCTTTTGTTTACTTGGTAGAAGTTGTGCACCCAGGGAGGCAAAAAAGTAACAAAAATCCCCATTCCCTGTGAAGTTGAAACGAGGACAGCGACCGCTTAACATCCCTCACTTTGCCTCTTCTGCTCAAGACACAGTTCTCAGCAGCACTAAGAGCGAAGCCTGTACGGTCCGCAGAGTTGCGCTCCAGTCCGGGGGCGGAACCCCAGGAAACCCCGCCTCCCAAGCCCAATCCCAGCTCTGCGCCGGCGGACAGGAAGCGGCGGCGGGCCTAGCAGCCCGGTAACCAGCCCCAGTGCGCATGCGCGCGCCCCTGGGGCGCCTGGGGGAGGGGGAGGGGCGGGAGGAAGGGGTGCGGCTCCGTCTGCCCGTTGGGCGCCGGCTGGTCACGTGGTAAGGAAGGAGGCGGAGGTCCCGGGCTCGGGGGAGGGAGGTAGAGAAGAGGGAAGGAGCGAGGGAAGGAAAGCGGGGAAGGGAGGAAGGAAACGAACGAGGGGGAGGGAGGTCCCTGTTTTGGAGGTGCTGGGAGCTTTGCCGGCCCTTGAAGTGGGGCGAGAGGGAGGTGCTTCGCCGTTTCTCCTGCCCGGGGAGGTCCCGACTTCCCGTGGAGGCTCCGGACCAAGCCCCTTCAGCTTCTCCCTCCGGTTCGATGTGCTGCTGTTAACCCGTGAGGAGGCGGCGGTGGCGGCGGCGGCGGCAGCGGCAGCGGAAGATGGTGTTGCTGAGAGTGTTAATTCTGCTCCTCTCCTGGGTTGCGGGGCTGGGAGGTGAGGCACGACCCCCAGTGCCGGGGGCGCCGTGAGCTCAGCGGACCGCGCGGCGGCAGCGGCGGCCGGGCCGAGCGGAGCCCAGTCGCGCCGTGTGGCGGGTGCGTCAGTCAGCCCGGCCGGCCGGCGGCGCCACTCGGGCGCGCAGTGCTCCCCACTCCCTATTGTCCCCCGCGCCCCGACCGCGTTCCCTTCCGTGGCGGGCCGAGGACGCTCTGAATCTCCGGTGAGGCCTTTCCCGCTCCCTACCGCCCCAGTAGCAGGGGAGGCTGGGGTCGCCTGCCGGAGAAGCAAAGTCGGGAGATCTGGTAGCCAAGCGAGAGCCGTGGAGCTCGGGCCGGTTGGCACCATCACTCGAGCGGGCTCGCCGGGCGCCGGGGCGGCCAGCTGCCGCGGGGCCGGTGATCACCCTCCTTACCCTTTTGCCCCAGCCTCTGCCCGCGGCCAATTCCGGAGTCCCCTCCGCCGCGAAGAACCACCGCGCAGGCTCGTGGGAAGTTGCAATTGTATTGTTCTTTACCGGGCGCGGCGATCCAGACCGACCCGGTTCTGCAGAGAGGCCGCCCGAGGAGGGGTAACAGTGATCTCCTGCTGGTCCGAGCCGGGCGGCTACGGCTCTCCAAAGTGCCCTGCCTCTGTCCGACTCCTCCGAGAAGATTAGCAGGAGGGTGTGTTTCTGTTCTGTGAAAAAATTCTGTTGCCCAGGGGAAAGGGTTTCGTGGAGAGAAAGCTAAGTCGTTTCGGGATGTTCTTTGATCTGCAGGCTGCTTTGCGTCTTTTAGAGGGACGGTCCCTCGGTGACCTAACTTGAAGTGTTTTCTTAAACTCTTCGGTGGAATAGACGTATAGTGTAATTAATGGATTGTCAAAACAGTGGCAGTCCTCCACCATCCCTCCCTACGTTGGAGTTAAAGTGTGCTAAAGTGTATAATTTCTTGATGACTTCCGTTTTGAAGACGTTTTTTGTTTCCAGTTTATCCCAGGACCAACTGCATCATTTTATTCTTGTGTGAAGTGCTTTATTTTTGGTTAACTTTTTCACTTTCCACCGTAGTATACATAAAGACCTTAAAGTATGTTTAAAAGAATTGTATTGAAATTTTTTCCGGAATGTTTTGGATGAATATAGACTGATTTGATAATTTAGAAAATGTCTGAATGTTTCATGTAGTGGATTGTTTTTGTTCTTTTCTCTGACTTAGGACTGCATAGCCTAACATATTTTTGTTCCATCTTCTACTTAGTCTGAGGAAACTTTGTAGGGAGACTTCTGTTGCAGTTTGTAGTGCTCATTTGCTAGAGAAACATTTTGGATTAGGAGCTTTTGGTAGATGTTTAGTTTGAAATATCTGTGCTGGATAACCTCTGTCAGGGCCTTTGTTTTTACATTTGTATTTATGTTCTAAATGTGACTTCCAGCAAATTTCTGTTTTCACTTTTTGTTAGATGCTGATTTCTATGACGTAGTAAAAGGTAAGGCATCCACATGAGGCAGTTTAAACTACTGATTAGTAGTATGTAAAATGTCCTTTGTTTTTAAAGAGTGAAACGGTGAGAATAGACACTGGTCTGTTCTGATGGTTGAAGAAAAAGTATAAATTGACAGCATAATCTTTGCGGGCTAAGACCCTTTTTAGACAAAGATTTTCTAAATTCAGAACTCGAGTCATTTATAAAGTATCATTTTGCATTAAACATTGGTTAAAAGGCTGCTTACTTTTTGATGTTTGTTTTAAGTAGCATTTTTTCAAAAAGCCACTAAGAAATCTTTCATTTTAAAATTAACATTAAGATTGTAGTTTTGGGGTACCTGGAGATATTTGTAATGTATTTTTATCCACACAGCTATTTATGGTCGTTTGTAAGAAGTTTATGGTAGGATGATAGAGAATAGAATGCGTTCAGACTCTCCTATGAGAGAATGAATATGTTTGTGTAGATTAGGACAAGCTATAGTGGAAATATGGATTTAACTTTAAAGTATAAGTCGTTTTAGATACTTAATCGTTTTTAGTTGCTTCCTCTTTGTGATTTGTCGATCCTGTTTTGCATTAGTCTTTTCTTGCTCTAGTGTGATGGTGGGAAGCTAGAAAAGAGAATGGAATGTGTTTAGAATCTTGAAACTAAACTTCCCCAATTCTGTCCGTTTCTCACACATGTCCACCTTGTGTTCTATTTGTAGGAAGATACCATGAATTTTCTAGAGCTTAGCATCTATATAGATATGTACTCAAATATATGAATAAAATGCTTTATTATATGCAACTGCATTAGAAATTTATTCGAACCATTCTGATTATATATAGCCCAAAGAATTTTTATGTATATGTGAATTGTACTTTTTAACACAAATATGTTGGTGAGTTGATGCTTTTTCTTTCTCTTTAAAAAAAATTGGTGTGTTTGAGAGGTCCAAAGGTATTTCAGCTGTACCAGTAAATTCAATTCCCTGTTTTTGTTTAATGAAATCATACTTTAAATGAACTCTTAGAGTATGACTTTTTATTTTTGACTGTGCTGTCTGGGCTTGTGGGTATTTTAGTTTCCCAACCAGGGATCAAAACCAAGCTGAGAACATGAATTCTTAACCACTGGAGAACCAGGGAATTCCTGTCATGTTTCTTATATTAGAAAGTCTGGTGTAAATGCTTTGCTTTGTAGCATGCTTCTTAAAGAAATAAGTTTTCTGGAAGTTTGGCCAAAAGTATAAAAGTTTAAGCTTAAATTATTTCTCACTTCTACCAGCAAGTCAGAGTCTATAAATAAAATGGACAGACTTTTGGTCTTTATCTTTAAGGAGCTGTGACTCTTCATCTTTTTAATCTTGATATTGATAATCCAGCTAGCTGTACCATCTTGAGAAGACCCATTTCAAGCCATTAGTTAGCAGTATCTTTTCTGTGTGTATAAGGACCTTTTTGAGTAGCAAAGAACTGGGCATGGCAAGTACCCCTCTCTTTTCTGATCTCATTTTTATAACTTGTTTAACATCTCCCAGGGTGTTTATTACCTAATATCTTTTAAATTATCTTACAGACGTGCAGGGTGGAGCAGGGAGAGTAAGGGACATTTTTGTAATGTCTGCTGTATTTCTCATACTGTGTTAGAAGTTTCGCTTTCCAACTGTATGAGAGAGTGGTGACATTCTACATTTGAAGAAACAGACTTGAAGAAATATTTTTTCTGACATTGTCCACCTGCTCAGTGGTGAATTAGACAGTAAAACCCAAGCCAGTTGGACCTAAACCTGGACTTTTTACCTATTGCTGCCTCATGCCTTTTTTAATGCAGTTTTCACATGTTAGTTCAAAGGTGTTCTCTGGACTGAATCACCTTAGAGATGTGTTTTGTTTGATTTGCAATGTCTTTAAGTTTCAACTACTGATGAGCTTTGAAAAAGTGACTTCTTTAAAAATTTTTTTCTTCGTTTTGGTTAAAATTTACTGACTGTGCTGAGTCTTAATTGCAGCATGTGGATCCATAGTTGCAGCATATGGGATCTAGTTCCCTGACTAGGGATCAAACCCAGGCCTCCTGCGCTGCGGCATGGAGTCTTAGCCACTGGACCACCAGGGAAGTCCCAAATTGGGAAATTTCTGAGTGAAATTTCTGTGTTTTGGGAGGAAGACTTGAAAATCCTGTTAACTGCTCAGAAATATTCCTATTGGCTGGAGCAGAGCAGTAGCCTTTCCCCTCTTTAAACTGGGCTTGGGAAACAGCGTGGTTCCCCTCAATCTGGCTGGCTGTATGTACGGTTAGCCTGCTGCACTCATTTTTGTTACTTGCCTCAGTCCTTGTAGATATGTTATTTGCATCTTTGCCTCAGTTTCATCTTGCAAACATGACAGCATCATTTATTTATTTGGTTGTGCTGTGTGAAATGTGGGATCTTAGTTCCCCAACCAGGGATCAAACCCATGCTGCTTGCAGTCCCGACAGCAACCATAAAAATATCTTTTTTGGATTGAGACCTCTTATTCAACTTTTATTATATTGTTTATAATATTTACTTTTCTATGGTCCTAGAAATTTGTTAATAAAAACTGTGGCATACACAATACTTTTTATATGGCATTAGGGTATTAGATATTTTAAAAAATTCTTGTGTTCATAATAGTAACAGTTTGAAGGTCTTAAATAATGACAGTTACAATTTTTCCACATCTCTTTATCTCAGTAAGGAAATAAGAAATCACTTCTTTTTCTGATGGGATGAGGCTCAGAAAAAAATTAGTTGAGAGTCCTGTAGGTAACTTAGATGTTTTTTCTTTTAAGAATTGGTTATAAACATAAACTCCGTTTTTGAAATTGAGAAAATGAAACTGAGTAATAAATTCAAGAATAAACTCCATTTTTAAAAAACTTTGTTGAGAGATCACAAGTTTGGCCTTGAGACTATGTCCTGAATGACGAGTCTCTGGGACCAGACTTTTTAAATATTTTGTGCTTTTGATGAAAGTTTTTATAAAATGATAAAGTTTTATAAAGTTCTTATAAAACACATTTACTGTGCCCCTTTTAAAGGGGCTGAATTTAATCTTTCCTTAAATGACTGAGATTTACTATAAAAACACCTTACTGTTTTGGGCTAAACTTAGTTTGGCTGTCAATTTTTTTTACAAGGGAAAGGGAGCAACGTTAAGGATAAATGGAATAATCCTACCATTTAGAGTCTTGTGAAGGTAGTAACACTGCCCTATAGCCGTGTGAAGGCTTTGCCTTAGGACTAGTGGGGACAATTCTGTCCTAGCTAGGTTGCAGAAACAGCAGTACTGAAACAGTTCTCAGGGAGTGTAGACTCCCTCTGATATTGGGTGATTCCACTCTGAAGCTACTAAACAATGTGAGAACATGTACAATAAGAACGTTGTTGTTTAGTCATCAGTGTTTACTGTATGTCTTTGGCTAGTAGGAGTCATGAAGGCACAGTCTTGAGAGAGAAGAGAGGTAAAAAGCATTGAGCTTGCCAGAGTAGACATAAATGTCAAGATATAAAAATAAGAGTTCCAATTATGTATTGTAGATGAAATGAGGATTTATTAAGCTGGAGGGACATCAACCAGTTGAAGAGAGCTTTTTGAGATAGAAGAAAGTATCATAAGGTGTAGTAAGATACATGTAGATTTACTTGCCTGGAATGGAGAGTTTACAGTAAGAAAGAAGGAGAAATGCTAACTGGGCTATGATGACTGGAACTCTCATTTTTCACATAATAGGCCATGGTAACTATGGGGTATTTGGAATTTTGGTTGGTTGAGCCAGCCATTATTGTGGAATTTTGGTTAGTTGAGCCAGCAAAGGTCCGTCTAGTCAAAGCTATGGTTTTTCCAGTAGTCATGTATGGATGTGAGAGTTGGACTATAAAGAATGCTGAGTGCCAAAGAATTGATGCTTTTGAACTGTGGTGTTGGAGAAGACTCTTGAGAGTCTCTTGGACTGAAAGGAGATCCAACTAGTCAATCATAAAAGAAATCAGTCCTGAATGTTCATTGGAAGGACTGATGCTGAAGCTGAAACTCCAGTACTTTGGCCACCTGATGCAAAGAGCTGACTCACTGGAAAAGACCCTGATGCTGGGAAAGATTGAAGGCAGGAGAAGGGGACGATAGAGGATGAAATGGTTGGATGGCATCACTGACTTGATGGACATGAGTTTGTGCCAGCTCCGGGAGTTGGTGATGGACAGGGAAGCCTGGTGTGCTGCAGTCTATGGGGTCGCAAAGAGTCGGACATGACTGAGCGACTGAACTGAGCAGTTTGGATATGATACAATAAGGAATAAATTAGCTACTTGATGAACTGGGTGATTGAGTCCTGGATTGGGGTAGTGATTGTAGAAATAAACAAGAGTACACAAGAAATCATATGGAAGAATAACTGGTAAAACTTGGCAGATGTTAATGCAAAGATATCACAGTTTATTGAGGGCTCTGTATTGAATTTGGACCTTGGAGCCTATTGTATAGAAGAGAGTGTAGCTTTATAAAGCTTTGAGGACCTCAGACTTTGTAGTTGAAAGTGTCTAAGATTTTGAATCTAGGTTGAAGGTTCAAAGTTGGAATGTGTGTTAGTGTGAATTTTATCTGACTTGCATGCTAATACTTTTGTTGCTAAGTCGCTTCAGTTGTATCTGACTCTTTGAGACCCCATGGACTGTAGCCCACCAGGCTCCTCTGTCCATGGGATTCTCCAGGCAAGAGTACTGGCACGTGTTGCCATTTCCTTCTCCAGGGGGTCTTCCCAGCCCAAGGATGGAATCTGTGTCTTTCGCGGCTCCTGCATTGCAGGTGAATTCTTTACTACTGAGCTTCCGGGAAGTAATACTTCTGTTGAATGTTAGCTAAAACTTTTCAGACCTTCAAACAATTTGTGGCTAGTCACTTAGGAAGCCATCTTCCCTGGTGGCGCGGTGGTAAAGAATCTTCCTGCAGTGTAGGAGATGTGGGCTTGATCCCTGGGTGGGGAAGATCCCCTGGAGAGGGAAATGGCATTCCTTCTCCGCATTCATTGCAGTATTCTGGTCTGAGAAATCCTATGGCCAGAGGAGCCTGGCGGGCTACAGTCTTTAGGGTCACATGAGTAGGACATGACTTGGCAATTAAAACAAAAACAAAAACTTAGGAAGCATTGTACCTGACAGTTGAGAGGTAGAAGTTTGGTGAATTTGAGGTGGAGGGGATAAGTTAGATTTAAAGATAGACAAACTGGAATTAGACTTTTTGGTTCAAGAATATGCTTGATATTTTTGATTATATATGAATTGTGAAATTCCTGTTTCAGACACAAATTGGGGAAAATAATGTGACTTCTGTACTTGAGCCAAATGTACAAATATGATTTGTGGAGCAGAATTTTCTTTGCATTTATCTTTGTTTGCATTAATGATTGAAAGGGATATACCACATACATACACACATATATATATTTTACAGCTTTGAACTTTGGATTTAGCTTTCAAAAGAATACAGATAGAACCCTATACTTTTTAATTGGGTGGAATATAATTTGCTTCTTTTACTAGGAATTAAGTGGGATAAATCTGTAAAATTGCTGAAGAGATTGTAAAGTGCTGTGCAGATATTATTAAAAATATGTTGTTTCCAAGCCTAATTTCATTTGGAAACTATTATTACAGAATATAGTTAAATAAATATTTATAGACGTTGAAATACTAGAACATCAGTACCACACATTAGAAAATAGAATTTAAGAAATCCTTAATTTCCTCTTGAACACAATTCTGTCACTTAATCATTGAATCTTTTAAAATGTCTGTTGTCAATTTACATCATAGTATTCATGTGGTATTGTAGCTTTTGAAAAATTAACATGTAGTTAAAATGTACATACAAAGCAGACACCGAAATATCTGTAAATCTAGAGATTGTTTTGGTTGTCACAACTTGAGGGATGCTTACTCGTATCTAGTGGCTAGAGGCCAGAGATACTGTGAAACATCTTAATAATTTCATAGGACGGCGGCCTCCCCCTTAACCCCCACCCAACACGGAATTATCTGGCCAAAATGTTGGAAAGGCTGAGGTTGAGAAACCCTGCTCTGTCTAGCACACGTTTTCCACCATTGTCATCTTCCTTTTTTTGTTGTTATTTCTGATAGCTTGCTATCTTAATTGATTACAAGTCACTTCAGTTCAGTTGCTCAGTTGTGTCTGACTCTTTGTGACCCCATGAATTGCAGCATGCCAGGCCTCCCTGTCCATCACCAGCTCCCAGAGTTCACTCCGATTTACGTCCATCGAGTCCGTGATGCCATCCAGCCATCTCATCCTCTGTTGTCCCCTTCTCCTCCTGCCCCCAATCCCTCCCAGCATCAGAGTCTTTTCCAATGAGTCAACTCTTCGCATGAGGTGGCCAAAGTACTGGAGTTTCAGCTTTAGCATCATTCCTTCCAAAGAAATCCCAGAGCTGATCTCCTTTAGAATGGACTGGTTGGATCTCCTGGTTGCAGTCCAAGGGACTCTCAAGAGTCTTCTCCAACACCACAGTTCAAAAGCATCAGTTCTTTGGCGCTCAGCCCTCTTCACAGTTGAACTCTCACATCCATACATGACTACTGGAAAACCATAGCCTTGACTAGACGGACCTTAGTCGGCAAAGTAACGTCTCTGCTTTTGAATATGCTATCTAGGTTGGTCATAACTTTTCTTAAAAGGAGTTAAGCGTCTTTTAATTTCATGGCTGCAGTCACCATCTGCAGTGATTTTGGAGCCCCCAAAATAAAATCTGACACTATTTCTGCTGTTTCCCCATCTATTTTCCCATGAAGTGATGGGACCAGATGCCGTGATCTTTGTTTTCTGAATGTTGAGACTTAAGCCAACTTTTTCACTCTCCTCTTTCACTTTCATCAAGAGGCTTTTTAGTTCCTCTTCACATTCTGCCATAAGGGTGGTGTCATCTGCATATCTGAGGTGATTGATATTTCTCCCGGCAATCTTGATTCCAGCTTGTGTTTCTTCCAGTCCAGCGTTTCTCATGATGTACTCTGCATATAAATTAAATAAGCAGGGTGACAATATACACCCTTGACGTACGCCTTTTCCTATTTGGAACCAGTCTGTCATTCCATGTCCAGTTCTAACTGTTGCTTCCTGGCCTGCATACAGATTTCTCAAGAGGCAGGTTAGGTGGTCTGTTATTCCCATCTCTCTCAGAATCTTCCACAGTTTATTGTGATCTACACAGTCAAAGGGTTTGGCATAGTCAATAAAGCAGAAATAGATGTTTTTCTGGAACTCTCTTGCTTTTTCCATGATCCAGCGGATGTTGGCAATTTGATCTCTGGTTCCTCTGCCTTTTTTAAAACCAGCTCGAACATCAGGAAGTTCACGGTTGATGTATTGCTGAAGCCTGGCTTGGAGAATTTTGAGCATTACTTTACTATCGTGTGAGATGAGTGCAATTGTGCGGTAGTTTGAGCTTTCTTTGGCATTGCCTTTCTTTGGGATTGGAATGAAAACTGACCTTTTCCAGTCCTGTGGCCACTGCTGAGTTTTCCAAATTTGCTGGCATACTGAGAGCAGCACTTTCACAGCATCATCTTTCAGGATTTGAAATAGCTCAAGTGGAATGCCATCACCTCCACTAGCTTTGTTTGTAGTGATGCTTTCTAAGGCCCACTTGACTTCACATTCCAGGATGTCTGGCTGATGAGTGATCACACCATCGTGATTATCTGGGTCGTGAAGATCTTTTTTTACAGTTCTTCTGCATCCCATATTCTTATCCTATTGAAGCCTTCCTCTTGGAGTGCTCTATGCACTGCAGTTAGAAAAATTTTTTCCCCAGTATTGCCCATTCTTCCTTCAGCTTTGAGTTTATATTTGATTCTGTTAATTTATAAGAGTGATTAAATGACTCATAGCCCATAAAGATTATCTAAAAACCAAACCAGTTTCTTGTTAACCTAGAAGAGCCATGGATTAGCTGGATTTTAGTTTCTGTGGGGAAAGATACTTTGACCAGGAGTTTACTCTGCAAATCTCTCTTCAGAATGAGTTCTACTCAGCTTTAACTTTTCACAATTTGTTTTCTTCAGAATTTTAACTCATAGTAAGTCCTCAAAAACCTTTATGTCTTTTTCATAACTCCATCCTTCCCTACCATTATTGTCATTGGTAACATCTTTGGCTGAATTGTTTTATTTACACATCAGATTTCCTGGAAGGAGACACAGACAGATGGTTTGGGGTATAATATGGGGGAAGAGCGAGGTGATGAGAGTAGGTTTAGGATAACGTGAGAAGTGTGGGGTAGATGTGTGTCAACTTGGGGTGGTAGCTGAAGCCATTTTGTGTATGTGTGGTAGGCTGAATGTGTGTGTGTGTGTGTGTGTGTGGTGGGCTGAAAGTCAGTGTGTGTGTGTGTGTGTGGTGGGCTGAAAGTGTGTGTGGTGGGCTGAAAGTGTGTGTGTGTGTGTGTGTGTGTGTGTGTGTGTGGTGGGCCAAAAGTCAGAGTCCCTTGTCTGTACTTGGTTTGCATTTACTTGATACGGTGTAAAGGTGTTTCAAATCAGCATAGAAATCTAAATTATGTACGTGTGTCCACTTTTGGAACTTTAAGTTGTGTTTCATAAGTGGTTGAAATTTAATACATTTGTTAGGTTTTAGCTATTGATATTTTATATTTTTGTGGTTGATTTACTTTAAAATTTATAGTTTATGATTTTACTTTGAGCCAGCTAGCTTTACTATTTTTAATTCTTAGAGACTAGCTTATCTGAAAAAGTGGGTATATTGTAATGTGCTTACAATTCAGACATACTCTCCTGTCTTGAGCTTTCACTTATAACTGTTAGGTGTGGATATTTGTAGAAAATGATTTGACTGGTTTCTAATGAAGAAACAGGTACTGTGGCTTAAGTTTGAAGTCACATTGTAGAAGTAATTTTTCTAAGACTGTAGTAAAGAAACTTAAGTATATTTCTGAAATACACGACCTTATAGTTCTTGAAGTCTGCCTTTGTCATACAAGAGAACAGCTTGTTAACGGTATTTAGTGCTTCAAGATCAGAGTGACTATATATCAAGTGTTAAGAAGCATTGGTCAACATAGTGTGATGCCTAAGACACAGCTGATGACTCAAGTTCCTTAGGAAGGAAGTACACTTGATAGTTGGGGAAAAGTGCTCTTGGTGCCTAATTTTAAAATTACACAAATGAAAAGTCTGTAGAAAACAACTTGATTACAAGTAATTTTTCTGATGAATGGAAGTGTGCCAGCCTTAGCTTATTCTTACACATCCTCTCATTTATTGTAATTGAGTTTTTCTGTAAATAAATAAAGGGAGATGTGTAATGTCAAAAGATTTTTACAGATTTTCTTCCTCCATTCTTAGCATTGTCAACTTTGATAAAAGTAGGAAAAAATTAAGTTTATTTCTTTATATAATATTGCTATCCCACACAAAGATGATACCCACCATCAGTAAGATATACTCTGATTATTTTTTCTTTCTGACATTATTGAAATTTTCATTCTGTTTCCCCCCCCCTTCTAATATTTAATTTGATTAGAATAGAAGATGTAGGTTTTGGACTCAGGAGTTGGGAAGGAAGCTTTTGTTTGCAAGCATTTGTGCCTATCTGTGGAATAAGGAAAATCATCATAGTGGTTAGCATTTATGGCTCACTTATTTTATTCCAGGCATGATTTTAGGGAATTTTTTGTATTAACTCAGTCTGCGCAACACTGACATAAGATTCTGTTGTTCTTATTTCAGAAAAGAGGGAACGGGATCGGGGAGGGTAATTTATTCAAGATCACAAAGCCCTACAGCTACTAATTGTGGAAGCCAGGACTTGAATATAGTCAGTCTGGCTCCAGAATTCATGCTCTTAACTTCACTGCCTCTAAAAAACACATGCTTTAAAAAGTATAATGAGGTTGTCAGATTTTGTCTTTGTGCGAAGATTGGATTATTTTACCATCAATGCATAACTTAGGCTCTTATGCTTAGTATTTGAGTCATTTGACTTTTGGTCAGTCAAGTTCTTTGAAAGTTTTTTTTTTTGACATTAGAAAATATTTACAATTAAGATGAGAGAAGCACCTCAGAGAACATTTTATGCACAGTACCATTTCAGTTTGTCACAGATAAATTTATATATGTATTCCTGTTTTAAGAGGTTAAGGAAAGATATTAAATCTCTGGATGATGAGATATAGGTTATATCTTTTTTTGTTTTTAACTTTTCTGGACATGTACACCCTACTATATTTCTTTGTATTTATTTAGTTTTGGTTGCTCTGGGTCTTTGTTGCTGTATGTGGGCTTTCTCTAGTTACGAGAGCAGGGGGCTGCTCTCTAGTTGGGTTGGCACTGGCTTCTTATTGTGGTGGCTTCTTTTGTTGCGGAGCACAGGTTCAAGGTGCATGGGCTTCAGTAGTTGCAGCATGCAGGCTCAGTAGTTGCGACTTGCTGGCTCTTGGGTACCTGGGCTTCCCTAGTTATGGCGCGGGGCTCATTAGCTGTGGCTCATGGGCCCTAGAATGCAGACTCGGTAGTTGTGATGCATGGACTAGTTGCTCTGAGGCATGTGAGACCTCCCTGGACCAGTGACTGAACCTGTGTGCCCTGCATTGGCAGGCAGACTCTTATCTCCTGCACCACCAGGGAAGTCCCCATCTTTTACAGAAGTATCTATTACAAAACGTTTGTGATGCAGAGAAAAACATTTTTTAAAGTCGAATTACCTTTAGTAAATACCAGTATCCTGGTGACTTTGAGAACACTTATAGGAAATAAAACACTGTTCTTTGTAAAAAGGAAGTGAGGTCCTTGAGCTCTCCAGTGTGGTGAGGAGACCAAGTTACATTTTTTCTACTTTGAACCTGCTGGTCTTTTTTCTGCCATTCGCGTACGTAGGTAGTTTTTTGGTGTTGCTTTTTACTTTTTACCCAGTTTTGCTTGAAACTTAGTTATATGTTTTGTCTGTCTTATAGGTCAGTCTCATTATTCTACCAGTTTTACACAGAGGCGTTTGCTTGTTTGATATACTGCTAATTTCCCCCTAACTTTTTGTCTTAAAAACGTGTATGTTTTCTGAAGGGTTGGAAGTATTTATAGGCCAGCTAACATTAAGATTATTAATGATTATCTTTTGCCACGCTTCACCACTCTTAATATATACATTCTTTTTTAGTTGTTGTTCTGAACCCCTAAAGTAAGTTGGTGCCCTGAAATACTTCAGTATGCATCTAATAAGGTTGAGGACATTACCCTTAAATAACCAAGAAAATTGTTTTCTATTTTTTAAGTGTTCAAATTTCCCATGGAGATTGTAGGTACTAGGTACCAAGGAAATGTAATATATGCTTTGTGAAGGCCAGATTTCTGGCAACCACAGCTAAGGACTAGAAAGTAAAACAGTGTTAGTCTGCTTTTCTATTTAGTAAAAAAAAAAAAAGTTAACAGTAGAGAAAGGAGACATTGACAGAATAACTGCACTTCAGGATGGGGCTATTATGTAGAAATAATGGCCTGTAGGTTATCACATTGTTATGACCTCTTAGGCTGAAGATGTTAATAAGGAGGAACCTGGCTCAAGAAGATGTTAGAGGGGGGGAAAAATCAATAACTGGTTCAAAAGGTATTTGGCACCTAGATAAACTTCAGTTGTTTAGAAATTTTCCTCAGTGGAACCTTTCATTTTCCTTTGATGTTAGATTACAAACATCTCACTGTACTCTAGGTTTGAAGTCTGGTAACAGATTTGTTTCTCCATTGTTAAGGTCTTTACATGATGAGAACATCTTCAGTGAGAATTCCATTTATCAGAAGGGAGAAAAGGAGTTAAAGATTGCCATCCTTTGAGTCCTTCCTTTTACCCTTATTCATGTTGCCCTGCTTGGGTAACAATTCAGAGTGATAAAAGATAGTCTAGTTCCGTATTCATGGACAACTGAACATTAGTATTTTTTTTCATTGTTTGTCATCATTTGTTTTTTTACTCCTAGACTTGTAGGCTGTGATTCCTTTTGTACAGATCTATTTCATGTAAATAAAGGATTTAAGTTAGAGGAAGAATAGTAGTCTTTTATGGGCCACAAATCACATTAATTTAAATGGCAGTAGACCTTTGGAAGAAGTAGTTTCTGTGCTGGTACTTACTGGTTGTGTTAAATAACCCCTGGAGGAGGAAAATGGCAACCCGGTCCAGTATTCTTGTCTGAAAAATCCCATGGACAGAGAAGCTTGGTGGGCTATAGTCCATGGAATCACAGAGAGTCAGACACGACTGAGTGACTGCGCACAGCAGCACACAGCATGATGGTGACCCCCATATTTGTGTCTCAGCCCAGGACTCTCCCTTGAATTCTGGACTCCACTATCCCAGCTGCGTCTCCAGTTAGATGTCTGGTGGGCATCTGTAGTTAAACATGTCTGAGATCAGACCTTTGACTCCTGTTACCCAGTCTTTTTTCCTGTAGTATTTCCCATCTCAGTAGGTGGGAGCACTGTTCTTCAGTTGCTCAGGCCAAAAACTGAGTTATCCTTGATTCACTGTTTTCTGTTACACCCTGCTTGCAAATCCTGTCCATTCCTCGTTTAAAGAATATGCAGATTTTGACAACTTCTCATTAGCTCTACTGCTACTGCCCTGATTGATGCAAGTAAACATCCATTTCACTTTAACTACTGTAAAACCTGCTAACTCTTCTTCCTGTTCTCTTGTTCTCTCAGCATAGCAGTCATTGTGATCCTGTTCAGAAGCTACTTTGGCCAAAACCATCCATTGGTACTTTGTATACTTTAAAATGGTTAAAATGGTGAGTTTTATGTTATGTGAATTGTACCTCAACAAAAAAATAAGCAAGATAAATAAAAAATAAAAAACTCCATTCAGTGGCTTACTATTTTAAGTGAAAGCCAGTGTCCTTGTAATGGCTCTTAAGGCCCTACATTGGGTACATGTATGCTTATCCCGCCAGCCGCACCCTGCCGCCCCCACCACCCAGTGCTTCCGCATTGTTTATTTCTGCTCCTACCACACAGAGCTCTTAAAAAGCGTGCCAAGCTTGCTCCTGTCTTAGGGATTTTGTATTTGCCAGTCCTTTTACATGGACCAGTTTTCCTCCTAGATTGCTATAGTGTCAACCCTATTTCTTTTTTATTTTTTAAAAAATTTATTTATTTTTAATTGAAGGATAAATTGCTTTACAACACTGTGTTGGTTTCTGCCATACATCAGCACAAATCAGCTGTAGGTATGTCCCCTTTTTATTTTTTAAGTAAAAAAAAAAGTTACATGGTGAAATACACATAAAATTTACCAGCTTAACCATTTTTAACTGTTCAGTAGTGTTTAAGTACATTCACATTGTTATGCTTTGCTCTCTTTCTGTTGTGTTTGCTCAGATATTATGAAGTCTTTTGATTACCTCATATGAAAATACAAACCCTTACTTGGCATTCTCTATCCACTCACCCTGTGATAACAGTCTTCGAGCCATCTGATGTTACTTACTTGTTCACAGGGATCTCTCTTGATATCCTGCGACAAACCATAATGGAAAATAACATGAAAAGATATATATAACTGAGTCATTTTGCTGTACAGAACAAATTAACAACATTGTAAATCAAATTTACTTCAATAAAATGAGAAAAATTTATAAACCAAAAAAATGAAATTATTATTTGTTACACTGTCTGCTGTCCTTCTCTAGAATAGTTTCATGAGGTCAGTAACTTTGTTTTGTTCACTTCTGTATTCCCAGCATCTAAAAACTGCCCTTAGAGTATATAGTGCAGATAGTAAGTACCCGATATATGTGTTGAGTGAATAAATGAATGTTTACTGAACTAAATAATTTCATTTTTTTAATGAACTACATAAGAATTCCAATTTTTTAAGAGTATGTCTGGAAAAAAAAAACAACCTTCCAAAGCTTATAATTAATCTTTTTACTTTCACTGGAATGAATTTTTGTTATTGTCTTGGTTTTGCTCATTATTTTTATATGCCCAGTTAATTAAAGGAATTAGTAGGTTGAATGGGTTATATTTTCTTTCTAAGAACCAAATTGCTTTTTCTCGGTGTTTCTGTTAATATTTAAAAATATCATTAAAACACTTGGCACTTGTCATTCACTGCAAAAATTAGCCTAAAAGGGGAAATGTAGAATGTCTTCATGGTTATCTGATTTTACTCAATAAAACTTGTAAGCTTTGTTATGTTACTAAGATGAAACTTTTAAAAAACCCTTTTCATTTAGGGTAAGTTTAGAGTCACAGAATGTTAGAGCAAGATGGAAGTTTTGTAGTCTTGGGTTGCTTACTTAACCTCTTTGTGCCTCATTTTAACATTAATTATACTTACCCTACAGAGTTGTTATGAAGGTGAAAGGAGATAATACATGTTCATTAATTTAGCCATTATTTACTTAATTCTCACCTATGATGTACTGTACATTATTCTAAATCTCATTATATATGTTAGATAGTTGAATCCATATAACAACACTATTAGCTATAGGTGTTATTATTTCATCTATTTTACAGGCAAGGGAAATGAGGCACAGAGTTAGGTAACTTGTCCAAGATCACTCAACTAATAAGTGGCATAGTTGGGATTTTAACTCATGGTGTTTAGTTATAAATAAAGATAATGTTTGCTGAACTGTTGAAATATGAAGTAAGACATGTTGACCATGTATGTCTATGGTTATTGATAAACTTAGTTGCAAAAAGGAATACTGTGTGAAAGTTTGTAAAGTCATGCAAAATAGAGATGAAGGCTACATGGATAGTTGCAGAGACAAATACCTGAAATGTACTCATAGTGTCCATAGAAGATTTGAAAAAACTGTTTGCGACTCCATGGAATTCTCCAGGCCAGAATACTGGAGTGGGTGGCCTTTCCCTTCTCCAGGGGATCTTCCCAACCCAGGGATCGAACCCAGGTCTCCCACACTGCAGGTGGGTTTTTTACCAGCTGAACCACAAGGGAAGCCCAAGAATACTGCAGTGGGTAGCCTATCCCTTCTCCAGGAGATCTTCCCGACCCAGGAATTGAACTGGGGTCTCTTACATTGCAGATGGATTCTTTACCAACTGAGCTATCAAGGAAGTCCATAAATAAAGATAATTTTTGCTAAACCGTTAAACTTTTGAAACATGGAGTAAGATATGTTGACCACATACTTCTGTGATTATTGATAAACTTAGTTGCAAAAAGGAATGCTGTGTTGACAGTTTATAAAGTCATGGAAAATAGTGATGAAAGCTGCATGGATAATTGCAGAGTCAACGTGAAATGATGCAACTTTACTTGAACACTGTTACTCTGACTGCTGTGTGAAAAATAGACTGTAGTGGGGCAGGAGTGGAAGCTAAGGGGCCGGGTATTTGTAACAATTTCTGTCTAGAACCTTTTGAACCTTGCCACATTTTCAGCCTTATGAATTCTACCTCCCTAATTTAGATCCCCCAGCCTTTGATTTGCAACTAGGGCACAGACATGTAAACTAGTCTTCTGAACTAGGCTCTTCTGATCAGAAGCATCACTGGAGACCTGGATTCTGAACTGACCAGACAGATAGGCCTGCAAAGTTTTGCCAGTAGTGTACGTCTCTCAGACATTATGACAAGATTTTTCTTTAGTTGTTTTAAGGATGTGTTTCTGCTACAGACCTGGCATTGGAGAGGCAGGGCAGTATTGGTGTTTTTCGCAAGATACCTTTGGAGTAATTATGGTGTGTACTGCTGCTGTTGGGGATACCTGGGTAGTTTTGAGGAAGATAAAAATGGGGAGAGTTCCAGTATTATTGTCAAGTAGTAGAATATTACTTCAGGTAATGGAATACTGTATGAGAAGTATGGGAATTGATTAAGATCACAATAGAAAATGTGTTCTCGGTCAGGTATCCTGTGTAGTATTTACATGTTGATTTGCAGGGAATACAGAATCTTGGATTCTTTTTGTGTCTGATGTCTCTTGATTCATGATTTCTCTTGATTGATTTTTTTTCTTTAAAATTAATTTTAATTGGAGGCTAATTACAATATTGTGGTTTTTGCCATACATCAACATGAGTCAGCCACAGGTTTACATGGGTCCCCCATCTTGAACCCTTCTCCCACCTCCCTCCCCACCTCATCCCTCTGCATTGTCCCAGAGCACCGGCTTTGAGTGCCCTGCTTCATGCATCGAATGTGCACTGGTCATTTATTTTACATATGGTAATATACATGTTTCAGTGCTGTTCTCTCAAGTCATCCCGCCCTTGCCTTCTCTCACAGAGCTCAAAAGTCTGTTCTTTACATCTCGTGTCTCTTTCGCTGACTTGCATATAGGGTCATCGTTATGTCTTTCTAAGTTCCATGTGTATGCGTTAATATACTGTATGGTGTTTCTCTTTCTGACTTACTTCACTCTGTTTAATAGGCTCCAGTTTCATCCACCTCATTAGAACTGAACTCAAATGTGTTCTTTTTTATAGTTGAGTAATATTCCATTGTGTATATGTAGCACAGCTTCCTTATCCATTCATCCGCCCATGGACGTCTAGGTTGCTTCCATGTCCTAGCTATTGTGAACAGGGCTGCAGTGAACATTGGGGTACACGTGTCTCTTCCAATTCTGGTTTCCTCGGTGTGTATGCCCAGCAGTGGGATTATTGGGTTGCTCAGCTGAAAGAACCTGCCTGCAGTGTGGGAGACCTTGATTTGATCCCTGGGTTGGGAAGGTCCCCTGGAGAAGGGAAAGACTACCCACTCCAGTATTCTTGACTGGAGAATTCCATGGACTGTATAGTCCATGGGGTCACAAAGAATCAGACATAACTGAGTGACTTTCACTTCCATTTTTCACTTTTTCATGGCAGTTCTATTTCCAGTTTTTTAACTGTTCTCCGTAGTGTTCTCCACACCGTTCTCCATAGTGGCTGTACTGGTTTGCATCCCCATGAACAGTGTAAGAGGGTTCCCTTTTCTCCACACCCTCTCCAGTATTTATTGTTTGTAGACTTTTTGATGGCAGCCATTCTGACTGGTGTGAGATGGTACCTCGTTGTGGTTTTGATTTTCATTTCTCTGATAATGAGTGATGTTGAGCATCTTTTCATGTGTTTATTAGCCATCTGTATGTCGTCTTTGGAGAAATGTCTGTCTGGTTCTTTGGCCCACTTTTTGATTGGGTCAGTTATTTTTCTGGTATTGAGCTGCATGAGCTGCTTGTGTATTTTGGAGATTAATTCTTGTCAGGTATTTCATTTGCTCTTATTTTCTCCCATTACGAAGGCTGCCTTTTCACCTTGCTTATAGTTTCCTTTGTTGTGCAAAAGCTTTTAAGTTTAATTAGGTTCCATTTGTTTATTTTTATTTCCATTACTCTGGGAGGTGGGTCACAGAGGATCTTGCTGTGATTTATGTCAGAGAGTGTTCTGCCTGTGTTTTCCTCTAAGAGTTTTATAGTTTCTGGTCTTAAATGTAGTTCTTTAACCCATTTTGAGTTTAGTTTTGTGTGTGATATTAGAAAGGTTCTAGTTTCATTCTTTTACAGGTGGTTGACCAGTTTTCCCAGGATTCACTTGTTAAAGAGATTGTCTTTTTTCCATTATATGTTTTTGTCTCCCTTGTCAAAAAATAAGGTGTCTGTAGGTGTGTGGATTTATCTATGCTCTTTCTGTTTTGTTCCATTGACCTATATTTCTGTCTTTGTGCCAGTACCATACTATCTTGATGACTGTAGCTTTGTAGTGTAGTCTGAAGTCAGGCAGGTTGATTCCTCCAGTTCCATTCTTCTTTCTCAAGATTGAGGCAATGATTTTTAAAAAATATATTTATTTATTTGGCTATGTTGGGTCTTAGTTGCAGCAAGCAGGATCTTTTATCTTCGTTGCAGGATCTCTGGTTACAGCATGTGGGATCTGTTCCCTGACCAGGGATTGAACCCGGGCTCCTTGCATTGGACCACTGAGTGTTAGCCACTGGACCACCAGGGAATTCCTTAGAATAGGTTCCTGGAACCTGGGAGAGTCTAGCATGTAACAAGGGTAAGGAATAGAGTAGCTGGTTAGGAATTGTAGTAGACAAGTAGGCGGCTTGGAACTAGGGAATCAGGAAAACCTGTAACAAAAGGAAGAGGAGATACGATGATGAGTAGGTCAGAAGCCCAGGTCTGTTCAGATACAGTTGAGGAGATGGATGATTATTTAAGTGCATCAGTAAGATTTAGTGATAGAGTTGCATTCTGTCCCTACTTCTTGAATTTTTTGACTGGTTGTTAAAGCATAAGAACAAATCTCAGTTGAGTAGGTTGAGACTCTGCATGTGGGAACAGGCAATTTTGTGGTGTCTGACTGAGCTAAGTAGTGCAAGGGTAGGAGATTGGCATGGGCTCCTGTGGAGTAAATTGTGCCAATTTCAATCACTAGCTGTGGAAATCAAGGGTATACATGTGTGTATATATATATATATAGTCTATAAAAAGCACATTCTTTTCTGATATTTCATTTTTGTGCATCTTAGAGGTAGATACCAGTCTAGGTTTTAAAGTTCCCTGCCATGTACTGTTATTTTGGTAATCTTTTTCTTTTCAGTTTTTTGTAGTCCCATCAGAAATGTGAATGGTAACTTACCTTGTTTTATGATGAGAGTAATACAATTATTGTAGAATGTTATGAAGTCATTGAAACCAAACTGATCTTAGATTTGTTACATATCTCTCAGACCTCTGTTTTCTTTAAAATGGGTTAGTAGGTCCGTGTGTATGTTTGTGTTTAATCACTCAGTCATGTCTGACTCTTTGCGACCCCATGGACTGTAGCTCGCCAGACTCCTTTGTCTGTGGGGATTCCCTAGGCAAGAATACTGGAGTGGGTTGACATGTCCTCCTCCGGGGGATCTTTCCAATCCAGGGATCCAACCTAGGTCTTCCGCATTGCAGGCAGATTCTTTACTGTCTGAGCCACCAGGGAAATCCCTTGGGTCTGTTGGGTGTATTAAATGAAAAGCTGTAGAGCAACTACTAGACTTGGCAAGATAGCAAGTGTTTGATAGCAAGGTAGGAAGTTTTAGTTATCATTACATCTAGTTTATAAACATTGTTTAATTAATCAACTTAAGCTTATCTAGTCAGGATATATATATATATGTATATATATATATTTGTACATAGTAAACTATCAGTGTCCATTTAAAAAATTGAATACTTTGTACAAACAAAATAGACATATATATGCCTCTTGCTTCCAACTAAAGCATGGTTCCTCCACACTGCCCGCACCTCTGCCCATCCATACTGCACATGCCCCGTGCTCACTTAGGAACTAGGCTGTTGCCCCCTTCTGTGCTTGGCTGCCCCCTCAAGCCAGATGCTCCCTGGGCTCTACAACTTCTGTCCAGCTGAGCAGCCTTCATGGAGACACTGGGGAGCGGGAGGAGGAGAGGGAGCCCCTGCAGGTGTCCTGGGAGGGACAGATCTGCCCCCACCCTATCCCCCCAGTTCACCCCACAGGACTGGCCTCATGCGGCATCCCCCTGTGCTAGCAGTCCTGTTCACCCAGCAAGAGATTCCCGCACCTGGACAACGGTGGCCTCTCCCCAAGCTGAGCCCTCAACCCCTCGCAGGAGCCATCACTGTCTGAGGGTTTGTGGGGTGGGTGGGCTCTGGCAGGACCCTCACCATGCAGTGGACCAGGTGCGCTGCTGCGGGATGGCTGCTGGAAGATGGCCCGAGACTGACCTGGCACAGAGCGGGAGGGTCTACTCAACAGCGACCACTTTCACCGCTCGAGAGGGTCCTGGCCGCATGCGGGCCGTGCACACTCCACCACCTGGGGCTGGGTGTGGCCAGGAAGTGCCGCTCAGGGCGGGGGCGCTGGCTTCTCCTCTGGTCCTGCTCTCCCTTCACCTCCAAGCCATCACCTTTCCTCTTCCCTTCAATGTGATGGAGACTCCGAAGCATTCTTCTCTCTGCTGTGCCAAAGCTGGTCAGAGTGAGAGGCAGGGGCAGGAGTGAGGGGCAGTACATGGCCAAGGGGTCAGCTCCCCTGACCCGTCACAGGGACAAATCGGATTTATTTATTTTCGTTAAAAACAGTAACAAGAACAACTTTGCATTGCATTTGACTTGACCCATGAAAACTGAGTTCTCCTTAAAAAAACAACAACAGTTTTTTGGATTTAGTAAAAGTTTATAGTTTTGGATTTTTTAATTCTTCCATTTAAAACTGAAAATGTGAAGCTTTTTTTTTTTTTAAAGCAATGTCTTTTAGCCTAGTTTTCATGTGAATTTTAAAATACTACTTTTCTAAAATAGGAATGGGAAGAAACAACATAGTATTATGAATGTATTATATAATGGAAAGTAAAGGCTAAAGTCAGGAACAAAGTAAAAATGCTCTCACTGTGATTCAGTGTGGTTTCATAATCCTAGCTAATGTAGTAAGTTTAATAAAAAGGAATTATAAGTAGATGAATAAAAAATTTAAATATGAAAAGCAGAGGCAAAGTACCAACTATAAACATACATATATACCATATATATATAAACATAGATTTATTCATAATATTTGCATGTAAATATTAAGGGGGGTGGTGCTCATGAATCCCCTAGGGAGGCACATGGATCTCAGGGTTAGAAGTCCTATTGTAGAGAGGGGGTGGAAATGATTATAACCAGTCACAGTAGTAAAACTGAGTGCTTAAGTAACTTTCTGTAGATTTGATACCTGTTTTGCAGTGCTCTGCTTGTTCAGCTCTGCCATTGAAAAGCAGTGATAGAAAATACATAAATGAATGAACATAGAGCTATTTTGAGAAAACAGGTGACCAGTTCAAATTGACCTTTGGGCTTATAGTTTGTCTACCCCTGTTTTATATTATTTGGGAGCTTTTTCTAATCAGTACATTACCTGTGACATCAGATAAAGTATTTCTTGCTTAAATGATGGAACCGGTGGTACCTGGCCCTAATGATATACTGTTAAAGGCTTAGGTTAAAGCAAGCACATAGAAAAAGGAGGATATAGCTGCTGGTAGAAGTTAGGGTATTTCTGTATAGAGAAAAGCTGCAGAGCTTCTCAAACTTCCATATGCATACAGATCATTCTGGGGATCAGGTACATCTGGGTAGAACCCTAGTCACTCGGGGATCTGTAGATCTGAGACCAGCCCAAGATTTTGTAGCGCTAACAGTTCCCTAGGAGATAACCCAGGCAGCTGATTCCTGAATCACGGTATGAATAGCAAGGTATTATGTGTGACAAAAATGCAAAATAGTGTACACAGAAAAAGATTTAGTTCTGTAAGGACAAACATTCACAAACACAAATTTCCAATCTCAGTGGTAACAGTCTGATGAGTAGTAGGCTTCCAGGTTTTCTTTTAGCTTGTTAGCTTAAGTTTTGAATTGGGCCTTTTGTACTGCCAAGAAATTCTTCAAAATGGTCTAGTAGCTACTTCTCAGCTGATACTTTTCCGTGATACTTGGTTTCCCCCAGTGTTCTTTTCATACTTGGGATCACCGATTGTCTTTTAATCTTTTATTTCCCCCATCTTTTACTACTTATGTCTGTCATATTAACAAAAATATAGTTACTTGTGAATAATGAGCCATTATAGGATGCTTCATAGTTTCTTGAAGGTCAGTAGAAGTTAATTTTATTTTTTTCTCAAAGGGGAGGATTAATAAGTTGGACTATTTTGAATTGTTTTAGATTCTGGATTTTTTTTTTTGGAAAAAGTTTCTAACCTTGGGAAAAAGTAAAAGAAAGGCCAAATACCCAATATGCCTACCACTTCAACTCGCTGTTTTTCTTTTAAAAAATTGTAATTAGCTTTATTGAGGTATAATTTCCATAAATAAAATTCAGCAATTAATTTTGAGAAAGGTATATAGTGGTATATAACCACTGCCATAATAATAATTCAGAACTTTTACATCAATAAAGTTCCCTTGTGCTGTTTGCAGTCAATTCAAAATGCTTCTCATTTCCCTTTTGATTTCTTCTTTGATCCATGGGCTATTTAGAAGTGTGTTAAGTTCCCAATATTGGGGACTTTTTCCAAATATCTGCTACTGATTTAATTGCACCAGGGTATGTTTTCCAGAAGTTTTACTTTCGTTTTAGGTTTGAAGAGTTCGTTAACAAAAGAAACCACTTGTTACACATATAAACAATTTCAGTTTTTTTCCAGAAGATTATTTAACTTAATTTCCACTTGCAGTCATTAAGAGAAAAGAAATGGGCTTCCCTTGTGGCTCAGATGGTAAAGAATCTGGCTGCAATGCAGGAGACCCAGGTTTGATCCCTGGGTCGGGAAGATCCCCTGGAGAAGGGAATGGCTACCCACTCCAGTATTCTTGCCTGGAGAATTCCATGGTCAGAGGCTACAGTCCATGGGGTCACAAAGAGTCAGACATGACTGAGCGAATAACACTTTCACTTTTCACTTTTTCCAAAAGAAAAGGAAAAGAAACAATAGAAGTAATAGTGTATACATCACCAAAATGGATTTTCATTCACACTTGAATAATGCTGGGAAGTCCCTCATTAACAGCAATGTGGAGTCCCAATTGGGGAAGGGTCCTGGGCTGTATGCCCACCCCACGGGTGAGGCTTCAAATTGCTGTTTCAGTGGCTCCTTATAATTGCAAGCTGCAAACTGCTTTCATTAACAAAAATCCTTCTCTGCCTTTTTACAGTGCTGTTTACTTCACCTTGTGAGTCATAGGCTTTTAGACCCAAGGGGGTTGTCCAGACCTCCAGGGGCTCAAGAATTCCAAGACCTACTCTTTTTCTAAAGTGCTACCTGACTTGCTGTGCTTGCAGACTGGGATGGTATCTGGGCAATGTCCAGGCAGGTTAAAAGCAAGTCAGAGGCCTGTTCTCTTGCTTCTGAAGCCTGAACAAGACTTCCTTCATTTTAATTTCACTAACAGAGTCAGAAAACATGATCTATGATTTCAGCCTTTAAAAATTCATGGAAATACACTTCATGGCTTAGAATTGAGGTCTGTTTTGGTAAATACACCATATGCCTGTGAAAATACATACTCTATGATTCGGTGGACTATTTTATAAAATGTTAGTTGAGTCAGATTGCTTGATAGTGTTCAGTCCTTACTTTGTCTACTTGTTCAGTGAGGAGTGTTGTGATTTCCAGGTATAATTACAAATTTGTCTTTCAGTTCTGTTAGCTTTTTGTTCACATAGTTTTAAGCTATTATGTGAAACACATTTAGAACTGAAATGTCTTTTTTTAATCCCTTTCTTTCTCTCCTCCTTTGGGTTTGTTTTGAAGTTTACTTTGACAGTGCTATAGCCACTCTAGCTTTCTTGGATTAGGGTTTGGCTGTATAATTTTACCATTTTTTTTTAGTTTAACTCATCTTTACCTTTCTTGAAAAATAAGAAAGTGACTTTGTGTCTTTTAATTATGTTTAAATCATTAACTTTTAATGTAATTATTGATATGATTGAGTTTAAAACTACCATCTTACTGTTTGTTTTCTGTTCCATTTGTTCATAAGCCCTTTTTTAACCCTTCATTTTCTATGTTTTTGGGGATTAATTTGCTTTAAAAAATGATTGAATCTTAACTCTGTTATTGGCTTATGTAATGTACCTGCTTAGTTATATATTTTTAGAGGTTGTTCCTAGGGTGCACAGTATACACCTGTAACTTGTCAATGTGTACCTTTCGATAAAATACCACTTCTTTTACAGTGTCCTTTCATTTTTCCTCTCCTCCATTGTGCTGTATTATCATACATTTTAATTGTGTGTGTGTCATAACTGCCATAGTACATTTTGTGTTTTTTAAACATAATCATTTAACTTTGAAAGAGGTTAAAGAATGAGAAAAGAAATCTTTTTTATTTTCTCATATAGTTATTGTTCTTGGCACTCTTCTTTGTGTCAACGCAGGTTTCCAGCTGAAATATTCCTTCTGCCTGAAAACTTCCTTTGACATATCTTGCAATGGAGGTCTACGGGCAATAAATTGTCAGCTTTGATGTCTGAAAAAGGGTTCATTTCACCTTTTCCCCCCTTCATCTTCATTTATGAGATATGTTTCACTGAATACGGAATCTTAGATTGAGAATTTTGGGGGGTAGTATTTTAAACGTGTTGGTGAGTTATCTTCTGAGTTATGTAGTTATGCTGTCCTGTGTACTTTCATTCTTCTATACGTAATGTGTCTTTTTCTCTAGTTCCTTTTGTCCTAACCCACCAGCTGATTTTAAGGTTTCTTTTGTCCTTAGTTTTTAACTATTAGCCCATGATAACTGTTTCAGTTTCTTTGTATGTTAATTCTGTCATCTTTATCGTTTCTGTTGCTAATATCTGACTTCTTCATCCAAAACTATGAGAAAAAGATGTTTTCCTGAGTCTTTACATGCATGGTAATTATTGACTGGATGCAGTTCATTTTTGATTTTTACTTTTTTTGTGTTTGATTTTATCTTGCCTTTAAACATGGTCAAATTTTGTTGTACAGTTAAACTACTTGAAATCAGTTGAGTTCTTTGGAGGAAGTCCTTAAAGATTTGTTAGGGTGGATCCCAAACAGCCTTTAGTCTGTGGCTAATTTTGTCCTGTGAATAAGATGGTTTTCCTGAGGGCTCTACCCAGTGCTCCGTATATTACAGGTCTTTGTTCTCTGGATGGTGGGAATATGAACACTTCCCAGCCCTAACTATATACACGTTCAAGTTTGTTCTGCTTAGTTTTTTTGTGGTTTATTTTTCTGGTCTGGGATAGTTGATTCTCACATGATCAGATACAAATTTGCCAAACATGTAAGGGGAACCCTTCTTTAGATCTCTGAGCTCCCTTTTTGTTAGCTTCCTCTGGCACTCTGGCCCACGAATTCTAAATGCCTGGCCTCTCTGTCAGCAGGTTCTATTTGGTTCCTGTACTCTGCATATTGACCGTAAACTGCTTCTAGGTAGTTAAGTTGGGCCAGTTGTAGATCTTACGTCATTTGTTTATCCTCCCGTGTATTTCATCAGGTTTTCTGAATGTTTATGGTGGTAGGTTAGATTTAGTTCTTCTTACTTCATTATACTCGGAAGTGGAAACTGATAGCAATTTATGTCTTTTTTCTTTTTTGTCTCATTGGGAATCACTTCAGTGAAAATTATGCATGTCATATTACTCCTAAGTACTTCAAAATACATCTCCCCAAATTCAGATTATTTTCCTACTATATAACCATAGTGTTTTTGTATTGAAGAAAATTAACAAGAATTCCTTAATATCTTGTAAGTCTGGTTGATTCTGGTTTGTTCCATATAGTTTCCAGATGTTTTGTTTCCTTCTCAATTGGTTTTTTCTCTTTTGCTTTTTCTGTTTTTGTTGTTGTTGTTGTTTTCATTGTTTTTACTCTGCTACGTTTTGCCATGTTTGTGGTTGTGAGGCTCTTTGTTCTGTTGTTTTTTCTATGATATAACATGGGTAAATTCTTTTTTCTTTGTCTCTGGAACCAGTGTATTTTTTTCCTTTGAGTCATAGTTTGAGAGGCTCATTATTTTCTGTTTTACCTACTTTTCTGCAAATCAGGAATCATGATCATATACAATCTGTCTGAGAATTCCAGGGTTCTGTTCTCTTGAAATTTTTCAGTATCTTAATAATTGAGATAAAACATAATTTTACAGCGTTTAATTGGGAAAGTTAAAAATGCTACCCAAGTACATACAGTTCTGATTTGCAGAAAAGTAGGTAAAACAGAAGAGAGAATTTTTTTTTAAAGTGAATTTTGCTGCTAGGGTCAGCGTTAGGAGTTCAGTGTGCTGTGCTTTTCCACTTTCTTGTTAGAGTATTCTGTTTATTTCCTTGGCTGCTTGTTTGAAAGATTATACCATTAGGTTATATACCCTGTGTTGTATTAGTTCACTGACTCTCTTGATAATAGGAAAAAAAGCAATAAACCCTCTGATTTGCAGCATTTCTAATTTCGGTAGTATAAGTACGAGCCACCAACATGTCATTGAACAGAGCTGGGAAGAGAATTGAGCCTGTATCAGTCAGCACTAACACACACTTGATTATATCCTTTTCTTATTTGGTTTTAGTTCTTGAGGATTTTTTTCTTAGTGTGGGAGGGCTGCTTTTTATATATATATGTTTTCCCCCATGGTTTCCCCATTATTTCATTAAGTATCAGAAGGAGAAATAAGATAATACAGTTTCATTTAATATGTTCCTTTGTTAACTATGCCTAAATACCATTATTTATGTGGGATCTTAGTTTCCCAGAGATTGAACCCAGGCCCTGGCAGTGAAAGTGTCGGAGTCCTAACCCCTGGATTGCCAGGGAATTCCCTCATTTAATACATTGTGTTCAATAACTTTTAAAGTATTACCATGATCATATCATAAATACTGATAGTTAGGCATAGTTAACAAAGGAACATAGGTCTGATAATGCAGTGGACTTGTTAACTGTAGGTACCTGGGTAGGTAGCATTTTTAACTTTACCAATTAAATGCTGTGAAATCATGTTTTATCTCAGTTATAAAGATTCTGAAAATCATTACTAAGGTCCTTTTCAAGTGCAAGTAAACGTTATGTTGCTTTATAAAATTCCTGTGTGTGTGGAATAGAGAAAAGATGACTTCCTTTAATGTCTCCCTGAAGTGTTCTACCCATGCAAATAATTGAGCCTTTATGACATGTGCTTCCCTAGAACAGCCACAGTTACTGTTTTAAGTTATTAAAAGTAGCAAAATACTTTTATCTGCACTGTGATTTAAAAAGTCAACTTTTTGGTGCTGAGAAAGGAGTGGGAGAAGTAACTTTGCAAAGCTAAGATTGTACTGTGACTACTCAGTCCACTTAAAGAAATATACCTAGTGATCCTACTTTGATTTTTTGAAAAATATAATTTATTTTTGGTTGCACTGGGTCTTTGTTGCTGTACGTGGGCTTTTCTCTAGTTGTGGTGAGCAGGTGCTACTCTTAGTTGTGGTACACAGGCTTCTCGTTGCAGTGGCTTCTCTTGTAATTGTGGCATATGGGTTTAGTTACTCAGTGGCATGTGGAATTATCCTGGACCAGAGATTGAACCTCTGTCCCCTGCATTGGCAGGCAGATTCTTACTGTACCACCAGGAATGTTCCTCTACTTTGATTTTTAAAATGGAAGAAACTACCCTAAAGTTGTCTTAGTAAAACTTCCCCATTCTTGATTTTTTTCTTGATGTTTTCTCTTGTGTGGGTTGTTTTTTAAAAATCCATGTATAAAATGTAAAGATATTTTTTAGGAATATGGAACATATATTGATACAATGTATGATTCTGTTATTTAGTCCTGATTTTTAAAAGTTCCATACTAAGAGGCTTATTTTCTCTTATACCTTGGCTTCATTATATTTTCTTTGCTAGTTGTAAGGTAGCTTTGAATTCTAGTTTTGGACTACATTTCTGCCACCTCTCGAGAACAGTGCATTCTAAAGTATGGTGAAGTGGCTCAGTAGTTTAAACTGAGTGGTCTTTTCATGCTACCCTTTCTGCTAAGCAGTTTACTTGCATTTAAGGTATTCACGGTTGCCTTTATTTTACAGATTAAAACAAAACAGAAAAACTCCCTGAGGTTTAAAAAAGTTAAATAGTTCCCCGATCATGTAGTAGTCACGGTGAGGAAATGTCAGAATCCAAACCTAGTTCTGCCTTTATTCCTGAATCTGTGGCCTCAATTTGTGTAAATAGGTCTCAAAGAAATGTGTGAAAGGAGGAGGAAATGGAAGGGGAGGAGAGGGAAGAGGTGGTGATAACTGTGAATAATTTATTGAGCCTTTATTGTATGGTAGGCACTTTGCTAATTGCCACACATGGCTTAAATCATTTAATCATTGTAACAGCCTTAAAAGCAAGGTATTCTACTTCTCTCTATTTTGAGGATGGGAAAATGAAGCTGAGTTTTCCATTTGACCAGGAAAACAAGCTAATAAAGGAAAGTAATGGGATTCAAACCCAGGTAATTTTTTTATCCTAACAAAATATTATGTACCATAAAATTTATGATCTTAAGCATTTCTAGTGTACAGTTCAGTAGTATTAAGTATACTTACCTTGTTATGCCGTCTCCAGAACTTAAACCCAGATGATTTAAGAGCTTGTATCTTTAACCATGTAGTGACTGGCAGCTGGTTGTGTAAGCAGAAAATTTAGTGAGGAAACATTTAGGCTTTATGCAATCCATTAGGTGAGAAACAATGATTTTTAAGACACTGATCTCCAGGTGGTGAATGACATGATCCCCAAGAGAGGGGAAACAAATGAAGTGACACCCTTGATTGTTCCAGCTTTCTGCTTGGAATGAATTTCCATCTATAAGAGGGAATGTAGGTGGAGACTAGCAAACTCAGAGTTGTGGAGATGGAATTGGACCAAAGCAGCTTGTTCGCAGACAGAATATCACGATGAAGGGTGCTGCATGGGGAGAGAATCCTTGAGATCTGCAGAGGGTTCCCCTGGAGTATTTGGTAGAGTATTTTTGATCAGTGTGCATATGTGGGGAAACTACCTGAGGCCAGGGAAAGACACCTTGCCCCATGTTCACATAGTGCCAGAAATAGTGCTTGTTCATACCAGCCAAACTGGAGAAACACATGATTTGTGGAGCATTGGATAGAGTACTCAAATATGTCTTGCCCCAGTAGTAGGGGGAGATAGCCCTGCACTGAACGCTGCTGCAGACTCATGTAACGAATCATAAAGGGAAGACCCAAAAGGATCAAACTGTTTCCAGATACCTTTTAATTTGTCCTATTAACAAAGCCTAAGAATATTTATAAGAATACAAAAAATGTTCCAGCAGCTGCAAGGTGAAATTCACAGCATCCACCATCCATTCAGTGCAAGGTTATGAGACGTGCAATGAAGCAGGGAAACACATTCTCTAACGAAAAG
This sequence comes from Ovis aries, assembly GCF_016772045.2. Classification (NCBI taxonomy): domain Eukaryota; kingdom Metazoa; phylum Chordata; class Mammalia; order Artiodactyla; family Bovidae; genus Ovis; species Ovis aries. The sequence goes on from NC_056060.1 coordinate 49,708,706, forward strand.
AATAAGCAATCAATTGGAACCAACCCATAACTGTCATGGGCATTAAAGTTAGCAGACAAGAACGTTAAAGAGACTTGTTATAACTGTATATCATATGTTAAAAAAGTTAAGTAGAGACATAAAAGATATAAAACAGATGCAAATCTAACTTGTACAGATGAAAACTAACAATGTTTTAGATGGAAAGCATCAGTTCAGTTCAGTCGCTCAGTTGTGTCTGACTCTTTGCGACCCCATGAATCACAGCACGCCAGGCCTCCCTGTCCATCACCAACTCCCGGAGTTCACTCACTCACGTCCATCGAGTCAGTGATGCCATCCAGCCGTCTCATCCTCTGTCGTCCCCTTCTCCTCCTGCCCCCAATCCCTCCCAGCATCAAAGTCTTTTCCAATGAGTCAACTCTTCGCATGAGGTGGCCAAAGTCCTGGAGCTTCAGCTTTAGCAACATTCCTTCCAAAGAAATCCCAGGGCTGATCTCCTTCAGAATGAACTGGTTGGATCTCCTTGCAGTCCAAGGGACTCTCAAGAGTCTTCTCCAACACTACAGTTCAAAAGCATCAATTCTTCAGCGCTCAGCTTTCTTCACAGTCCAACTCTCACATCCATACCGGATGGCATTAACAACAGATTAGACATTATAGAGAATATTACTGAACTGAAAGACAGCACTAGAAGCTGTTCAAAATGAAACAGAGAAGAATTTTTTATAAGTATGAGAAGACCCATCAGTGGGCTCTGGGAAGAATTTGGTGACCTTAATATACTAATAATTGGATTCCTTGGGTAGGTGGGGGTGGGGAGAGTGAAAAAAATTTTGAAGAATTAGTAGTTGAAAAATTATAAACCCACAGATCCAAGAAGTTTACTGAAACTACAGCTTAGTAAGTATGAAGAAGCCAGAGCACATCATAATTAAATTGTTTAAAACCAGTGTTAAAGAGGAACATCTTAAAAGCACTAGGGAGGGAAAAAACATTACCTTCAGAGGAGCAGTGGTAAGGATGACAGATTTCTTGTCAGAAGGAATACAGGTGAATGGATAGTGGAGCAACATTCAGAAAATACACACACAAAAAACAAACCTGTCAGCCTGAAATTCTATGCCTAGTAAAAATATCTTTCAAAAATAAAGAGGAAATAAAGACTTTGAGACATCCAGTATCTGGAAAAACTCTTCACCAGCAGAAGAAATGTTAGAGGGAGATTTCCAAGTAGGAGAAAAATGATACCAGATGAAATATGGATTCACACCATGGAATAAAGAACCCTGGAAATGAGAAGTAGAGAGTTTTTTCTTGTCATTTAAATCTCTTCAAAAGATAATTGTCTCTTAAAACCAAAAAATTAGCAGTGTGTTGTGGACTTCATCAGATATAAGTAAAGTATGGGGTGACAGTAGGAGGAGAGGAATGAAAATATAGGAATGTCAGGTTTTATACCTGAAGTGCTGTAGTATCATTTGAAGGTAGACTGAGGTAAAGATGTTTACTTATAGGCCCTAAAGCAACCACTGAAATAGCCAGAGAGTTTTGGTAATAAGCTAGTGAAGAAATAAAAAAAAAGAGAATCATAAAAAAATAATTAATCCTGAGAAAGGAGAAGGAAGCAAAGAACAGATGGGACAAACATAAATAGCAATATGATAGACTTAAACTCAACCACATTAGTAACTACTTTAAATGTAAATGATCTAAACACCCTAATTAAAAGATTGGACAAAAAAGCGAGACCCAACTCTACACTGCCTACAGTGAACTTGCATTAAATACATAGGCACAAATAGGCTAAAAGGAAAAGAATGGAAGAGAAAAAGACCATGCTAGTCAAATAACAAAAAAACTGGGAGTGGCTATGTTAATACCAGACAAAGTGGATTTTAGAACATAGACTATTACAAAGAATAAAGAAGATCATCTGAAAATGATAAAGGAGTGAATTAATCCAGAAGGCACAAAATCGTTAACATTTATGCACATAACAAAGTGAAAGTGAAGCTGCTCACTTGTGTCCGACTCTTCGGCTCCTCCATCCTTGGGATTTTCCAGGCAAGAGTACTGGAGTGGGTTGCCATTTCCTTCTCCAGGGAATCTTCCCGACCCAGGGATCGAACCCAGGTCTCCCGCATCGTAGACAGATGCTTTACTGTCTGAGGCACTAGGGAAGTCCTATGTACATAATAATAGAACTTCAAAAATCAATTAAGCAAAGAACTGCCAGGAGAAATAGAAAAGGCCATAATCGTAGACAGATTTCAGTGCCTTTCTGTTAGTAATAGAACAGGTAAGTAGAAAATCATGAAGGATGTAGAAGATTAAACAACACTGTAAACCAATTGGCCTGGTGGTTGTTTATGTAACACTGTACTCATTATGTGCAGAGGTTGACATTTCTGGAATCATCCATTAACAGTAAAATATACATTCTTTTCAGCTGTGCATGAAACATTTACAAGGATAGGCCACATTCTTGGTCATAAAATAAATCTCTGTATTTAAAAGGATTGTCATACAAAGTATGTTCTCTGGGTATAGTAGAATTAAATTAGAGGTCAGTAACAGAAAGTTAACTGAAAAATTCCTCATATTTATTAACATAATCTAAATAACAGGCTTCTAAATAACATGAATTGTAGAAGAAATTAAAAAGGAAATAAGAAAGTATATTGAAGAGAATGAAAACGGTAACACAGCATAACAGAATCTGTGGGGTGCTACTAAAGAGTGTTAAAGGGACGCTTACAGCACCTGGGTAAATAACTGAATACAGAAGTCTTAAATCATTGTTGTTCAGTTGCTCAGTCATGTCTGACTCTTTGAGACCCCATGGACTGTAGCATGCCAGGCCTCTTTGTAATTCACTATCTCCTGGAGCTTGCTCAAACTCACGTCCATTGAGTCGGTGATGCCATCCAACCATCTTGTCCTCTGTTGTCCCCTTCTCCTCCTGCCTTCAGTCTTTCCCAGCATCAGGGTCTTTTCTCATGAGTCAACTCTTCCCATCAGATGGCCAGAGAATTGGAGCTTCAGCTTGAGAATCAGTCCTTCCAATGAATGAATATTCAGGACTGATTTCCTTTAAGATGGACTGGTTTGACCTCTTTGCAGTCCAGTGTACTCTCAAGAGTCTTCTCTAACCCTACAGTTCAAAAGCATCAGTTCTTTGGCATTCAGCCTTCTTTATGGTCCAACTCACATCCATACATGACTACTGGAAAAACCATAGCTTGACTAGACAGACCTTTGTTGGCATAGTAATGTCTCCCTCCACTTTTTAATATGCTGCCTAGGTTTGTAATAACTTTTCTTTCAAGGAGCAAGAGTCTTTTAATTTCATGGCTGCAGTCATCATCTGCAGTGATTTTGGAGCCCAAGAAAATAAAGTCTCTCACTATTTCCATTGTTTCCCCATCTATTTGCCATGAAGTGATAGGACCAGGTGCCATGCCACTTTCATCAAGAGGCTTTTTAGTTCCTCTTTGCTTTCTGCCATAAGGATGGTATCATCTGCATATCTGAAGTTATTGATGTTTCTCTCTGCAATCTTGATTCCCGCTTGTGCTTCATCCAGCCTGGCATTTCGCATGATGTACTCTGCATGTAAGTTAAATAAGCAGGGTGAAAGTATAGGGTTTTGACGTACTCCTTCCCCAATTTGGAACCAGTCTGTTGTTCCATGTCCAGTTCTAACTGTTGTTACTTCTTGACCTGCATACAGGTTTCGCAGGAGGCAGATCAGGTGGTGTGGTATTCCCATCTCTTGAAGAATTTTCCACAGTGTTGTGATCCACACAGTCAAGGCTTTAGCATAGTCAGTGAAGCAGAAGTAGATGTTTTTCTGGAATTCTTTTGTGTTTTCAGTGATCCAGCAGATGTTAGCAATTTGATCTCTGGTTCCTCTGCCTTTTTGAAATCCAGTTTGAACATCTGGAAGTTCTCGGTTCACATACTGTTGAAGCCTAGCTTCAAGAATTTTGAGCGTTGCTTTGCTAGTGTGTGAGATGAGTGTAACTGTGAAGTAGTTTGAACATTCTTTGACATTGCCTTTCTTTGGGATTGGAGTGAAAACTTAAATCAGTGGTCTTCACTAAAAAAAATAGAGCTATTGCACTCAAAGTAAGTGAAAGGAAAGAAATAGAGATCAAATTGAAAATTAAAAAATAGGAAGCAGAAAAAAATGAAGGAAAACAAAAGGAAATAAAAGCTGGTTCTTGAGAAGATCAGTCAAATCAATAATTCTCTAGCTTTCTTGATTAGGACCCAAAGAGAGCAGGTATAGATTACTGATATCAGGAATGAAGGAGGTAACATTACTATAGATTCAGAAGATATTAAAAAATATAATAAGGGAATGTTATGAACAGCTTTATTTCCATAACTTCAAAAACTTAGGTGAAATGGACAAATTCTTACCAAAGGTCACTCAAGGAATAAATAACCAGAATAGCCGTTTTGCATCAAGTTGATATCATTAATAACCTTTCACAAAGAAAACTCCAGGCTAAAATGGCTTCACTGGTGAATTCTATCAAACATATAAGGAGGAAATAATACCAGTTCCACATAAATTTGTCCAGAAAATTGAAGAAGAGGTAATACTTTCAAAATGTTTTTTTATATTGATACCAATACTCGACAAAGACAGTCCCAAGAAAACTACAAACTAGGGTCTCTCGTGAGCATACATAATAAAAATTCTAAACAAAATTTATCAAATCTAACAGTATTATGAAACACAATATACTATAATTAAGTTGGATTTATTTTGGTAATACAAGGGTGATTTAACATTAGAAAACCAACAGTTTTTTAAAAAAAATTGAAGTATAGCTGATTTGCAATGTTTTGTTAATTTCAGCTGTACAGCATAGTGATTCAATTATACATATACATATGTATGTATGTATATATGTATATGTGTGTATATATATATATATATATATATATATATATATATATATATGGGCTTCCCTGGTGGCTCAGAGGTTAAAGTGTCTGCCTGCAATGCGGGAGACCTGGGTTCGATCCCTGGGTCAGGAAGATCCCCTGGAGAGGGAAATGGCAACCCACTCCAGTATTCTTGCCTGGGGAATCCCATGGACGGAGGAGCCTGGTGGGCTACAGTCCATGGGGTCGCAAAGAGTCGGACACGACTGAGCGACTTCACTTTCACTTTACTGCCATGTATATATACATATATATATATATGCAGTCTTTTTAAAAAATTCTTTCCTATTATGTTTATCATAGGATATTGAATAGAGTTCCTTATACTATACAGCAGGACCTTGTTATCTCTTAGTATATAATGGTTGGCCTCTGCTCCCCTCAAGCGCCCACTTAATCCTTCCCTTCCCCTCCCCACCCTTGCAGTCTCAAGTCTGTTCTCTGTGTCTGTGAGTCTGTCCACATATAAGCGGTATCATATGGTATTTGTCTTTCTTTTTCTGACTTAACTTCACCTACTATGATATTCTCTAGGTTCTATCCATGTTGCTCCAAATGGCATTACTTTGCTCTCTTTTATAGCTGTCAGATTCCATTGTATATATATATATACCACAGCTTTATTCATTTATCTGTTGAGGGACATTTAAGTTGTCCATGTCCGTATTCACTGTGGTGAATAGTGCTGCTGTGAATATAGGTGTGCATGTATATTCCTGAATTACAGTTTTGTACAAATATATGTCCAGGAGTAAGATTGCTGCATCATATGGAAATTCTAGTTGCAGTTTCTTGAGGACTCTCCATACTATTCTCCGTATCTGTTGCAGTAACTAACATTCCTACCGACAGTGTAGGGGAGTTCCCTCTTCTTTAGCATTTGTTATTTGTAGACCTTAAAGTTTTTAAAATATAGTATTTGTTTTCGGTTTCACTTCATATCCCTTGCCTCTTGTGGGTCTTCTCTAGTGGAGGGAAAGGGTGGGGGGCTACCCACTGCTGTGATACCAGGGCTTCTCATTGCTGTGATGTGTCTCTTACAGAGCACAGGCTCTAGGGCGTGCGGGCTCAGTAGCTGAGGCTTGGGGTCCCTAGAACATGGGCTCAGTAGTCGTGTTACACAGGCTTAGTTGCTCTGCAGCATATGGAGTCTTCCCAGACTGGGGGTCTGGGAAGTTGTGTCCCTGCATTGGCAGGTGGATTCTTTACCTGCTGAGCCATCAGGGAAGCCCCAGTAATTAGCGATGTTGAACATCTTTCCATCTGTCTGTTGGCCATCTGTACGTCGTCTTTGGAGAAATGTCTGTTTAGTTCTTCGGCCCATGAGACTAAGTCAGTTTGATTTCACATATTAATAAACTAAAAAGAAAGAAAACATACAGTCCTCTTTTAAAAAAATTACTTTATTTTATAAGTAATTTTAAAAATAAGTATTTCAAGTTACTTTTAAAAATAAGTAATTTTAAAAATGTACTTATTTTTATTGCAATATAGTTGATTTACAATGTTGTGTTAGTTTCAGGTGTATGTCAAAGTGATTCATTTATTCATAAATATATGTATATATATTTCAAATTCTTTTCCCGTATAGGAATAGTTCCTAGTGCTATAGAGTAGGCCTTTATTGATCATCTATTATAATCATCTTAATAGATATAGACAAAAATCAACATCTCTTCCTGGTAGTTTTTATCAGCAAAGTATAAAACTTCCTCAGCTTGATTAAGGACATCCTAGACAAACCTATGGCTAACATCAAAACTTGTGTGAGTGGTTAAAATTCCCATTATAATAAGCTTTTAGGGACTTCCCTAGTGATCCAGTGGTTAAGACTCTGCTTCCACTTGCAGGAAGCACGGGGTTGATCCCTAGTCAGGAAACTAAGATCCCATGTGCTGTATGATGTGACCACAAACAAACAAACAAAAAACTTTAAAATGTTTATGAAAATAAAGTATTAAGATTGGTAAAATAGTTGTTTAATACAAAATAATTGTGGAATCATTTTAGAACTAGAATAAACCATAAGAAGATATTAATTCAAACTGTTTATTTTTTGTAGGTCAGTATGGAAATCCTTTAAATAAATACATTAGACATTATGAAGGATTATCATATGATGTGGATTCATTACACCAAAAACACCAGCGTGCCAAAAGAGCAGTCTCGCATGAGGACCAGTTTTTACGCCTAGATTTCCATGCTCATGGAAGGTAAGTAAATTTATTGCTGATTATGTCTGAAATTCCAGTGTATTCAATGTATGTTAAGAGAGGAAATTTATACCTTTCATTTTCCTTCTCTAATGGAAAGGTCCCCATTTGTAAATTCAGCCAACACTGAAATTTGGTGTGTACATTAAAAATTGTTTTCTTTTAAAACAGATTGGCCTTTTTATATTGTTAAGGAAATAGTCACATTTAAATGTTTTTAAGTTCATGACTTAGATCCTCAGTTGTATTATTAGAGGATATGTCTTTAAAGAAGAGTGTGTTTGTGATTTCCAACTATTATTTATGTGTTTTATGGCCTATATATCTGTTCTCTGGTCCAACAGGGAAGGTAGCTGGTTGTAGGCCATTGAATGTCATTTAATTTCTCATTAATTCAATTTTATCAGTTCTAAAATGACAACTTGTACACAGATGACCTTCTGTACTGCTTAATTCTCAGTAGTGTTAAGGAATAAGAGCCGGGAGCCAAGAGAGAGAGGTAAAAATCACAATTATTTAGTGCTGTTGTGTTCCACGTACAAGGACATAGATGCCTTATATGTATTTTCTCATTTACTCTCTCAAAATCCAAACAAGGTACATTGTTTTATTTCCAAGGAAACTTAAGACTCAGAGAAAATAGCTTCTTTAAAGTTATGTAATGCAGGGACTTCCCCTGGTCCAGCAAGTACAATCCTGTGTGCTGTACAGTGCGGCCAAAGAAAAAGTTATTAGCACAGATTTGACCCAGATGTGGCTGACTCAAAAACCTGTATTTTTTTCTTCATCTGTTCAGTTCAGTTCAATCGCTCTTTTGTGTCTGACTCTTTGAGACCCCATGAACCGAAGCACGCCAGGCCTCCCTGTCCATCACCAACTCCCGGAGTCTACCCAAACTCATGTCCATCGAGTCGGTGATGCCATCTAACCATCTCATCCTCTGTTCTCCCCTTCTCCTCCTGCCCCCAATTCCTCCCAGCATCAGGGTCTTTTAAATGAATCCACTCTTCGCGTCAAGTGGCCAAAATATTGGAGTATCAGTTTCAACATCAGTCCTTCCAATGAACACCCAGGACTGATTTCCTTCAGAATGGGCTGGTTGGATCTCCTTGCAGTCCAAGGGACTCTTGAGTCTTCTCCAACACCACAGTTCAAAAGCATCAATTCTTCTGCTCTTCAGCTTTCTTTATAGTCCAACTCTCACATCCATACGTGACTACTGGAAAAACCAAGCCTTGACTAGACGGACCTTTGCTGGCAAAGTAATGTCTCTGCTTTTCAATATGCTGTCTATGTTGATCATAACTTTCCTTCCAAACAGTAAGCGTCTTTTAATTTCATGGCTGCAGTCACCATCTGCAGTGATTTTGGAGCTCCAAAAAATAAAGTCAGCCACTGTTTGCACTGTTTCCCCATCTATTTGCCATGAAGTGATGGGACCGGATGCCATGATCTTCATTTTCTGAATGTTGAGCTTTAAGCCAACTTTTTCACTCTCCTCTTTCACTTTCATCAAGAGCCTCCTTAGTTCTATTTCACTTTCTGCCATAAGGGTGGTGTCATCTGCATATCTGAGGTGATTGATATTTCTCCTGGCAATCTTGATTCCAGCTTGTGCTTCTTCCAGCCCAGTGTTTCTCATGATGTACTCTGCATAAAGTTAAATAAGCCTTGAAAGGAGTGATAATATACAGCCTTGAAAGGAGTACCTAAGTACTTTTTGTATCTAAATACAAAATCTTTTAAGTATTCTTTAGCAGACTTTCTGCTTTGCGTGCTGTAATGAATAAACCTATTCCTTTTGTACTTTTTCTACAGGTGTGACCCTGATTTATTATTCAACTCCTAATAGGTTTCCCAGCTTCCATTTCATTTATTCTTAACATTATCCTAAGTACTGCTAAAAGATGACTTTTCCTTAAATGCTTCCTTTTTCATGTCAACTCACTGCTCTAGAGTCTTTAATTAATGATTGTTAGCCAGATTTCTTACCTTGGTTATCAAGATTCTTTGTTCAGTTCGGTTCAGTTTAGTTTAGTCACTCAGATGTGTCCGACTCTTCGCGACCCCATGGACCAGAGCACACCAGGCCTCCCTGTCCATCACCAACTCCCGGAGTTTAACCAGACTCATCTCCATTGAGTTGGTGATGCCATCCAGCCATCTCATCCTCTGTTGTCCCCTTTTCCTCCTGCCTTCAATCTTTCCCAGCATCAGGGTCTTTTCAAATGAGTCCACTCTTCGCATCAGGTGGCCAAAGTATTGGAGTTTCAGCTTCAACATCACTCCTTCCAATGAACACCCAGGACTGATCTCCTTTAGGATGGACTGGTTGGATCTCCTTGCAGGCCAAGGGACTCTCAAGAGTCTTTTCCAACACCACAGTTTAAAAGCATCAATTCTTCAGCGTTCAGCTTTCTTTATAGTCCAACTCTCACATCCACACATGATTACTGTAAAAACCAAAGCCTTGACTAGACGGACCTTTGTTGGCAAAGTAACGTCTCTGCTTTTGAGTATGCTGTCTAGGTTGGTCATAACTTTCCTTCCAAGGAGTAAGCCTCTTTTAATTTCATGGCTGCAATCACCATCTGCAGTGATTTTGGAGCCCCAAAAAATAAAGTCTTTCACTCTTTCCATGGTTTCCCCATACATCTGCCATGAAGTGATGGGACCGGATGCCATGATCTTAGATTTCTGAATGTTGAGCTTTAAGCCAACTTTTTCACTCTCCTCTTTCACTTTCATCAAGAGGCTCCTTAGTTCTTCTTCACTTCCTGCCATAAGGGTGGTGTCATCTGCATATCTGAGGTGATTGATATTTCTCCCGGCAATCTTGATTCCAGCTTGTGCTTCTTCCAGCCCAGCGTTTCTCATGATGTACTCTGCATAGAAGTTAAATAAGCAGGGTGAGAATATACAGCCTTGACGTACTCCTTTTCCTGTTTGGAACCAGTCTGTTGTTCCATGTCCAGTTCTAACTCTTGCTTCCTGACCTGCATACAGGTTTCTCAAGAGGCAGGTCAGGTGGTCTGGTATTCCATCTCTTTCAGAATTTTCCACAGTTTATTATAATCCACCCAGTCAAAGGCTTTGGCATAGTCAGTAAAGCAGAAATAGATGTTTTTCTGGAACTCTCTTGCTTTTTTGATGATCCAGTGGATGTTGGCAATTTGATCTCTGGTTCCTCTGCCTTTTCTAAACCCAGCTTGAACATCTGGAAGTTCACAGTTTACGTATTGCTGAAGCCTGGCTTAGAGGAGTTTGAGTGTTACTTTACTATCGTGTGAGATGAGTGCAATTGTGTGGTAGTTAAAGCATTCTTTGGCATTGCTTTTCTTCGGGATTGGAATGAAAACTGACCTTTTCCAGTCCTGTGGCCACTGCTGAGGTTTCCAGATTTGCTGGCATACTGAGTGCAGCACTTTCACAGCATCATCTTTGAAGATTTGAAATAGCTCAACTGAAATTCCATCACCTCCACATGCTTTGTTTGTAGTGATGCTTCCTAAGGACCACTTGACTTCACATTCCAGGATGTCTGTCTCTAGGTGAGGGATCACACTACCATGTTTCTTTGGGTCATTAAGATCTTTTTTGAAAAGTCTTTCTGTATATTCTTGCCACCTCTTCTCTTAATATCTTCTGCTTGTGTTCAGTCCATATCATTTCTGTCCTTTATTGAGCCTGTCTTTGCATGAAACGTTCCCTTGGTATCTCTAATTTTCTTGAAGAGATCTCTGGTCTTTCCCATTTTATTGTTTTCCTCTATTTCTTTGCACTGATCACTGAGGAAGGCTTTCTTATCTCTCCTTGCTATTCTTTGGAAATCTGCATTCAGATGGGTGTATCTTGGTATATCTTTCCTTTTCTCCTTCACTTTTCGATTCTTCTCTTATATTCACAGCTATATGTAAGGCCTCCCCAGACAGCCATTTTGCCTTTTTGCATTTCTTTTTCTTAAGGGTGGCCTTAATCCTGTCTCCTGTGTAATGTCACAAACCTCTGTCTATAGTTTATCAGGCACTGTGTCTATTAGATCTATTCCCTTAAATCTATTTCTCACTTCCACTGTATAATCATAAGGTATTTGATTTAGGTCATACCCGAATGGTCTAGTGGTTTTCCTACTTTCTTCAATTTATAAATCTGAATTTGGCCATTAGGAGTTCATGATCTGAGCCACAGTCTCCCGGTCTTATTTTCGCTGACTGTATAGAGCTTCTCCATCTTTGGGTGCAAAGAATATAATCAATCTGATTTCGGTTTGACCATCTAGTGATGTCCATGTGTAGAGTCTTCTCTTGTGTTGTTGGAAGAGGGTGTTTGCTATGACCAGTGCGTTCTCTTGGCAAAACTAATAGCCTTTGCCCTGCTTCATTCTGTACTTCAAGGCCAAATTTGCCTGTTACTCCAGGTGTATCTTGACTTCCTACTTTTGCATTCCAGTCCCCTATAATGAAAAGAACATGTTTTTTGGGTGTTAGTTCTAAAGGGTCTTGTAGGTCTTCATAGAACCATTCAACTTCAGCTTCTTCAGCATTACTGGTCAGGGCATAACTTGGATTACCGTTATATTGAATGCTTTGCCTTAAAAACGAACAGAGATCATTCTGTTGTTTAGGAGAGTGCATCCAAGTACTGCATTTCGGACTCTTTTGTTGACTATGAGGGCTACTCCATTTCATTGAAGGGATTCTTGCCCGCAGTAGTAGATATGATGGTCATCTGAGTCAAATTCACCCATTCCAATCCATTTGAGTTTGCCAATTCCTAAAATGCGACGTTTACTCTGCCCAACTCCTATTTGACTGCTTCCAATATGCCATGATTCATGGACCTAACATTCCAGGTTACTATGCAATATTACTCTTTATAGTATCAGACCTTGTTTCTATCACCAGTCACATCCACAACTGGGTGTTGTTTTTGCTTTGGCTCCGTCTCTTCATTCTTTCTGGAGTTATTTCTCCGCTGATCTCCAGTAACAAATTGGGCATCCACCAGCCTGGGGAGCTCACCTTTCAGTGTCCCATCTTTTTGCCTTTTCATACTGTTCTTGGGGTTCTCAAGGCAATTATACTGAAGTGGTTTGCTATTCTCTTCTCCAGTGGACCACATTTGTCAAACCTCTCCACCAAGACCCGTCTGTCTTTGTAAATTAATTCAGCTCAATTCTAAACTTATTTTGTCCACTTCACAAAATCAAGTGTTTGTTTCATTCAGAATGAGCTTCTCATGGCTGAGTATATCATGTGTAGGTTTGTTCCCTGTGTTATTTATCTTAAATAGATTCTGATTATCTTTTAATGCACAATTCAAGTTCTGCTTTTTGCAGCTTTATTTACACCTTACTCTGAACTTCTAAATTACTTATCTGTGCCACTGGCCTTCGATAATCTCTTCCTTTTCATGCGTTTATTTTTCTGTAACTGTTTTCTTCCTCACAGGCAAAATACCTGCTACTATTTAGTGTGTCCACTATTTGCCCTTATATTACAGATACTCAAGAAAGATTTTAATGGAAGGAAAAATAAGATTATAAGAAATGCTGTGATACTTAAAAGTATTTTGCAAATGGTAATCAGTGGTTTACTTAATTTCCATGTTACAAAGCAATGATCAATATAGAAAAAAGAACTTTCAAGTTACATGTCTACTTTGATTTCAGGGAGAAAAATGTTCATTTTAGGATCTGAGGTTCAAGATAAAATTTTTGATTATGTCAATTCACATAAATTTTTATGACCCTTAACCTCAGAATTTTAATTACCCATTCTTATTGGTATCATGAAATAGTAAGCGGTCATTAATCCTTCCTGTTTTTAGTGGCTATCTCAAAATAAATGTAATGCTATATTGCAAATATGGTGTGCCTGCCAAAAGGAAAAGTAGAGATTCTAGGTGCCCTTGGTTTGGATGTCACAGTTCTTTTACCTTGCTAGATTTTTATTAGCTCCATGATGTATTTCATGTTGAACATACGGCAAAACCAAATCTTAGATCCTTCTGTTTTTTTTGAATGTGTGTTAGAGTAACTGAGAGGGAGTGTGCAAGTACACGCTGTTATTTAGTTATCCTAATAGAAGCTGCAAGATGAACGGCAGTCATTGCATAAGAAGAAAAGTGATACGGTGCTTTACAGATAGAATGCTGTTGGTGTTCACAGAAGAGAGAACTGACTGAGGCACTCAGAAAGAGCCTGGATCCAAGGAACCTCATTGTGTGTATAAGTGATTATCTTAGGTACTTTTAACAGAAATCTAGTTTATTATATACATGAACTGTATTTTCTACAATAGATGTGAATTGAGAAATTTTATTTTTTTGTCTCAATTATTATACTTGTATAGTCACAGTGTCTCAGAGCTTGTGCCTTAAACACGGTTATTGCCACTACTTTCTAACATACTTTAGTTAAAAATGTGATGATCTGATAGTTTTATTTCTCTTTTTCCTTGAAATATGCTTGTAAAAATGAGCTCGATAAGTATAGTTACAGATTTTCTACTAAGTCTCTTCTCCTACCCCACCATATGCAGAATGTTAGTTTGGGGTATAAGAGAGCTTCTTTGGAGTGTGGGTATGTGAGTATGTGTGCATATGTTTCAGTATTTAAGTTATTCTTTGTTCTGTTCATTTTCATGCCTAGGCACACAAACACACTTCTTTCATCCTGTCTTCCAAGTTTCTCAAAAAGAAAGGGCGTACCCATGGCTAATTCATGTCAATGTATGGCAGAAACCACTATAATATTGTAAAGTAATTAACCTCCAATTAAAACAAATTAATTAAAAAATAAAAAGAAACTTGTTCAATGTCAAAAAAAGAAAAAAAGGGTGTACCATACCCCAGGTTTACAAATATCACTGAAGAAATGTCAAGGTTCTTTAAGCCTAAAGGCCATTTTGGACAATTCTATGAAAAAGCATTTCCCTTTCTTCCCCCTTGCAGTTTTATTGAGATTTAATTGACATGGGGGCTTCTCTGGTGGCTAAGTGAGATTTTGCTTGCAGTGCAGGAGATGTGGGTTTGATCCCTAGGTCAGAAGATCCCCTGGAGGAGGGCATAGCAATCCACTCCAGGATTCTTGCCTGGAGAATCCCATGGACAGAGGAGGTTGGTGGGCTATGGTCCATAGGGTTGTGGAGTTGGATATGATTGAAGTGACTGAGCATACACACACACACTGTATAAATTTAAGGTATATAGCATAATAGTTTGACTAATGTACATCATGAAATTTCAGTTTTTCTTATGTGTGAGTGTGTGTGTGTGTGTGTGTGTATGTGTGTATTTTTTGTACTAGATAGAGAAAGGAGGATTGTGGTAATTTGGAGACTGATGGGTGTTCCCCTGTCACCTGACATGTGTTATCTAGTGATTTCTTTTGAGCCTTAGTTTGCTGATTAGTAAAACCTTTATGTTTAGATGAGATAATGTTTAAGGCCTCTTCTGCTTTAAAATTTTATAAAATATATTAGTAACACCCAAGTAACTGAATTAAAAAAAAAAAAAACAACAAAAAGTTTAAACACTATCTAGTCTGTAATAATTGCACTCATCTCACATGCTAGTAAAGTAATGCTCAAAGTTCTCCAAGCCAGGCTTCAGCAATATGTGAACCATGAACTTCCAGATGTTCAAGCTGGGTTTAGAAAGGGCAGAGGAACCAGAGATCAAATTGCCAACATCCACTGGATCATCAAAAAAGCAAGAGAGTTCCAGAAAAACATCTATTTCTGCTTTATTGACTACGCCAAAGCCTTTTTGTGGATCACAATAAACTGTGGAAAATTCTGAAAGAGATGGAATACCAGACCATCTGACCTGCCTCTTGAGAAACCTGTATGCAGGTCAGGAAGCAAGAGTTAGAACTGGACATGGAACAACAGACTGGTTCCAAACAGGAAAAGGAGTATGTCAAGGCTGAATATTCTCACCCTGCTTATTTAACTTCTATGCAGAGTACATCATGAGAAACGCTGGGCTGGAAGAAGCACAAGCTGGAATCAAGATTGCCGGGAGAAATATCAATCACCTCAGATATGCAGATGACACCACCCTTATGGCAGGAAGTGAAGAAGAACTAAGGAGCCTCTTGATGAAAGTGAAAGAGGAGAGTGAAAAAGTTGGCTTAAAGCTCAACATTCAGAAAACTAAGATCATGGCATCCGGTCCCATCACTTCATGGCATATGCATGGGGGAACCATGGAAACAGTGTCAGACTTTATTTTTTGGGGCTCCAAAATCACTGCAGATGGTGATTGCAGCCATGAAATTAAAAGAGGCTTACTCCTTGGAAGGAAAGTTATGACCAACCTAGACAGCATACTCAAAAGCAGAGACGTTACTTTGCCAACAAAGGTCCGTCTAGTCAAGGCTTTGGTTTTTACAGTAATCATGTATGGATGTGAGAGTTGGACTATAAAGAAAGCTGAACGCTGAAGAATTGATGCTTTTAAACTGTGGTGTTGGAAAAGACTCTTGAGAGTCCCTTGGCCTGTAAGGAGATCCAACCAGTCCATCCTAAAGGAGGTCAGTCCTGGGTGTTCATTGGAAGGAGTGATGTTGAAGCTGAAACTCCAATACTTTGGCCACCTGGTGTGAAACGTGGATTCATTTGAAAAGACCCTGATGTTGGGAAAGATTGAAGGCAGGAGGAGAATGGGATGACAGAGGATGAGATGGCTGGATGGCATCACCTACTCAATGGAGATGAGTCTGGTTAAACTCCGGGAGTTGGTGATGGACAGGGAGGCCTGGTATGCTTCGGTCCATGGGCTCGCAGAGAGCTGGACACGACTGAGCAACTGAACTGAACTGAGTCTGTTATAAGGTAATTTTTTGGCTCTTTAATTTTTTAGGTACATAATCAATAAATCAAAACTCGTTTCTATCTAAGATACGATTTGCATATAATATAGAAGATACTCTAAAACCAATAGTTTTTTCTGGTTTTTCCAATATAATTATTCCTGTAGCCTCAATTGCACGTTTCCAAGCTGCTAAAAATAAACGGTCTGATACTTCATTTGAACTTTTCTTTGCAGTTTGAGAGTTTGGTTCTCACAACCTCTGATATGTAAGGATGTCAACAATGTGGTCCAGTTAACTTGTAAAAGGCATAGATATTCTCCATGACTGGAGTTGGGTTAGTCAGGTAGCGTCTTAGACTTGATCTTTGACATATCATGAGTAGGGTAATACTAACCCAGGACCCTTTTAACTCTGTAGACAAACCAGCACACTTAAGAAGAGGAGAAGAATCTAGACAGTAAAAATGGATACCAGCTCATGAGAAACAGGATAAATTTGAATTATGTAAAAATGTTATTGCTATGGATATGGAAAAACAGAATTTTGAAAGGTTTTAAATTTAATCTATTAAAGTCTATTCCACTTAATCTCTTCCAATAAAATCTGAGCAAGTTAGAGCAAAAATTTTGCAGGGCAAATGGTATTTCTTTGGACCTACTTTATGTCAGGTACAGTGTCTTTTGGCATAGACTTCATTTTATACCACTCTGTCTCAGCAGTGGATTTTCAAAGATATCCTATTCTTTATGCTTATGCAGATAGTAAAAGCCTAACAAATATACTTTTTAAAAGCTCTGAAGGCTACACTGGCTACTTGAGTTAGTTACTAAAATAAGAATAGGAAGAGCTTAGTTGTGTCATGTAATTTTGTGTTGAAGAAGTTAAATTGAGAGCTGCTGATTGCTGTGAACTTAGCTTCTTAGATAAGATTTTAACATGAAGCATTTTTATTTTACATATTTTTAAGCACTAAGTAGCAGCCAGTCCATTCTAAAGGAGATCAATCCTGAGTATTCTTTGGAAGGAATGATGCTAAAGCTGAAACTCCAGTACTCTGGCCACCTCATGTGAAGAGTTGACCCATTGGAAAAGACCCTGATGCTGGGAGGGATTTGGGGGCAGGAGGAGAAGGGGACGACAGAGGATGAGAGGGCTGGATGGCATCACCAACTCGATGGACATGAGTTTGAGTGAACTCCGGGAGTTGGTGATGGACAGGGAGGCCTGGCATGCTGCAATTCATGGGGTCTCAAAGAGTCGGACACAACTGAGCGATTGAACTGAACTGAACTGAGGATATATGTAAAAGGGAGGATGGATTTTTTAAAAGACTTAAACTTAGCTTCCTCTCTTTTTGAAAAAGGAATGGAAATAAGAGTGTAAAAGTGTTTTTCTGACTATTTTGAATTCTTTGGAAAGTTGATCTAAAACAGACTTGTATCTGATAGCATATTGAATGTCAGAATTTCTGGAGTCGGTGACCTAGACACGTAAATGTCAGAAATTAGGTATATGCCTAGTAGGAAAGCCCATTCATTCTTCAGTTACAATCCTCAGTTGTAAGTTATATTTCACACTAAAATGTTGGATTTGCAGTATGGTCTTTTTGTGAAATAAGCTCCCCAACTCAGACTAAATTCAGATTCATAATCAGCTTTGTTTTTTTCTGTTCTTTAAGTGACTAAGCCCCCTCTAAGTTGTTGTGTTGTCTCTTAAAAGTATAGTAAGGATTTTGTTTGACTGTTTATCCTTTCACTATACCTGAAAATCCTTTATATTAAGATAACTGTGCTGAATGGATATGTTTAGTTTATTGGTAATAATATGCCTGCTTGGTTGTTTTATTAAGCATCAGTGAAATCTTATAAGTAATATAATATTTTAAAACATTAAAGCATTAAATAGGCTTAAAAAATCTTTGATAATCACATATACACTTCCTATTTGAAGTAGCTTCTGGATACCAAGACTCCTCACTTGGTTGTATTCTAACCTCTTCAACCTTTTTTCTGGTTTTTTAGATGGACATGTATTTCTGATACTTGTTCCTAGGGATAAACTTGAATTGTTGTGTGCATCTCTGAAATTTTCTTAAGTCCTAGTCACTTTGCACTAGTTGGGTTCTGAGATAGTCTGTACTGGGAGAATAATGCTGAAACAACAAATCAAATATAAACACAAAGTCTAGCATATCAGGAATCTTAAATAGTAGACAAATAATTGTGTTATGTAGTAGTAGTACTTGTCTTTTTCTTTTTTTAAACCCTAAATCACAAATTCTGTTAAATGGAATTTTGAATCTTGGATTGAATGAACAAATGTATTGTATATTTCCTTTATTTTTATTTAAGCTACAAGAGATGTTTCTCTAGTTTTAATATGCCATAATTTACCAAGTCCACTGTATGTTTTATGTCAGTCCTTTCATTGTTTTATATATTTATTAAGCATCCAATGTATTTCAGGTACTTCTGTTTACTTTTAGTTTTGGTTGTGCCGCATGGCTTGCAGGAACTTAGTTCCCCAACCAGAGGTTGAACCTGAGCCCCTGGCAGTGGAATTGTGCAGTTCTCACCACTAGATTGCCAGGGAATTCCCTTTCAGGCACTTTTAGTAGCTGCTAGGAATAGAGAAGGCGATGGCACCCCACTCCAGTACTCTTGCCTGGAAAATCCCATGGACAGAGGAGCCTGGTAGGCTGCGGTCCATGGGGTTGCGAAGAGTCGGACACGACTGAGTGACTTCCCTTTCGCTTTTCACTTTCATGCATTGGAGAAGGAAATGGCAACCCACTCCAGTGTTCTTGCCTGGAGAATCCCAGGGATGGGGGAGCCTGATGGGCTGCTGTTTATGGGGTCACACAGAGTCAGAAACGACTGAAGTGACTTAGCAGTAGCAGTAGCAGGAATAGAGAAGCTGAAGAAGAGAAGTTCTTACTGTTCAGGAGTTTATGGACTCATGAGAAATAGAGGTATTATATTAGTAATTACATCTGTGATAAATGTTAAGAATGTTTTAAAAGATTGCTGTGGGAGCATAGGGGAATACCATCTTGTCTGAAGGCAGGGAAGGCCACTGGTCTTAGGAAATGACTTTAAATGGATCCTGGAAGGATGACCAAAGAAGGGGGTGATTAGACAGAGGAAATAGCATGTGTGAAGATACTGAGGTGAAGAAATTTCAGTATGTCTGCTTCCTAAGATGTGAGGGAGAATGGTTTCTAATTAGGCTGACATAAGCAGGAGCCACATCTTTGAGAGTATATGTAACTCATGGTGTTAGTTTTTTTACTTAGCTATGGAATATTTTTAATGGTTAGTAACTTTATGAGGTAAAAAAGTCTGGTCTGGCTGCAGATGAAGAATAGTTTGGAAAGGAGTAACATTAAAGGCATTAAGACATCCTCATGAGAAGTGGTCATGTATGGATGTGAGAGTTGGACTGTGAAGAAGGCTGAGCACCGAAGAATTGATGCTTTTGAACTGTGGTGTTGGAGAAGACTCTTGAGAGTCCCTTGGACTGCAAGGAGATCCAGCCAGTCCATTCTGAAGGAGATCAACCCGGGGATTTCTTTGGAAGGAATGATGCTAAAGCTGAAGCTCCAGTACTCTGGCCACCTCATGCGAAGAGTTGACTCATTGGAAAAGACTCTGATGCTGGGAGGGATTGGGAGCAGGAGGAGAAGGGGACGACAGAGGATGAGATGGCTGGATGGCATCACGGACTCAATGGACGTGAATCTGAGTGAACTCCGGGAGTTGGTGATGGACAGGGAGGCCTGGCATGCTGCAATTCATGGGGTCGCAAAGAGTCAGACACAACTGAGCGACTGAAGTGAAGTGAACTGAACTGAACATGAGAAGTGGTATCCTGGATTAGGATGGTACTAGAGATGATGGGGTCACACAGAATTGGACACGACTGAAGCGACTTAGCAGCAGCAGCAGCAGAGATGACGAAGGAGAGTGGATAAATGTGAGAGAGATTTTGAAGGTAGAATTTATTGGGCATGATTGATATATAGTGAGGTCCTAAGAGGAGTCGAGGATGACTTTTTCTAGTTTGAGCAGCTGAGTGACTGCTGGAGCCATTTACTGAGATAGGCTACTGGAACAGCTATAAGTTTTGAGGGGAAGTCAGAAGTTTAGTTTTGAACATGTTATGTAACATTTATGAAGAGGGCCCTGTTGCTGAAGTGCTGCTGAATGCCAGTATTTTAAGTTGTAAGTGGAGGAGGGGGTGTGAAAACTGAAGAGTGCCTAGAGAAGTAGGAAACCTGAGTGCGTGATACCTAGAAGCCAGGGGGAAAAGCGTTTAGAGGAAGGGAGTGGCTAATTGCTGCTTTCTGCTTTCATCTTGAGAAACATTACCAGTATTCCTAGTCCACGTTAGTAATCCTTCTTTGAATTTCTCTAGTTTTGTTTGGTCTCACTGATCTAGTTATTCAAAGTAATTCAAATATGGGGACTTCATAGTCAGGTATAATGGTAAAGAAGTAACATTTTTTTGTTTGAATTTCTAATGATTCATGATAATAACCAGTGTATCTTTGGGCATTTTGGTTAAAAGAGCATATTGGGCCAGTATCTTTGAAAAACCATCTCTACTAATTCTGTGGTGATTGAATGCAAGGACCTGGTTATTTTTTGAGTATAGCTTTGCTAGTTTTTCCCCGTATGTAAAAAATACAAACACATTTTAATTGTCCATAATAAAATTGTTCTGACATGACTCTTCCAACTTTTTAATGTTTTGCTTGCAGCAGTAGCTTGCTCATACCTGTAAACTCAGTGAGCCTTTCACATTTTTTATCTTAGAGACTTCAGAGGTTGCTCTGTCCAACTTGGATGACATTTTGGAGACATGGTCAGTCATTCAGCTTCACGTGTATATATTTTAAGTCCCCAAATAGGAGATTTTACTCATACTCTCTGTGAATGTTTAAAAATCTGCTTTATTAAAACCTTTGCTACAAACGTTCATCTAGTGAAAGCTATGATTTTTCCAGTGGTCATGTATGGATGTGAAAGTTGGACTATAAAAAATGCTGAGCATCAAAGAATTGACGCTTTTGAACTGTGGTGCTGGAGAAGACTCTCGAGAGTCCTTGGACTGCAAGGAGATCCAACCAGTCCATCCTAAAGGAGATCAGTCCTTAGTGTTCATTGGAAGGATTGATGTTGAAGCTGAAGCTCCAATACTTTGGCCATCGGATGAGAAGGACTAACTCCTTGGAAAAGACCCTGATGCTGGGAAAGATTGAAGGTGGGAAGAGAAAGAGATGTCAGAGGATGAGATGGTTGGATGGCATCACTGACTTGATGGACATGAGTTTGAGCAAGCTCTGGGAGTTGGTGATGGACAGGGAGGCCTGATGTGCTGCAGTCCATGGGGTCTTAAAGAGTCGGACTGGAGCATGAGTGGCTGAACTTAGAACTTACTTTCTCTCTTAGGCTTTTACTTATTTCTTGTTTTAACAAACTCCATGATGATAAGGTGATGGTGTTGTCTTTTTAAGTTCTTGTTACTGCATCATCAACCAGTTATTCACAGTTTATCAGTAGTAAATCTCGAGTAGTTCTCATCATTGTGTTCCTTTTCTTTTAGAGGTTGATACTATCAGCAATGCAAAATCAAAAAGCTGTTAAACAGTTGCCTATAGCAGAATGGCAGTAGCTCTTTTTCATCAGAAACGTTATCTTAAGTTGGAGGGAGGCTGAGGATAAGAATTCGGTGTAGAACCCACTTACCCAAATAAAAGGAGACCTGAACTGCTTGCGTGGTTGCAGTTGAATGAGAAGAGCCCGGGAGTGGGGCTTGGAGGAGGGGTTTGAATCTTCAGGCCGCCCTGGATGTGGAAAGGTAACGAAGGCAGAAAAATGTGTATGGGAGTAGAATCCTTGAGGAGCATGGGGGCGGAGATGGCAAGTTTTATCTTTTAAGAGGAGAGATTTGAAAGAATGAGAATGTGCAGCAGGACGACAAGTCCCCTTCCTTCCTCTCACTTCCCACAACGGGCACAGGGAATATTCTAGTTTGAAGAAATATATTCGTGGAAATGTTTTAGACAGTGTTTGTCACATAAAGAATAACTTGCTGGCTGCCCAGTCTTCATTAATTGAACACAGGTTTTGATCTCTTCTGTGTGCTATGTTCTGTTTTCTTACCACATCTCCTCCCCTCCCCCCTATATACCGCTTCAGCCCAAGTGATTTTTCTCTAACACGCAGTGTGTAGTTCTTCTGCTCACAGCTCCTTCCCACCTCCGCTCCATAGCCACATGGCTCTTGAGCCTCCATTTCATTCAAATCTCTGCTCAAATGTCATCCATTCAGAGAAATCTTGCCGACCACCCTTTGTGAAGTAGCGCTTTCTTTCCTCCTTCCATTCTGTCCTTTTATCCTGCTTTGTTTTTCATCATAGCTCTACTTACCACTACAAACTTCAGTTTTAGTTTCACTTTTATCTTCCTTGGTAATTCTTAAGGAATCTTACGTGTTTATTGTTGCTTATTTTGGGCAATCTGTCTACCTCTGGACCATTGGGAAAGCCTGGAACTGTGTTTTTCAAACTACAGAGCCCTAGAATTTCTGTGGAGGATGCCTCACATATGGCCCAATGGCGTACACATGGGCTATCTGTTCTTTCCCTTTCTATCAACCTCTTATGTTTTATCCTTTTTCAGGGGGGTGGGGGGTGGTGGCTTTAAGAGAGTTTGAAAAAGGACTTTTCTGTTTCAAAAAGTGTACTATTTGACTCACAATAATATTTGCTATTAATACTGGCAACAGGTCTTACAAAAATAATTTGGATGCAGACTCTGCCAAGCATCTTTATGAAGAAGAAGGTGAATGTTACAGGGATAGAATACCTAGAAACATCTATTTTCTAAGGAAGGCGTGTTAAGTCTTGTTTTATTTCTAGGAGTCATTCTCCAGGCCTGTGACAAACCTGTCCCGTTTAGACACAGTAGACCTCTCTGGGACTGCCAGATCACTCTAACATACTTGGAAGCAAAGCTTTTGCTCTCAGATTTCTTTCCCAGTTAACAAGGTACTTCATTAGCTGAGGCTTTTTTGTCCTATTAGTTTGGTACAAAAGTAATTGCGGTTTTGGACCATGAATTTTAAATCATTATAACTAGGCTCAAACACATTTTTATTAATCAAAATAGGAGCCATTACAATGAACACAGTTTTGCAAACAAGAAGTAAGTTTGTTTATTCCTGTAGCGTAAAAATCCACATCTCGGGATTTGACAATCTCTTGGAAAGCATTTTCTGCTTTCTGCTGGTTGTGGAAGCGTTTCCCCTGGAAAAGTTGTCAAGATGCTTGAAGAAGTGGTAGTGGATTGGTGAGAGATCAGGTGAATATGGTGGATGAGGCAAAACTTTGTAGCCCAGTTTGTTCAGCTTTTGAAATGTTGGTTGTGCGACGTGTTGGTTGGGCATTGTCGTGGAGAAGAATTGGGCCCTTTCTGTTGACCAATGCTGGCTGCAGGTGTTGCAGCTTTTGGTGCATCTCATCGATTTGCTGAGCATATTTCTCAGATGCAGTGGTTTCATCAGGATTCAGAAAGCTGTAGTGGATCAGACTGGCAGCAGACCACCAGAGACCGTGACCTCTTTTTGGTGCAAGTTTAGCTTTGAGAAGTGCTTTGGAGCTTTTGCTTGGTCCACCTACTGAGCTGGTCATCACTGGTGGTTGTAAACGATCCACTTTTCATTGCACATCACAGTCTAATCAAGAAATGGTTTGTCGTTGTGTAGAATAAAAGAAGACAACACTTCAAAACTTTTGAGTTGCAGTCAGCTCATGTTGGAGAAGGAAATGGCAACCCACTCCAGTATTCTTGCCTGGAAAATCTCACGGACGGAGGAGCCTGGTAGGCTACAGTTCGTGGGGTCGCAGCGAGTCGGACACGACTGAGCGTCTTCACTTCACTCGTGAGGCACCCAGTAACCTAGCCTTTTCACCTTTCCAATTTGCTTCAAATGCCAAATGACCATAGGATGGTTGAGGTTGAGTTCTTCGGCAATTTCTCATGTAGTTGTAAGAGGATCACCGTCAGTGATGGCTCTCAGTTGGTGCTCGGCAATTTCTGAGGGCTGGCCACTATGAGCTTCATCTTTGAGGCTCTAGTCTTCTTTGCAAAACTTCTTGAATCATCACTGCACTGTATGTTCACTAGCAGTTCCTGGGCCAAACTCTTGTTGATGTTGCGTGAGTTGTCTCTGCTGTTTTACGACCCATTTTGTACTGGATTTAAAAAATTGCTTGAATTTGCTTTTTGTCTAACGTCATTTCTGTAATCTAAAGTAAACATAAACAGCAAACAGTGAGTCATTAGCAGAGAAACATGAAGTGAGAAATGCCATTAAAATGATGTATAACATAACCATATTTATTTAAGAATGTATTCCAATATCAAATGGCAAAATTTCACAATAATGCAAAATCACAATTTTGCACCAGCTCTCATAGTATGACCAGTTTGAGGGATGCATCTTAAACTATTGCTGGTTTCTTCTGAGAGTCAGAGCCATTTGCTATCTATAACCTATAGTCATGTGAGGGAAAAGACAACTTCTTTTTACTCTATAATCTTAACTGTTCTATAGAATGGTACCTCATTAGTATAGAAGGTATATGGTCTAGAAACTTATAGAATCATATACTAAAGTAATTTATTTTGTTGTCCATACTGGAGGTGGTTCTCATACCTCTAGTACTTACTGCTTAGATGCAGAGTGCTTTTTTAAAGCCTCAGAGGGGAAAACCAGCTTTTATTACCACATGGTACAACTGCATTTTCAAAGCATGAAATTTTCAAAGCCAGAGATTTGGAAAATCCGTTTCATGTATTTTTTCAAATGACTATCATTTGTTAGCTGATTTTGCCTGCCTATAATTTCACTCTATTATTTATAACTTTACTATATGGCACTGTAGAAAGAATGATAATAGAACTCCTGTAATCAGGATGATTACAAAATACTGTTTATACAAATAGTTATTGATACTATTGATATCAAATACTATTGATATAAAATACTACTGATCCATACAATACACACATTGGTTAAATCTAAGAGTAGGAAAACATCCCCAGTACAAATAATGTTCCTTATACAGAGCATCTTCCACCTCAAAGGAAATCTAAAATTTATCTTTGGTGGCAGTGCACTATATTATAATAACAAAAAAAGAAGTAAACTTACTGAAAGAAGCATAGTAAAAGGGGACAGAGTTTAGCCTTAGTCTTAAGAGTGTCTCAGGCATTAATAATCAAAGGGTACTTTGTATGGTGGTGTAAAGTAAAATTTTCAGTAAAATTCAAATAAAGTTATATCTTACTTGGATTTGTTCAGATTTTAAAAGGTAACTTGTTGGTGAAGACTGGTAATATTACATACATTAAGACCACTACAGCACTCAGCAAATATTTAACTTGACTGCTTCTATCACATGCTTGAGAGGCATTAGTGATACGGTCAAAAGGAAGATGCAGCAACCAGATACTAGAGCTCTAGTCCTAATTCTGGTCTTGTGACCTGAGTCACAGAGGGGATGACTGTGTGAACACAGTGAACCACTGTGTTCACTGTATGGTTCCATAGTATTTTGTATCAATACTATTTGATATCAATACTATTTGATATCAATAGTATAAAAAAAAATCATCATGCTGCCCTTGCAAGGTTACTGTGAGGATGAGGTGCAGTAATATGTGTGAAAGTGCTCTGAAACTATTTTTTTTTTTGTTGTTTAATCACGAAGTTGTATCTGATTCTTTGTGACCCCATGGACTGTAGTTCTTCTGTGTATTCTTGCCACCTCGTCTTAATATCTTCTGCTTCTGTTAGGCCCATACTGTCTCTGTCCTTTATTGTATAGTTTTATCATTTCAAGCATATAGTTTAAGTTTTGATTAATGTATGTACTTGTGAACCACTGTTCAAACCAAGGTATGGAACATTTCCATCAGAGCAAAAAAGTTCCTTCATTCCCATTTGCTCTTAGTCTCTCTCCATCCCAGGTAATCACTGATCTGCTTTCTGACACAACAGATAGATTTTCCCTGTTAAGTTACATGTATATGGAATTATACTATGTGCAGTCTTTTACCTATTTTTAGGAATTTAATCATTTTATTAAATATATAATGCTGATATGCAGATGACACAACCTTGTATATCTCAGATATGCAGATGACACTACCCTAATGGCAGAAAGTAAATAAGAATTAAAGAGCCTCTTGATGAAAGTGAAAGAGGAGAGTGAAAAAGTTGGCTTAAAGCTCAACATTCAAAAAATGAAGATCATGGCATCCAGTCCCATCACTTCATGGCAAATAGATGGGGAAACAATGAAAGCGGTGACAGACTTTATTTTCTTGGGCTCCAAAATCACTGCAGATGGTGACTGCAGCCATGAAATTAAAAGATGCTTCCTCCTTGGAAGAAAATCTATGACCAACCTAGACAGCATATTAAAAAGCAGAGACATTGTGACAAAGGTTAGTCTAGTCAAAGCTATGTTTTTTCCAACAGTCATGTTTGGATGTGAGAGTTTGGACCATAAAGAAAGCTGAGTGCTGAAGAATTGATGCTTTTGAAATGTGTTGTTGGAGAAGACTCTTGAGAGTCCCTTGGACTGCAAGGAGATCCAACCAGTTCTTTGTAAAGGGAATCAGTCCTGAATATTCATTGGAAGGACTGATGCTGAAGCTGAAACTCCAATACTTTGGTCACCTTATGGGAAGAACTGACTCAGTGGAAAATACCCTAATGCTGGGAAAGATTGAAGGCAGGAGGAGAAGGGAATGGCAGAGGATGAGATGGTTGGATGGCATCACCGACTTGATGGACATGGGTCTGGGGAAGCTCCAGGAGTTGATGATGGACAGGGAAGCCTGGTGTGCTGCAGTCCATGGGGTTGCAGAGTCAGACAGGACTGAACAACTGAACTGAACTGACTCATTTTATTGTTGAATAGTTTGCTACTATATGAATAAGCCACAACCTTTTCTCTCTCTACTTGCTGATTGACATTAAGGTTATTTCCAGGTTTTGGCTATTTTGAATAAAACTGCTTTGGACATTTGTGTCCAGTTGTTTGTGCAGACATATATTTTATATTTTCATTTCTCTTGGTGTAGAATTGTGTATCATAGGGTTTTTGCATGTTTAACTTTATAAATAACAGCCAATTTTCCAAATTGTTCCATTTTTTACCTTCACCAGCAGTGTGTCACAGTTCAAATTATTTCTTATCCTACTAACATTTGGAGGTTGGCTAATAAAAACTTGGGTTCATATTCATTAAGTAGAAATTATGTTATAAGCAGACTTATGGCAGTTATGAAAATTGATTAGTTAGTTGATTATGAAAGTTGTGGCAGGTGATTTAGTTCTAAAAGTTTACTAGTGATAGCTAATTTGTTATCCTTGACATCTCCTTTGTGCCAAGTACTGTGTTAATGAGTTTATTTTTTCATATATTATAATCCCTAATCCTTAGAATGGTTCCAGAAAACAGAATGTGTTATCTTTATTTAGTGGTTAGGAATACTACTAGTAAATTTAGGCTTAAGATTTTGATTCTGAGTCTGATTCTAAAACCTGAGATTTCTTTACTTAATTTTATTTTAGTATTTTGGTCTTTTCTTTTATAGAGGACAGTTAGAATGAGTATTTCAGCTATCATGGTTCTTTGTGTTGGAG
Organism: Ovis aries; assembly: GCF_016772045.2. NCBI lineage: Eukaryota > Metazoa > Chordata > Mammalia > Artiodactyla > Bovidae > Ovis > Ovis aries. Next base: position 49,736,410 of record NC_056060.1, read on the forward strand.
TCTCCAAACTGAACTGAGAAAGATCTAAAAAGAACTAGAAGTTGCCCCAGGGAAAAATAAAGGATTTGAAACGTTTTCTCTGTGTGTATGTATGTGTGTGTCTCTTTCTGTATGTGTCTGTAGGAAAGAGCATGCGTACTTACTTTTCTGAGAGATGTTAAGTATCTAATTAGATGACACTTTCGTGTGTATTATCTGAATTGTGCATAAGAGGAGAAAATGGCAAAGCTATGGAATTACTAGAGAGGAAAGACAGGTAGTGGTGAGTAACAGTAATTGAGTCAAGAAGCTTGTTTTTATCTTCAAGCACCTTAGTTGCCCTCAGAATGATCTTGTTTCACCATGTAGGAATCAGCCTATACGCATTTATTTTTTAATATATTCCTAGATAATTACTGATGATTTGTATGTGAGTTTTACCAGTGGTAGGTTGAATTTTAGATCAGAATTTTAGTGAGAAAATTGGTCAGTTATTTCCCAAATAGACAAGTTTTGTGAAACAGTCCACGTTTTTCAGATTTCCTTTATTTAAAAAAATAATTGTTTAAGTTTGGATCCTTTTAATTTCATTTTTTTCCTTTTCCACCCTGTTTGCAGACATTTCAACCTTCGAATGAAGAGGGATACTTCCCTTTTCAGTGAGGAATTTAGGGTGGAAACATCAAATGCAGTACTTGATTATGATACTTCTCATATTTACACTGGACATATTTATGGTAAGTTGAACCTTGAAAGAACTCTGATTTTTTCTACACAAGGAAATTTGTGTTGTTTGAAGTGTAGGCAGATATTTCAGAAAGATGGTATAAATCCTGGGCAGATTTGAGTGTATCATGAAGAACAGTGGTCTTTGAAGGATGAAGTAATTCTTGGATCAATTGTTACATATATGTTTAATATTGAATTATGTAGTGTCTGGCTTTTAAAAGGTATGAAGTTTTGTTTCTCTCATTACCTCCAAATTGCTACATTTTTAAAAGATTTTAATGATTTATATAATTTTTCTAATTTTCCAAGCAAGAAATTAACAGTAACTTAACTGTGTTTTATAAGAGAAGTCTACAATGAAATTGTACAATGACCTTAACAGCCAAAAATAATGTGCAGAGTCTTTCATAGGAAAGTCCTCTGAAGGCCTTCTGTCCTCAGAATCTATTTGCTTTTTGTTCACAATTCTAACAACTTTCTCTTGCTATACCAGATTTTAAAAGATATTAGGGAGTTGAGGGCACAGTTACTAGTTCAGTGGAAAACTACATTTATCAGCTTAGTAATGAAGGAAGAACAGAACAATTTATGGAAGTTGTAAAAAAGCTAAAAAATCAAAGTCTTCTGGGGGTATTATGGACAAAATATCATGGAATTATAACTCTGTACATTAGTAAATACTCAAGATGATCCTCATTTATTAAGAGTTATTAAAGTTAACTGAAAGTTAAATTTCATTTTTCCGTAGTAGAGAGATTTCCCCTCAAATCTTAACTTGAAAAATTAAACACTTTGAGAAAGATTCCTTTTTTTTTTTAATGAGGGTAAATGAGATTTTTTTGTACTTAAAATTTCTCATTTGTAGATTGAGCACAGTTAATAAATTTAAAGGTTTTTTTACTGTTATAATTGTGTAATAGAAAAGTAAAGTATTTCTCCATTGATCAAGATTTCTAATGTTACAGTTTTTTTTAGATTTTCTTGATAGTTTATCTTGCTGGGTAAGTAACTTAGTAGTCCCCCCCCCTTTATTTTGCTAGGTGATAGTCAAGAAGCATATGACAAAATTATAGATAAACATCATATCATTTAAAATGCAAATGTCTTGGACTCAGCTCCAGTCTGTGATTAAAGTCAACTAATTAGTGCTAATCTACAACTTAGAAATTAGGGGGAAAAACCCCTGATGTTGAGATTTTTTTTTTTTAGTTGTGTTTGTGTATATTCATAATAACTTTTAATTGTGAGTATCTGAGAAAGTTATAATACATTATGGTGAATAAAAGAGAAAGCCATACAAAGTCAGAAAATAAAAGCTAGACCTCAGCTTTGTTTTAGTGAGGAAATTTTAAATGGTAAATTAAACTTTATAGATCCCTCCTACTTCCCACCTCTATCATTTGATGTTTTGTGACTGTATTAAAAACCAAAACTTCTTTCTTTTTTATTATTTTCTTTCCCTAAAGAAGTATCATGGATGAGACACTATCACAAACTTAGAGTATCTAAAAAAGAATTAGTGGTATACTTCTAAAGTATTTAACACTCTTCTATTTTGAAAATGTATTTCTAAAACCCAGATATGCTAAGGAAGCCAAGACGCTCATGCAGAATATATTAGGTGGGAAAGAACTTTTTTTTTTTTATGACAATTAGAGCAGAAATTCGAAATATACTTTAATGTCTTTATTTTAAAAGTATGTATTTTATACTTGTATTTTAACAAAGAGCTGTTAAATGTATGTATTTTAACAAAGAGCTGCTTGTCTCTTTCAAAGTTTACTTAGCAGTCATTTATTCAATGACTATTGCATACATGCCAGGCTCTGAGCTAGGTGCTGGGAATTTGATTGTCGGCAAGACAGATGTTCCATATTTCATTGTTTATACATATATATATATATAATATATATTTACTAGGTTCTAGTTGTTCACATTTAGTTGATATATTTCATGTGAGAATTAATTTCTCTGGTAAATTTGTATTTAGGTTTTTTTCAATACATAAGAATGGCTTTTTAAAGGAGAATAAATTTAACATTCATGTGCAATTTGAATTTGTTAAGAGTTTGTTGCTTTCATTAATAGGTGAAGAAGGAAGTTTTAGCCATGGGTCTGTTATTGATGGAAGATTTGAAGGATTCATTCAGACTCATGGTGGCACATTTTATGTTGAACCAGCAGAGAGATATATTAAAGACCGAACTCTGCCATTTCACTCTGTCATTTATCATGAAGATGATATTAGTAAGTACTTAATTTTGCAAAAGCATGTAAATAGTTGAAACTATGTGGAGACAAATGAAATCTGAGCTGTTTTCTTTCCTAAGCTATTAATCAGGCTAGAAAGTAGGTTCACAACCAAAATCTCAGTTAAATGATAGATTTATATAGTGAGACAATATCGTTGTCAGTCTGTGCCTGTACTTCGTTGACATGATACAACCAACTTTATTTGAACTATGAGTCAGCCGACTCTGACTGAACTGGAAATTCTATATTCTGATGTTACCTAGTCATTTAATGCTGTAACACCCGTATGCATGTGCGTGTGTATGGCCTACCGAAGCACCATCTTCTTATGTAAATTTCAGTATGGATATTTGCATAACATTTAAAGAATATTTTAGGTGTTTTTGTAATTTCTAAGCCTTTTGAATATTATTGGGATCTTGAAATGAAAACTTGACTTCCACTGGGTAAGACTTCAAATATATTGTTTCTAGATTTGATTCTTGACCATAGTCTTTATATGCTAAAGCTGAAACTCCAGTACTCTGGCCACCTCATGCGAAGAGTTGACTCATTGGAAAAGACTTTGATGCTGGGAGGGATTGGGGGCAGGAGGAGAAGGGGACGACAGAGGATGAGATGGCTGGATGGCATCGCTGATTTGATGGACGTGAGTCTGAGTGAACTCCGGGAGTTGGTGATGGACAGGGAGGCCTGGCGTGCTGCGATTCATGGGGTCGCAAAGAGTTGGACACGACTGAGCAACTGAACTGAACTGATAGTCTTTATATGATAGTAATTTGTTGGGAGAGTTCTTTTTCTGTGTCTTAAGAGAGTACAAAATGTATTCAGACTTGACTTTTTCATTCTAACATTGTCTGTATATCCATAATCATTAAATCATAAGAATGCTGAAATGAAATGACCCAGAAATACATTCCTCTAATTCACATGCCTCTGGAATACTCATATTTTATTTTTGACTGTAATAAGACTAGTCTCTCAGTTTTTGCCTATTTTCCTTATTTGGCAGGTTCCAAGCTTCATTTTCCTTTATGCATATAGAAATTTGTTGTCAGTAATTTTGTTCTCACCTCTGGTGATGTACGGGAAAGTCTTTTAATCATGTTGACTTTTTGCTCTGTCAGCTTTGACAGTTTCTATACTGAAGTCTGTCATCTCTAATGCTCGATTACTATAGAAAATAGCACAATTGCTCGAGATGGAACACACTTATGGTTTTACTACTACCTGATAAATCATAAATTTGTTGTTAATGCTGCTTATCCACTTTTTTGCTCATCCCTGTTTGATTTCTGTTCCAATTTCCCTTCTTGATGTTTCAAATTCTCCTTAAACTCCAATCTGCAGTCTTCCTTCACAAGCTGGAGTATGGATTCCTTTACCTTCCTTTCTTTTTGCCAAAAGGATCATCATCTACTTGATTTATATGATACTTTGTAATTATCTTAGTAATTTAGCTGTTTTGCAGATTTACCTCTCCTGTCAGGGTGTGTAAATTCTTCAACTACAGTTTCTGGGTTTTTTTTTCTCCTTTAACATTTCACATGTTGTTTATCTCTGGAGCACTTTTCTTCACTGATACTTAATAAAGTCCGACAACATTTTCCCTAGAAAGTTTTCTCAGAATCAAACAAGACCTTTGGGGAAATAAAGGAGAGGGAGAGAGTGATTGACAGATTTTGAATTCATGGTTTCCTTCTTATATTGTAGTCAAGCGATTCTTTGCCTTCTATTTCCTATAAGTATCCTCTACTTGTTTTGCTTTTTATGTGTGTACTACTTATAGGTAGTTTAAGCATGTCCTGCTCTTTTTTCAGAATTCTGTTTCTTCTTCATCATATAATTGCATTTTTTCCACTTTGCATCTTTTAGTAATTTTCAGAAATCTCCCTTTATTTCAACCTTTCTTTTTCCCCAAAGGTGATGAGTCAGCTTGGAGAATTGGTGGCAGTGGCTGCAACTTAGTGTTGAATTCCTTTTGGCATTTAACTTTACCATTGATTCCAGTGCTTAATTCTTAAGTGTCTTAGTAAATATATATTCATAGTAAGGCAATCTTTTCACATTCTGTTTATTATTATATACCAGTAGTGGTATTAGAGCTTAAAATAGTCATATTTAGGGTGATTTTGTTTGTAACTTTCTCTGGTAAATAGAAATGTCGTGATGTGAAGATGACAATATGGGAAGCATTGCCTTAAACAGAATTTTTAATGCTTGCAGATTTAGACTGTTACTTTCAAAAAACTACTGAAAATCTGTCAAGTTAGCTATGAAAGGAAAGCATACACTTGTTAACTTTTTAGTTAAATAGTTGCTCTAAGTCTAGATTCTAGACCAAGGTTGATAGACTGTAAAAGGTTCAGATATTAAATTTTTTGTCTTTATTGGCCATCTTGGTTCTGTTGCAACTGAATTCTGCCATTGTCATATGAAAACAGAGTAGAAAATATGTGAATGAATAAAAATGACTGTCTGCCAATAAAACTTTAGTTATTGACACTTAAATTTGAATTTCATGAAATTTTTATATGACACAGAATATTATTCTTTTAATTTTTTCCCACCATTTGGAAAGGTAAAATCCATCTTTAGCTTTCATGCCAAACACAAGAACTCATTTATCTAGCAGGCTTTTGTTTGCCTACCCCTGTTCTAGAGGATGGCTAGATAAATTTACTTTTTCTTTAAGTTAAAATATAGTTGAAATATAGTTGACATACAACATTGTATTAGCTTCAGGTATGCAACATAATGATTTGATGTTTAAATACATTATGAAATGATCACCATGATAAGCTAGTAACATCGGTCACTGTACACAGTTATTACAGTATTATTGACTATATTCTCTATGCTATGTATTACTTCCTTATTTCATGACTGCATGTTTGAGCCTCTTAATCTCCTTGATCTATTCGCCCAGTCTCCTACTCCTCTTCCCTCTGGCAACCACTGGTTTGTTCTCTGTGTCTATGAGTCTGTTTTTGTTTTGTTTTTTTTCATTCATTTACCTTGTTTTTTTAGTTTCCATGTGTAAGTGAAATCACATATTTGTCTAGATTAAATTTACTTTTAATTGGCCCTTTAACCTCTCAGTGTAGAATACCTAAGGTTCTAATAGTAGTAGAAGTACAGTTAGTTACTATTCTTTAATGTCTACCCAGCACCATATGAAGTTCCTTGCTTGCATTATTTTAATCTTCACAATAATCTGATGAGGTATATAGGCACACATGTTATCTCTGCTTTACAGATGAGGAAACTGAGCATAGAAAACTTTACGTTGCTTGATTGTGGATGTTGTGTTCTTATCCCTGTGTCTTCTGCTTCATTCTTGTAAATGAAGCTATAAATTCTCACTGCCCTTATTCCAAGGATTTCTGGGTCTTTTCTGAAATCTGTAACTCTCCCTGAAATCACACATTTGCATTTATTGCTGTTTAGAGCCAAATTCTTTCCTTAACATATTTAGCAGTGGATGTTTTATTTCACAACTAATTAAAAGGGAGACGAAGGCAATGGCACCCCACTCCAGTACTCTTGCCTGGAAAATCCCATGGACAGAGGAGCCTGGTGGGCTGCAGTCCATGGGGTCGCAAAGAGTCGGACACGACTGAGCGACTTCCTTTCACTTTTCACTTTCATGCATTGGAGAGGGAAATGGCAACCCACTCCAGTGTTCTTGGCTGGAGAATCCCAGGGACAGGGGAGCCTGGTGGGCTGCCGTCTATGGGGTCGCACAGAGTCGAACACGACTGAAGCGACTTAGCAGCAGCAGCAGCATGTCCTTTTATTATTTAATAATAATATTATTTTTATATAATTTACTTAAGTGCCAGTAGTTTATTTTTACGACTAAAGTACTGCGTGATTGTTTAGGTCACTGTCTATAGGCTTGAGTGAATTTGGTGTCCCTATATGTGTTACTTTCAGCAGAAGCAAATTACAGGGGAGGCATGCCGGCTTTGGATAGGAATCCTGACGAGAATTTGGCTATCTTCCTCTTAACACTGTTCTTGTAGCTCTAGGCCTTGAATATATGAAACTACCATGGAATATGATAACTGCTGTTCTGGAGAACCTTAGGGAATGGCTTCTGAGGCCATTCCTGTATATAGGAACACTGAGCCAGTTTTCAGTGAAAATACTTAATAACTTCTAGATGCTTTGATATAATTTACTTAAGTGCCAATAATTTGACATGAAATTGATAACTACATGTAGTTACCAGCTTAAAATTAGCACTTGTTCAATTCTGTGCTTAAGTGGTTAAAGAGCACTCTCTTCTAGAAGATAGAAGTGTGAACAGTTATGACAGGGTAAGAATACAATTTAGTTCTCTACCTCTTGGACCAGTTTATTTCAAAGAAACTGTAAAAAACATTGTTCCATAAACTATACTATACTATACTATACTATACTATACTATAAACTATACTGCTAAGCTTATTAATATGAGTACTTTTAGGAATGTCTGTAAAATTGCTTGGATTTATTTTAAATAATGGTAAATAGTGGATCTTTGTACCCTTTTGTGTACTACCTTTATGAGAGGCAAAGGTCTAAGTAATTTTTCCATGCTGTACTTATAAAGAACTATTTTGCCTCTGAATTAAAAGGTGTTTTAAGTAAATATTTGATGCTGCAGAGTAAGAGTCAAATTCGTTCACTTCAGATGATTGTCATCTGGGTGGTATAGAGAAGCCCAGAGAGCTTGCATTTGCTTGTGCCTCATACAGTAGTAGGATACTTTTACTTTCAGCCTGTGTGCTAAGCTGAAACTGTACTAGTAGCTTCATTATCTTGTGTTTCAATGAGAAGACTCCTTATTTCTTGTTCTGAAAAATTGAGACTGTTAAATTTTACTTAATCATTTCAAGATGAATGACTCCTTCACATAGAAGTCTGTATTTGTGAAACATAAGGATATTGTTTTTAATTAACCTTAGAAAAACAATTTGTTCCATACTGTGCTTTGGAAGTTGTGGACATAAATGAGTTTTCTCATAGGCATTAAGACTTTCAACTCTTTTTGTGTTACTGTTAGTGGGAAGAAGTGACAAGGAATAGAAGAAAAAGAGGGAAGGAAGAATTGAATTGGAAAGTGTTGATAATGACTAGCATTTTTCAAATCTGACATTATGTATTGATTGATCGTATTCATCTAGAGGTCACAGGAAATTCTGAGGATTTATCTTGAAATGTTTCTGTCTGTGCTTAAGGTCCAATCTGGAGCTTAGAAATATGCTTATGTGTATTGAAGTGTGAAAGACAGTGGTAGAAACTTAGAAAGATTAAGGAATGAAGTGTTCTGATTGATAATTCAGTCGCAGAGTGGCTCAGCTGTGATTGGAATTGCCCATGACTTCAGAACTTCCATAGTGTATACAGGTTTATTGTCAGTCTATAAACTTGCTTTACCTAGCATTGATCTTAAATATTTAGTTTCATTAAGCACAGTGGTAATATTTGAAAGAAATATAAAAACTGAGAGGCATTGGATCTCTAGGGAAATATAATTTCTTCAAAAAATCCACAGGCACAAATGAAGAAAAGTTGAGAAGGCTGTGAGAAATGATAGCTTTTTGAAAAATATTTAATTAGAAATGTGAGATATTTAATCAGGAACACATTTGATTCTTTTTGCAGAATTTGGAGAAAATATACCCAGCACTTTCGTATTATTCAATCACTGTTTATTTTATGTATGTAAATAAGACTCAAGTTAAAGACATTTTATGATTGGTTAGCATGTATATTTATATATATATTTATTTAAAAATATAAATAGGAAATACTTTATAATACATTATAAAGTATTATACATTATATTATATTATATACATTATATTATATACATTGTATTATACATTATAATACATTATAAAACAGCTTTAAACTCACCTTAGAAAGTAAAATTATATTTGGAAATTTTGTTCTTTTTCTTCTGAGAAATATTACCTCATGATTTTGTTTTGCAGTGTTTTGCTATTGTTTTACAAAGAGATTGAATAAGAAATTTAATTCATTGTACACCTGAATATTACATTAAGGATGCAGTTTGAATGTGTTCTCACTATACTGTTAAGTGACAGGTTTTGAGAGTTTGGAAAAAGTTACAGATATTTGATTTGACAGTAAGAAGAATGAGAGTTTTAAATTAAGACTTTATAACCATGTGTGTTTAAAAAATAAGGATTTTCTTATGGGGGGCACTGTTTCTTCTTCATCCCTCATCGGCAAGCTGTTCGTGAAAAAGAGTTTTTTGGAATAGACCGGAAGATTGATGTATTGATAGTTCTGAATTTAATGGAATTCTGTAATTTTAGTACTGTTGCAAGGCACTAGAATTACTTCTAAACTCTTAAGTTTGAAGATGATGGGAACTGAAGTCTGTGTGCGTGTAGGTGCTCAGTTGTGTTTAACTCTTTGTGACCCTATGGACTGTAGCACCTCTGTCCATGGAATCTTCCAGGCAAGGATATTGGAGTAGGTTGCCATTTCCTTTCCAGGGGTTCTTCCCAACCCAGGGATCAAACCCACATCTCTTGCATCTCCTGCATTGGCAGGTGGATTCTTTACCACTATGTCACCTTGGAAGCCCAAAACTGAAGCCTAAGGAGTCTTATTAAACAGCTTGGGCAAGATATTTTCATGGCAAGGATTCATGTATCCTGACTGCCTCCAGTACATTATTGGGTACATTGTTAGTTAGGAGAGACTTGTTTAAAGGGGCTAAAGTCAAAGGACTTAATGACAGTAAAGACAATTATTGTGCAGATTAAAAAGATTTCAAAAGCAGAGACATTACTTTGCCAACAAAGGTCCGTCTAGTCAAGGCTATGGTTTTTCCAGTAGTCATATATGGATGTGAGAGTTGGACTGTGAAGAAAGTTGAGCGCCGAAGAATTGATGCTTTTGAACTGTGGTGTTGAAGACTCTTGAGAGTCCCTTGGACTGCAAGGAGATCCAACCAGTCCATTCTGAAGGAGATCAGCCCTGGGTGTTCTTTGGAGGGAATGATGCTAAAGCTGAAACTCCAGTACTTTGGCCACCTCATGCGAAGAGTTGACTCATTGGAAAAGACTCTGATGCTGGGAAGGATTGGGGGCAGGAGGAGAAGGGGACGACAGAGGATGAGATGACTGGATGGCATCACCGACTTGATGAACATGAGTTTGAGTGAACTCCGGGAGTTGGTGATGGACAGGGAGGCCTGGCATGCTGCGATTCATGGGGTCACAGAGTTGGGCACGACTGAATGACTGAACTGAACTGAAGACTTCGTTTTTGGTATCATTGATTTTACAGAAGTGTGGCTGTGTTTGCTACCGGAAAAGAGAGTAAATTTACATTTCAGGTTCAACTTTATGAGTGATAATTTATAGAAAAACTAATAGAAGTAGCATTAAAAGTGTATATATGTTTATATTTCACATCTCTTCTAGCACAATTCAGTTCTTGATGTTTATGTTTAGTGACCTTGCAAGTGTGTCTAAAGACATTGGTCTAAGACTTGGGCCCTGTAAAGAACTGCTTTACATTGTGGTATCATATTTATTATAAAAATGTAAAAATTCTGTTTATGGTTTATAAATTTGGAGATTAGATATCTTGGTAAGCAATCTTGTATCTTATGTTTATATTCAAATATTAGACTAGGAATTCATTAATGTGGATTTTACTGCTTTCAGCAACTGTGGAGTCTTGGGTTTTGTTGGGGAAGGAAAATATTTCCCTGTTAATGTTCTTCTAGCTGATGTAAGAATTTTAAAAGAAGAAGAATATAAAATTTAATTATGTACACACAAGGTCTTCATCAGGAAAATGAGACCCCAGAACAACTTAGGCAGTTGAGGTTTATATGGCATTTCAGAGGTGAAGAGGCTAAGGGTTTGGTACTTAAAGGGGAGCAAAAACAATTACAGGAAGATGGGAGAGCAAATGTTGGGTAAACAGGTGTTTGCTGTGCCATGCAGGAACAACGGGACCCAGAGAGGACTTTGATCTGTAGGCCCTGCTGAGTTCCTCCTGCCATACCTACTCCATATATTTTGTAGATCTCTGTGTTGATAGTGCTCTTCCTAGACCAGACCCTTTATCTAAATTCTTTCAGGCAGTTAAAGGGGAGGTAAAAAGAAAGACTTCTTGAGTCTTCCTCTTTCTTAAAAATAATTGGTCTAAAATAATCTGTATGCCAAATAAAGACATTTTGTAGTATGTTGTAAAACAAATGAACAGGAAATTAACAAGTGATACAGTATTAATAACTAAGTACAGATTTTCTTCAAATTTCACAAAATTTTATGCCAGTGTCCATTATTTGTTTTCATACTTTCTTCAAGACTCTGCATGGTATTTAATTGCACTGATCAGCTTCAGCTGCATGCAACAGATTCTGGTAAATTCTCTTTTCATTTTTATTCTATAAAAATGCCATACAACCCAGCAATCCCATTGCTGGGCATACACACCAAGGAAATCAGAATTGAAAGAGACATGGGTACCCCAATGTTCATCGCAGCACTGTTTATAATAGCCAGGACACGGAAGCAACCTAGATGTCCATCAGCAGACGAATGGATAAGAAAGCTGTGGTACATATACACTATGGAGTATTACTCAGCCATTAAAAAGAATACATTTGAAACAGTTCTAATGAGGTGGATGAAACTGGAGCCTATTAAACAGAGTGAAGTAAGCCAGAAAGAAAAACACCAATAAAGTATACAAATGCATATATATGGAATTTAGAAACATGGTAATGATAACCCTGTATGCGAGACAGCAAAAGAGACACAGATGTATAGAACAGTCTTCTGGACTCTGGGAGAGGGAGAGGGTGGGATGATTTGGGAGAATGGCACCGAAACGTGTATATTATCATATGTGAATCGAATCACCAGTCCAGGTTTGATGCATGATACAGGATGCTTGGGATTGGTGCACTGGGATGACCCAGAGGGATGGGATGGGGAGGGAGGTGGAAGGGAGGTTCAGGATGGGAAACACATGTACACTCATGTCAGTGTATGGCTAAACCAATATAATATTATAAAGTAATTAGCCTCCAATTAAAATAAATAAATTTATATTAGAAAAAAGACAAGTATTTTCTAATTTTTCTTGTTATGGCTTCTTAAATACATCCATCATTTAATAGCAGAAATTTAATTTTGAAATACATGGGGTTTTGTTTAAAGTATCTTGAATATTAATTTCTCATTTTGATACTAATTTCTCATTTAAATGCTTTCATCTCTGTAGTCACCCTTTGTGTTTTTTTCAGTCTAACTTTATTGAGGCTTTTGATGGCCAAGTTGAAATGCTTTCTTTGTAAATGTCACATGCACTTGAAAATATGTGGGTTATTTTCAAAAATCTTTTGATGCTGATTTATAGCGTAATTCCACAGTGAAAAGAGAAAGACTGTGTATGATTTCAATACCTTTAGACCATGAAATGTTTGCACCTTGTTTTATGTCCCTTTGTATGTTTCAGTGTCTCCTAGTTTAAAATTAATGGGAACTTGAATATAATTTGTATCCTACTGTTGTGTGAAGATTGTATAAATCTTAATTACGTTGAATTGGTTCACAGAGCTCTTCAGGTTTACTATATCCTTCTACTTCTCTATATTCATTCTTTTATTTATTTTTATTTTTTTTTATTATTATTATTTTTTTTTTAGTTTTTTATTTTTTAAATTTTAAAATCTTTAATTCTTACATGCATTCCCAAACATGAACCCCCCTTTTTTAATTTTTGAGAGTTTGGTATTGAAATTCCAAATAAAAATCTTAGTTTCGCCACTTAAAAAATAATTGTAATATATAGTGAAACTATATGTAACCTTGTTCTGTATTTTCCAAGTCTCCTATAAATATGTTATCATACTTTCATAACTTAAGCAAATAAAAATTAAAGCTAAAAAAATACCAATGAAAGACATTTTTGGGTGTCAGATTTTGCTCCCTTACAGAATCATAGATTTAAAGATGACCTTGTAGATCAACAGTTACAACTGTTTTTGAGTTTAATTCGTTTACTTAAAATCACAGAAGTTAGTGATAGATGTGGGAGAAAACATGCGAGGCAGCGTGTCAGAGCACGGAGGCCTGGCATGTGTGTGAGAAGGCAGTTTGAGGGGAAAGCAGGACGATGTTGTAGAATAGCTTTGTGTCCTTAGGCAAGGAAGGAACTTTCTTTTCCTGGGTTTCATTTTCTTCATGTTATAAAATGAAGGTGTTACATTGTTAACATTCCTTATTTCTTCCAAAATTTGATAATTCCAAACTACTCTTTCTCCAAAGCTGGAAATACTCTTAGCTTTTCTGATTATGCTGCTGCTGCTGCTAAGTCACTTCAGTTGTGTCCAACTCTGTGCGACCCCATAGATGGCAGCCCACCAGGCTCCCCCGTCCCTGGGATTCTCCAGGCAAGAACACTGGAGTGGGTTGCCATTTCCTTCTCCAATGCATAAAAGTGAAAAGTGAAGGTGAAGTTGCTCAGTCGTGTCCAACTCTTAGCGACCCCATGGACTGCAGCCTGCAAGGCTCCTCCACCCATGGGATTCTCCAGGCAAGAGTACTGGAATGGGTGCCAACGCCCTCTCCATTCTGATTATGAAATGACTATATAAAATAGACATTTTTGCTTGTGAATTAATTAGAAGACGAAGTGTGTCAATCACTATTAGCATTTTAGTGAATAGCCTTAACCATTTAAAATTTCATTTATATATCTTATAATTGTTTCTATACCAATAAATACAGCCCTGTTTTTTTTGAAGGTGAGGGTAGCCCTACCTTTTCAATGCCTTAATGACTGCATAGTATTTAGTTGTTTCAGTAATGAATATATTATTTATCAACTCATCAACTAAATGGACAACTAGATTGTTTAATCTTTTTTTATTATTGCAGTGCACATTTTTGTGCATAATTTCCCCCCTCAGCATATTATATATTGCCAGATGACTCTCTAAGAAAGTTATACAGGTTTATACTTTTCTACCTAGAAACTTGACATCGTGGGCCTGTTTCTCTAATTGCTCCACAAAAGTGGCATTAGAAAAACGTATGTATAAGATGCAGTTGAAGCTTATGTGTTGTCTTTGGTGTTGTCTCGTCTTTATTTAAACAGTTTCATTGAGGAAAAATTGCCATAAAATAAACTGTTAATATGTAAAGTATACAGTTTGGTAATTTTAAACATGTATATATCTGTGAAACTGTCACCATAATCAAGAATAGTATACGTATTCATTGCCCCCAGTTGCTTCCTTCTCCTCAGTTTAGTCCTTCTTTTCTTCCCACCTCTCTTTCCTCAAGCACCAATCTGTAGGTGAGTTTGCATTATCTAGAATTTTATGTAATGCAGTTATATGTTATATACTCCTTAAAACGGGCTTAACTTGGCTCTAAAGAGGGGGCATTTTGGAAATTTAAGACAAGCCTTGTAGAAACGAAAGAGCTGAACAAATGCTCATGTTGCTTATGTATAAATTCTCTCTTGGCCAAACCCACACTCATCCTTCAAAATATAATCCAGGTAGAATGTCCTGGAAACCTTTTCTGCCCCCTTAGTTCTGGGTATCCTCGCTTTACTTTGACTGATATATTGGTGAGTCCTCTGTATGTTTTGAATTCAGACCATTGGTCATATGATGACCTTTGAGAAGAGGCATGGAAGGAAAATTGCTGTTGGCTGGATGAGTAAATTAAATTCAACCATTATTTAATAAACTGTGGATGATTGCAGAGAGACTTAATGTTTAGCAAGCAGATATTTAAATGGAATTCTTGTTTACATATCTGACACCCCAGCTAGACAGTAAGCTCTTTGATGGTATATATTCTTGTGACATTTATTTTTGTATTGCTTATGTTTGATAATAATAGTTTTTCCCTCCCATTATTAGTTTTGTAAATGAATTAATAAAATTAGGAATAACACTGACATTTAATTAGGAAATTTATGTGCATACAGGCCCTAATTTTGAACGTGCCCTATTTTATAGTCAATCTGTAAAGTAGTTAGAGATTTAGAACATAACGATAGACAGTGCCTAATTATTGCAGGTAGAATGAAGGTTAAAAGGATGTTGTTGGAGCCAACAATTTACAGATCTTTAGTTAATTGATGAGCTTTGAAAAGAGGCATGGAAATCAGCTGTGACTGAAAAATTAAATTTAACAAGTGTTTATTGACTTGGGAATATACAGGAACGATTGAGACTTCTTTTTAAACCTTCAGGAATATTCTCAGTCAATAATTGAGAGTCACAATGTGATACATTTTGTATCAGAAATGTCATCAAAGCACTGGTATGCATTCCCAGTGGAGGTGGCATTTAACTTGAACCTTGAAGATAAGGGTAGACTTTTGACTGCTGGAGATAAGAATCTGTGATAATAGGAGAAAGATAAATATTATTCTGGCTAGGACCATATTTATTTTTGGCTGCTGCAGCTCAGGAACTTCAGAAAAGAAACTAGCGTCTTTGGCCTGAAGTGACCTGTTTTCTGTGTATAGGTTTATAGTGCCAAATCAAATAAATGGAGTTAACGGTCACTTTAAATCAGTATGATACAAGTTTTCATTCCATTTCAGTTTTAAGATTTACAGGTTTAATGATAGATTAGTTTAATAGTTAATATTGTTTGAGTGTCTAATCTGTACAGGACACTTCTAGATATATTGGATACAGTGATGAACAAGGCAGAGTTTCTGTCCTAATGCCATCTAGAGTCTGCTGATCAGAATAATAGAGCAGCATATTTCCTATTGACCTGATACCCATGACTCCCTTGGCCCCCAACACCAGCCCATCTTAAAAACTATACGTGGGAAGGGACATGCCTGGACCAGCTCCATGTTTCTGTTTCCTTGGAGATCAGTGTTGTTAGAGCATGTGGAAAAGGGGACCTCTTTAGCTTACTCTCCTTCCCAGGGACATTCATACTATACCTTTCTTTTCCTGGTCTTGCCACCCTCCCCAAACGGAGACTGGTTGTGAGGGATGGGGAAAGGGAGAAAAGGACCTCTGTCCACTGGAATTAGAAGGGGGAAGGATATTTGGGGGCTGCCTGACCTGTTCTTTTTTTTTTTTTTTTTTTGACCTGTTCTTCCATTCCTTTAAACTCACCATCTCTCCTTGAAAAGGAAAAAAAAAAAAAGCCTCCTCTTCTTTTTACTGTTTCAGTGAATCCTTGCTGGTTTTTGGCAGCTTTGGGAATAAAGGGCATTTTCATGGGGAAGGACCTCACCTATCTACCTTTCAGATACTAGCAAAGCAAGTTTTTGTACAGTAACTGTCTATGGAGCCATTCTCTTTTAAATTCTTTGACTAGCATAAAAGTTGGGTCACTTGATTGAATTTAGTGATTCATAGTGTGTCATTGATAGAGTAAAGGGACAAATGATGATTAGATAGTTAATCCTGCCTAGAGGATTTTAAGTAGAAAAAAGTGAGAGATCCCTATAATTTAATGATTACTTAAGAAAGCAGGTTTGCTTAATGACAAAACCAAGCCAGCTTCCTTAGCAACAAAACCATGCAACAGAAGCATGGGACATTCCCCCAAACAATAAAACAGTGGTAGGATGAGACCCACATATTGATTGCCCAGTGAGCTCAGTAAGTTAATGGTCCCTAGGACATGCTCTTTGTACACATAAAAAACAATAATTTGTGGACTTAGCTTGACCATGTAGGGATAAGAAAATTCCCCTGCCCAACCTGGAGGAGAAACTAATGATGGATACATGATGTCTACTCAAGAAAGATAAAGTTTTCCACCCCCTCCACTTTGCCTGATTATGAAACTAGCCCAGTAAGTACTCGGGATGTGGAATTTGTCCCTGCCTGCTTGTAAGCCTCACAAGGGTCCTATTCTAATAAATCACTTCTTATCTATCACTTTGCTCTCACCGAATTCTTCTCTGCACTGAGACATAAAGGACTATGGTATACCAGAGCTCTTTGGAGCCCCTCGAAATGACACCAAACTGTTTCATTATTAGAGAAATTATACCAAGTTTGATTGTTAGAGTTATCTCATAGCTAAGGCTTTGGATTCTGCAGTAAAATTCCTAACCTGGCACATTGAGGGAGGGATGGCTTGCTGGGAGTAGTGAGGACGTTAAGTCTACTGTAGTTAGTATCTAGTGAGAAGTGGGTGTTTTATGTGTGACTCTGTTGGGGCAGATGATCTGAACTGTAAATATTTCTCCTTCCTGGAGTGGATGATTGAGAGTTAATTAGAGCTATTTCCTGCTTGAGGTGGTATCACAATATATGTATTATTTATATCTGTGCCTCCTACAACAAAGCAAAAGCAAGAGGTTGGCATGCAAAGGAACTGGAAGAAAGGCCTTAGATTTAAAGCTGATCTTTGTTTTAAATAGGCTGAATATTCTACACCAATGACTCATTCTTTGTGAAAGAATATGCTGTTTGGCCTTTTCAGGGGAACTACAGTGCATCCTATGATTTAGCATCTCAATGAGGGCTTATTCATTAGTTGAACAAAGGCTTTTTCTAGAAATGGGGATTATATTGTCAGTAATTTTAGAGGGAAATGTCATTGTCCATTTTCATAGTTTATGTGGTGACCAGGGAAAATAGGCTCTTTTAGAAGTTTTGAAAGTATATGGGAAACATTTTATACTTGTTTCTTGTTTTTTCTGTTGAGAGAGTATTGTGCTGACAGATTTTGAAGCATATATAATACTGTTTTGTGGCTTTGGAAACTTTTTTTTCTTAATCCTAAATATCAGGCTTTCCAAAATAATGTATATTTAAAATTCATGATATATAAAATACAATTTACAAAGAAATAAAACACTCTAGTTCTTTTGAATATACTAACTCTTGATGTTTCTAATGTTTTATATCAGTTAGTTAGTTCAGTCGCTCAGTCGTGTCCGACTCTTTGCGACCCCATGAATCGCAGCACGCCAGGCCTCCCTGTCTATCACCAACTCCCGGAGTTCACTCAGACTTGCGTCCATCGAGTCAGTGATGCCATCCAGCCATTTCATCCTCGGTCATCCCCTTCTTCTCCTGCCCCCAATCCCTCCCAGCATCAGAGTCTTTTCCAATGAGTCAGCTCTTCGCATGAGGTGGCCAAAGTACTGGAGTTTCAGCTTTAGCGTCATTCCTTCCAAAGAAATCCCAGGGTTGATCTCCTTCAGAATGGACTGATTGGATCTCCTTGCAGTCCAAGGGACTCTCAAGAGTCTTCTCCAACACCAAAGCATCAATTCTTTGGTGCTCAGCCTTCTTCACAGTCCAACTCTCACATCCATACATGACTACTGGAAAAATCATAGCCTTGACTAGACAGATCTTAGTCGGCAAAGTAATGTCTCTGCTTTTGAATATGCTGTCTAGGTTGGTCATAACTTTTATTCCAAGGAGTAAGTGTCTTTTAATTTCATGGCTGCAATCACCATCTGCAGTGATTTTGGAGCCCAAAAAAATAAAGTCTGACACTGTTTCCACTGTTTGCCCATCTATTTCCCATGAAGTGATGGGACCGGATGCCATGATCTTTGTTTTCTGAATGTTGAGCTTTAAGCCAACTTTTTCACTCTCCTCTTTTACTTTCATCAAGAGGCTTTTTAGCTCCTCTTCACTTTCTGCTATAAGGGTGGTGTCATCTGCATATCTGAGGTTATTGATAGTTCTCCCGGCAATCTTGATTCCAGCTTGTGTTTCTTCCAGTCCAGCATTTCTCATTATGTACTCTGCATAGAAGTTAAATAAGCAGGGTGATTATATACAGCCTTGACATACTCCTTTTCCTATTTGGAACCAGTCTGTTGTTCCATGTCCAGTTCTAACTGTTGCTTCCTGGCCTGCATACTAAATATAAATAGTCTTATTTTTTATTTCCCTACACATTTATAAATAATAGAGTTTCAATATTTTGACAAAAATTTTTGAAGGTCATGGAACAGTTGTAATTTCCTCCATTGATTATTAAGATAACTTTGCATAGTTTCAGCTTACTTGGTCAATTTTATTGCCTCTACGAATGTGGTAAGAGCCAACTCATTGGAAAAGACCCTGTTGTTGGGAAAGATTGAGGGCAGGAGGAGAAGGGGGTGGCAGAGGATGAGATGGTTGGATGACATCACTGACTGAATGGACATGAGTTTGAGCAAACTCAAGGAGATAGTGAAAGACTGGGAAGCCTGTCATGCTGCAGTCCACGGTGTCACAAAGAGTCGGACATGACTTAGGGACTGAACAACTAATGTGGTAAAGTTAAACAGTGAAATAGGATTGAGAAGGGTCTCTGGAAATGCACTATCATTGCCAGGTGGCATAAAGGAACTGCTTGAAGTTACAGATTATAATTTTTGAATGAGAATAGTTACAGTTACCATTTTCTTCTCCAGCTGCATTCAACTGGAGGGGTACAGGTAGAGAGTTGAATTTTTTTTTTTAGTAGAGAGTTGAATTTTAACAGGTTTTGTTTGAGAGTTGGGAAGAGGAGGTAGCAAGGGAGTTTAAGGTAAATGAATGGAGTAATTATAATAATAATCGACTCTGGGATTTAAGCTGAATAAAGAGAAAGAGAATATCCAGTAGTGGACAGGACAGTAGCATTGGTGGATTGAAGGGTTTTCGAGATGTTGAAGGATTGCCTGAGTCTAAGGGGGAATGTTCTGAAAAGATGAGTGGTGGAAAGTAGGATGAGGAAATTTGAGATGGAGAAGAGGTTTCAGTAATTAGTGTTGACAGGTTCACAAGTATGACCATGTAAGTGAGAAATCGAGGTAGGAGAAGACCATCGGAGAAAAGGTAGTTAAGAGTGTATTTAAGTATCATCAACCTGAATGTTGAAATCACTAAGAATTACGATGGAGTGGTGTCTGAGAGAGTGATGATGAATTAGGAGCCAAAAATAAGATAATAGAGGGAAGTAGTGATTTGGAGGCTGCAAAAACTTATAGTAAATTGAAGTCTTTGGTGGTATAGTCTCATGACCATAAAAGCTGAGCCCCAGTGAGATAGTTCTAATGGGCCCAAGGCAGAAAATGGTAGACAGTTGTGAGTCTTTAAGGAAGTGGGGGTCAGGGGAATGTCTTCCTGTGAACAGGGAGAGTTCTGGGGTTTCCCTTGGTATTTGCTGGAATCCTCCTGATAGAGGTAAGGAGTGCTGCAGAATGATTCTCTTGGCCCCTGTCATGATGGACCAGAGGAAGTGATTTTGTGGAACATCAAGGGATTCCAGCCAAATGCAGCCTATTAGGAGTGAGATAGGGGCACGGCAATCTTGCTTTTGAATCCAGGCTACCTTTTTTACTGGGAAGTGATAGCCTGCTACATGGATGGTTGTTTAACTGGCTTCCTGTCAAGTCCTGCTGATATATTAGCCTATTGATGGTATGGTATTATGCCAGTACTTGCCTGACTTCTGATCATGTGGAGGAGTGGTAGGGAAGAGATCGACTCCAATATCACCTGCATTTACAATGTCACAAATACATACGTGTATGTATCTGTATATGTTTACATATGTAAGTCAACTATGTATTTTATCAAGTAGATGAGATACCCATTAGACAGTAGTTAACTTGATTACCTTAATCCTAATGGTTACAGGCCTAGCATCAGTACTGGTATATTGATGATACAGAGTGCCAGTGTGCTTAGTATTCAGCATTATTAATATCTTAGAAAATATATTTTATTGAGATACTATATAATAGGGAATGCTGACTATATATAAATCAGACATATATATTGTTTGTTGACTTCCCTTATCATTGCATTAAAAATGATGTTACAGTTCTTTAAGATAAGGATATTTTTGTTCCGTTCCTCAGTTTTGTCAGATGTTTAGTTAAATGCTATACACATATAATTTGTTCAAGTGTTGGTGAGGAAATTGTCTCTTCCAGAAGTATTTGTAGCAGCTCTTTTGTGCCTGTGTAGGAGGAGATTCAAAATACATTTTATGGTATGCTTTGAATGAAAGATAAATCCTAATATCTGTCACGATTATGTTATGATATTTGGTATTTCTTAAATTTGAATAAAATCAGCATAGCAACTGATTTCACTATATTTTGAAGTGTATTAATTAAACTGAATTATATATAAAAACAAAAAATGTTGTTTTGACATATTTAGTGTGTGAGGGACTTATAACTAAATTCCTAATGAACCTCACAGCTTTCTGGTTTCTAAAACTGAAAATTTTGACTGAGTAAATTCTCTGAAAAAACTATTTGAAAAATGATAATAGCACTTTATTTCTCTAGACATGCAAAATGTTTAATCTGAGTGTTGTAGAGTCTATGTAGTTATCAGTCTTCAATTTAACCATTGACTGGTTTTTTTGGGGGCAAATGTTGTATCTTGGGATAAGTGAAAACTAGTTTAAGGTGAAAATATTCAGAAAGTAGTGGCGAATGTGAATACTGCTAAACATTTTCTGATGTGCTGGGCCAAGATTATTTTGATATTGACTGTGACAGGAAAACTTTGCTAAATGCCAGTGCAGCTCAGATATAGAATGAATTCTTCTATTCTCCTTAACAAAACTTTTTACTGTGTATAAGATAATGCTGCTTGCAGTACCAGACAGTCCCAAATTAAATGACAAAATGCACTGAAACCTCATTTCTCACTATTGTAACAGTTTAATGTGAATATTCATCATCAGTCAGCTTTTTTTCAAGAAATGACTCAGGAATCTAGGCTACTGTAGTTGGTGCCAATTTTACTCTTGCCATTCTCCGTTTGTCTGTTTCCAGCCATTCAGATTCGCCTGCAGTGCAGGAGACACAGGTTCAATCCCTGGGTTGGGAATGTCCCCTCGAGAAAGAAATGACTACCCACTCCAGTATTCTTGTCTGGGAAATCCCAGGGATGGAGGAGCCAGGGGGGCTACAGTCTGGGTCACAAGAGTCAGACACAACTTAATGACTAAACCACCACCTATGAGGTGATACTTTCAGGAACTTTGAATATCCTATTATTGTACATTTGACCTAATGGCTTTAGGGCTCCAAAATCACTGCAGATGGTGATTGCAGCCATGAAATTAAAAGATGCTTACTCCTTGGAAGGAAAGTTATGACCAACCTAGATAGCATATTAAAAAACAGAGACATTACTTTGCCAACAAAGGTCCGTCTAGTCAAGGCTATGGTTTTTCCAGTGGTCATGTATGGATGTGAGAGTTGGACTGTGAAGAAAGCAGAGGACCGAAGAATTGATGCTTTTGAATTGTGATGTTGGAGAAGACTCTTGAGAGTCCCTTGGACTGCAAGGAGATCCAACCAGTCCATTATGAAGGAGATCAGCCCTGGGATTTCTTTGGAAGGAATGATCCTAAAGCTGCAACTCCAGTACTTTGGCCACCTCATGCGAAGAGTTGACTCATTGGAAAAGACTCTGATGCTGGGAGGGACTGGGGGCAGGAGAAGAAGGGGACGACAGAGGATGAGATGGCTGGATGGCATCACTGACTCAATGGACGTGAGTCTGAGTGAACTCCGGGAGTTGGTGATGGATAGGGAGGCCTGGCGTGCTATGATTCATGGGGTCGCAAAGAGTTGGACATGACTGAGTGACTGAACTGAACCGAATGCTAAGTTGCTTCAGTCATGTCCAACTCTTTGCAACCCGTGGACTGTAGCCTGCCAGGCTACTCTGTCCATGGGATTTCCCGGGCAAGAATATGGAGTGGGTTGCCATGCCCTCCTCCAGGGGATCTTCCTGACCCAGGGATCAAACCCAGGTCTCCTTCATCTCCTGTATTGGCAGGCAGATTCTTTACCACTGGTGCCACCTGGGAATGGGTGATCCTTGCCTATATCAGCTTATGCATATGGAGTTGCAAAATGGTAAATTTTTAAGTCTATCATTTCTTCCACATTTATTGGTGGGAATTTACAGCTGTTGCAGTCTTGACCTCTGGTAAAAACTAAGGTTTAAATTATAGCTACTATATCAGTGTAGATAGGTTGACCTTAACCCCTGCCTCCTACCAGCCAGTTTTGATTTATATTGTAATATTTAATTAGTATTTCTTATGGAATAGGTCACTAGTGTCCACTTTAGGTTCTAGATTTACTCAAGAACGTGTTTTTAATTCTATGTATTATAACTATAGCTACTTACAGATGTTTTAGTGCTTCCCCTCTCACCCATGTCTTGGTATTTTATTTTGACACGTCTCTTAATTACGGGTACTAGATTAAGTTATAAAATATGTTCATGAACTGAGGCGAACCTTAACAAGGGAGAAGTATGTGAACTGAGAGAGTGGAATAAACTTTTAAACGACTACACTAAATTGAACAGCTGTCTGTAAATAGAAACAATTCAGTTAAAGCAAAATTAATAATTGTTTAATTAGAAAGGGAAAACAAATGATGATAAAATAGTTACTGCTTTGTAAAGCATTCACTTGAATTATACATTGAAGAAGTTTAAACTCAGTCTACTTTTACCATGCCGTGGAGCATGTTTCTATATTACTTTCCTTTAAGGCTAGTTGGTATTCATTGAAGGAATTCAAACAAATAAATATTATATTAGCCTAACTAGTTCAGATTGAAGTAGTTTTATATATTTGCAAAATAAGAAATTTAATGTGTTTGACAGGAAAGTTATAAATTACAAAATGAAGTAAATTGCAGTCTTAAAATGCTCTATTTATCTGAAGTGGGCAAGGTTTGGAAATTTAAACCCAGAATAAAGAATGATTATTGTTCTTTTTTAGAACTCACAAATCATTTATATGAAAAAAGCCTAGAGACCAGTGATGTTGAAGGAGAACTTTGGAACCTGCCAAACTTTTTTAAAAAGGAAGTTTATTTATTTATTTGGCTATGCCAGGTCTTAGGTGTGGCATGTGGGATCTTTGGTTGCAGCATCTGACCTCTTAGTTGTGGGTTCTAATTCTCTGACCAGGAATCAAACCTGGACCTCCTGCATTGGAAGCATGAATTCTTAACCATTGGACCACCAGGGAAGTCCTCACTTGTCATATTTTAAAATTAGAATACCTAGCATAATGCCTTTCCCACTGGTGCTCAATAAGCATTTTGGCTTTCATGAATTATGACGGTTACATTTTTGTTTATAAGATAATTTGTCATATCTTAACATGTGACAGTAATAGCATTTCTTCTTTGTGTTTTAGAGTATCCCCATAAATATGGTCCACAGGGGGGTTGTGCAGATCATTCAGTGTTTGAAAGGATGAGGAAATACCAGATGACTGGTGTAGAAGAAGTAATACAGGTAAGATTTTATTACAAGTTTGTGTGTCAGAAATGAAAGTGAAATTGTGCGTGTGTGTTTCTGCATTTAAGATGTGTGTTCTAGGATTTCTAAAATATTTATACTATTGTCAGGAAATATTTATATTTCTTAATGCTCAAAGAGGCCAGATAACTTGCTTATAATAAAATGTGATGCTGAGATTTGAATACAGTCTGCATGATCCCCAAATCATAACATGTCCAAAATATTCTCTTACATGATTTATCATAAAATTAAAAGTATTCAGTCTAAACATGTGTTTCATATAAATATCAGTGTTTGTATTAGTATGAAAATTAGTGACCAACTTCCCCAGGTTTGCCTGGGACATCTTCATTTTACCATTGAAAATCATGTGTCTAAGCAAACTCAGATGGTTAGTTACCCTAATAAAAATCACAGTGCTTTTAACGTTTTAATTGTAAGTTTTTCTGTTGTTGACTATTGACCTTTGATTCTTTTTTGATTTTATTTTATTCATAGGTGATAGTTTTGTAGTTATTTAAAACACAAGTTTAAACTTTTTAAAGTTTTGTTTTTATAGTAAAAACATTTATCATGTATTTTGAACATACTTTCTAAAAGTAGTAGGGTAGATTAACATTTCTTGAGTCACAAATGCAAATTTGTATGTTTCTTAGTCTGCAACATGGCATAAGATTATACCATTTCAAATGGGTCTTTCAAGTCTAAGTGAGATTTTATTCTTATATTCACTGAACAATTTTCTGTTGATCTCCCATATATTAGAATATCTGTGGCAGGTTCTGGAAATATGTGGAAATTAAGATGAAGGCTTATCCCCACAAAGTTTATGGTTTAATTGGAGACACAGAAAAATTGAAGGTAGTAAGAAATACAGAATTAAGGTAAGAGTTCATACTTGTGGGTGGTATTCTACCCACAAAAAGACTAGTTAACCTAGCCTCAAAAGTGTTTGAGGACAATAATCAGAAACTAAAAGAATAAGAAGTTAGATTGACCATGAAGAGATGGAAAGAGAAGGAACAGTGTATACAAGGCCAGAGAGATAGCAGTACCAGTAAAGAATTCTTAGCTTCAGGCTAGGAGTGAAAAACTAGAGACTGGGAGACTAATTAGAAGTTGTTACAATTATTCAGTTGGGAAATGATAGTCACTTGTATTGAGGTGTTGACAATGTGGATAGATAGGCAGAAACCATAGATGAGTAGGTATAATAGAGTTTATCAGTGGCTAGATATAACATTAATATACAAAAGGTTATATATATTTTTTATATTAGCAGTAGACCACCAAAAATGTAATGCAAGAGTGGACATCATTAAAAATAGTGTCAAGAATATCATCTGTCAAAGAGTTAATGTAACAAAGAAAGACCTATATAAGGAAAATTATAAAACTTTATAAGAAATGTTACAGGTGACTGATTTTATTATGGAGAGATACATTCCATCAGTTCCATTAATGGAACTGGTAAACTAATAGAAAAACATTAATTTTCCTCATATTGCTTTATTGATTCAATGCAATTCTGTGTAAATTACAACATGATTATTCATAGCACTTGATGGTTCTAAAATGTTTGAAGAAAAAGTGAAGGCTAAGAAGAAATAAGGCCCATCTAAAGATGGTGAACAAGAAAAAGATTTACCCTGGAAGATATTAAGACTTACTAAAGTAACTGAGAGAGTACTTTTAGCATAGGGATGAACAGATTGACCAGAGGGATAAAATTAATTGCCCAGGAGCAGATCCATACAGATATGAAACTTATGTTATGTGGTAGATATAAAATCTCAAAGGGAAAATAGAGACTGTTGAATAAATGGAACCAAAAAAGTGTTTATCCATTTGGAGAAAAAAAGAAGTTGTATATTTACCTCATATTATATTTAAAACAAAATTCGGTAAGTACCGCAGGTCTGAAACAAAAACTTTGAAACTCTTAGTAGAACAAGTGGGTGGAAATTTCCCTTTCTAGTTATGCTAAAGTGACTGGCATCCAGCTAGCCGTTCTGCAAAAAACAACTGGAAAAACAAAAACCAAAAAAAAAGCCCCAATTATTTTCAAATATTGGCCAACAGGCAATGCAGGATTGACATCCCTGAGAAAGGAGAAATAAATATCTCTGATTTCTATGACTTTTTGACTGGAGGCAAAATTTCAGGAATGGCACAATGAAGGGCACTTCAAGAAGAGTACGAAACACATAGCACTCTTGCAGAGTTGAAGAGACAGGTTAAGATTCAGAAAGGCTGAGGTATCTGGATTTATGGACATAGTACCTGGGAGGACGAGGCAGCTAAGCTGATAAAGAGCTCTAGATATCTGCACAGTGGTCACCTGGAATCTTAGCTGGATTCCACCCTATGCACATACAAGGTGAGATTCTATGAGAAAACTACCCGAGAAAGAAAAACTACTGAGCAATCTATGAACTAAACACCTATCAAAAATTGTACTTGGTAGAGGTTCCAGCCCACGCTTGGAATAGGCTAATCTCACCCTAGTCTAAAGGACTACTCCAGACTTGTCCTAACTAAGCTGAAAAACCAAGCTTCAGAAAGATCAAAGTGCTTTTCAAGTAAATTAGCCACCTATCTTCTCACTGGAGAAGGGAATGGCAAACCACTTCAGTATTCTTGCCTTGAGAACCCCATGAACGGTATGAAAAGGCAAAAAGATAGGACACTGAAAGATGAACTCCCCAGGTTGGTAGGTGCCCAATACGTTACTGGAGATCAGTGGAGAAATAACTCCAGAAAAAATGAAGACATGGAGTTAAAGCAAAAACAACACTCATTTGTAGATGTGACTGGTGATAGAAGCAAAGTCCGATGCTATAAAGAGCAATATTGCATAGGAACCTGGAATGTTATGTCCATGAATCAAGGCAAATTGGAAGTGGTCAAACAGGGGATGACAAGAGTGAACGTTGACATTCTAGGAATCAGCGAACTAAAATGGACTGGAATGGATGAATTTAACTCAGATGACCATTATATCTACTACTGCGGGCAAGAATCCCTTCAAAGAAATGGAGAAGCCATCATAGTCAACAAAAGAATTTGAAATGCAGTACTTGGATGCAATCTCAAAAATGACAGAATGATCTCTGTTCATTTCCGAGGCAAACCATTCAATATCATGGTAATCCAAGTCTACACCTTGACCAGTAATGCTGAAGAAGCTGAAGTTGAACGGTTCTGTGAAGACCTACAAGACCTTCTGGAACTAACAGCCAAAAAAGATGTCCTTTTCATTATAGGGGACTGAAATGCAAAAGTAGGAAGTCAAGAAACACCTGGAGTAACAGGCAAATTTGGCCTTGAAGTACAGAATGAGGTGTAAGGCAAAGGCTAATAGAATTTTGCCAAGAGAACGCACTGGTCATAGCAAACACCCTTTTCCAACAACACAAGAGAAGACTCTACATATGGACATCACCAGATAGTCAATACCAAAATCAGATTGATTGTATTCTTTGCAGCCAAAGATAGAGAAGCTCTATACAGTCAGCAAAAACAAGACCGGGAGCTGACTGTGGCTCGGATCATGAGCTCCTTATTGCCAAATTCAGACTGAAATTAAAGAAAGTAGGGAAAACCACTAGATCATTCAGGTATGACATAAATAAAATCCCTTACGATTATTCAGTAGAAGTGAGAAATAGATTCAAGGGGTTAGATCTAATAGAAAGAGTAGATAGATCTGTAGACTGCTTAGATCTGATAGATAGAAGAACTATGGACAGAGGTTTGTGACATTATACAGGAGACAAGGGAGCAAGACCATCCCCGAGAAAAAGACATGCAAAAAAGCAAAATGGCTGTTTGAGGAGGCCTTACAAATAGCTGTGAAAAGATGAGAAGTGACAAGCAAAGGAGAAAAGGAAAGATATACCCATTTGAATGCAGAGTTCCAAAGAATAGCAAGGAGAGATAAGAAAACCTTCCTCAGTGATCAGTGCAAAGAAATAGAGGAAAACAATAGAATGGGAAAGACTAGAGATCTCTTCAAGAAAATTAGAGATACCAAGGGAACATTTCATCCAAAGATGGACTCAATAAAGGACAGAAATGGTATGGGCCTAATAGAAGCAGAAGATATTAAGAAGAGGGGCAAGAATACACAGAACTGTACAGAAAAGATCTTCACAACCCATATAATCACGAAGGTGTGATCATTCACCTAGAGCCAGACATCCTGGAATGTGAGGTCAAGTGGGCCTTAGAAAGCATCACTATGAACAAAGCTAGTGGAGGTGACGGTATTCCAGTGGAGCTATTTAAAATCCTGAAAGATGATGCTGTGAAAGTGCTGCACTCAATATGCCAGCAAATTTGGAAAACTCAGCAGTGGCCACAGGACTGGAAAAGGTCAGTTTTCATTCCAGTCCCTAAGAAAGGCAATGCCAAAGAATGCTCAAACTACCGCACAGTTGCACTCATCTCACATGCTAGTAAAGTAATGCTCAAAATTCTCCAAGCCAGGCTTCAGCAATACATGAACTGTGAACTTCCTGATGTTCAAGCTGGTTTCAGAAAAGGCAAAGGAACCAGAGATCAAATTGCCAACATCCACTGGATCATCGAAAAAGCAAGAGAGTTCCAGAAAAACATCTATTTCTGCTTTATTGACTATGCCAAAGCCTTTGACTGTGTGGATCACTACAAACTGTGGAAAATTCTGAAAGAGTTGGGAATACCAGACGACCTGACCTGCTTCTTGAGACATCTGTATGCAGGTCAGGAAGCAACAGTTAGAACTGGACATGGAACAACAAACTGGTTCCAAATCAGGAAAGGAGTACGTCAAGGCTGTATGTTGTCACCCTGCTTATTTAACTTCTATGCAGAGTACATCATGAGAAATGCTGGGCTGGAAGAAGCACAAGCTGGAATCAAGACTGCCAGGAGAAATATCAATAACTCAGATAGGCAGATGACACCACCCTTATGGCAGAAAGTGAAGAGGAACTAAAAAGCCTCTTGATGAAAGTGAAAGAGGAGAGGGGAAAAGTTGGCTTAAAGCTCAACATTCAAAAAACGGCATCCGGTCCCATTGGAGACAATGAGAGACTTCATTTTTTGGGCTCCAAAATCACTGCAGATGATGACTGCAGCCGTGAAATTAAAAAATGCTTACTCCTTGGAAGCAAAGCTGTGACCACCCTAGACAGCATATTAAAAAGCAGAGATATTACTTTGCCAACAGAGGTCTTTGTAGCCAAAACTATGGTTTTTCCAGTAGTTATTTATGGATGTGAGAGTTGGACTAAAAAGATAGCTGAGTGCCAAAGAATTGATGCTTTTGAACTGTGGTGTTGGAGAAGACTCTTGAGGGTCCCTTGGACTGCAAGGAGATCGAACCAGTCAATCGTAAAGGAAATCAGTCCTGAATGTTCATTGGAAGGACTGATGCTGAAGCTGAAACTCCAATACTTTGGGCATCTGATGCGAAGATTTATTTCACTGGAGATAACCCTGATGCTGGGAACGATTGAAGGTGGAAGGAGAAGGGGTGACAGAGGATGAGATGGCTGGATGGCACCACAGACTCAGTGGACATGAGTTTGAGTAAACTCTGGGAGTTGGTGATGGACAGGGAGGCGTGGCGTGCTGCAGTCCATGGTGTCACAAAGCGTTGGACACAACTGAGAGACTAAACTGAACTGAACTGATTAGAACGACGCTCAGTAGTGCTTGTTAAAAAAGGACACTGAATGTAGATACTCAGTGATTTCACATTTAGAATGTAAGACGTTCAGAAAACATTGCTGGATGACAGGAAGCTCAAGAAGTTGAAATATGTGATCCATGATCAGGATAAGAAAAACAACCAGATAGAAACAGACTAGAAATTACACGTATTAGCATACAAGGACTTTAAAATAACTATTACTAATATGTTTAAAAATTACTGAAAACAAAGAGAAGAGAACAGTGATTATAATGAAAGAATCAGTTATAATCCCCCTGTGAGGATTTAGCTAATAATGAACAAATAGATTTTCAAAGTTATGTGGAAATGTAAAGGACCTAGAACAGCCAAAAGAATTTTCAAGAAAGAACAAAAGCCAGAGGACTTAGCACTACCTGTATTTGAGACTTAACTATAAAGCTGCAGTCATCAAGATGGTATCATCCTGACCTCAGGATAGCTTTATTACAGGTTATGGAATGGAATAGAGAGTCCATATCCAAATGGTCTGTTAAATTTCAGAAAAGTCCAAAAGTAAGTTAAAGGACAGAAGAGAGGTCTGACAAATGAAAGGAAAAGTGAAAGTCACTCAGTTGTATGTGACTCTTTGCAACCCCATGGACTATACAGGCTGTGAAATTCTCCAGGCAAGAATACTGGATTGGGTAGCCTTTCCCTTCTCCAGGGGATCTTCCCAACCCAGGGATCGAACCCAGTTCTCCTGTATTGCAGGTGGATTTTTTACCAACTAAGCCACAAAAGAAGCCCAATAATACTGGAGTGGGTAGCCTTTCCCTTCTCCAGCATATCTTCCTGATCCAGGAATCAAATCGGCATCCTCTGCATTGCAGGCGGATTCTTTACCGATTGAGCTATCAGGGAAGGTCTGACAAATAGTACTGTAAAAAAAAAAAAAAAAAGAACCTCCACTTATACTGTTATGTGCTGTGTGCTCAGGCGCTTTAGTTGCTTCTGACTCTGTGACCCTATGGACTCTAGGCCACCAGGCTCCTCTGTCCATGGGATTCTTCAGGCAAGAATACTGGAGTTGGTTGCCATTTCCTCCTTCAGGGGATCTTACCAACCCGGGAACTGAACTCTCATCTGCCTGTGTCTCCTGCATTGCAGGTGGATTCTTTACCCACTGAGCCGCCTGGGAAGCCTGTTTATACCATTATACCTTATACAAAATTGATAATAAATCTGCATAAAGGTAAAACAGAAATTTCTAGATTGAAGCATAGAAATTTTTGTGACTTTGAAATAGAAAACAGTTTTCTTAGGACACAAAAATAGCCTGCCTCCCATCCTCCCCACCCAAAATTACAAGTTTGACTCTGTTAAATTAAGAACTTCTCATTAGATATAGTTAAGAAAATGTAAAAAAGAAGCCGCAGACTACGAGCAAAATGTCAGCAGTATGTATAAATAACAGAAGGCCTCTCCAGAATATAATAAGAACGCTTAAAGTGAAAGTGACAGTCATGTCCGATTCTTTGCAACCACATGGGCTACACAGTCCATGGAATTCTCCAGGCCAGAATACTGGAGTGGGTCCTTTCCCTTCTCCAGGAGATCTTCCCAACCCAGGGATTGAACCCAGGTCTTTTGCATTGCAGGCAGATTCTTTACCATCTGAGCCTCAGGGGAAGCCCAAGAACTCAATTAAAAAGAAACCCATAAACCTCAATTAAAAAATGGGCAAAAGCATTTGCCCATTTTTTTATTTTAAAAAAAATAAATAAATAGAAAATGGGCAAAAGCATTTGAAAAGACACTTGACAAAAGAAGATATTAAAAAATATTTTGTATTTTGAGATAGAGAAACTCTTTAATAAGGCATGAAATCGTTGACTACTAAAAATTGGTGTATTTCACTATATGAAAATTAAGAGTGAAGGACACCTTACAGTGAAGACAGTTATGAACTCTGAGACTATGTTAACAATACATGACATTGACAAAGAATTGTTTCCAAAAATAGAGAAGTAGTCCTCCTGCTTAGAACAGCTAATAAACCAACCTGACCTCAAAATATGAATATTAAAAAAGTGTTTATGTTTATTTATATTTGTATCTGCATATGTGTGTGTCTGTTTCAAGGCATTAGAGAAATAACAGGGCTCTGAAGAAGTGTGGGGACAGATCTTTGGGGAGAAAGAGCGCACTTAGGAGAGTGACCCTGACGCTTTGGGCTACCTTTTCTCTAGCTATATCTTCCAGTTCCTGGGTAGAAGTCTCCAGGTTCTTGAGGCTAATGATAAAAGTACTGTTTAGGGACTTTATGTTGGGATCGTGAATGAAGGAAGGGCTGCTCTCTAGAAGTAAAAGTGAATCAGAAAGTGTTCTACCTCCCCTCACAGGGGTTAGAGTTTCTCACCACATCTTCTTAATCTCTGACTGAATTAAGGTAATGGAGGATTACTAATGCACCGAGCCTCATTGCTTGCCAGAGGTGAAAATATTGATAGATCTTGAGAAAGATATCATTACTTGAAGCCTCAGATTATGTCTCTGATTTTCCATGTACATTGTCCAGCCCTGAGTTCAAAATAATCAGCATATTAACAAATAAGACAACATGGTAGAAGAGAGGGAAAAAATTATTTACCGAACATTAGTCATTCAGGATTAAATGACCGGGTCTCTCTTGGTGGTCTAGTGGTTAAGATACTACAGGGAGGATGGTTTTGATCCCTGGTCAAAGATCCCACATGCCTCATGGTATGGCATAGCCAAAATATAAGAAATAGAAATTTAAAAAGAAAGATAAACAACAGGTGTACACACTCAAAAAGGTTTAGCTGAGGTGTCAGACATGTTAACAACCTAAAGGTATCTGAATAATGAAATGATCAGACATAGATACAGACTTTATAGTATGTTCAAGTACATAAAAACAAAATTAAAAATTTCAGCAGAAAATTGGAAGTGAACAGAAGATCCTAATGGAAATTCTAGAACTGAAAAATATAACAACAGAAACCAAGAATTTGATGAACTTAGACCTGGATAGTATGTCCTAAGAAAAAGAGTAAACCGCTTAGAAACAAATGGGTAGAAAATACAGAAATGAGTTTCAGAGACATAGTGAAACATCAGAAAGGTCTGAAGTATGTGTAATTGATATCTCAGAAGGAGAAAGCCTGAGAGTGAAATAGAGACATGGTGGCTGAGAATTTCCCGCATAGGACAGAGAAAACCAAACAACAAATGTAGTAGACCCTGTTGTTAGTGCAGGACAGATCTTTCATGAAGAAAATTATACTTTACACAGTATTAGGAAAGCCTGAAGACTGAAGATACACTCTTAAAAACAACCAGTAAAAAGTCCAGTCACCTTCAAAGCAGCAGCAGTAAAAATGACAGCTCGTTTCTCATTGGAAACAGTTGAAACCAGAAGACAATGGAATGTGCTGAAACAGTAACTGCCATCCTAGAATGATGTACTGAGTGAAAATAGATAAAAGTACAATGAAGACAGTAACTAAGAGAACAAACATGGAGTTGTCAAGGGAGAAGGAAATTATAAAATGTGAGTGTAAATTTGGAATTGTGGCTTAAAATTTAAGTTGAATTCTCTATTACTGTCATTGCAGTTCACTTAACATGGTGCTTTTAGATGCCAGCAAATATTTAAATCTTTAGATTCAATAGCAGTGTTATTTTTTTAAACAAATACTTATTGAGTGTCTCCCATTTGCCTGTGAAGTGTGTGTTGCCAGCTAGCAGTATAGTAGGAAGCAAACGCAGAGATAGTTTCTTCTTTCCATAACTCATATTCTAGTGGTTGAAGTAATGGTGGTGGACTGGGCACAGAAAATAAATAACCACATGATTAACTGTGACGGACATGGGTGCATGGTTCTATGAGGTGTAAAATGGGTGATTTAACCTTTGCTAAGTCTGAAGAAAGAAGTTGACTAGATCAGGGAAGGCAGTATCACCATGTGCAAAATACTGTGAAGGGATACAGATGATGTGTTGCAGGATTGGAAAGAAGTTCTGTTTAGCTGTAGCAGAGAGAGCTAGAGTTGGGTAGTGCTGTAAGGTCTCTCTGTGAAGTAATATGAAATGAGACAAAACTGAACAGGTAAACAGAGTCTGTAGTGTTGACTAGGTGGTACGTATAAAGGGTTTATGATTTTATTCTTAGAGTGATAGGAAGTCATTAAAATACAGATGCAGATGGGTAATATTTTCAAAATCGTGTTTTGAAAAGATTGCAGTTTAAAGATCAGATTGAAGGTCAGCCATGGACAGAGATGGATTCCCATCACTTTCAGTGCAATACTCTAGGTAGTAAGTGATGGTGGCTTGGGCTAATGTGATGGACTAGAGGTAATGTGGGCAGATGCCCTAAGTACTTAGATGCTAAATTTGACACAGCCGGGTGATGGATTGGTAGAGGAAGATGTCAAAGTATTATAGACGACTGTAAGACTTGCTTTATGTGTATGTGTATACACACAGACAAACACACACACACACACACACGCATGATTACATATTAAATGGTATGTTTTGAAAATGTTTCAAAGTTAAAGAATTGTTTGAATAAATAAATCATCTATACAGTAGAATGTTACGAGACTGGAAGTGGTGTTTAGAAATTTTAAACAGTGTGAGGAAATAATAATAAAATGGAAAATGAAGTTGTTTAAAATGTATATGATTGATTATATAAATTATGATAGTGAAACATGCTAATGATCAGAAATAACTCTTTTGACATATAGACACCTCAAGAAGAACATGCTATTAATGGTCCAGAACTCCTGAGGAAAAAACGTACAACTGTAGCTGAAAAAAATACTTGTCAGCTTTATATTCAGACTGATCACCTGTTCTTTAAATATTACGGAACACGAGAAGCTGTGATTGCCCAGGTATCTATAATTTTGCTACTATTTTAGTTTTGATATTCTCATATTGTTTCATTATACCTATATTTTCCTCTAAAAGTTAAAGTTAGTGCATATCTTATTTTGGAAAAGTAAAGAGTATGTATTTTCAGTTGTGATGTGATAAAATATGTAAGATAAGAACACAAATAACTGAAAGACCAGTTAGGATATTTTAGTGTCATTCGAAAGAGAGATTTAAGAAAATGATTCCATGAAAAAGATGCTGGCACTGGAGCTTAGCTTTGAAAAGAGGGTTAGATTATCATTTGTGGTCTTAAAGGAGAGAAAGGTAGAAGAATCCTAATAAGAGTATTTAATTTCTATTCTGTATTCTCATTATACTTAGCACTCTGTGTGCTGTGTGCTTAGTTGCTCAGTTGTGTCTGATTTTTTGAGACCCCATGGACTGTAGCCCACTAGGCTGCTCTGTCCATGGGGATTCTCCAGGCAAGTATACTGGAGTGGGTTGCCATGCCCTCCTCCGAGGGATCTTCCCCACCTAGGGTTAGAACCCAGGTCCTCCCACATTGCAGACAGATTCTTTACTGTCTGAGAAGCCCACTCTATAGTTACACTGTTATCTGCATTTGTATCTTTTCAACCCTTCAGTTTAGTTCAGTTCAGTCGCTCAGTCGTGTACGACTCTTTGCAGCCCCATGGACTGCATGCAGCATGCCAGGCCTCCCTGTCCATCACCAACTCCCAGAGTTTACTCAAACTCACGTCCATTGAGTTGTGATGCCATCCAACCATCTCTCATCCTCTATCGTCCACTTCTCCTGCCTTCAATCTTTCCCAGCATCAGGGTCTTTTCAGATGAGTCAGCTCTTCGCACCAGGTGGCTAAAATATTGGAGTTTCAGCTTCAACATCAGTCCTTCCAATGAACACCTAGGACTGATTTCCTTTAGGATGGACTGATTGGATCTCCTTGCAGTCCAAGGGACTCTCAAGAGTCTTCTCCAACACCACAGTTCAAAAACATCAGTTCTTCGGTGCTCAGCTTTCTTTATAGTCCAGCTCTCACATCCATACATGACTACTGGAAAAACCCTTATTAAAGTATAAATGTTTTGGAGATGCTCTTCAAAATATCCTTCATTTTGAAGGTATCCATTGAGTTTGATTAATGTGTTTTGAGTCCAGGG
This sequence comes from Ovis aries, assembly GCF_016772045.2. Classification (NCBI taxonomy): domain Eukaryota; kingdom Metazoa; phylum Chordata; class Mammalia; order Artiodactyla; family Bovidae; genus Ovis; species Ovis aries. Next base: position 49,772,418 of record NC_056060.1, read on the forward strand.
ATTTGAGACTGAGATGGTGGAGGTGTCATTAGTACAAATGGTGAACTTGTTTTGTTGGTGGTAATGAACTTACTTTTAGACATGTTTTAAAAACCCATGTACATGATTGTCCCTTTAGGGTATTGAAAATATAGAATTGGAGCATGGGAGTAGTTAGCCTTGAGCTTTCTGCATGGAGTTTAAGGGTTTAAGAGATAGTTAAAACAAGGAAAGAGAATGAAAGGGAGAGAATGAAATCAAAAGGGAAGGAACTGGGAGATAAAATCTCTTTATAGTGAATAGGATGAGGAGGAGAAAACTATGGGCTAAAATGTAATAGTTAAAGAGGTAGGAGATGAAGTAGGATCAATCAAGGAATAAGAAAAGTTTCAAATTAAATGCATAGCCAGTATTCTCATATTTGGAGATATCAGAGAGAATGACTTCAGTGTGTTAATTAACTTGATGGGAGGGATCCTTTCCCAATGTGTGTGTTTGTTAAATTGTCATGATGTACACTTTAAATATCTTATGTTTAATTTGTCGATTATACCTCAGTGAAAAAGACCCTGATGCTGGGAAAGTTTGAAGGCAGGAAGAGAAGGGGATGACAGAAGATGAGATGGTTGGATGCCATCACTGATTAAATGGACATGAGTTTGAGCAGGCTTCAGGAGATAGTGAAGGGCAGGGAAGCCTGGCATTGGATGGTTGGATGGCATCACCAACTCAGTGGATATGAGTTTGAGCAATATCTGGGAGTTGATGATGGACAGGGAAGTGTGGTATGCTGCAGTCCATGGGGTAACAAAGAGTTGGATATGCCTGAGCAACTGAGCTGCCTGACTGATCTGAATGCTGAAAAAAAGAAAGAATGATTATAAATATTAGTTGACTTAGTTATCAGAAGATTGTTGATATGCTTTAAGCGAGCTTTCAGTAAAGTTATGAGGGTGAAAACATTGTGAACAATAAGGAATTGGTTGGCAGGAACAGTTAGAGTTTCAAGAGACGTGAAAAACCAGAAATATGGTGGCATAAGAATAAGGAAATGGCAACCCACTCCAGTACTCTTGCCTGGAAAATCCCATGGATGGAGGAGCCTGGTAGGCTACAGTCCATGGGGTCACAAAGAGTCAGACACGACTGAGCGACTTCTCTTCACAAGAATAACATGGAATATTTGAGTGAAAGGGGGACACACGAGAAGTTGGTCAGAAGAGGAAAATGATCCAGTAGAGAAGCAGTGTAAGATATGAAAAAGAAAAATTGATGTAAGACAATGTTCTTGAAGATCCAGTAAGGATTGGGGTTAAGAATATAAGAAAGTTACTCCATAAGGAAGAGATAACCATTTGAGGAAGATAGAAATGAATAAAGACAGAAAAGTTTGAAGGTTAAGAAAGCAGGAACTCAAGATGAACTCTCAGTAAACTAAGATATCTAATTAGTCATCTGTGGAGAAATGTTTGAACCTCCAATGTTTGGGGTGGAGAAAACAGAGTATTGGATAAGGGATCACTAAACCAAGCTGAGTGTAGGTAGCACAGATTTATAATGGACTTTACCAGCAGTGTTATGATGTTCTTTATCAATGTGTGGCAAACTGGGCTACTTTTTAAATTGTTAATGCTTCTACTTGGCTGTTCTATGTTTATATAATTTCTTTGAAAATAGTTTTGAAACTATATATTCATGCATATTTTCACATAAGTGGTAGCAGGAGTGCTTTTTGTAAATGAAGATGGGAAGGTTCATGTGTAGTGATTTAGAAGCCAGAGAGTTAAGTTGGGAGTCAGCTAGGTAAAAAGAGGATCTTTCTGTCACTCTGCTTGTCTCTCTCAATTTTAGCAAAATCTAAATGTGTATTATTTATATTTGTATTACTTCCTTCCCTTTCTCCCCCCTCTAAAATAAATCTCTATAATTTTATAGGGACCGTCTCAGTTTTGTTTACCACTATACCTCCAGCACCTAAAACAGTGTCTTTGATGTTATTTAGTTGCTAAGTCATCTTTGATACTTTTTCGACCCCATGGGCTATAGCCTGCCTGGCTCCTCCATCCATGGGATTTCCCAGGCAAGAATACTGGAATGGGTTGCCATTTCCTTCTCCAGGGGATCTTCCCAACCTAGGGACCAAATCTGTGTCTCTTGCATTGGCAAGTGGGTTCTTTACCACTGAGTCACTAGGGAAGCCCAGTGCCTACTACATAGTAAGTGGTGGACAAAACTTACAGAATGTGTACCAGTGCAGCAGTGGAAAGACCGAGTCAGAGAATGACTGAGTGCTCTGATAACTAACAGGGAGATATTCACAGAATATGTTTGAATTGAGTCTAAGGAGTAAAACCTTAGGTATAAGGCAGCAGCATGTGAAAAGCCATGGAAGTATGACATTGCAGGATAAACTGAGAAACAGTTTTATATGACTGAGGCAAGAGTGCATGTTTGGTTTTGGCCAGAGAAAAGTCTGGAGAGTCATTCAGTTTCTCTTCGCAGTTCCAGCTCACTAATCTTTTTCATCCTTTCATCTAGTATATGATATTGACATTTTAAAGTTTGAATGTGGTAGAATATGAATAATTCTTGATTTGAAAAATGGAAATTCACAGTCTTTTTCACATTTCAACATTGCCCCTAAAATGTTTTTCTTTTTTTAAAAAATCAATAGATATCCAGTCATGTTAAAGCAATTGATACAATTTACCAGACAACAGACTTCTCTGGAATCCGTAACATCAGTTTCATGGTGAAACGCATAAGAGTAAGTAAGGAATTTCAATAGTTAACATTAAAAAAGAGAAACAATAAGGATCATGTTTACGAAATGAAAATGCTTGCTTTTTATTTCATCTTTATGCATTAAATAATTTAAATTGTATTTACTAATACAGGTTATCTTTACTCTAGGGTTGTACATGAACACAGAGGGGATACCTGGACTTATGATTTAAGAATGAAATCTATAGAGCTTTAATCTGAACTGTAGAAGAAGTATGGTAGAAAGTACTGTTTTCTATTTGTCTGATTAACATACTAGTTATAAAGTGCTCTAGTAACTAGAGATTCGGTACTTGACATTTCCACCAGTTTCTGTAGATTTTCCTTATAGAGTATATTTCAGAATGTGTCCCATTTGATGCTCCAGTGGAGGGAAGGATAGATACAGTGGTTACGTAAAATTGGAAGTTGGAGAAACACTTTATTCTATTTCCTCTTGAAATTTAACAGTGCACATTAATGTATTCCACGTTCTGAGAAATCCTTTGGGAGAGAAATACATACATTTCTAAGCTCATTTAGCCTTTTTTGTATTAACATCATCTGAGACTCCAAAGAATTACAGTACACATTGTGAGAAATGCTGATTCTTAGTTTTAATGTTATAAATTGTTAATAAGTAAATACTCAATTATTAACAAAATTGGACTGTTTCAAATGTTTTCTAAATATGAATTCTTTCAAAGTATATAGCTTTTAGGAATCTGAGTTTATAAGCTAGATAACCCATGTTTTAAAAGTCATCATTTTACAAAAATACTTTCCACAGAACTTCTTTATTTTTAATACAAATTTTAATGGTTTTAATTTTTTTCAAATTATGTATTTATTTATTTTTGGCCTCACTAGGCAGCTTGCAGGATCTTAGTTCCCCAGCCAGGGATTGAACCCTAGCCCTCTTAGTGAAAGCACTGAGTTTTGACCACTGGATCTCCAGGGAATTTCCCATAGACAGTTCTTTATATTTCTTAAAATATGGCTGACTAGATTATAGTTTCAGTATATATGTGTAATATATTTTTTAAAATACCTGAAAGTGGTCTTTACTTTTAAAAGTGACATGATTAAATACTACATTGAGTCTTAAGGTGAAATATGGTTTGTAGATAGATAAAGAACCGTAATCAGTTGGTTTCATGTATTTTGAGAGTGATGTAAACATTTAAATGAGCAAATAAAAATGATAAGTGGTATAAGTATTGCTGTTTAGTAGACAGAGGAATAAAATGCAAAATAGTGAAAAATAGAGAACACCTTAAGAAGTTTTAGTAGGGTACATTTTTTTGAGTAAAATAATTTGCATTATGAAGAAACACATGTATATAAAAGGGTAATGTGGCAGTTGGTTGTTTTTCTGGCCTGTAATCAAGATGAAAACTTTAGTTTAAAATCTCATCAGTTGAAGTTTGTGACCCATTAAATAACTTGAAATTTATATTTTGTAAGCACATATTTAAATATTCATCATCCCATTTTTAATATAGGTAACTAAAATTTAGATGCAGTTTTTATTTATAGCCATTATTATAGAAGTATCAGAATTTCATTTCTGTGTTTTGTGGGGAAAAGCAATGTAGCATGTCTCTAAGCATGAGCTACTTACAATACTTAGTATTCTTGTTTCAGGATTTGTGTGTGTGTGTTGTTATATGACCATAACTGATTGTTTTTGATTAATTGTTAATGGATAAACCAAATATTCTCATATCTGTCCTTGGGCAGTTACCCTCAAGGGGTTTCTGCCATCCTGTTTATAAACCCCTTGATTTTACTGAAAGATGTGGATCATAAAAAGACCTGTAGTTTTTGTTTTATTGACTGTAATAGCCTTACCTTATCACTGATATATTTAGTAGACTGAGATTTGCCTTCTAAGCAACGTTTATTCTCATATATATTCCTTTTTATTCCCTATCAACTGTCTTATATGTAGTTCTCTTACTTGGAGAAAACCAAATTGTTCTAGGACTTCAAAAGATAGGCAGAGGTCTCTGAAAAGAAGTAATGACTCATAAATAAAAGCTTTTGTTTTGGTGAATTTTGGTATCAGAATTGATTATTTTTCATGTTGTGTAAGAAAAAGCTGCCCCAAGAGTAGATAGTAGATAAAGTGTTGAAGGAAACATTCTGGAGGAACTCAGCTTGAAACAGAGAAACAAATGGGCAAAGAAAAAAAAATTATTACACAGGGAAAAAAATTGAACTTGAAGTTAGTTGGGCTTGATTCATGATTTTCTAGGCAAGTAGAACCAGGAATATGATTTGTCTGCTGAATTGACAGTCTTGGATTTAATATCCATTTTATGTTCTGCTAATTAGGTGAAATATAGGGTTTTATATCCTTTACTTATCACCATATGTAGGAGATCAGCACTAAGGGAGACTGATCAGATGATTAAATTTGAGAAACTGTACTTCCTTATTAGAAATTTTGAAAGCAGAACTTGTTTTTTCATCCCACGTGTTCAGGAAAGGGGTGAAAATTTTCTCAGAAATGTAACATACTCAGTTTTAATTCCTCTACCTTGTCTTTCCATTTTTTTTTTGATCAGCTATGGGGTGGAGGAAGTGGGAATAATTGTAGAAGCATTAATTTAGCCCCAACTTTCTTGGGCCCCAAGTATATTGTCCAGCTTGGTCAAATTTTTCTAATTCTTCAGATATCCTTATGGCTACTTAAAAAAAAAATTGACTAAGTAGTGGATACTACTTCTACTAAAGCTCTGCTAACATTAGCTGCTCATTAAAATCATTGTTTTGTGGGTTTTAGATCAACACAACTGCTGATGAGAAGGACCCTACAAATCCATTCCGTTTTCCAAATATTGGTGTGGAGAAGTTTCTGGAGCTGAATTCTGAGCAGAATCATGATGACTACTGTTTGGCCTACGTTTTCACAGATCGAGATTTTGATGATGGTGTCCTTGGTCTGGCGTGGGTTGGAGCACCTTCAGGTAGTTTATCTAGATATGTCTTGACTTACTACTTGGAATGAAAAGCAGTTTCATGATGGATTGAATTTTACAAAGTATAGGAGAAAATGATGCCCATGCAGTATTTTCATTTGTACAGTTCAGGTTAGATAAAATTCATAAGCATAATGTAAATGGAAAAATAGATGAAGCAGCTTTTTATTTTGAAATGAATTACATGAGTACTAACAGGCAGATATCCTGACATTTGGTATTGTACATTCAGTGGCTAAAATAAATAATTTTATGGGGAAAAGTGGTACTTATTTCTGAAACTGAAAAGCAGAATGCTAATTGTTCCACAAAAGTTAATGTAATTAATTAATGGGATGGGGGTAGGGGAGAGGTTCTTAGAGTCAACAAGGGAAAATTATGTTCTTGCTTTTGTTCTGCAGTGAGATAAAATGCAGAGAAATCCTGCTCAAGAACAGCAGGTGGGAAGAAAAAGAGACTACCTTTACTATCATCATTTTATTTCTAGCCTTTATTTTAACAAAAGTCAAGTATTGCCTGAAAAGAGATGAGAGCAGGCCCCAGGATCCTTAGCTCCATTGGCTTGACTGCATGGACCCACGTTCTGCTGGTGTCTGCTTAGCCATGAAAGCCACTATCATTTAGAAAGCTGGAGTAGGATAATCTCCTTTCCACTGCAGTCCAACGGGGATCTGTCATTTACAGCATAATAGGTTCAGTAGCCTATTTAGAGAAATACAGATTTATTAAGTGAAAGATAAGTAGAAAGAATCCCTGACTCTTTGAATATAAATTTGCCATATAGGATTTGATCAGTAGTCTGTCATCTTCTGAGCTGTAAACAGCAGTTTCTCCTTCTGACATGTCTTTTTAAAAGAATCAACTTAAACTTCATATGGGGTAAGACAGGCTCTTCTGTTCTTAATTTATCCTTTGATTTTTTATGCATATTTTAACATCTTTAGTACTATAGTTTTCCTCTTATATATTTTGCTCTTTTTTAAAAGCCTGCAGTGAATATCCTTTTTACAGGTTCCAAAGCTTTTGTTTCTCTGCCACATTTTGAAGTGTACTCAAGCCCTGCTGTCATTAAAATACATGTTTATGTCATAGGCTGCATGTATTATATAATACAGTATTTTTGGATATTTGTCCCTTAAAGTGATCTGTGCTGGTTTTGTGTTACTTGCATTGTCAGTAGATTGTATGTTTCACTCTTTCCTGTGATAATTCACATATTTTATTACTTGTATATGCTGAAATTTCTTTTTCCCTGCTTGGGAAAAAGATTAGTTGGATAATTTTATCACGATGTTTATAATCCCTTCTCCTTATTCATCAGTAGGTACTATAGAAACTCAAGGATTCATTTTGTTTTTCTTTATATATTGTGGTTAATATAGTGTTTCTTTAACTGTGCTCCATGGACTAGCAGCATCCATATTACCTGGGAGCTTGTTAGGAATGTAAATTTATGGGCCTCACTCAGGTCTACTGTGTCAGAAACTCCGGGTGGTGTGGAGCCCATCAGTCTTTGTCTGAAGAAGCCCTCCAGGTGATTCTGATACATTCTAAAGTTTGAAAACCAGCATATTAATATTTTTGCTCACAAAATGTCCTGGGCAAATGATTAGATGATCTCAGACTAAAAACTTCCTGCCATTTTGTATTTTCAACTCCAAACTGTTGTTCATTAAGAATGTAACGGTTCTGTGAGAGCTTGGTCAAGTTTTTCTGAATATTCAGATATCTGTATGTCTACTTAAAAAAAACAAAACTATATATTTAGAACAGTTTTAAATTTATACAAAAATTGAGCAAATAGTATAGAGTTTCATCTCCCCTTCCTTTCTGTTTTATAACAGCTTACATTAGTATGATACACTTGTTACACTTAATGAACCAGTATTACATGGTGCATTATTATTAACATTAATGATTACATTATTGTAATAATAGGTACATTATTGTTATCTAAAATCATCCCGTAGTTTATTCAGATTTCTTATTCGTCAGGTCCTTTTCCCATCCCCGGATCTTGTCCAGGATACAACCATACACTTGTCATTTCTCTTCAGTCTCCTCCTAGCTGTGATGAGTTTTCAGACTTTTCTTATTTTTTATAACCTTGACAGTTTTGAGGTGTATTGGTCAGGGATATTGTTGGATGTCCCTCTGTCATAGTCTGTTTGATGTTTTTCTCATGATTGAACTAGGGTTTGGGGGACAGTTAGTTTTCTGTCTAGTTTGTGATATCTGGACCACTTAATTTATGAAGTACTATGTATTTTATTGAAGTGACAGTAGGTAGAGTTCTGGTTTGAGAATGCTAGGCCACATTACTTGTATTTTTGTTGTTGTTCTTCATCTGATGCCTTCTTCCTTTAATCTGTGTTAAAATCCCAACTCCAACTCTCACAAGCCTTTTTCTAGGCGCTTCTGGGGGAACAGCTAGACAGGGCCGGAAGAATGGGGCCAGAGTGGGAAAGAGAAGGGGTCTTTGTTCCTTTGACACAACTTTTTCTAAAATAGGATACCTGCCCTGACAGCTTTCTTCTTCATTTCCCTTTGCCCTTAGACTGCCTCAACTGAGTTTATTTGGTTTGCATTTTGTTTTTATAAGCAACTTCATGTATTTGCTCTTACTAATTAATTCAGTTCCCTTGTGATGTATAGGTGTTATTTCCTCCATTATACAGATGAGGAAAGTTGGGTTACAACCCAGTACCGCAAAGAACCTAGAATCTGGACCTTTTGGCTCCACGTTTTGTGCATTTGGTAGTTATTTCACTCGGTATTATTATAATGTAACATCCTGCTTTTATCTCTAAGACATTTCCAAGAAGAAGTTGAAATGTTTCCTGAATCTAAGTAGAGATGGAATCTGTTTCCTTCTTTCTTAAGAGAGAGGAGTCATGCGTGCATGCCAAGTCGTTCAGTCGTGTCTGACTAGAATTTAGGCATCGTTTTGGGTAATTGTCGTGAGATAAAGAGCTCTGGATTGGGAGCTAGTGTACTGGGTCCTTGTCTGTTCTGTCTCTGTAAATTCAGGTAAATCATGTTGTTTCAGCTTGTTTATTTTTCATTGTAATTTCTTCCGTCTTTGCCCTTCCTTTGTGACTTAATATTTCTGTATGCAAATCTTAGTAATGCTAGTTTTAGCCTAATTTTTTGCAATAGTATTTTATAGCTGATCTGTTCAGCTGGTGGTCTCTTGCTTTTCTTAACCTTTTTCACTTTTATTTGACCTCATTAATTTCTATTGTATTATTTAGCTTAATTTCATTTAATTCTGCAGCTGTTTCACTATTCAAATATAGAGTAGTGAAAAGAATTTTGTTGTGATACTGTTGTGTTAATTTTCACAGGATAGTTACTCAAATTACTAGCTGTAGTCCTCTTCATTGACTCAGTTAAGGTGGAAAAAACAATGAGAGTTGAAACATTCCAATAATGTTTCTTGTGTTTCAGTCTTTTTTTATGTTACTTTTTATTTGTTTTCTTAAAATTTCTTATTGTGGTTGGGTTCTGCCTTCAGTTTCCTTTTAGTGAGAAAAACAGTTCTTCCTGCCCTAACTCCATAATAAATAGAACAGCTCATAAACTGGGCTAACTTGGAGGTTTCCATGTGAAATCATACAGGACTTAGAAAGGAGTGCTAGAAAGGGAGGAGTCTGGTCTCCAAAACAAAGTTAGTCTTGAATAAGAAACTGGAAATATTAAACTTCTCTGTTTATAAGCAAAGTTTTGTGATAAGCAGGTAGCAGCCTTTTATTTAGAGACTGAAATGTCAGTTCCTTCACAAAGTAAATTCTTTATATTAGATAGCCCTTTTTTGTACTTAATTTGCTACACCCTTCTAACGTGATTTTTGAGGGGGTCTTTGTTTTATTTAGGCATATTCTGCTCATCTGTTACCCACCTTACTGTTACCAGTTAACCCAGTGAACATAGTCTCAGTTTGCCAGGTCACTGAAGGCCAACTGTGAAGTTCATCTGCAGAGCCAGTCCTGAACCCCTGAGTATTTCTCTCACCATTTATGAAGAACATTTTGGGGGACATTTCATTTGGTAGAGATCTTCTTTTCTGTTTTTCTTGTTTAGAACCTGTCTGGCAGTATACTAATTTCTGCTTCAGAATTACTGCTCAGATTAATGTTGAATGGTCAGCATGCTACTATTGTTGTAGATGTTTAGGGCTGCTCACACCAAAACTGTATTTATGGATTCTTTCAGGGTATTAAATTTACCCTTGTAGGTTTTATAATTTTTTTCTTTTGGGGAATTGTTTTAACAAGTTTAGGACCGATATTCTGTGACTAGCCCTCAGACTATCTTGTAGATAGAAAAATGTTTCTGTTTCTTTGTTGGTCTTTGAGTTATCCGTCCATCATTGTTATTCGTAATTTGTATTTTTCAGTGATGACTGTATGTAGTAAACTTTTAAATTTACAGTGTAAAGCAATTACTGAACTTGAGTTATGACTTAGCTGTAGGTATTTATAACATTAATTGAGTTCTGGCATATCAAAAATTGTTGCAGTATTTAAAAAGTTAAATCACAACTAATAAAGTTAGACATAGTATTGTATTTTTTTCTGTACAACTGAATTATTCTAACATATGCTGTTAGTCTGTAAAAATAGCAAGCTTTGCAGATAAGCAGTAGTTATTGAAACCAAAAGCAGTTAAACATATTAAACTAGATATGAATTTAAAAGACTGTATTTCAGAAGACTACACTCAAATTTATGCATTATCTTTCCTTAAATTAGATAGACCTCAAAAATATAGGAAGTGCATTATTGGAGTTTTTAATATGTACTGTTACTTTTTTTTTTGACTGATAAAGATTTGCAGTGTGGAACCTTCTATGCTTAATTCAAGTCTGACAGTACAGCACTGGACCAATTTGCATATGACACATCTTCGATAAGGCAGGATATTAATTTGCTACTTATTTAAAACTGTAATATAGAGACTGTAATTATTACATACAGAATGCTTATTTATATCTTTTTTAGTTTCTAGAATAGTGATATAGTCCTTGGAACTCCAAAAGTAGATTAAGAGAATATATTAAATATTTGTAAGTCATTTGCTGTTATCTTTCTATTCAGTTTTCTGTGTAGAAAACGTAGTAAATATTAAATATAAAGGTTCTCAATCCTTTGCCCTTTAAAATCTGCATTATGACTTAGTCTTTCCGTTTAGTTTTCTGTGAAAGCACATTATCATTTCAGTTTCTCGAATTGTGTCATAATAGTCATTAAATTTATGATATGTTTTCCTGTACTTTCTAATATTAAAAGGAACAAGGCAACAGTTGTAGCCTCTTGCTATTCTTGCATTTTTTTTTTGAACTTTTTATTTTGTATTTAGGTATAACCGATTAACAATGTTGTGATAGTTTCAGGTGGACAGTGAAGGGACTCAGCTGTGCATATACATATATCCATTCTCTCCCAAACCCCCTTCCCATCCAGGCTGTCACATTCAAGCTTCTTATTGGTTATCCATTTTAAATATAGCATATCTTGCACATCTTTTTTGAATTGCTTTCCTATTATATACTTTATCAGAGGTTATAAATGTTAGGCTTTTAAAAATGTAATTTGGTTGTAGCTGTGTGTGTAGAAAGTTAATTTGAAATAATTAGATCATTTATCAGAATATCCTAATCCATTTGATTGTATTTTAATGAAAAAATGCAAATAATCTCTTAAAATGTGAATGTAAACCAAAGTACTTCTCCCTGAAAGTCTTGAGTAGTTATTTAAAATACTGTGATTGTCTTGGTGCAGTGTATATAAAAACAAGGATTTTCTAATTTGCTGATGTTCTTTTTTTTAATTTCTAAAATTAACTGCATTTAGATGTGAAAACACTTTCATGTTGGTATTAAGCTCTGAAGTTTAGGAACTGTAAATGAACAGATGAACTACAAAATGGTTTCGTATGTATCATACAAGTGAAAAATGAAGACTAAAATTTGAAAATATCTTCAAGACATGTTGGAAAATCATAATTGAGTTTTTTGAACCTATTTTGGAAAAAAATTCAAACTTGCCAAAAAGTTGCAAGAATAGTGTAGTGAACTCCTGATAAATTAATCAGTTAACATGTTACCACATTTGCTTTTTCTCCCTTCCCACTTTCTGTCCTTCATTCCTTTTTTCTTTTACCCACTTGACATTTTTTGAGTGTTATTGAGATATAATTGACAAATAAAATTATAAGATATTTAAAGTGTACAATGTGATTTGATATTTGTATGCATTGTGAATGCATGATTCCCCCCACCAAGTTTAATACATCTGTCACCCCACATATTTACATGTGTGTGTGTGTGAGAATGTTTAACTTCTCTTCTCTTAGCAAATTTAATTTATATAATACCATGTTTTCAGCTATAGTCATCATGTGTCACACATTAGATCCTCGGACTTGATTCATCTTACAACTTGAAGTTTGTACCTTTGTCAGCCTATTTCCTCCACATCCTAGCCGCCACTACTTTTTCCTTTTTAAAGAGTATATAGTGCGTTGTCTTTTAGGACATGAATCACATACTCCTGTCCATCACTGTTATTATTTGTAGAAGTGACTTTCTTAGCATCTCCTTGAGCATAGTTTGTCAGCTTTCATTTAACTTAAATATAAGTTTTCTTCTTGAAAAATGAAAAAGACCCAGTGTAAATGTTGAAATATTTAAGTTTAACAGAATCTTAAATATTTGTTTAGCTAAATTAAGAGGAGTAAAAATTTGGAGACATTTTGGTTATGAAGAGGAACATTTTATAAGGGGTTTGTATTCAATCCTGAGAATTTATTTGTGCCATTAAAACTTATTTGAATGATTTTCTAATCGTGGACCAAAGAAACTTTTTAGAACTTGACATATGTATGTACCAAATTTGGACTCAAAATACATATAAAATGTTTCAAATTAATATGGCATATATTAGAGAATTATTTGGAGGGGGGAAGATGCTAATTTTAGCCATTTTTTGTTTTGACTTAGGAAGCTCTGGAGGAATATGTGAAAAAAGTAAGCTCTATTCAGATGGTAAGAAGAAGTCTTTAAACACTGGAATTATTACTGTTCAGAACTATGGGTCTCATGTACCCCCCAAAGTCTCTCACATTACGTTTGCTCATGAAGTTGGACATAACTTTGGATCTCCAGTAAGTATTGCTTAATTATTAGGTGTTTTTAGATTGCTGGTCTTTCATGTTGTGTAATTTTTGTTGATACTGTTTACAGTGAAAACAAGTCCACGAGAATGCTTAGTTTTTATATGTCAAAACACAGTAATGTACTTGACCGTAGTCCTAAAAAGGAGGAAAATAGAATGCTTGTAATTAAAATAAGAAAATAAGCACAACAGTGCCAGAATTACATGAAGGCAGGAATTTTGTCTCTTTCATTCACTCCTGACCTTGAAACAGTGCCTGATACAAGATTCATTCAAATATTTATTGAGTGAGAATCACTTTTCATTGTTTAAAGTTTCCATTGTTTGAATGTTAGCAAATTGTGGATTTTTTGCTTGGTTTCTATTAAAGCATTATTGGGGTTTACTAGATTTGTCTTTTTCTACTTAGACTGTTATTTTAAAATCTTTCAGTATTAAAACTTGATAACATGTGTAAAAGTAGAGAAAAATAGTACAACAATCTTATGCTCATCATACAGGACAGAGGTCAACAAACATTTTCTGTAAAGGGTCTACTAATAAACTAGGTTTGTGGGGCAACATTTGGTCTCTGTTGCATATTTTTCTTTATTTTGTTATTGTTTACGATCTTTTAAACTTGGAAAAACTATTCTTAACTTAGGCCATATGAAAACAGGCTGTGGGCTGCTATTTGCCGACCTCTGATTCCAGTTCAGCAATCATCAAGATTTTGCCACATCTTTCTGTGTTTCCTTTTCTTTGTGAGGTGTTAGAAACAAAGTCATTCACCCTTCCATATTTCAGTGTGCATTTCTTAAAAAATGAGACATTTTCTTCCATGACCACAATGTGGTTATGATACCTGACAAAATGAGTGATTCTTTGGTATTATTTAATACCCTGGGGCTTCCCTGGTGGTTCGGAAGGTAGAGAATCTGCCTGCAATGGGGGAGACCTGGGTTTGATCCCTGGGTCAGGAAGATTCCCTGGAGAAGGGAATGTCTACTCACTTCAGTATTCTTGCTTGGAGAATTCCATGGGCAGAGGAGCCTGGTGGGCTACAAAGAGTCAGACACGACTGAGAGACTAACACTTTTACTTTCACTTTTTCAATATATGGTCTATTGTATTGATTTTAAAGTGAACTGAAGATTAATATACATGGAAGTACAAAATACTGAAAGGTATTCTGTTTGTGATTTTGGTGGGGCTTATTAAAATTACAAGTTTGGGAAATTTTCATTTGAAAACTGTATAAATTCACTTGTACTTACCACTTGTGAAAATGGGAATTTTTAAGTTTAGAAAAAAATTGAATTCTAATAGCTTAAAATTCTCAAGCTCTTACTTAATGTTTCCACAGTTATTAAAATGTAAGTGTCCTCTCACTAAGTTGCAAGTCTTTCTTTTCTAATTCCAATCAGGAATGGATGGATAAAGTATTTAAAGTACGTCTAATCTCTCTACCTCTTGGCTGCTTTTGTGATTTGTTCTTAAAAAAGAGTAATTGAAATTTTAAAGATGAGCAGAGAACTCTTTCTCATGGTTAACTTGTATTTTCAAGGTCAGTTAAATGTCCTCTACTCTCCCAGTCAACTTCATCTAACCCTTACCAGGGGAATTTTAGTGTCTTTCCAACTACTCTTCAGTTTGTTAGTCTAGGACCTCTCAACCTCTCAAAGTCTAATGTGCATACAAATTACTGAGGATCTCACATATAGCTTCCGTTTTAGTGGGCCTTTGGTGGGTCTTAGTGTCTGTGTTTCTAAGACTCCCATGTGATGCTGCTGCTGCTGATCTGTGGATCACACTTGGAGTAGGATATACAGTACATTCTCTTTGCACTTCCCATCTAATTTGTCTTCTGATTGGTTTGCCAGAGAGGTGTTTTTTAATACATTGATGTAATATTACTTATTACTTATTGTTGAATGTATAAATTGGTTCACATTTTTTTTGCTTACCTTGTTATCTTTTCCTGTCATACCAGGCTACTTCTAGTGATTCTGTCATCCTCAAATACACCTCATTCCTTTGTGTATATTGTTCATGATACTATATATAGAGTACACATGATACTATACTGTAGATAGCAGGTGCTTAGTAAATTTGTTTTCAGTAATTTAATATTGAGATCGGCCAGACCATGAACTCCTGAGCCTGTCTTCTTTGACATTTTTGTCTAAAATCTGTCTTTTATGTCTTCTGTCATATATCTGTACTATGTCAATGTTACTTTCTGTCCGAGTGGTACACTGTATTGCATATATTTATTTATGTGAAAGTCACTTAGTCCTGTCTCTTTGTGACCCCATGGACTGTAACCCTCCAGGCTCCTTTGTTCATGGAATTCTCCGGGTCAGAATACGGTAACACGTAGCTGTTGCCTTCTCTAGGAGATCTTTCCAACCTAGGGATTGAACTCAGGTCTTGCACATTGCAGGCAGATTCTTTACAATCTGAACCACAAGGGAATCTATCCTAAATGTTCACACACCTGTTGTTAACCAGTTTATAAACATTGTTGTTGGAAATTGCAATCAAGAGGCGAGTTCCTGTCTCCCAGTATGAAAGTCTTTATGTATTTACTCTCAGCAGATTAATCTTTGTCTAGGTATGTGCGTGCTAAGTCACTTCAGTTGTGTCTGACTCTTTGCGACCCTATGGACTGTAGCCCACCAGACTTCTCTGTCCATGGGATTTTCCAGGGAAGAATACTGAAGTGAGTTGCCGTTTCCTCCTCCAGGGGATCTTCCCAACCCAGGGATCAAACCCATGTCTCTTATGTCTCCTCCACTGGCCACGCAGGTTCTTTACCACTAGCCCACCTGGGAAGCCCTTGTCTAGGTATAGTTCTAGTCATTCTGATCATGTCACTTCTGCTTACAACCCTATATCCAATACCAGTTGATATTGCTAATACAGTTTCCTTAACTTAGTATTTATAGGGTTTTCCATAATTTGGGGCTAAGTATGTTTCCTGTGTTATTTCCTCTTCCCTGTCAAATTAAATCATTTAAAAATGTGTACTTCTGCCAAGAAGCCAATTCCTTCCCATCTCTGCCTGTTGAAATCTTGATCCATGTTGCTATATAATATAAATTAATATGGCCCTTTTGTTAGGCAGTTTGGCAGTATGTATCAACATCTTTAAAGTGTTTGACCTTTTAATGCAGTAACTCTACCTTTGGGAACCCAACTAAAAGAAGTAATTGCAGAATGTGTCAAAGATTCATGTGAATTAAAAATTAAAAAAAAAAAAGGTATCTATTGCAATTAGACCTTCACTGATTTTTTTTCTTCTTTATGAGACAGTGGCCCCTAAAAGAGCAAATTATCTTTCCTTTTCACAGGCTAAAATAATGGTAAGGTCTAGTCTAAAGGAGAGTCCTCAAGCTTCCATTGTTATTCTGACGAGAAAGTTACATCTAATCAGATGACCTGAAAACCCTATTTTACTTCCTGTTTATGTAACTTTATATTCTTTTTGACAGCATGATTCTGGAACAGAGTGCACTCCAGGAGAATCTAAGAATTTAGGACAGAAAGAAAATGGCAATTACATCATGTATGCAAGAGCAACATCTGGGGACAAACTTAACAACAATAAATTCTCACTCTGTAGTATTAGAAATATAAGTCAAGTTCTTGAGAAGAAGAGAAACAACTGTTTTGTTGGTATGTATATTTTCCCAGCATTTTAATATGAATATTGTCAAACATTCAGAAAACTGGAAAGAATTAAATAGCAAACACCTGTATATCCACCACTACCACCTGTATATTTTACAGTTGTTGGCACTTTAATACATTTGCTGTATCACACAGGGGGCTTCCCTGGTGGCTCAGATGGTAAAGAATCTGTCTGCAATGCAGGAGGCCAGGTTTGATCCCTGGGTCGGGAAGATCCCCTAGAGAAGGGAAGGGCTACCCACTCCAGTATTCTTGCCTGGAGAGTTCCATGTTCAGAGGAGGAGCCAGGCAGGCTATAGTCCATGGGGTCACAAAGAGTTGGACACAGCTGAACAACTAACACTTACCACATGTGTATCAATCTATTCATCTCTCAATCCATGTTTTATTGTTATTTTAATTTAAAGTAGATTTGGGATATCAGGTTACTTCACTCTAACCCCTTTAGCCTATATTTTTTACATAAGTGAAATACACAAATCAACTCTACCATTTGATGAGCTTTGACAAATACGTCTCCCTGTGTAACCTAAGCACCTGTCAAAATGTACATTTCTATCACCCGAGAAAGTTCTCTCATTTCCTTTCCCATCAGTCTCTGCACCTGTCCCATAATAAATGGATTTATTTCTCCATAGATATTTGCTTGTTTTCATATAAGTGGAATCATACAGTTTGCATTCTTCTGTGGAAAGCTGCTTTCACTCATCATACGATTTTGAAGTTCATTATTAGTGTTTTGTACCTTTTTTTTTTTTTTTTTTTGGCTGGGTAGAAGTACATTATCTGAATTTATCACAGTTTACTTACCCTCTCTCCTGTTGAATGAATACCTGGGCTTTTCAGGTTTGGGCTATTATGAATAAAGTTGCTATGAATTTTTTTCTTACTGTAGTAAAATATATATAACATAGAGTTTATATTTATACTAGTTTTAAGTGTACCATTCATTGGCATTAAATACATTTACCATTTGTGCAACCATCACTGCTTTTCCATTTTCAAACTTTTAAAATCACCCCAAATAGAAATTCTGTAACTGTTAAGCAATTAACTCCTATTTCTCTCTCTCCCCAGTTCCTGGTAACCTCTATTCTATTTTGTGTCTCTGCGACTTTGCCTATTCTAGGAACCTCATATTTGTGGGATTATGCTTTTTTATCTGATTTATTTCACTTAGCATAGTATTTCCAAGATTCACACAAGCTACAGCATGTATCACAGTGCCATTCATTTTTATGGCAGAATAATACTCTGTTTTAGGGATATACTACATTTTGTCTATCCATTGATCTGTTTTGCCTCTCTTGAGGCGTTCAATATGTTCTAAATACCCCACCTTGTATTACATTTTTGGGAATCCTTCTATTTCATAAGATTTTAAGTTACTTGAGGGGAAACACTGAGGCCTGCTCACATTGCACATAACCAGCACTCTATGGCACCAAAGGAAAAAGAACTGAAGAAGTTTTATGGCTTTTTGTTTTTTTAGCTGCATTTTTTGTTTTGACATAAAACTGATATAACACTATGCCCTTTTGTTTTTAATTGAAATTTATATCGAGATAATTTAGATTCCCATGCAGTTGTAAGAAATAATGGAGATTCCATATTCCTTCTCTCAGTTTCCCTCAATGGGAACATCTTGCAAAACTGTGTAGTACAGTGTTGCATACAACAAGGATATTGACATTGATAAGCAGTCCACCGATCTTATTTGGATTTCCCTAGTTTTTCATATTTTCATCTCTGTGTGTGTTTAGTTCTATACAGTTTTACCATGTGTAGGTTTATGTGTCCATCACCATAGCCATGATTAAGAACGGTTTCATTGGGACTTCCCTGGTGGCTCAGACAGTAAAGAATCTGCCTGCAATGTAGGAGACCTGGGTTCAATCCCTGGGTCAGGAAGATCCCCTGGAGAAGGGAATGGCTACCAACCCCAGTATTCTTGCCTGGAGAATTTCATGTTCAGAGGAGCCTGGTGGGCTACAGTCCATGGGATCACGAAGAGTCAGACATGACTGAGTGACTAACACTCACTTTGGCTGTCTAGTGATTGGGACCACATGCTCCTAATGCAGGGGGCATGGGTTTGATCCCTGGTCGGGGAACTAGGATCCCATACGCCACATGGTGTGGCATAAAAAAAAAGAACAATTCCATTACCACTGTTTTATAACCTTAAAAAGCAACCTCCTCCTTCCTGCCTTTTTCACCTGCCCCACAAAATCATTCTCCATTTCTAAAATTTTGTCATTTCAAAAATGTTCAATAAATGGAATCATACAAAATGTAACTTTTGGGGATTTTTCACTTGATGTGATTGCTTGGAAATTAATCCAAATTTTTACCTGTGTCATTAGTTCGTTTCTTTTTATTGCAGGTAGTATGTGTGTACCTCAGTTCATTCAGCCATTTTTCTGTTAAAGAATATTTGGGTTAACTTCAGTTTTGGGCTGTTCTGAATAAAGCAGCTATAAACAGGCTTTTCATGTGAATATAGGTTTCAGATGCCTCCAAATTGAACTGATGGATTAATATAGCAGCTGTTTGTTTTTATTTATGTTTTTATGTTTTGGCAGAAACTGCCAAACTGTTCAGAGGGCTGTACTATTTTACATTCCCAGCAGCAGTGTATGAGTCATCTAATTTCTCTCTATCCTTGTCAGCTTTTGATATTTTTTATTTTATCCACTGTGGCATGTGTATAGTGTTAATTCATTATGGCTTTACTTTGTATTTTTATGATGACTAATGATGTTGAGTATCATGTGGTTTTTTGCCATCTGTATATCTTTGGTCAAATGTCCGTGTTTCTTGGCCACTGAGGGTTTTTTTTTTTTTTTTTCTGTTGAGTTTTGAGGGTTCTTTATTTGTCACATATCGGTCTGCATGTATTTTCTTCCTTTTTGTAGCTTGTCTTTTCATCCTCTTCACAGTCTTTCCCAGAGCAAAACTTAAATTTTAAGAAGATTCAAAGTCAATTTTTACTTTTATTGATTGACTTTTTCTTATAAAACCTTCATTTTCTTTTGAAAGGACAGATTAAAATTACATTGATATTATCATTTTTGTTATTATTATTCTCAGTGGTAGAAGTGACATCTGGATTCTTCATTTGTAAACTGGAGTTTTGCAGTAAGCTTTCTGATTATTGAAATGTTTCTGATTATTGAAACTTTCTGATTGAAAATGACTTTAAAAATTATGAACCTATTTGTCTTTCTCTGTCTGGCTTCACTTAATAAATATGATGATCTCTAGGTCTATCCACGTTGCTGCAAATGGCATTATTTCATTCTTGTTTTATGTCAGTAATATTCCTGTGTCTGTGTGTTTGTGTGTATACCACATCTTCTTTATCCATTCATTTATTCATGAACATTTAGGTTTCTTCTATGTCTTGGTATTGTAAATACTGCTTCTTTGGACATTGGGGTGCCTGTATTGTTTCAAATGAGAGTTTTCTCCAGATAGATGCCCAGCAGTGGGATTGCAAGATTATGTGGTTTTAGTTTTTTAAGGAAACTACATACTGTTCTCCAGAGTGGCTGCACCAGTCTACATTTACATCAACAGTGTAGTAAGTTTCTTTTTTCTCCACATCTTCTCCAGCATTTATTATTTGTAGACTTTTAAATAATGACCATTCTGACTGGTGTGAGGTGATACCTCATTGTAGTTTTGATTTGCATTTCTCTAATAATTAGAAATGTGTGTGCATGCTCAGTTGCTTTAATCATGTCTGACTCTCTGTGACCTTAAGAAATGTAAGCCACCAGGCTCCTCTGTCCATGGGATTCTCCAGGCAAGAATACTGGAGTGGGTTGCCATGCTTCCTCCAGGGGATCTTCCCCACTCAGGGATTGAACGCAAAGTCTCCTGCATTTCCTGAATTGAAGGTGGATTCTTTACCCACTGAGCCACCTGGGAAGCCCAGTAATTAGCAATATTGAGCATCTTTTCATGTACCTGTTGGCCATCTGTATGTCTTCACTGGAGAAATGTCTATTTAGGTCTTCTGCTTAGTTTTTGATTTGGTTGGTTGTTTGATATTGAGCTGCATGACCTGTTTGTATATTTTAGAAATTAAACCCTTGTTGGTACCATCATTTGCAAATAATTTTCTCCCAGTCTGCAGGTTGTCTTTTGTTTATGGTTCCCTTTGCTATGCAAAAGATTTTAAAGTTTAATTAGGTCCATTTGTTTGTTTTTGTTTTTATTTCCATTGCTCCAGGAGATGGATCCAAAAAAAAATGCTGCTTCAGTTGATGTCAAAGAGTGTTCTGCCAATGTTTTCCTTTAAGAGTTTTATAGTATCTGGTCTTATATTTAGATGTTTAATCCATTTTATTTTTGTGTATGTGTTAGAGAATGTTCTAATTTCTTTCTTTTACATGTAGATGTCCAGTTTTCCCAGCACCACTTATTGAAGAGACCATCTTTTCTCCATTGTGTATTCTTGCCTCCTTTTTCATAGATTAATTGACCATAAGTGCATAGGTTTATTTTGGGGCTTTCTATACTGTTCCATTGATCTGTATGTCTGTTTTTGTGCCAGCACCCTACTATTTTGATTACTGTACCTTCCTAGTATAGACAAATGTCAGAGAAAGACCAATATCATATGATATTACTTGTATGTGGAATCTAAAAAAAGAATACGAATGAACTTATTTATAAGGTTGAGATAGACTTACAGACATAGAAAACAAACTTAGAGTTACCAAAAGGGACAGCAAGGACAAGGGGTGAGGGGGAGAGACAAATTAGAGGCTTGAGAGTAACATATGCGTGTACTATATATAAAATAGGTAAACAAGGATCTACTGTATAGCAGAGGAAGCTATACTTAATATCTTGTATTAACATACAATGGAAAAGATTCTGAAAAATAAATACATACAGACACACACATATGACCTTCCCTGGTGACTCAGTTGGTAAAAAATCTGCCTGCAATGCAGGAGACTCCAGTACTCTTGCCTGGAGAATTCCATGGACAGAGGAGCCTGGCAGGCTACAGTCTATGAGGTTACAGAGAGTCCAGCATGACTGAGCAGCTAACACTGTCACTTTTATACCTATATGTATTACTGAATCATTTTGTTGTACACTTGAAACTAACACAATATTGTAAAATAACTACTTCAATTAAAAAAAAAAACTAAATATTTACCATAAGATAGAAAAAATGAGCACATTGTTTTTTAGTATTATGGGAAAGAAATTTGTTTCTTAAATTACAGTGAAATACGTACCTGCTACAATTTTTGTATTTTAAGCAACATCTTTTCCCTTGTTTTAAGCCATTAGCAAAGAGCTAATTTGAAGTATTGTTTCTGTATGAGACACAAATGAATGTGTAATGAATATTACATGTGTGGTTTTCTGACTTTTTCAATTTTTCCTTTTCTCCTAAATTACATGTCACGTGAATTGTAAGATGATTATTGCTAAACTTTAGAAACATCATTATTATTTACTTAATATATATGTGCATGTGCATGATTCTAGTTTTAGAAAAGAAGAGAGATGGTATAAAGTGAAGGAAAGGAGAAATTCCCTGGCATCCAATTGTTAAGACTCAGCACTTTCACTGCTATGGCCCAGGTTTGGTCCTTGGTTGGGGAGCTAAGATCCCCACATGGCCAGAAAAAAAGAGAGAGAGAGAAAGGGATGGAGCTTCAGTTAGCCCTAAAATTTCCTTTAGTGTTTGATGTGGCCAAGGATAAGAATGGAATTTCTGAAGATAAAGCTAAGGTCTCTATAGAGTATTTTTGATTCAGATGTACCTTGTTTTGGGTTCCTGTGCTTGAGGTATGTTCCCTTCCACTTACTCAGCTTTTGGTTTGAAGTCTGTGCTACAACTGTTTCCCGCACTGATTTGGTGCAGCAGAAAGAGCACCAGACTTTAGACCTATGAGACCCTGATTTAGTCTTGTGTTTTGCCCATACTGGGGCATATGGTTTCCAGGAAGTCCCAAGCTCTCTGAAAGTTAGTTTTCTTTTCTCTACAATGAAGACATTTGATTCTTTTCATTTCTCTGAAGATGCTGAAGTTCTGTGATTTTTATGTTCTTATTAAGAGTAGCATTCTTGTTCCAATTTCAAACTTTACTAACAAAATCAAAGAACTTTAAAAAAAGACCCTGAAAGTCTCTCTGAAATTACTCACTATGCTTAGACCAGACAGTCTAACCTTAATGAACCAAGATTTGACCCACTAATGTTAGACTCTGTGGAAATACAAAAGATATAAATAATACATGGTTCTTCCCTTAAGGAGTTTGGTCTAGCTGACAATCAAAACTAATGTGCATTAAAAAAACTACTAGTTGACTCGGATACAGTCAGCCAAATAGAATGTGGGAAATTCCACAGGACACAATGACCCAGTTTCTTTAACAACTAATAGTGTGAAAGCAAGAGAGGAGGGAATCTGCTATCTGTTAAAAGAACTTAAGATGCATTTAAAGCAGCTATGGGGAGAGAGGAGAAAGCATGTGTGAAACTTGGTTCAAATAAACTGATGTAAAAAGGTAGTTGAAGCAAATTAAACATAGATTGGCTATTAGATGCTATTAAGCATACTGTTAGTTTTTTTTTAGAAGTGATAATGGTATTATGGTTAGATTTAAAAAAGAAAAACTCTTTATCTATTAGATTCATCCTGGTAGATGAATTTGTAAGAGCAGATGAATAGGTTAGATGCAGTTGTTTACCGCATATCGTTGATAGTTGTTAAAGCTAAGTGATTGGTTCATAGGAGTTCATTGTGCTTACTTTTTTTACTACTTCTCTGTATGTTTGAAATTTTCTAACAGAAAAGGTTTGATTTTTTTTCTGGTTGATGAAGCACTGACTTACTTGGTAGTTAGGTACTATAAATAGTACAGTCATTGTTCAATAAAGCTCAGTGTGGCATGGCCTAAATAGAGTACTGTCTCTTCTGGAAGGGACTTTAGAAAGGAGCATCAGGTCAAATTCCCTCACTGCACAGATTGAGAAACTGAAGCCCCCGAATGGGAAGTGACTTGCCTAAGGCCACATTGCTAGTTAGTGACTGAGCCCCTGTTATAAGTAGATCTCTTAATTTCCGGATTCTTAGTTTGTTCTACTTTTCTTAATCTTCCAAGTTTTCCTTTCTCCTTTTTTAAATGATGCTTTAAAGAGTTTGTGAATTTGAGATAAAATAAATGTCGCATACAGTGCTTACTTTGTCTTATTCATTCTCTTCAGAATCTGGCCAGCCTATTTGTGGAAATGGGATGGTAGAACAAGGTGAAGAATGTGATTGTGGTTATAGTGACCAGTGTAAAGACGAGTGCTGCTACGATGCGAATCAGCCAGAGGGGAAAAAATGCAAGCTGAAACCTGGAAAGCAGTGCAGGTACCTCGTTAATTCCAGTAACGTTAATGTTCCTATGAAGTCACTTGAGTGGAGTTCGTGAAAGTTTCTCAGACATGTCTGACTCTTTGCGACCCCATGGACTATACAGTCCATTCTCCAGGCTAGAATACTGGAGTCGGTGGCTGTTCCCCTTCTCCAGTGGATCTCCCAACCCAGGGATTGAACCCAGGTCTCCCAAATTGCAGGCAGATTCTTCATCAGCTGAGCCACCAGGGAAACCCAAGAATACTGGAGTGGGTAGCCTATCCCTTCTCCAGGGAATCTTCCTGACCCAGGAATTGAAATGGGGTTGCCTGCATTGCAGGCTGATTTTTTTACCAGCTGAGCTACCAGGGAGGCCTGAAGGTAGTTATGTCATATTTAAAACCAGATTAAAAGAAGAAAATCGATTAAGAGATGTATGTGGTTTTGGAACTTTGTTATTTGTTTTATTTTTCTGGAATAGGATTATTTAGTGCACCTTTGCTGGCAGATTGAGCTACTTATAATTACAATTTGTGTGGTGGGTGTTAAAGACATGCAGAGGATGCTCAGTTCAGTTCAGTCTCTTCTTGGTCATGCCCGACTCTTTGCGACCCCATGAACTGCAGCACGCCAGGCCTCCCTGTCCATCACCAACTCCTGGAGTCCACCCAAACCCATGTCCATTGAGTCAGTGATGCCATCCAACCATCTCACCCTCAGTCATCCCCTTCTCCTCCTGCCCTCAATCTTTGCCAGCATCAGGGTCTTTTCAAATGAGTCAGCTCTTTGCATCAGGTGGCCAGAGTATTGAAGTTTCAACTTCAACATCAGTTGAAAGATGTTTCATTTCCTTCCAATGAAAACTCAGGACTGATCTCCTTTAGGATGGACTGGTTGGATCTCCTTGCAGTCCAAGGGACTCTCAAGAGTCTTCTCTAACAGCACAGTTCAAAAGCATCAATTCTTAAGCACTCAGCTTTTTTTATAGTCCAACTCTAGCATCCATACATGATCACTGGAAAAACCATAGCCTTGACAAGATGGACCTTTGTTGGCAAAGTAATGTCTCTGCTTTTTAATATGCTGTTTAGGTTGGTCATAACTTTCCTTCCAAGGAGTAAACGTCTTTTAATTTTGTGGTTGCAGTCACCATCTGCAGTGATTTTGGAGCCCCCCAAAATAAAGTCAGCCACTGTTTCCACTGTTTCCCCATCTATTTCCCATGAAGTGATGGGACCGGATGCCATGATCTTCGTTTTCTGAATGTTGAGCTTTAAGCCAACATTCACTTTTCACTTTCCCCTTTCACTTTCATCAAGCGGCTCTTTAGTTCTTCACTTTCTGCCATAAGGGTGGTGTCATCTGCATATCTGAGGTTACTGATATTTCTCCCAGCAATCTTGATTCCAGCTTGTGCTTCCTCTAGCCCAGCATTTCTCATGATGTACTCTGCATATAAGTTAAATAAGCAGCTCAATAAAATACATATTGTTTAGTTCATAATATTAAAAATGTGACTTTCATCAGTATTTTTAGAATTTTAGCTTTAAATATTTAGGTAATATGGATTCCACACATTCTTGTAATTTAGTGTCATACAATTTATTTCACTTCTCAAATGATTCTGGTAGTGATAAATATAAGCAATAGAATATTGTTTGTGCAGTACTTTTAAAATAGATGTTCTGTGTATCCTAATTTGTTTTTAATGTGTAAATTGAGAAAAAATGATAAATTGACTAATGTGTGATATATCTATGAAAAACTGATGACTTACCTAGTATTTAACCCATTTTCCATTGTAACCTTTTACTAAAGGCAAATAGAATAAGAATGCTGAATATAGTATGCCTTCATTATAAAAACAAGATTCTTCATCATTTTTCTGTGATTATTAGAATGTTAAAATTTAGTAACCTCTTGTTCCAGTAAGAGTTGTATAACAGTAACATACTTAACATTTAAAAGATAATACTTATGATTTAAAAATTAAGACTGTATCTATTGTATAGGAAATGTCCTAGTGATTTTCTTTACTCAACTCAGTACTTCTTTTAGTCCAAGTCAAGGTCCCTGTTGTACAGCACAGTGTGCATTCAAGTCAAAAACTGAAAAGTGTCGGGATGATTCAGACTGTGCAAAAGAAGGAATATGTAATGGCATCACAGCTCTCTGCCCAGCCTCTGATCCTAAACCGAACTTCACAGACTGTAATAGGCATACACAAGTGTGCATTAATGGGGTAAGCATTTGATTTGTTTTTCATTTAATTTTATGAAACCTTTTTCAGAATAATTGTTTCTTGACACTTAAAGCCTCACAGTTAAAGTAATTCATCTCAGTCCCAGTTTCAGCATCCGTATCTATTTCCCCACAAAGCTGTTGACTGCGTTATGTGGCATAAGTGCCTGGTGGCATTCGGTTTGTTATTGACTTGTCTTTCAACTTTCTACTGCATGTGTTTGATACTCTAGAGAAAAATAGTTATGTAACTAGGCATGTAACTTTGTACTGCTTTTAAGTTTTATAAATTAATATTTTAGTACCCTAAATAAAAGGACTCTTGATTATTTCCTGTGCCTTTGAAGCCTTTAAAGCTTTCTTGGCTAAACAGTCACTTTCCTCTACGTGAGGAGCTTTTCATTTTCCTCTTCTTATAAAGGAACAATAATAACCAACATAAAGTTGGTGTTCATCTAATCGCCTCTGTTTCTGTTTTGTCTAGATCTTTGTTAACATTTTTTTAAGATTTACTATCTTATTTGCACTTGCTCTTTTTAAGATGTGTTTATATGGTCCATTTCTGATTCTAATCTTTACTCCCACCACCTCTTGTATTTTTACTTAGTTATTTTAGCATTGGAGGCATCTGTCTGTTACTGGGAACAAGAGGTTTGACTGTATAGTGATTAAATAATTGGTCTTTTATTTTTCTTTCAGCAATGTGCAGGTTCTATCTGTGAGAAACATGGCTTGGAGGAGTGTACCTGTGCCAGTTCTGATGGCAAAGATGATAAGGAATTATGCCATGTCTGCTGTATGAAGAAGAGTAAGGCTTTGAAAATGCACGAGTATAAAATCTGTTTGAAAAACCTTATTTTCTCCTAAATGTTAAGTGTTAAACTTTGGTATACAGTTGGGACAGATAATTTCCAGCTGAACTGATTCTCTTGAGAAATATTTAAATATGGCATAGCATTGTGTTTCCAGTTTTGTGATCCCTACAGTGTTTTTAACATGATGAAGTAGATGAAACCTGCCAATGTTTTTGCAATAATTAATATATACACTGTTAGAAGGATTTTAAGCCATTGTAGGCACTAAGTCAAAAGAGTTGCCGGTTGTTTGTGTTGTGATATTTAAGGTGAATTAGTAAGGGTATTATCCAGTCTAACTGATGAAAGCCTATGTAGCATGTCACAGTGATGATTTTAGGCAGTTTCTTCCTTTCCTCCCTTTCTCCCAGCTAACCCAATAGAGAATCTGATCTTCATCTTATATTTGGCACTTCTTTTCCAGTGGAGCCATCAACTTGTGCCAGTACAGGGTCTGTGCAGTGGAACAAGTACTTCCTTGGTCGAACTATCACCTTGCAACCTGGATCCCCATGCAATGATTTTAGAGGCTACTGTGATGTTTTCATGCGGTGCAGATTAGTAGATGCTGATGGTCCTCTAGCGAGGCTTAAAAAAGCAATTTTCAGTCCAGAGCTCTATGAAAACATAGCCGAATGGATTGTGGTAAGTATAGTTTTTATTTCTAAAGAAACCTTATCTTAAAATGATTTGATCATAATTTTACTTGGTTAGAGGTCACCAGTGTTATTAGAAAATCACTTATTTCCTGTTTATACTGAAATTATAGTTGACCCTTGAACAACATGGGTTTGAACTGCATGGGTCCACTGACAAGTGGCTATTTTTGTAGTAAATACTGTACTAGTACACAATCTGAAGCTGGTTAAATCTGCAGATACGGAGGAACCATAGATATAAAGGAACTATGGATGTGATGGGCCAACTATGATTAACCTGTCTCCTTCAAGGGTCAACTGTACTTTATCTGAAGAATGAGTTTTAAAGTTCAAATAGCCCTGAGCTTTATTTTCTTCTAAAGCAGTCAGATACACACTTCACATGTGTATCATTCATAGATTTGGTTGGTAGGTGATGGGAGTCATTCTGTTTTACTTTGCTCCCTGGTTCATGTCTTGGATGCGTTAACCTCATAGGATTAGAGTATTGTCGTAGAATTTCTTCAAGTTGATTTTGGAAAGCCCTGCTTGCTTTTTATACTTCTCCCTTGTCTCAGTATGACAGATAGCCAGCTCTGGGTTCTACCTTGCTGAACAGGAGAGATGAAAAATTTTCTGAAGATTTTTTTCTGATGTTTCAGTATAATTTCTGGATCTTCGTCTTGTCCATAATAGGAAATGTTGAACAGGGCAAGATCAGATACAGAGCCTTTTGTAGATTTATTAATGACTGTGGATGTTCATTCAACTTAAATCTAGTGAACTATATTATTTTTAAACCACATTTTCCCCAATTGTATAAATGTTGAATTACCTGAAATTTTTGAAAAAGATCACTGAGAATGACTATCTTAAGTCGTTTAAGTATTTCTAAG
This sequence comes from Ovis aries, assembly GCF_016772045.2. NCBI lineage: Eukaryota > Metazoa > Chordata > Mammalia > Artiodactyla > Bovidae > Ovis > Ovis aries. Next base: position 49,801,010 of record NC_056060.1, read on the forward strand.
TGTTTACATTTAGGTAACAGTAGGAAATTTGCAAGTGATGTATTAGAGAGTGTGCTGTGCCTGAACTGAATAAGTCTGCTTTGGAAATTGATTCCTCCCCCTTCCCAAATTATTTTTTACATTTTTAAAAATGAGAATGGCTTAAAAGCACACACAACAATAGCCCTCTGTCTGGGTTGTCAGTCCTTTTGGGTACTATTGTAGTAAAACTCTACAATAAGACTTTTGGAATTATCTCTAGGATTATTATATATCAGAAGTGTTTATTATATATAGGAAGAATAATACTTTGCATGTTAGAATATGCAATTTTTAGATGGGTAATGACTGAATAGTGGGAGGACTGTTGAAGTTGGATTTAGGAGACCTAGGTTTTAATCCAGATAATTGGGTCTCCACATTGTATGTGACTCATTTTTGTACCCCTGTGTTGAATGTATAGTGTATTCAGAAAGTATCTGTTAAACTAAAGATGCCTTCTGGGTCTGTGCTAAAGTGAACCGAGTATAGGCTTGGAATTACACAGGGATTGAGGTCACCAATGTCACATTGGACAATTCTGTGATTTCAAGTAACTTACATTTCTTGGCTCCCTTACTTATTTCCCTGTTTTCAAATCAAATCCAGTTTCTATTTTCTTTTTTTCTGATTATCTCTAATAAGAAAAAGTTGAGATCTGGTATGCTTGTCTACAATGGGAAATAGTATGTTCAAAGGGAAAAAAATCTGATAATTGGAATCACAGGGTTATGTTCTGCTGAGTTTATGTTGTGCCATAAACTCAGGCATATTTTAGGTTTTCTAGATTGTAAATCATGTCACCTAGAAATATTTTATTTCATTTTTCTGTATTGTATCTAATTTTGACTCACTTAGAATTTAAAAAACTCATTTATTCCTATTTTAAAATGTTTCCTAGAAATGATCTTTTTAGTTAAAGTGTTTTGAAGACCTTTTTTTCATATTTTAGTTTTGAGGATTTTGTGAAATGCTTCTTGCAATGGATTTCAGCAATGTGAAGTCTTTTCTTATGCTGTGGAGCTGATTAATTAGGCACTTTCAGGTTTATGCAAGTTTGCCTTCAGTAAGTATAGAATAGCAATGTTGATATCCATATGCCACCCTTTTGAAGAGCATGGTCCATAATACCTGAGTGCCATTAGGCTGTTGGTGCATTTGTGGGCATTAATCATATCAAACAGCAAGATAAACAACAGCCAGTTTCTTGTGAATTATTTGCCATATTTGTGTTATTTGTAGAGTTCAGTTGCATGACAGAGTTTGTTTTGTTATATTAATAGCTGTGCTTAGGTCTTTCATTGTGTATAAGGTATGTCCATCTAGTTAGTAATGTAGGTTATTAGTTCGCTCTGGTGTAAGAAGCAGTGATAGGAATGATGAGTTAGTTTCACTGACTTTCCTTTCCACTGATACCTGGTGGCTTTTTTGTCTCCTTTCCATGGTATCCTGTGGTGGTATTTTCCCTCTTGAAGGTAGAGTGGGAAGAACCTTAACAGTTTAATAGTTCAGAGTATGAATTACTGCCTGCTACTGGCACCAAAGAAATTATGTTGAAAAGACTTTTTCTTTTCTGGGGAAAAGTTGTTCTTGACAGTAACGTTTGAATAAAGTAGGCTGAGTGCCTACTGTGTGTCTGGCCAGGAGATGATGATAAACATCCTTCAGATTTATCAGAGAGTTTACCTAGTTCCTGAAAAGTTGGAGAAAAGTCACCAGGAAATCTGTTAAGATCCTGTATCACTGTCACTTTTTCTTTAAATAGGTGCATTGGTAATTCCTTTTTGTTTTCTTCCATAATTCACATTTGCTGCACCTTTTGTGTTAGATCTGACATAGAAAACCATCTTTAACCTTGATTTTTTTAGTTTTATTGGTGTGTTTCCCCCACACTTTAAGAAAATTGCCTGTTGGTGGCTTTTTTCTTTTTAATTTGTTCAGATTTATCAGAAGTTTATCTTTTCATTATTATTTTTGACAAACATCAAATGTGTTTCTCATTTTTAAATTAATTTCTTCTTATTTTTCTGTAATTTTATGAACCTAAGTATTAATTGTATGGTATTCTTTATGAAAGATTTAGAGCAGTGTTTCCATGTGTTTCACAAAACATTATGCACTTGGTTGTCAAATGAATCCGGAAAATATTGCATATTATGGTTCCCATCTTGGAGATTTGTGATAATATCGTGAGACATCCTACAATAAGAAATCTTTTAAACTTCCATTTTCCACACTTATCTGACTTTTATTCATGTTGTACATGAGAATCATCTAACAACATAGACCAGTTAAATCAGAATCTCTTGGAACAGAGCCTAAGTGTTCGGGTCATTTCAGAGCTCCTAGCACTCAATTTTGATGAGTAGCTGGAATTGAGAACCAATCATTCATGTAGAGCAGGGGTTGGCAAACTATGGCTCATGAACCAAATTCAGCCCACTGCCGATTTTTATAATGCTCACAAGGTGAGAATGGTTTCACATTTTTAAGTAGTTGAAAAAAATGAGAATAATATTCTTTTGAAAATTACATGAAATTCATATTTCAGTGTCCATAAATAATGATTTATCAGAACATGGCCACACTGATTCAGTTACATATTGCTTATGGCAGCTTTTGTTTGTACTTAGAAACTGCGTGGCCTCACAAAGCCTAAAATATTTGTCTGGGCTTGATAGGAAATGTTTGCTAACCCTAATCTAGACTAATGGATGTCAAAGTGTAGTCCCCTGACCAGCAGCATCAGCATCACCTGGGAACTGGATAAAAATGCAAATATGATCAGGTCCCACCTGGACCCACTGAGTCAGTAGATGATGATGCATGCTAAAGTTTGGGAACCATTTTTACAGTCTCTGCAATGTAATGTCTTCTTTTAAAGAGACTTGTAACAGAAATTTTCTGCTTTGTCATCCTGCTGTGTTGAAAGTGGAAGGTGGTTGTGGACCTTTAGAGTCCTTCATTGCCTGATAGAATAGGCCTCATGGACATCACTATTGAAACCTTAACAACAAAGATACATTGTTGTCGCAGGGCTTATTTAGCATATGATGAGGAGTCAGTATGCATTTGCTTGATGAATAAATGTCATGATTTATATGGAACAGAAAAATTATACATATTGTAATTTTAAGTTATAATATTTTCGGGTTTCACTCAGTGGTATTTTAACTGCTTGCCCAGGCTGAGTTTAAAGTAACAGGAGATCAATAGCCAGTTGCCTTCCGCTTGGCAGATTGGTGTGAGGAGTGGTGCATGGGGTTGAAGGATGAAAGAACATTTAGTCAGAGGCTGGACAATGGCATCTTCTGAAGGATAGAAGGGGAGCTTTCTGCCCCTGCAGGATGGCATAATCAGTATCATGACAAGGAACTGTGGGCCCCACATGGTCTTGTGACCCACAGGAAGTCTAGAGTGAGTTTGCTGTGAGTGATCATTGTTAACACTGGAAATTCACTGAGAGGATTCTGTGACTGACTTTTCCTAGATATCTTAAAAATCAGTTCAGATTATCTTATGTCTGAAGATACTTAATTGTTTGTCTTGCTCTTTCCCCCTCACAGTTTTTTGGATGAAGCCTGTTTTTTTATTATTATCCTAGAGGTCCTTTTTGTTTATTTAGATTATTAAATAAAAAAATTATCCTAATTGGAATAAAATAAATTAGACTGGTAAATTTTGACCTTTCATTTTGTCATTTTGACTCCATTTTCGTACTTTGTTTTCTTTTGGCCATATAACTGGATATGTTGAACGTCATCTGTCTGTTTCTTTTGTAGGATTATTTTCTCAGACTTGATATAGTACTTTGTTAGCTTCTAAGCTTTGCTTTTTTTTTTTTTAACTTTTGGATGTCTTCTCTTTGTCTCTTTTAAGTTTCGCTTAACACCTTTGTATCTATGAAAGACAAGAGCTTGGCTCGTAATTTACGCTCATTAAATGCTTATTGAATGAATGACAGTTCTCTTTTATTTTAAACTCCTAACAAGTGGACAAATCATGATCCCTTTTTTGAGATGAAACACATATTTCGCATTTATTAGCCTCGTTTGTATTCTTTTCCCAGATTTTATAGTATCTATAAAATAGAAAACATGTAATTTAACATTTACTGCTTTCTGATAATTCTGTTTTAAAGGAAGCATTTAAAAAATTCCCTTTACCAGAGGTGGCTGTATTTATTAACATTCTCAAATGCACTATTGCTTTGTTTTTTTCTTGCTATCTTCTATCCTTTGCAATATTCAGTTTCTGAAAAGCTACTGTTATTTTCATGAAAATATCTCAAGCCTTGGGCTTTTGAAATATGTAGTTACCTGGAAGATTTTAGAGGAAGACCAGGAACAATGCTAGAAGGGACTGCAAATACTCAGAGACCTAGGTACCGTATTTTCGCAAATGTCTTTAATCTCAGCTGGGACTTGGTCCTTTTGACCTTTTTTTTCTGCAAAGTTATAACCAGTATTAAATTCAAGCTTCCTCTTTCTAGTCTGCTTGTCTTATTGCCATACCACTTGCATTTCTATGTAAGACTGTGTAGGTACTGAAAAACTGGTATCAGAAGAGGATTGAACCATAACTTTTTTGTTCTGTGTTGTAAGAGCCTTTTACATTATTTGTTTATGTGGGAAATCTAGATACAGTAAATGAGCTGGTAGAAGTGTTCTGAAAAGTCAGTATTTGGAGTAATGATTAACGTGTTAATAACTAGTCCAGTGGATACTTTTTGGTAGAGTAGATACTGAGTTTATAGAATATAAATTCAAAAAGCTCTCCGTCCAGTTTGGGATAGAGAAGGTAAGCACATAGAAACATATTTTCAGTTCTGCATCATTTTCATAAGAAATAAGAGAACCTATTTGGGGAAGGCTTTTTTTATGGAAGTGATGCCAAAGCTCAGTTCTAAAGGGCTAACAGAAGTAGAGGGACAGGTAAATGTTTTATGAAGAGGGAGCACCTGAAATAGTAACCAGAGTATGAACTATTTTAAATAATTTTTTTCACTTTTTTCCTTTTGAAAAGTGTGATTATCCTTTTTTTTAATTGATAGAGTAATACATTGAAGAGCAAGCCTTCTTTTTACCCTTGTGCCCAGTTTTCTCAAGATGAGTTTCTTATATATTTTTCAGAAGCTGTATTTTTATAGAAAAATATAGAAAAACAAGCTGAATTATATGTATGTTGGGCCGCAGTTCATTGTATACAAGGTTTTGTTTTGTTCTGTCTCCCACTTATTTATCTTGGAGATCTTTGGTGGGAAGCTTTTGAAGAAAAGTTTCACGTAGAGGAGTGATGTAATTCCATGTTTTAAGTAACTGTAACACTGGTGACCATGTGGAATGGTTTTCAGCAGCGAAGACTAGAAGGAAGGAAGTGTGTTAGAGAATATAATGAACACCAGGAATGGAAGTTGTGTCTCCTGAAACAGACCTAGCTCACCAGCCTGAAAATAGTAGGAAGATCCTTGCCTCTTTGTGCTTTGGATTGGATCACATTTAGAAGTGATACTGCCTTTCCAGAGGATATTTGGAAATATACAGTAGTTGTCAGAGCAGCTGAGGGACTCTGATGGCATTTGATGGATGAGAGCCATGTATGCTAGACTCCCTGCATTGCTCAAAATGGTCCTTCCCACAGTGCTCGCATGTCTACACTAAGAAGCACTCATCTGCATGCTGGCCACGGGCATGCTCATTTAAAATGCAGTTGCCTGGGCCCTACACCAGCACACTGAATTGTAAGTAATGTTTTCCTGGAACACAACCACACTCACCTGTTTGTTTCTTATCTATGATTAATTTTGTACTACAGTGGCAGATATGAATAGTTTTGACCAAATCATATGGCCCACAAAGCCTAAGTATTTATTGTTTGGCCCTTTATAGAAAAAGTTTGCCAACCCTTGGTAGAGACAGGTAGTTCCCAGTCTTGGCTACATAATGGAATCATGTGGCCAGCTTTAACAAAATTGCTGATGTCAGGATCTACCCCCACCCTATCAGAATCTGAGATTTAGTCCGGGTAACTGAGTTTTAAAAGCTTTCCAGGTAATTGTAATGGGTAGCCAAGGTTGCAGATCTGTGTTACAGAGCAGGAGGAGTGCTTATACCAGTACAAGCTGGTGATTTTGGTTCCTGATGTTTTTTACTAGGTCAGCATGCCAGAGTTGCAAACAGGAGAGGTCGAAGAATGTCTTACTGCATTAAATGCCACATTTCAAAAGCCTCTGGATGCTTGGAATAGGACAAAAGCTATGTGTATAGTTCTGCATGTGACAGTAGGCAGAAATGAAAAGAGGAATGAGCCTGCACTCGAGTTGAAAGACTAACAACAGGACTTAAACCCTACCTTTTGATAAACAGCAGGTCCGTTATTTGAGGATGAATAAAACAGGAAGAACAACTGGATCCAATGGGAGATTTATCTAACAAGGGAAAGGGTATATTATCCTAAAGACTCACAGGGAGGAGCAGTCCTCTGAAAATCATTCTCTATAGAAACCCAAAGAAAAACTTAGGAAACTATGTGGCACTCTCAGGAGGATATAAAAAATGGCTTCTGAAAAGTAGATTGTAAACTCTGGTTCCCAAGCCACATTCGACCCAGCACATGTGTTTTGTATGGTCTGCCTGTTGTTTTTAGAAATTTTGAATGAGTTGTCAGCATTTAAAAACAGAGTCCATATAAAAATTCAGATTTGTAGCATCTCTTGAAAGATCAAATCTCTCAGCAGCAAGGCTGAATCGCATCATCCCTTACTCTCTCCTTTTTTGAACACTTCATTCCTAAAGGCAATTAGGTGACACCAAGCAGGCAAGGCATACCTGCTTGGTGAGGGGAGCTCTCCTGGCACAGGGCAGGGTGCCCTGTGTGCCCTGTGGAGGGGTGACTGGCTTGGAATGTCAGAGTATCAGTATTGAGAGGAATTGTCTGCTTATGAAGGGCAGTTCTAAGAGAAACTGGGGCTCCTTGGAGAAATGGCTGATTCCAGGGCTGGGACAGGGAAAGAACAAGATGGATCTGGAACTCCTCATGCCAGCTTCAGTGCTCAGAGAATGGTGAGGACAGGCCCAAAAGATATAATAATGACAGTAATGGATTGTAACCCATTCAAGAAAATAGGAAACTGAGAGAGAATGAACAAATGAATAAATTGTAAGTTTTATAAGGGATAGAATATTTACATAGTTCTAAATTATGTCTGTATGAAATACTCATTGACTGCAAAAGAGAAGAGTATCTTTTTGGTAAAGGTTGGCAGTTTACACCTTGATGAGTGGTCAAGTAAACCATCTTCAGTAATGAGATCAAAGTCGTGTGTCTCATGATCAGATGCAATGAGAATAAAGCATCATTTCTGAGATACTCTAACTAAAGATGACTCTAATAATGGAGAAACATCTGAGAAACCCAAATTGAGGGACATTCCAATGCAAAATAACTGATCTGTAATCCTCAAAAGTGTCCAAGTTATATAAGCTGGAAAGACTGTGGATTATTTCCAGATTGCAGGAGACTAAAGAAACACAACTGCTAAAGGCAACATGGGTCTGAATTGGATGGTATTGGGACAAATGGCAAAACTTGAATGAGTCAGTCTGAGGATTTAATGGTACTAATGTAGCAATACCAGTTTCCTGATTTTGATGATTATATTGTGATTATCTAGGAAAAACACCCATAGATTGTAGGAACTATATGTCGAATTATTCAAGTATAATAGGACATCATGGAAGCAGCTTACTCTTAGATGGTTCTAGATTTTAAAAACTTCTTTGTATTGTACTTGGAACTTTTCTGTAAGTTTGGGGTGTCTTTCAAAATTAAACAAATTTATATGTCTGTATAAATTTATACACATGGCTTCACACACATGGGGAAAGTGGGGTGTTTTGCCACAGCATTCATTTTTCTTTTAGCTTTTATTTCCAGAAGTAGTAGCCTATTTGTTGTAAGGCCCTAGATCACAGAAACTCTTCTTAAATGTGAGTTTTATTGGCAAAATTAGCAATAACTATATATGCATTTTAATAATAGAAGGTTCATAGTTTTCTAATTGTTACTATTTTGTATGGTGTTTATTATATGCTATCTTAAGACAAACCTTGAATATTTTGAGTTGCAAAATAGATTTAGGATTTATTATGAATGGCAGCATAATTTTTCTATAAATTATGCCAGTAATTTTTGAAGTTTTTTTGTTTGGCTAATTGATCTAATATGATTTAAGTTGGAAGTGAAATTTTAGTACCTTCTCAGAGATAAACTTTGCCTGCTTCTGGCATGTGTATGTCCTTCCACTTTTCGTGTTAAAGAAGGCAGTTAACCTTTAAATAAATGAATATATATGTAATAGATATTATATATATAATGAAAACTAAGATAGATTGTATAAAAATAATTTAATAATGGTAGTCTGAGACTAGAGTTCCTAATGAAATAGAGAAACAGGAAAGAGGGGCCTCAAAAAAGGTAGAATTTTAGTCTTAGCTTTGATGATTAGAAAAATTTATAGGTTAAAGAATATTTTTAAAATCTAGTAGATTTAAAGCAAGCTATATATCTTCTAAGTCACTAGAGAGTAACTGAAATGAAAATAAGATTGAGTGGTTTCCTCTAGGAAGTGAAATTATAGGTGATTTTTCTTTCCTCCTTTGTACTTTTTTATATTTAAAGAAATTTATATATATGTGCTTTTATGTGATAGCTATCAACTCCCAATGAACAAATGTTTAAAAATTAAAATGTAATATATAGTACAAAATATTCTAAAATATTTTATAGGTTTTTCATTGGAAAAATGTTTTTATTTCTAGGCTTATTGGTGGGCAGTATTACTTATGGGAATTGCCCTGATCATGTTAATGGCTGGTTTTATTAAGATATGCAGTGTACACACTCCAAGTAGTAATCCAAAGTTGCCTCCTCCTAAACCTCTTCCAGGTAAGACAATTTGAGCAAGGTATATATTTTTATTACTCAGAACCATTCAGCAAATAGGACTGAATTTTAAAGGAGTCTTTAGTAGTTGATTTATAGTACTTTCTCCTTGAGAATGGGATTACTAGGTGGATTATTTAGTTGATTTTTAAGTGTTCCCCCCCCCCCCCCACCCCCAATCAACACAGTCTAGCTTATGGCTGCTGATTAAATGGTAATATATCCTTTTTTAAAAAAAAAATAGTAAAATCTTCCCTTTTTGGTTTTATTATGATAGACCACTTTTAAAGGATTGGTCTTTCTAATAGCTATGCTTCAGTTATGGGTTTTGTGTTCATGCTCCTGAAATATATTCTGTCACATAAACTTATTTTCCTTAGGGAAAAATATAGATTTCTCTTGTAGGGGCATACAGATTCCAGTCTGTGGGAGAGTCTTAGGGTAGAGGCTTCAGTTACCAAACAACTGTAGTTATTCTCCATCTCTGAAAACAACTCCTAAGGTTTTGTCTCCATCCTTTAGCACTCAGGGAGCCAAGGCTGGGAGGAGATGAGAGATGGGAAAGACCTTTATATGAAAGACCCTGGAGAAGGGAAAGGCTACCCACCCCAGTATCCTGGCCTGGAGAATTCCATGGACTGTATAGTCCAGGGGGTCTCAAAGAGTTGAACATGACTGAGTGACTTTTCATTTCATGGATTTGGAGAAGGAGAAGAAATCCATTTACCAGATTATTTAGGCCCTGCCTATTTCTCCCTCCTCCCCAGGCTGGGTGTCCCTTCCACCCTTTCTTCAGGACCCTTGGACTCTGTTCTTGCATGTTCAAGGGCAGGCACCATCCCAGGATTCCTTCTCCTGCCTCCCACTCACTTCACCTCTTGAAGCCTCTTGTCTCAGGCCAAATCCACTGCCCTACATAAAATTGTTTAAAACTAGGGCTTTCTTATAATTTTCCCTCCGTTCTCCTGTATTTCCTTATCTAGTCATTCTTGGACAGTATCTTGGAGGGAAGCAAAGGAAATTTGATTTCGATGTCATTGCTTTTCAAATTACTGCCTTAGCAGTCAGGAATTTTTGTCAGTTTCTTAGGGATTTCCAAGGGCCACATGACACTTTTTAACTACACTACCAGTTCATTTTATTGAATGAGACTATATTATTCTCATTCAATGAAAATTATTTTACTTAATTTCATTTTAAGAAAATGCCAGCTCTTAACTGCTGTTTATTGAACCCTCACAAAAGATGTTGAGCACTTTTACATGAATTATCACAACAGACTATATGAGTTAGTTAATTGTCTCTGTTTTACAGACTAATCATCTGAGCTTCAGAGAGGTTAAGTCATTTGCTCAAAGATACCCAGCAGTTTCTTCCTCTTGGAGTCTGTCCTCAGAATCCATATCAATCTGATAGTTGTAGCTTTTTAGCAGTTGTACTGTGGCTAGTCTCAGTTAAGATGTATTGTAGATATAAAATGCCTACCAAACTCTGGCTTCCCTGGTGGCTCAGACGGTTAAGTGTCAAACTCTGAAGAATTAGTATTTATAAGATGAACTATTTTATTAATAATTATTAATATTTTGGCTATATTGGGTTAATAAAATAAAAATGTTATTGAAATTATTTTACCTGTCTCTGTTTTATTTTTTACATTATGGCTACCAGAACCTCTTTTTTTTATTGAAATGGCAACTTTGTCTTTAAAAAATTGAAAAGGTCATGATAAACCTCTTTTGCTTTTGTTTGTGACCCACAGGCACTTTAAAGAGGAGAAGACCTCCACAGCCCATTCAACAGCCCCAGCGTCAGAGGCCCCGGGAGAGTTATCAGATGGGACACATGAGACGTTAACTCAGCTTTTGCCTTGGTTCTTCCTAGTGCCTACAATGGGAAAACTTCACTCCAAAGAGAAACCTATTAAATCATCATCCCCAAATGAAACCCTCACAAATAACAGTAGAAGAAAAAAAATGGCAAGAGATCATGTCCTCAGATCAGGTGGAATTACTTAAATTTTAAAGCCTGAAAATTCCGATTTGGGGGTGGGATGTGAAAAAAAAAAGGAACCCCATTTTCTTATAGACAGATATTTTTAACCTAATGGCACAAAGTCTTAGAATATTATTATGTGCCCCGTGTTCCCTGTTCTTCGTTGCTGCATTTTCTTCACTTGCAGGCAAACTTGGCTCTCGATAAACTTTTATCACAAATTTAAATATATATATATTTTTTTCAACTGCCAATCAAGGCTAGGAGGCTCAACCACCTCAACATTGGAGACATCACTTGCCAATGTACATACCTTGTTATATGCAGACATGTTATTTCTTACGTACACTGTACTTCTGTGTGCAATTGTAAACAGAAATTGCAATATGGATGTTTCTTTGTATTATAAAATTTTTTCCGCTCTTAATGAAAAATTACTGTTAATTGACATACTCAGGATAACAGAATGGTGGTATTCAGTGGTCCAGGATTCTGTCATGCTTTACATGGGCAGTTATGAGAAGAGAATCAGTTTACCTTTTCCTCATGATGGAGTTGGTTCTGATATTCATTTTGTTTTATCAAACGGCTGCTAAGAGCGCAGGATTGACGACACTGAAGAACACAGTTACGTGTTGTGAAAACTGGACATACGCAGCATACTACTACTTCAGACCTAGTTCTTTATGTAAATGTCTGATTTCTGCTTACTTATTTTAAACTTTCTAATTCAATTCCATTTTTGAATTGATAGGTGAAATTTGTATTCATGTTGGTAGCAGTTAGGTCAGTGAAATGATTCTTTTTATTTGCAGCCTCTTATTTGTATGTTAATTATGTTTCGGGTTTTGTCTGATATGGAAAAGAAAAGCTGTGTGTCTGTTTTATCAAGATATTTGGACAGAGTTTTCAGCATATCATCGTGATCATCGGTAACCACTAAAGAGGAGTGATTTGCTCAACTAGTAGTTAAAATTGTAGATAGGCCTTCCAACACTTTTTTTCCCTAAGATATTTTATCAGCAGTGAAGGTGAAACAGCACAAAGTCCCATTCCAAATTTATTTTTTAAACAGTTGTAAATAATTGGCTTTTTAAAGAAAGAAGTCAAAAGCATTTAATGTATTAACAGGCTTATTGCTATGCAGGAATGGAAGGGGGCATTACAAAAAAAAAAAACTTTAAGCTTGTGACATATTTATTGCTTCTGTTTTCCAACTACATCATGTTAAATTAGAAGTAAACAGCTATGATTTTCCTGGCTTCACATAGGAGGCAAATTTAGGCAAAGTTGAAACGATTTGTGTTTGGCTTTTTTTTTTTCCTTTTTTTCTTAAGAGTATAAGGTTTACACAATCATTCTCATAATGTGACGCAAGCCAGCAAGGCCAAAAATGCTAGAGAAAATAATGGGATCTCTTCCTTGTAAACTTGTACAGTATGTGGTGACTTTTTTCAAAATACAGCTTTTTGTACATGATTTAGAGACAAATTTTGTACATGAAACCCCAGATAGACTATAAATAATTCTAAACAAACAAGTAGGTAGATATGTATGTAATTGCTTTTAAATCATTTAAATGCCTTTGTTTTTGGACTGTGCAAAGGTTGGAAGTGGGTTTGCATTTCTAAAATGGTGACTTTTACTCCGCCAGAGTTCTTAGTAACTTCTTGAGTGTGCTAGACTTTGAACATGTACATTTTTTGCTTGAAATGTTATCCTGTGGTAGGGTTTTGGCAGGTATACAACTGCCCTATTTTATTTTGAGTCTAAGTTAAATGTTTTCTGAAAAGAGATACATGCACTGAACTCTTTCCACTCCAAATCAAGATGTGGTAAAACAAAAGGATCAAGACAAGTGAGATCTAATACTACTGTCAGTTTAATGTCCACTGTGTTTTATACAGTATCTTTTTGTTCACTTTGGAAATTTTTACTAAAAAATTGCAAAAAATAAAGTATTGTGCAAAGATGTAAGGTTTTTTGAAACTTGAAATGCATTAATAAATAGACTTGATGAAACAACTTGGAGGTTTCATACTCTTTGAACTTTGAGAACTATCAAAAGAAGTGTCCCGCAAGGCAGCCTTTCCTTACTAAATGAAAGCGATGGTTAAGCAGAAAGGGAATTGCCTCTTCCCACACAAGTATAGATATCTTTATTCTTAGGACTTCATGTAAAAATTTTTGTGATTAGATCTCTCTCTTTCTATACACAGTGAACATTTGAAAAACATTTAACTAATCTCAACTGCTTTGCATTATTTCTAATCAGTATTCAGAGTGCTTAAACTAGTGGAAGAGCTGAGTCATTTTGGAAACTGTGGTCTTATATATTTTTTCCAAAGTTTTGAATGCTAAGTACTTCATTTATTTTAAATGTTGAGTTTGATGTTAAGTGTATTTTAAAAATTTGAGCCATGTTTTTCTGCTTTGTCAAATTCATAGCACGTAAGAAGACTTGACGTTTCAGCCTTACCTAGAAAAAGAATTGTAAGCCCAGAATAGTGCCCTGCACAGAATAATATACCCCAAACCCAAGTTTTTTTTTAATATATTGAGGCCAGTTTAAATAAGTAGTATTTGTTAAGTCAGTAAAAACATGCAATACTTTTTACTTTAATTCAGAAACCTCAAAATATGTATTATGTTTAATTATGTTTATTAAACTATCAATATTAACTTGGATGGTTACAAGTTTACTGTTATAACTGCATATTTAAATTTTGTTTAGATTAAATCAGCAATAGAATAAATTATTACACTTTCTGGACTGGTGCCCTTTATAGTGTCAGGAAATATACAGTTTGGGGAAGGCCTTCTTTATGGGAATGGCAGCGTTATCTGATCAGTCTTGTTTTCTGAGGTGTTTTCAGCAGTTTGTGCTTTGGGTACTTTGTTTTTGTTATATTCACAGACTAGTGAAAACTGAAGATTTCTCCAAACTGAGCAAACCACTCTCAAGTTTTTATATCTGTCCCTGTGGTCTATACATTTTAAGACCTAAGGATTATTATTTCCCCAAAGATGGGATTAGTGTCCATGGCAGCTGTGCAATTATGGGTTCTTGTTCTTAGGAAGGGTTTTAATTTCCTAAGTATTTCTAATCAAAAGTATAAGAGGGTCAATTTAGTAAGTCCATTATAAAACTGGACAGCCCATCTTCAGGGGTTTAGGAAATGATGTTCCTTATCCAAATTTAAAGAGTCAAGGTCTCCCAAAACTAGAGAGCAAGTTAGATTTAGCTTTAAAGCAGCCGCCAGGGACAGTTATTCCTCAGAGAAGTCACTAAAGTTGCAAGAAATTGTAGTTTCCTGAAAAGCACTTTTGACTTCTAAGGAGCAAAAAGGATAATGAGTTTGCCTCACAGAACTCAGCTTCAGTTTAAGCATTTCTGGTTTTATGTTCTCATTTAAAAACAACTTCCATTCAAATCTTTTCCTGTTTATTACCAGTTTAGTTTTTCCACTCTCCTTTCTGTATACAAACCTTTATATTTAGGATACAAGTGAACCCTTGTATTCTGCACTGCTGTATTATTTGTGTATGTTAAATGCAATCATGTGTGCACTATTTTCAGTAGAAATTTATGTTTTATAATTGATAAGCTTTTCAGAGTATTTGATCTCTCCTATGAAAAACAGTGCAATGCTAGGTGAAAATGGAGGGTAGAGCAAAATAATTATCAGCCTCTGTTTTGTCCTAAAATTTCTGCTAAAATCACAGATTGGGGGAAGAAAAGACCATATCCAACAAGGATAAGGAATACTGAAGATAACAAGAACAGCATTTTGGAGACTTTCTGGAAAGCATTTGGAGAAGTAGTGTCTGACTTGGCAGACCCTGGGAAGCCAAATCCTAAACCAGCATTGGAAACATGAGAATAGCCCAGTTTCTGTTGTTAACATTTTGGGATATAGTCTTCAACACTTTTCTATTTTCTTATTTAACAATAAGAAATAGCTGTCTTATTTAACAATATATTGATATTGTATCTACATAATTTTAATGACTGTAAATATTTCATTCTATGGATGTATTGTACATTTTAAAAAACCTATTGTTTGGACATTAAGATTTTTAGATTGTTCATTATTTTAAGTAATCCTTTAAGGAAAATTCTAAGCCAAATAATGAAATAAATTCCTAAAAGTGGAATTAAAAGTGAGTTAAAGACTTTCTAAAGGTTGTTGATAAAAATTATGATGCTGTCTTCCAGATAATGTGTACCAAGTTATACTTCCATTAACATATATTAGCATATTATATAGATAATTTATTAAAATCTGAGGGCCCTCTGGTTAAAAATTCACATGCATGTAGCCATGTGGACTTATTAGAAACAATAGTGGAAGACTCCTGCTTAGTTGACTTTGCTAGCTTTGGACAAAACCCAAATGAAAGTCAAAAGTAATACCCTGATGTGGTCTCTAAATACCACTTTCTTCAAAGAAACCTGACTTCCTTAGATAACTGGCTAATTCCAGGTTATAGGGAAATAAATGTGTATGTAGAGTTGAGAAAAAGCACTGTCATACCAGAAAGCAAGCAAGCTACTAGAGGTCTATCAGAAAAGATTCAGGAAGCATCTTGAAATTTTCAATGGCCAAAACTGTTTTACTTATGAATTAATAATGATAGTTTACAAAACTATAGTTACCTTTGAAACTTAACTATTCCAGCTAATAAAGAGAAGTGATACAATATCACCATTTTTATCCCACAATGATTAAGGGACCCAGACAACGATCAGTAGTGACCACTAACCTCACAAAAGAGCGGTCAAATAATTTGTGCCTCCTAATGGAAACACACATACCACTTATGAAGCAGTCCAGCCAAAAGTCAGATCTGATCTTGATCAAGCCTTTGGATCTAACCACCTCTTTACTAGAAATGATACCCATGGTTCAGCAGGTAAAGAATCCACCTGCAGTGCAGGAGACACAGGAGACTCGGGTTCGATCCCTGGATTGGGAAGATTCCCTGGAGGAGGGCATGGCAACCCACTCCAGTATTCTCGCCTGAAGAATCCCATGGACAGAGGAGCCTGGCAGCTGTAGTCCACAGGGTCGCAGAGACATGACTGAAGGGACTTAGCATGCATGCATGCAAAGGAACATGTCAAATGATACCACAAAAGATTTAATCAGCAAAATCCAGACTGGAAAACTATAGGACAAATGACCCTGATTCTTCAACAATTGAATTCCAGGGAAAAAAGGATGGATTAAGAGAAAGTTAAGATATTATACCTGCCAGATAGTGTATCTGCCAGTACAATTTGTGGACTTATTTGGATCCTGATTGAAATAGTGAAAAATAACACCATTGGGAAAATAGGAAAACTTAACTAGATATTTGATGATTTTAAGGATTTCTGCAGTTATTTTTTAGGTTTGAAAATGGTATCATGGTTACATTTTTAAAAGGAGCCCTTTTAGAGATGCATATTGAATCCCTAAAAGTGATGATACGGTGTTTGCTTTAAAAAAGTTGTGAGCTGCAGTTGGGTGATATCTGGGAGTAAAGTTGAAAACAATTTTGACTGTGAGTTGATAATTGTTGAACCTGGGTGATGGCTACTTGGGGATTCATTATAGTGTCTTCTCTACCTGTGTTCCTATTCAAAACTTTCTATAAAAATTAAAAATTTTAATGTGGATTAAATTCTTATAGCAGCTCATTCATTACTGTTTTTATTTTAGCAACAATTCATGACAATGACCTATATTCATAACGATTTTTTAAATAATGATTTTAGTGGAATTAAACTTGAACCAGTCAAGCAAGCATAATTAATTATATTCTGCTCCAGTTATGATGAATGATTAATTGATTTCAACTGCTAGGGTGAGTGCTTGAAGCTATCAGTCACTCAGTAATCATAGCAAGCAGGCCATTAGATCCCTCCTTGCTCGCTAGATTTTGAGGGGCTTAATAGCTATTTAAGGAAAATATTTTATATTAAAACATGTTAGGGAGTATGATCAGATTATCCACATTTAACCTGTGTGTCCCATATTAGAATGTGTTAAGTAGCTCAGTACAGTAAGCTGCGTTCTTCTCTTTCTCCTTAAAATGATAATCATCCCTGGAGGTGGAAATGTATCTTTAAAAAGCTATCTTGAAATTGTTTTCTGTGTAAAGAAATTAGAATAATTTGATCTAGTGTAAGTTGTCTTCCTATAAAATGTGTTTTCTATTGTATGTGTTTTAGACATCATTTTGAAAAGTGAAACCTATTTGGTAATACTGAACTAATTAAGCAGTTTTATTCTTCGTTCTCATGTATATTTTATTTCTCCCCCTCCCCTCGCCTTTTAGACAGTTTGTATTTCTAAACCTCAAAAGGCCTGCTTTTATAAAGTGTCAATGTTATGATTAACTTTTCATTATTTTGGATTTGTGATCGTAGTGTTTATTTTTTGCAGTCCCTATTAGTAGCAACTCTGATTAACTGAATTGACCTATTAACCATTTTTTCTTCTTCTCCCTTGAAACCTTATCAGAACATGTTTGGAATTTTTTGGCTTATGTGGTCTGCATGTGCTGATTTGTGTGGACTGGTTGCCTCGGTTAGTCACTGGATGGATGGATCTGTGTTAAGCTCTTGGTTGCTCCAGCACCGCTGCTGGATGATAGGAAATCAGTAGTGAATTTAACAGTCCCTGCCCTCGGGAAACTTAAGCCTGGTGGGTGAGACAGACACTAATCCTATATCATGTGCTCAGTGCTCAGTCGTGTCCGACTCTTTGGGACCCCATAGACTGTAGCCCACCAGCCTCCTCTGTCCATGGGATTTCCCAGGCAAGAATACTGCAGTGGGTAGCTGTTTCCTTCTCCAGGGGATCTTCCTGATCCAGGGATTGAACCCAGGTCTCCTGCATTGCAGGTGGATTCTTTACTGTCTGAACTACCATATGAGCAATAACCATGTGAATACATGTCATATCAACCATGACAAATGCTGTGAGGGGAGGCCTTGGTGGTCTAAGAGCTGGTCATGCAAAGATTGAGGAAGGAGATGGGATCTAGTCAGGGAGGACATGGCATGTATCCCCAGAAAGTGATGCTTGAGTCCAAATCTGAAGAATGAAGAGATTAAATAGGTCAACTAGGGTTTTTATTAATATTGAGTGGTTATATATTGGGCACTGAGAGCTAGTTTCTCTTTGGGGAAAGGTAATATTTTTTGCTCTTGATTGTATCATATGTGAACCCAGCTATTTGGATTCCTTTGTGCATTTTTTTTAATGATTTTTCATCTTTGCGGAACATACTCATTTACTGAAGAGCTGGCTTGTGCTTTGGCAGATGTCTTACTTGGTTACTGTTCTTAAGGATGTTGGCAAAAGTTTGAGAGTTGTAAAAGGCCCTTGGCTTTGCAGACCTTGCTATCTGTATCCTGACTACCATAAACTGAGAATCAGGACCTCTAACCTCCTACCATGCTGGGTGAGGTGTCCTTCTTCTTTGCTGCATTGTGGCATTCTGTTTGGGGCTTCCCAGGTGGCGCAGTGGTAAGGAACTTGCCAGCCAACGCAGGACACGCGGGTTCCATCCCTCGGGTGGGAAGATCCCTTGGAGTAGGAAATGGCAACCCACTCCAGTATTCTTGCTGAGAGAGTTCCGTGGACAGAGGAGCCTGGTAGACTGCAGTCCATGGGGTAATGAGTCAGACACGACTGAGCGGGCGCACATGCAGGCGCAGCATTCTGTGCATTCTCTGTCATAGCACATACCACATCATGGTATAATCCTGCCCCACCCAAGCCAAGCTCTTGAAAGAATCGTCCATTCCCAGTGGCTACTTCAGTTCCCATTCGCTTATCAACCTGCTGCGTTTTGTCCTCAGCCCCCCAGGGACTGTAATCCAAGTTCTCAGGGAGCTCATAATCTAGTGGAAAGGAAGAATGCCCACAATCATAATACGATGGTATTTGTCCATAAACTATGAATACAGTGTAGCTAGAAACTCAGAGGAGACGCCTGTGTGAGCCAAGATGATTTCCCAGAGGATATATGCTTGAGCTGAATTTTGAAGTTTTGGTAAAACTTAGCCCAAACTTACTTTTACTTTTAGATATAATTTAACTGCAAGGCAGTTTCTTGACTGTTTCATGCTGTTATACTTTGATGCCAGGGGGAATCCAGTTTCCTCTGTCTGGATTGCCCTTCTCTCTCGGTTCTATAGTGCTGAAGTTTATTGATCGCCATTTTCTTGAACTTGTGTATAGTAAGTATTCAAGAAACATTTGTATTTTAATCAAGGGTGTGTGCTTTGAACGGTAGGCATTGTGGCTAATTTCATGAAATAATACGCAGAAGTTAGTGTCATCACATTACCCCCACCCATAACGTGTAACTTTTAACGTCTCTGATTCTAAGTCCCTTGGCAGCATGTCTTCCTCCTCTCACCCCCAGAGAGAAGTTTGCTTTCAAAATCTAATATGCATTTGTATTTTTAGAATATAAAATATACCCACCATGTTTTGCTCAAGTGGGAAAAGCGCAGCTTAGCTTTGAAGTGTATAAGCAACACATTATAACTCCTGGCACAAGAAATGGATTCCTAAAGCTCAATTTAGAAATTAAATGGGGAGGCCCTAGCTTCTTTGTATGTGTGGACAAGTATTTTCTTTAGCTAAATCATCAATAGTATTTGTTTGTCTGATTATTTCATAATAAAAGGTAGAAGTTAAACATTTTTCTTTTCCTGCAGCAAACATCCAGATCAACATTTTTCTATAAATTTCACAAAATACTAGTTCCATAGGTTTTAAAATAACTATTCAAAAAAATAAGTTGGGAGGGGATATGGATTCCAGGGTCAAATAAAAATGCTGAGCAAAAGTCAAATGGGTTTTTGTTTATTGACTGATTTTTTAAAAAATCAGGTTCTTCTAAGTGCATCTAATACTGTATATTAACTCTGATTGTGCTCTCTAAAAGGGTCTTATAGAGTGCTCCCGAACTAGGAAACTCCTGTTCTCCTCTGTCCCCTCCATCCGAGGGTCTAGATTCTGTAGAAGCATTGTGTATTGCTGTGTAGAAGGTGTATACCTTTTTAAGATCCCCAGCCAGGGACAGGTTCCCTTACCTAAAGAATTCTTCCAGGTTTGGAGCTTCACAGCTACTACACTTGTCACCTATGAAGCATGGACCACAGAGGTTCAGAGGTCAGGCGTTCAGCCTGCTCTTTCAGTCTTAACATGCATCTCTGCTTTCTATGAGTGTGGTTACCAACTATGTTGATCTTGTATCCCAAACTGAAAAATCTCGAGTAAACATTCATAATATGGAAATATTTATAAATAATGCAGATATTTTACTTATGTTTCTATGTTTTAAAATAAGCAAAAATTTAAAGGGATGAGTAAAAGATTAATGGGACATACAGTATTTCTTCCCCCATTCCAATAGGTCTTTTTGCACACACCTTGGTGTGTACCCAACTCACTTTGTAAACCTCTGGCTTTAGAGACAGAAGCTACATATCTTCCCAGTCAAGGAGCTTTCATCCTCCCCACATTCCTGGGTTAAGTATGCTTTCCGATGGAACACCATAGCTGTTGAGGAATGCAGGGCACTCTTAGGTACTCACTTCTGAAGGCCTCCCAGATAAAGTAAATAGTAAATGGAAAAAGCAAGTATTAATAACTATGTGTAGCATGATTTCTTGTGTGTGAAATTTTTGAAGTTTGTAAAGATACATAATTTATGTATAGAAAATGTCTACTTGATACATTGGAAACTGTTAAATTATTTCTCAGCACTGGAATTAAGGGTCTTGGGAGAGGAAGAGGTTTTTTTTTTTTAACTTTTTTCTTCCATATTGTTTGAATTTTTATGAAATATTCTTTTTATAATAAATAATTTAAAAATGACTGCATATAGTGTGATGTCAAATATAGTGCAACACATTGTCATTGTTGATGGTTGAAGTTGGGTGATTGGAACATTGGCTTCCTTACTATGTTTCTACTTTTATGTATCTTTGAATATGACCATAAATGAAAATTTAAAAATAAATGCACCACAGAAAGAGTCTATAGAAATACACCACATAGTAATTGATTCTCTTGGGAATGGGAAGAGAGCTGAGGAATGGAGCTTCAGATACCTTTTCCCCGTAAGTTCTTATGTTCCATGAGTGTGTGTTGCTTTTAAGGGGTACAAAATACTTGTTTGACTTCCCACATACTTAAGGAATATCCAGAATGGATGCACAAGCCATCAGTGTTTATGGGTAGGGCTCAGCTGTAGCATAATCAGACCTTGAGGCTTGTTTTATATTAGGATCTTGAGCTCGATAGATAATAAACAAAGGTGAAACTGCAAGGCATGGCCAGGCAGCTCTGCACGTCCCTAGCTGCCTCAGGGGGAGCACAGCTGAGGGTTTGCTGTGAACGATCTGCACGGTGAGCCAGTTCCCAGGCTCTGTGACGTGAAAGGGATAGAGTACCTCGTGATAACTCTCACGGTAGGGTCCGAGGGAGTTAACACATAAAGGATATTTTCTGTTGCCAGATGCAGTGCTGGGCTGCATTCACAGACGTAGAATCTGTAAGGAGGAAAATGATGGTTCATTAACTGTGTGACTTGTTAAAGTTAGTTAAGCTTTAAGCACCTCATCTGTGAAACAAGGATGATAATATTAGCTACCTCTGGGACTGTGATGAGGATTAAATGAGAATGTTTGTAAGGCACCTTGGATATGGTGAGCACTCAGATGCCAGCTCTCCTTGTTTTCATGTGAAAAACTGCTTATTGAGGTGAGAACATTTAGCTTGTGAGCAAGTGTTCACTGATTAAGTATTTTCTCAAACAGCCACGTGGTTAGGGATGGTTGGCCTTTGGTTGATGCTGTCACTCTGGCAAGTTTAGGTGTGGGCATATAACCCAGTCGGCCCAGATATGCGGGGATTCTGACTTTCTCTGGTTGTTGTTAAGTCTTGGTGTGCTGCCTGAGGCTGCAGCATCCAACTTGCTATCAGCCTGAGGATGAAGCCAACATCAAGGTTGGTAGAGAGAGGGGGGAAAAAAAAACCACTTTATCTTAATGATATTAAAGAGCTGCTGAATCAACCTTCCCCGAAGCCCACGCTATCTTGGGACTTCCTGTTTGTTGAGATTTTCTTAAAATGTTTTTTATTTAAGCCAGTTTGAGTTAGCTTCTAAAAGCATAATGATAGAAGCTGTACCAGAAATTATTTGTGGTAGGGTTGGTGGCATTTATACAGTGATAGTCAGCACTTTGAAACAAAATAACAAGAGAGGAAGTTCTGACACATGAGGAATGAGGAACAGGAGGTTCTAGAAAGATTAGCAGCCTGAGCACATTGTGCATTTTTTCTACTTGCAGCTTAACCCACCTGCCTCTCCTGAGCAGAGGAGCTGCTGGGGCCTCCAGGAGACAGACAGAGTGCCTGGAATGTTGGTGAGGTGTTACCATCCTGACAGAGGATGTGGGGGTGGGGGAAGTCCTTGGGAGTGTACCTGGTTTCCCTGGCTCCTGAGAACCTGAGCAGGTGAGTGGAGTTGCTTCCAACCCTGAGCTGAAAGGGTGAAAAGACCGGGAAAGGCTTCCTTCATGTGCTTCGCTGGAGGACTGGCAACCTGTGTGCTGCTAAGCTGTGGCCAGGGGAGGTGGAGACTGCTGTTCCTTCCGCTACTTTGGGAATGCTCCCACTTAAGATACCCCAATATGGGACAGAGCCCGAAGGAACAAACAAGGGAAAAGAAGCTCCCTTATGGGGCCCAGGAGCCAGAGAGAAGGATTACAGCAGAGTCTTCAGAGCAGAAATAGCTGTTGGCATAGATAACTTGAACCAAAAGAATAAGAAAACTTGAGATTTAAGTGCAACACACGTGTGCACGTGCAAGCGCGCACACACACACGTACACTCTGATTTTCTGAGACCAAAAAAGATTTTGATGTAAAGATTTCAAGAGATGAAGGAGAAAGTGGTTACGGTTGATGTCTGAATTAGTATCGTGGAAGATAAGAGAAAGACACCTCAAAGCACGGTGCAAAAACACAGATATAAATCAGGAGATGGATAGACACCAAGAAGGGGGTGGAGGATACACTAGAAGAGGCAATCAGTAATATAAGGACAGTTTCTTAGCTGATGAGAGACTTGCATCTCACAGAGTTCCAAGAACGATTGATGATAAAAAAAAATACTCCTAGGCGTATTATATCTCTGAGCTACAAGAATAGAAAAAAATCTTATGAGTTTCCATAGCAAAGAACAAGTTACTCCTCAAGGAGGAAGAGCCATCCAAGTACTGAACTGCTTGTCTACAAACACTGAGTGTTGCCACCAATGAGAGAAAAGGACTCTATGGAAATTGAGGGAACTTTCAGTTCACTCAGCCTTCCAAAATAACTCAAAAAATACATTACGTTTCTTTCACTTAGTGACCAAATAAACTCAGAGTCAAAGTCTCCATAAGAATGAGGAAGGGCCAGGAGAATGTAAAATCGTAGAATGGTAGAAGTGATCATCGCCCAAATCAGGGTGTATTACTAGTACCTGGATGGACACAGAGCCTGGAGAAGCTCATCTCTCTTACTGAGGAGTGCTGCTGTGCTCTCCACTCTGTGAAAGCTTGTTCTTTTCCTGAATTGATCACATCACCATCTGCCTTGACAACTCCTCTAAAAACAGTCTGGAACTAAAAACAGAGAAGCTCTGCAAGTCTGGGCATTCCAAAGGTCTCCTTTGGGGCATTAGCTGTGGGACTGGCAGGGCAAGTGGCTGTATTCTAAGGTTTGGAGTGAAAATGGTGAAAGAATATTTTCATGGGAGAAATCTATGTCTGGTTTTCAGATAGCAAAGTAAAGTAATTGCTATCTGATTATGAGCAACAGGAAAGGGACACTAGCAGGAAATATGGGGAAAATTCACAAGACAAGTCATGTTAACAAGATGGAAAGGGGAAATAATATCGATTTGATCAGTCTGCAAAAATAAATACAACGAAAAGTAGGAATAAGTAAGCCAATAACTAAAATAAGATAGAGGGGGACAATTATTATGCTAAATTTGAAGGGACTGTTTCCCACTAAAAGAGACACCTAGACTGAGCTGGAGATAGAAATCAACATCTAGAAGGAAAATGTCTAAACCTTCTAAAGAAAAAATTATAAAGAAAGGGATGGACAAAGATGCTAAGCAAACATAACTTTTTAAAAAATGGCAAATTTAAGAGTAGACAAGGAGAAATTTAACGTTAAAAGCAACATAAGAGGAATCTTATCTAACCATGTAAAGCACATATGCAGAATTAGCATTAGTTAAGACTACATGTACCAAACAATATAAGTGTAACGACAACTTGATATCAATTTTGTAGATTTCAAGACATATTTGTCCTTGACGGGGACGAGAAGCCATTAAACAAACAGACCCACACATTGTCATGACCAGGGTGAGGGGGCTGAGGCACTTGCCTTTGGTGTACAGTTTAAGGTGGCTCCAAAAACTCAGCTATCAAGAGAAACAATATTTTAGTGCAGTATTTTAAAAAATCAAAATTAATGCAAAAACCTATGATGAATGAAATACCATATTTTATATGAAGACAGGATCACTGATTTTTTTTGTTGTTGTTCCAAAATGGCATGGTCAAGTATAATTTTTCCAGAAGAAATAAAAGATGTTAAGAGTGCGTGGGAATAGGGGGGTAGGGGCCAAAATATTCATTCGAATTTTCCCATAAGATGTTACAGAAAAACCCGGACAAACTTTTTGGCAGCCCAATACATTTGTGTAGGGTGGCATAATCTTTGTTAAATTACCCCTGGGGCAGTACCACCTCAATTGGGACTTTAAGCATGGGAAGAAGCTGGGAGAATAGGAGAGGAAGGCGGAGAAGCAATAGAGAGCTTTGAACCTTTCAGGGAACTGAAAGACGGCCCACATGCCTAGACCCAGGTTCTCAAAGTTAGCGCATATTAGAATCACCAGGAAAGCATTCAGGTCTCGCGATACCCAGACTTTACCCAGACCAAGTTAATAAAAGTCCCTAGGAGTGGGACAGCTTTGAAAGCTAGGCATTTTTGAAAGCTTCCAAGTCAGTTCTAACGTGCAGGCTGAGTTGGGACCAGGTGGACCATGATGTAGGGAGTGAGGGCGACTGGAGGGAAAAGGGAAAGCTACCTTATTGGTAATTTATTTGGGGCTTTTTTCCGAAGAGCGTTGGGAAGTCATTTGAAAGGCTCAGAGCAGGAAAACACACCCTAGTGTTGTAATGAGAATGGATTGAAAGAGGATTGGGTACAGCGAGAAGAGGCGGAAAGTGGTCGCCAGCACCCAGGTAAGAGTGTCCGCTTGGGTTAGAATGATGACGGCGGAATCAGGGAGATGTAAACGCAAGAAGTATGGGTAGGGGACTTCCCTGGTGCTCCAGTGGCTGATACTCCCGCTCCCAGTGCAGGGGACCCTGGTTCAATCCCTGGTCAGGGAACTAGATCCCACACGCTGCAACTAAAGACCCTGCATGCTGCAACTAAGACCTGGTCTGCTGCTGCTGCTGCTGCTGCTGTTGCTGCTGCTGCTGCCGCTGCTCAGTCGCTTCAGTCGTGTCCGACTCTGTGTGGCCCCATAGACAGCAGCCCACCAGGCTCCCCCGTCCCTGGGATTCTCCAGGCAAGAACACTGGAGTCGGTTGCCATTTCCTTCTCCAATGCATGAAAGTGAAAAGTGAAAATGAAGTCGCTCAGTCCTGTTGGACCCTCAGCGGCCCCATGGGCTGCAGCCTTCCGGGCTCCTCCGTCCATGGGATTTTCCAGGCAGGAGTACTGGAGTGGGGTGCCATTGCCATAGCCAAATAAATATTTAAATATTTTTTTTAAAAAAGAAGTATGGGCAGAATCCATAGGATTTGGTGGTTGCTCTATTGTGAAGGGCCAAAGGCGAAGAAGTATTACAGAGGCTCCACTCCCCACCCCCATGTCTGGAATCAGCAACTAGTGGTGCAGTAGATGCTACACACTGAGCCATAGAACAGACAGCTTGCGGGGAAGCAGGATTGGGGGGTGCAGGGAGGACACCACAGGCTCAGTTCTGAACCTTTGGAGCTTGTGAGGCAGCAGAGGGGGAGCCGTCGAGAGTGGCAATTGCATATGCAGGAATGCCCTCCACTCCGGGCACCCCACACTGTGACTCTGATGTGGGAGTGGTTGGCCCGTGTGCATCGGAGATGAAGCCATAGACGTGGGAAATGGCCTAGAGAGGGAGAAGCAAGTGAGCAGAGAAGGAGGCCTCGACCCAGAGGAGTGCCAACCTTGCCAGGCTGAATAGAGGGCGAGGAGCAGAGAGGAGATGGAGAGGTGGCGAGAAAACCAGCAGGGCACCAATTCCTGAGGCCCCAGAGAGAGCATCACTCACACAACGGCCGAGCATTCAGAGGACAGAGGCCCCTGCCAGCTGGGCTGAACTGGGAAGTGGCTGCCTGGGTGGGTAAATAAGATCCACTTAGGCAGAGAGGAGGACATTCTGGAGGAAAGAAGAAGAGGAAGGAGGCATGAGAAAAGGCAGAGATGAGAAGTGTCAGGAGGGGGAGGTTCCCCCCTCTACTCCTCTTGAGTTCCTACGGCCGTGCCTGCTAAGTTGTTTCAGTCGTGTCTGACTCTCTGTGACCCCGTGGACTGTACACCTCCAGGCTCCTCTGTCCTTGGGATTCTCCAGGCAAGAATACTGGAGTGGGTTGCCATTGTCTTCTCCAGAGGATCTTCCCAATCCAGGGATCGAACTTGCATCTCATATATCTCCTGAATTGGCAGGCAAGTTCTTTACCACTATCTACCTGGGAAATCCTCGTGGCTGGACTAATAATGAAGTTGACACAAGCTAACAGGAGAAAAAGAAACATTGAATTCATGCACAAGGCAGTCTCATAAAATGGGACCTAAGACGTGGCCAAAGCAGGCGACTTCTATACTTATTAGACAAAGAGACAATGCATTTGTGAGGAATTGACAGGACAAATAAACTTAGGTTTTGGGTGTTCCATTAGTAAAGAATATAAGCAGAGTTTGGTCTTGGGGTAGCAAATTAAAGAAGTGACGAGGTTTGCTTATACAGGCTTCTCAGACCTAGCTCTTTGTCTCTGGTGATGAGGGTGCTCGTTCTACCTTCAGATCAGAAAGGGCACCTTCACAGGAGAGATTTATTCCCTGCTTGTAGGGAGGTACAAAAGGGTGTCCCTCTTGCACTGGCCATTTCCTAAATAACTTTATTCCAAAATAACCAATATGGCATTGTGGCATTTTGAGGGGCAGCCTATCCTGAGCCCCAACTGAAGGAAAGAGGTTTGCTGGGGGCCATTCATCGCATAGAGATCATTGGAATTCAAAAAGTTTGTAATATGAGATAAGGTAGGCAGGTAGGTGGTGACTCAGTGGATTGACTTCAGTATCCCTCTTTTTTAACATATAGTTTTCAGTGTGTACCATTTTTAAAGTCTTTATTGAATTTGTTACAATACTGATTCAGTTTTATGTTCTGTTTCTTTGGCTGCGAGGCATGTGAGATCTTAGCGCCCCAACCAGGGATCAAACCCAAACCCCCTGCATTGGAAGGTTCAATCTTAACCACTGGACTGCCAGGGAAGTCTCCTCAGGCTTCTTCTTGCCCATCTATTTCCTATCCATCTGACCTCCCTCGCATCCAGACTCTGTGGGAGAGCTGGCCTTGCCCTGGGTAGTCTGACTTCTTGCTTTGCCACCCCAGAGATGTGTAACGACCACCAAAACTTTCAGTGTTTGTGGCAACATTATCAAGGTGAATACTGAGGACAGGCAGCTTTGCTCTGGAGGGCAGCACATTCATTTTAGTGTTGAATGGAATGCTTGTTTCCCTCTCTCTGACTCTGGGCACCTCAAAGAGCCCAGCTGCAGTGTAATTGATGCCCCATTTCTTTCATGCTTTCTTACAAGTAAAGCACAAACAGACTTTTGCCTGAAAGGCAAGATGCCAGTGTTATCTTTCCTGAGTGGGCTCATAAATACAGATTCTTTGGAGGAGAGGTGAATATAATCAGCGAACCAGCCAGCATTTTGCATGTGCAATGAACAGATGTGGCTGCATTATTCAGTTTCCCTATTTGACTTCCCTCCTAAGATGTTCTTCAGAAAATGTGATGTCGATGAACACATCTTCCTGAGTGAAAAGTAATCCATGCCAGGAGGAGTCTCAAATGTTCCTGTGAGCCATTTGTCATGTTGGTTGCTTATTGATTTCTCTGCCCCAAATGTTATGACGTCCTGTGTCACTTCAAGTTTTCCTACAGAAGATGAAATAATTTCTAATTGTATTTTGTGTGAAACTAATTAGTATCGGAAAGTATGCTAGAGTAGAAAAATGGTTTTAACTCTGCCCTTTTTTTTTTCTTTGTATTACGAAATGTGACATTCATACTGATAGTGCATGAAAAAATTCACTAAAGAACAGTGATAAAAATGAACACCTGTGCAACCACCATCCGGAGTGACATGTGCAATGTTGCTGGCACCCAGAACTCTAATGTGCACTTCCTCTTTCCAGATTACTACAATCTCATTCTTGGGCCAGAGGTGTTATTGATTTCACTTCGTACTTTACCACCTATCTTTTTTTTTTTTTTTTTTTAATAAAACTGGTTTTATTTTTAAACTTAATTTAATTAGAAAAACTTATTTTTGAAGTTTTGGCTGAGCTGGGTCTTTGTTGCTGAGCATGGGCTTTCTCGAGTTGTGGCAAGTGGTGGCTGCTCGCTCGAGTTGCGGTGCTCGGGCTTCTCATGGCTTCCCTTGTTGCACAGCATAGGCTCTAGGGTGTGTGGGCTCAGTAGTTTCAGCCCATGGGCTTAGCTGTCCTGCGGCCTTTGGGATCTTACTGGGCACAGGATCAAATCCCTGTCTCCTGCATTGGCAGGTGGATTCTTAACCACCGAGTCCTTTACCACCTCTTTTATCTGTCATTAATGGTACACTTTAGCTCTCCGTGTAACATACTACATATATATTTGTGTGTTTGTGTAAATGCATAAGCCCACCGTGCTTCCTTAAATTCTGCTGCCTCAGTGCTTCTCTGTCTCCCTCTAGACTCAGCCTTATCTTGTTATGTGTGTAGCTTTGGGTCATCTTTTTTGCTGCTGTTTAACAACCATTAGTAAGAATATACCACAGTTCATTGCATTGCATGGGTGAATATGTGGACTGTTTTGGGTTGTGATGTTTTCAAGGCTGATAGGAGTATCCTTTGACTTGTGCATAGATTCTACAGGGTATATAGCAAAGAATATATTTAAAAAGTGGTGTTTTAAAATTTTGAAATTTAATTATTATATTTTTGACTGTGCTGGATCTTCGTTGCTGTGAGCAGGCTTTCTCTAGTTGTAGTGACCAGGATCCTCATTCTGGTGGCTTCTCTTATTGTGAGCCTGGGCTCTAGGGTGTGTGGGCTTTAGTAGCTGCGGTTTGTGGGCTCCAGAACATAGACTCAGTAGTTGCAGTGCATGGACTTAGTTGCTCCAAGGCAACGTGGGGTCTTCCCAGAGCAGGGAAGGCATTGGCAGGTGGATTCGTAACCACTGGACCACCAAGGAAGTCCCCAAAAGTGATATTTAAAATTTTCTCTGGATAGTCAATGATAAAACATGCTAATCTAATGCAAAGGTTATCTTATTATAAATCTTAGTATTTCTGACATAATGGAAAACATTGTTCATTTTAGTATCTAATATTTCTAGACACAATAGCTAAAAGGGCAGTCAGATGCTTTTGCAGTCAAGGGTAGCATTCGGGACACAATATACAGCCTTGACCCAGCTGTCCTTCCTCCCCCACATCCTTTAGTTCTGTGGGTCTTTCCAAGGAAAATAAAAGTGAATCATGCAATTGATTTCATCAGAGGCAGACATCTCCTCAGGACTTTTGTCTGTGGGAGTCCTGTTCTGGGGAAGAGCATGTGAATGATGAGCTGTGTAGAGCTGGGGCTATGCCAAGGTCAGGTGAAACTTTCACATGCATAGTGAGATTCTCTTCTTTGAATTACGTGAAACACAGATCCAAGTAATTGCCAGATCTAATATTTCCTTTGCATGCTCTGTGGTGGAATTTGCTGGTCAAAGCATCATTATTTCATTTATTGGGCAGTTTGAGATTTGATATCTAAGTCTTTGAGATAGTCCAAGTTTTCCATCAGCTTTTGTAGCAAGCATTAGTGAAAGAGGAAAATGGTACTTAAATAGTAATTTAATCATTACAGTGACCGACTGCCCAGCTTTTATGGTTATCATTAGTAGTTTTAGGAGAATTCTACTACTCTCGGTTTGGTTCAGTGAAATAATTGTATGATTTGTTTGATGGAAACTCTTAGTTTAAGTAGAACTTTTTTTCTTTGGGTGAGCTGAATGGTCTTGAAGGGTATGTGCTTTGGGACACACAGCTGTGATTAACTGGAATTTCACTTTATGGAAATGCTAATTATATTGTAAAGAAGTACCTTTCCAGCATGCTTCAAAAAACTGATCAGAACAAACTAGCAAGGAAATATGGAAAATTTGACTTAATTGTAAAAGACATTTTAAATTAGAACAGTGGATCTCAGATGGCTCTTAAATTTGTACTTATTTGCATAAAGTACCAATTAGTCAGAAAATTGGGAAATTTCTGGTTACACTAATATTTGAATATAGTTACATAACAGTTTTGAAAATCTCAGTTTATAATAGTGAAATGAGCTCCCTTTTAAATCTAAACCCTATTAAAGCTTTATGCAAGATTCTTTATGTAACTTCGGTTTCCAAACAAAGTAACCATTCCAGATAAGGTATAAAATCATTTATTCTTCACACTGGGTCTTCGTTAAAGCTCATCTGATCTTTCGTTTCAGTGTTTCGGAGTTTGCTTCACATCTCACAAAGGTTTTCTCCCGGGCTGGGTGAAGTACTAGATCATTCATGTTTTCTGAGCAAAATGTCATTCTGCATAGGAAACATCAAACACAGCACTAAGTTTTGGATGGAGCTTATTGAAATGTTTTGTCCTTTGTTAAATACTCAATTCATGTAACATAAATTTTATGCTATTTTTTAAAAGACAAAAAAAATAAACTAGGTCTTTATGACCACAAATATTTTTATAACTTCAGAGAAAAACAAAACCCAAATCAGTTAAAGCAATCTGCGTAAGGCTTCCAGGAGCTCTTCATGGTGTGATATTTCACTTCTGTAAAGAACTCAAAGTCCTGGGGCAGTCCTGCTTTGTTCTGCCTTATACAGCTCATCAAAGCTTTGAGAGTAACAATTGTTTCTTTCACTACATGACCCTGTCTCCAAGGCAAACAGTCGCACTTTCTTCAACTGTTCCTCACAGGCAGGCTCCGCTCCCAGCCTTCCTTCTTTGGACACACTCCAGTTTGTCAATAGCCCTCTTAAAGGTACCTGGGCATGAGGCCACTGTCACCAGCGTCTGCTTGGCTCAGCACTAAAAGCCTGCCCTTCCCTCTTAATTGATCTTTCAGCCACAAAGGACATCACCATGGGTTCTGGGTCTCTCTTGGAGACCAACAGCTGATGACTTTGACCATTGGTTTGGCCTGAGATGCTATTTTGTGTTACTGACTTCAACTGAATCTATTTGGGGGGGAAAAAAATAGCAATAGTCACAGAGAATTGTAGTTTATAGCTTCTTTTTAAAAAAAATTATATCTAAGGTCAAGTGTTTACTAAATCAAACTTCTAAAATTAAAAAGTATTATAATTATGGGTACATTTGAAAAATTCAAATAGTAAAGAAATATATGTTCAGTTCAGCTCAATTGCTCAGTTGTGTCTGACTCTTTGCAACCCCATGAATCGCAGCACGCCAGGCCTCCCTGTCCATCACTAACTCCTGGAGTCCACCCAAACTCATGTCCATTGAGTCGGTGATGCCATCCAGCCATCTCGTCCTCTGTCGTCCCCTTCTCCTGCCCCCAATCCCTCCCAGCATCAGAGTCTTTTCCAATGAGTCAACTCTTCATGTGAGGTAGCCAAAGTATTGGACTTTCAGCTTTAGCATCAGTCCTTCCAAAGAACACCCAGGACTGATCTCCAATATATAAAGTTGAGTATTAAAGGTCTTCTCCATCACCTTTCATTAATATGACTCCTCTTCCTGTTTTCATGGTTTGGTTTCTATCTTTCCAGACCTCTTTGTATGCATTTACACTTGTATGGGTGTTCATATACAAACATAAAATTTGTTGTATGAATTTTTCTGAAAAAATTTCCTCATTATCAAATAACATACTTGGAAACCTGTTTGTGTAAGTATACACACATCTATTTCATTCTCGGATGGACCTAAAGATGATCATACTAAGTGAAGTAAGTCAAACAGAACGACAAATATCGTATGATATCACTCATATGTGGAATCTAAAAAATTATGCAAGTGAATTTGTTTACTAAACAGAAATAGACTCACAGACATAGAAAACAAACTTATGCTTACCAAAGGGAGGAGTGAAAGGGAAGAATAATTTGGGAATTCGGAATTAACAGATATACACTACTCTACATAAAGCAGATGAACATCAAGGACCTTAGCACAAAGAACTATATTCAATATCTTGTAATAACCTATAATGAAAAAGAATCTGGATAGGTGAATCACTTTGCTGTATACCTGAAATACTATAAATCGACTATATTTTAAAGAAAAAAAATCTACTTGATTCTTTCTCACCTGCTATATAACATTCCAGTGTATGGATGTACCACCATGCATTTAGCCATTTTCCTTTTAAAGGAGATTGGGATTTTCCCCAATGGGTTAGTATTTACAAACACTACTGCAACAATCATTTTAGTGCATAGATATCCTTAGTGGATATGTTGAATATTTCTCCAGGGTAGACACCTAGCATAAAATTCTGGGTCAAGATTCTGCATATGTCAAATTTTGATAATATAAGAGACCAAGGGCTTCATCTACTCTGTTTACTACTGTATATCCTGTGCCCACAGTACTGTCTAGCATAAGATATATGCTCACTAAATATTAGTTGTTGAATGAAATTCCCCTACAGAAGCTCTGTAATTTATACTTCCACGAATAGTATATGAGAATGCCCATTTCTCCACACCTTTACCAACTCTGGATGTTATCTGTGTTTTAACTCCTGCAAAACTAATGGGTGACCAGTGATAATTTCATTGATTTTTGGTCTGTGTTTATATGATTACTGAGGCAATCAAACATCTTCTCATTTTGTTTAGCCAATCGCTTTTCATGTGTTGCTATAGAAAATCTTCTCTGCTCTCGGTCTTCACCCTACAACAGTCCTCTCACCCCTGACTTTGTGCTTTAGAGGAGGAAAGTCACCTCTCATTCAACTCCTTCCACAGAGGTAAAGAGCAAGTCACTTAACCTTTTTTTTTCCTCTTATTGTTAGCAAAGAGATTAAGAGTGTGAGGTTTAATGTTTGCATCCCAGCTCTGGGATTTTAGTTTGTAAAAGGTACTCAGAAATTAGTAGTTGTTATTAGCCGCATGAGGTACATATTATAATTCCCATTCATTCCTAAAGAAATGAGTCTCAGAGAGGAACAATTATTGTCTGAGCCTACATAGGTGGAAGCAGTGAAATCAAAATTTGACTTTAGGTCCAGCTGATGCAGAGGTCATTGGATTCCGTCTGCGTATTGCTCTTCTCACTGCCTGTCTCTCTGGGAATACCTCTTGGCCTCCCTGAAGCCTGCTGCAACATTTACCTACAGAACCAACCTGAACCATTGTCTTTCTTAGACTTCTAGACCCTGCAATACTAGATTCTCACTATTCAGAGTGCGATCCATGGACCAGCAGCATCAGCAGCGCCTGGGAGCTTGTTAGAGATGTAGACTCTCAGGCTCCATCTCTGCCTACTGAAGCAGAGCCTACATTTTAACATGATTTCCAGATGATTCATGTGCACATTAAAGTTTGAGAAACCCTGGGATGAAGCAGATCATTAGTAAAATTAACGCATCTTGTTTTCCTAATTAGGTCCTGGAGTTTCTTAATGCCCAAAGCCACAACTCTGATATTTTTTTGGCATCCTTCCCAATGCCATTGGGTACTCCAAAGACCCATAGGAAGCACTGAGTTAAAAACTTAAAGAACTATAGGTCCCAGATCCCTTCCTTCCTTTTCATGATGTACCTCTTACAGCCCTGAGGAAAGCTGTGATGTGCATACATATTCATTTCCATCTCTACAACACTGCTAGATTAAAGAAAGTCAGATCAATGGGACCATGACTAATGGAGGCGGAGCTGTTAGAAACTGCAGAGGCAACGAATGGGCAATGGATCAGACAAACTAAGTCAGACCTGGGCTCAGACAATTATTAGCAATGTCCCCAAGCTGCGTAACTCCCGGGAGCCTCAGGCTCCTAAGCTGCACAGCAATACTGCCTGTTTCAGAGGGTTGCTGGGAAGCCTCCTTGAGGTGAATGCTCTAGAGCCCCTAGTTCAAGCCCATGGTGCAGCAAGGGCTCTGTAACACTGCTCTCATTCCTCCCTTCCTTCTGCAGAGCTGTGTGGGTAAGCACCAGGGGAGAAGGCAGCCCTGTGTTTTATACTATCGTTCAGGTCGAGGCACCTAGAACTGTCATGGCGAGCGGCCTCTAAAACTGAGGATTTACTCTCTAGCTGAGAGAATCCGGGGAGGGTTGATGCTTAGAAGCTGAGCTGCTCTAAAGGGGCAACAAGTCATGCAAGAATAGCTAAGCGCTGAAGAGGAGAGAAGCAGTTTAATTTTCTCAAATTGATCATGTGGAGAAATCTGTTGGCTGACTGCAGAGTATGCTTTTAGTAATTGCCAGGATTTTGTATCCCAGGGAGATAAAATCTCAGAGTGCGGTTGTGTGAGGGACTCAGGGGGCATAAATCTGCCACAGGCGGCTGCTAGCAGTGACACCCCAGGGGTAAGGGAGGAGAGCAGTTCAGAGGTGAGGGGCGTGCTGCTCTTCAGCTCCGCTGGCGGCACTCCAGAGAGAAAGCGGGATGCTCGACAGAGGGCAGTAGGAAAGGAGAGACACATTTCCTGAACAGAGTGGGGAGGAGACAGGAGAGGGTCTGCGGAACTGCAGAACCACAGAAAAGCATGGCAGCCCTGGGAAAATATACCGAGCATCCCTTTGCTCTGCTGAGAGCACTAAGGGAGCATCTGGACATCCTTTCTTGCCTTAACTCCCTGCCCTCAACCCACCTCTGCGTGTCCCAGGGCCCGTGGGCCAAGGGAGACATTCAGTCACACAGAACTGCACCTCCTGAGGGTAACCCGCTGGTCCACACCAGAATTTCCTAGGGCTCTTATCACCAAATGTGTGGTCCTCCATAGACCACAGCCAGTCAGAAGGGTGGGTCTGGGGATTCTGCATGTTTCATATGCTTCCCAGTGATCCTTTGGCATTCTAAGATTTGAAAGGTGCCACTTCAGTGTGAGATTTTGAGATTGTGATCTGCTAAAAGCATTTCTCTGGGTAAACAACAAAGAAGAAATGTCACTTTTGGGTCCTTGCTGTTCAAAATGTGGTCCTTGGGCCATCACGTGGCGAAATCAGAAAAGCACTGGGCCAGTGAGTGGTTCTCAGACTCTGGAGGCAGGTAGCTATTAACTGGGTCGGGGGCGAGGGGCACAGGAAAGAGGCTAGATGGGAATCAGAGACCTGGGTGTAAATCTTGGTCCTTCCGCCTGTGGCTTTGGGAACTCAGGATGGTCATTGCACCTTTCTGAGCATCTGTGTGCCATCGTTGGAACATAACAATGCCCACTTCATAAGATAAATGCAAGTATTAAATTGTGAAAGTGCTGACGTAGGTAGACGCTCAACAGATGTTACGAGGAGGTTGAAATAGCACTCACCTTTGCTGTGTTTCTCCCACTTTGACTCGGATGCTCTTCAGAGCAAGGCCTGAGTGAAGGGACTCTCTTCTCCAGGGGATGATGGTTTGGACTGTATTCCAGACATTGGACCACACCATGCTGTTTTCCCACTTGAACTTGATCATGATCAGTTCCCCAATATCCACATCCAATGTTATTAGAAAGGAATAGGTTTCATTACTAGTAATTCCTTTGCTCCTTGAAGATACAAAGGAAACCAGACATAGTCAGTTGATTTGTAACGGCAAAGTGATGCTTAGGGACTTTCAGGATGTGTTAGATTTGCCTGAATGACTTGGGATGGTCTTTTCTTCTGCATTTCCCAAAGTGGTGGTGGACAGACTATTAATAGAGATAGCAATAGATGTGCCAGGATAAAAAGGGGTTTTCCAGAGCAGTAATACTGGGAAAACCATCTTATTTTCTGTGATAGCATGTTTAAAAGGTTGTAAGTGTTCTGCAGGGATGAATCTAGCTAACTTCCTTTAGCTCAGGCTTCCTAATCTCTAGCTTAATACACCAGGAGAACTGCCTCCAAAAAAGGCAGGTGTTTCTGGGCAATATAGCTCTCTGTAGGTTTGATCAACACATGAGCACCACACTACAGTCTTCCCTCCAGATCAGTGCTTTTCTTCCTCCCCAACATAAACAGAAACTTCCATGAAAACAACAAGTATAGCAGTAATAGAAAACCACATATAAAAGGGATGCACCAGTTTGGAGCAAAATTTAAATGCAGATCCTTAGGTTTCATTATCAGCTTTACTCACTAATCTCTAAGACATTAAAATGTCCCAATATTGACAGAGCAGTCAGGCACTCTTTCCACTACTTAGAATAATTCCTGCTCCCCCAAGGAGAGATTTGGGATGGTGCAGAGTTAACACTGGATTTAGGGTGAGACAGGTGGCTGGAGAATTCCCTGGCTCAGCTCATCTTAGCTCTTCCTGCAGGATGTTGCAAAGCACCGTTTAGGAATCCACCCACCCCACTAGGCTGGGAGCACCCTAAGGGTAGGGTCCTCTCTACCTCTAGTGCAGAGAACTGACACATCCTTGCTGAGTGACTGAATCAGTGGGATGATTGGAGGGTCAAAACCAGGGGTGGTTTTCGGGAGCCTGAGAACCGTCCCTGGAGCAGGTGAAGGCTGGTGTCACTTCCCAAGGAGAGCCCATGCTGAGGGTGGAGATGCTGAAATAAAGCGGCCGGTGAAGCTGGCCAGCCTGTGCAGGAGGCGTGAGGCCACTGCCTGTGTTGTGAGCAGGTGTGCAGCAGGGCAAAGGACTGCTGGGGAGGGCTGGCAGTGCAGGCTGACTGAATGGAGAATTCGTGCCAAGTTGAATGAGACCAGTTTTATTTCCGGGTTACGGTTTTCGGGACTCACTGGCAAGGTGCTCAGGGCCTTGCTGGGGACAGGAAGGTGTCCTGCGCCTGCTCCCAGCTCTCCTCCTAGACTGGCCGCCTCTGGTTCCCCTCTCCATTCAGCCCCTGTCGCTTCGGGCCCATCACAAACACACATGGCAGCAACATAAAGTAATTTTGGGACTGGGAGAGGCTGAGGAGGCGTGACAAGATGCCGAGCGCAGGCGGACGTCCCATCTGACAGGGTGTTTGGGACACTCATACTGGGCTGAGAAAAGTAAGCTGTGCCTGGCCCGACCCTTGGAAAGCAGAGTCCATCCAGACCCTGTGAGAAAACTAAGCCTGTCCTCACCACGGACTGGGCTGTATCTCATACTCACAGAGTGATGGGGATCTTCTGCCTCTCCCCTCTTGTTCCGAGGAATGACACGGTGAAAGTCGGTTCTACAGGGTTCTCAGTTTGGTTGATGAACCGAATCTTGAACTGGTAATGATAAACTAGAGGGAGGTGGGATGGCGAGGGAGAGAGAAAGACAACATAAGCAGAAATTTTTAAAATAAAAAATCTTATATTTTTTAAAATTTAAGAAAACAGAGAGAAAAGTATGGATGAATAGATACCCCAGTTTTGTTTTCTGGGTGGTGGAATTCCGAATGTTTTTTTATTTTCCTTTTATTCCTTCTCTGAATTTCTTTAATGTCTAAGAGGACTTATGTTTGTAATATAATAAGTATTATCCAGCAAAAAAAAAAAAAGGCAAAATAGGAGTATAGTTGGTATTCTCACTAATTTCTACATGAAGTTCTGTTGCACTATTCCATGTATTTAGCAAGAGTCCCCATTTATAAATGAAAGGATAGACTGCCTTTGAGGCCACTGACAAAAGCAAGAGAACACACTGCTATTTTCACTTTTGCCTGTAAATTTGATGGTGTTAGTTTTAGTGTGGGACAGACCAACAGCCAAGAAATATGCCCTGATGACCACATCTCTGCCTTCTGGGGCTTGGAAACTGGTTTTGTGGGGTTCAACAGCAGATTTCCTGATAGAAATAAGACGAGTTCTAGTACCTGGGCCTAAAATTGTCCTATCTTTTCAAGTGTCCAGAATGTCCTTCTTCTGTGTTGTTTGGAATAGGGAAATTAATTCTATTCTTCTTCACCTAAATATAGCCTATATTTAGCTAATAAAAGCAAATCCCTTCCTATCAGACAGGCGTTGTTAAACATCTTACATGGCATCATCTCAGTTACTCATCATAATGACCCTATGCGGAGGATATTTCTATTATCAGCCTCATTTAAAACATTTTTATTTATTTTTGGTTGCACTGGGTCTTTGTTGCTGCACATGGACTTTCTCTAGTTGCGGGGAGTAGGGGGCCACTCTTTGTTGCAGTGAATGGTTTCTCATTTCGCTAGCTTCTCTAGTTGAGGACCACATTCTCTAGGTGTACAGGCTCGGGAGT
This sequence comes from Ovis aries, assembly GCF_016772045.2. Classification (NCBI taxonomy): domain Eukaryota; kingdom Metazoa; phylum Chordata; class Mammalia; order Artiodactyla; family Bovidae; genus Ovis; species Ovis aries. The sequence goes on from NC_056060.1 coordinate 49,839,709, forward strand.
TGTGGTGCCTGGGTTTAGTTGCTCTGAGGAATGTGGAATCTTCCTGGAGCAGGGATCAAACCCATGTCCCCTGCATTGCAGGCGGGTGCTTTACCACTGAATATCAGGGAAGTACTATCAGCCTCATTTTATAAAGAACAAAACCAGGGCTAGAGAGGTGAAGTGACCTGCTCAGGGTCACATAGCAGAGTCTGTGCTCATGGCCTGGAGCAATTGCCTTGGTCAGCCTGCACTGTTACATCAGCCAGGTGTGGGGCTATTTCCAAAATTATCCCACCTCATTTCCAAATAACTGATGGCTGCTTGAACTTCTTTATCTTGCTGTCTCCATATTCTCTAAGTAGCACTTTAGCTTAAACAGGCTTAATATGGCATGTCAACTTGATTGGTAGGACTGCCTGGGGCCCTATGTTGAGATGGGCTGTGAGACCATGTCTAGGCTCTTAGGAGGACTGCTGTCTGCCTTGGGCAAAGGATAGGGGATATATGATTACTTGTTATTTGCTTTTTCTGTTCTAGATGATGATTAATCTACTAATCCTGATACAGTGCTTGCACATAGTCGTTGCTTAATAAACATGTGTGGGATGCATGAACTGGCAATTTGTTTGGGAATATCAGGATGCGTCTGAACATTAGGAAGATGGAAATCACCCCAGAGAATTCAAAGTCAGAGTTCTAAGCTTTGTTGTAGAATTCCTCCTGGAAAGCATAGATCATGGAACTAACCACTTGGTTATCCATTCCATGCACTCAGCATGTGGAAATTCACCATCCTCAAGAATCAATCTACTTACTCCCAAATGGTACATTTCCACTGGAGGTTGGTAGCTATACACAGACCTGGCAGCAGCGGTGGCTAATGGCACACTGCCAACACATCAGCTGCAGGGTTCTGCTGTGCCTGTATTGCTGGGTTTCTGAGTTATTTACACGACTCTAACCTTTGGCATAAGCCCATTTTCCCGTTTGGGTTTTGCAGTGGATTGGCTGCAGTCCTCTGCATAATAGGTGCTCAAATACTCCAGCCTGGAATAAAATAGTTAGATGCTCTCAAGACTGTGAGGCTGTGGGTGAGAAATAAGAGAAGGAGCGAGGGACCCCAGGAAGGGTCCCTAAACCCTTGAGTGACAGTGGTGGAGACAGAGACTCTGGTCTATCATCGCAGAAGCCTCTGGAGAGATCTTATGCTATTTGGGGGTCTGTCTAGGGAACTCTGTAACAAGTAAATAGTCTTGTAAGTTGAAATGACACAAAAAGATCGAGACAAGACATTGGGGGTGTGGGGTAGAGTGTGGACAGGATGACATGAGAGAACTGGTCTCTAGTTAATTCCCAAACAAGGAGACAAAGAATCTTCCAGAGTATGCAAGGAACTCAGAGCAACCAGTTTAATATGTATTCATTAGAAATCTACTACCCAGCCCAGTGCTAAAAGCTGCTGGGTATAAGTGAATAAAACAGTGTAACTGGCTGTATGCATGGTAATACATTGACTAACATTTATTTTGTTTACCTGTGCCTGGCACTTTGTATTTTTATCTCGTTTAATCCTTATGACCGGTGATACTATTATTATTTCATTTAAGAGAAGAGGAAACTGAAGCACAGAGAGGTTAAGTGATTTTTCCAGTATCACGCAGCTAGTAAGTAGCATAGCTATGATGTAAGTCCAGGCCCCCTGACTCCAGAACTTGAACTTTTAAGAGTTTATACCCAGGACCAATAGCTTTATATACCCTAAGGAAAATGTTCATGTGTGGAAAGAGGTTGAAGTTCAAAGACATCGTAACAGAATTTTTAATTAAAAATAAATTAAAAACACCCTAAATATTCACCAATAGAGAAATGACTATGGACTAATAAGGACAATTATTGTAATCACCATTTAGCTCTTTGTTTTGTTCCAGACACTGAACTATTGTTTCTCAAAATTATTTCATTTCTCTTTTCTACAACTTTGTAAGATGCCTACTTTAACCTCCATTTGCATCATTTTACAGATGAAGAAGCTGAAGCTCAGGAAATTTAAGTAACTTGTCCATTGTCATGCAGCTATGAACTAGCAAAGCTGCAATTAGACTTTAGTCTGCTGATTCCAAGTTCATATTCCCAAACATGTGATTTACTCTTATGAAGTGATTAAAAGATATTTTTGGAATGGTTTCAATGCTTATGAAAGAAGTGGGGGAAAAAAACCCCAACCAGCCATCAGGATACACATTGTACATCTAACATGAGACTAATTCTAATAAAACAGAATGCACAGAAGGAGGGAGATTTGCAAAAATATTAAGTGATTATCTCTGGGGAGGGGAGAGAAGTGATTTTTATTATCTTTTTTGTGATTTTCTGCAAGTTCCACATTTTCTGCAATGAGCATGTATTCTAATTAGACTCTTCCTGGAAAAAGAAAAAATTTTTTAAGTATTAAGCAAGATCACAGAACCAGAAGCTGTGGTCCTGGCCTTAGAGGGGCTTGCAGCTGGGAAGCAGAGTCACTTCTGTGACCCTTGTCACCTCCTATCCAGTCTCATGGGCATCAATGTCCAGGATCTTCTCTCCTTGAGGGCAGTGTTGGGGTCATGTTAACACTTGAACCTCCGTGATTCACAGCAAACATTGGGAATGTAAGGAGTGCTTCTGGGGCTTTTTGTGTGAAAACAAGGCAGAACACATGTTACATTAGGGAGTCTAATTGTGAATAGGACTGATCAGAATATTGCTTCCACTTGTTGAGATCCTACTAAACATCAGGGTACATACTAAGTGCTTTTTGTTGTTGTTTAGTCGCTAAGTCGTGTCTGACTCTTTGCAACGCCCTGGACTGTAACCCACCAGTCTCCTCTGTCCATGGGACTTCCCAGGCAAGAATACTGCAGTGGGTTGCCATTTCCTTCTCCAGGGGATCTTCCCAACCCAGGGATCGAACCCACATCTCCTGCATTGACAGGTGGATTCTTTACCGCTGAGCCACCAGGGAAGCCCTATACTAAGTGCTTTGCATACGTTATTTTTGTCCTCCAGACTAAATGAGGATAATACAATGAGACTGCATTTTCTACACCTGCCCCTGCTGTCCTGGTCCACTCTCTACCCAGTTCTGGACCCCAGGATGTGAGCCCCAGAGTCTCATCTCCCGGCTTCCTTATTGGATGGCTTCTGGTTCACACTGACCCACTGAGGACGCGCCAGCAGGAGATCAGGGCAGAGCAGAGAGAGCTCAGGGTATTTCTCTGCTCCCTCCTGCTTTGAAGCCTGACTGTAGTAACTGCTCTCCCTGGTGAGCTGCTGTCGGTAGCTTCTCCTCCACAGCTTACATTCTCTTCGGCTATTCCTTCTCTTCGCTTCTCCAAGCACCCTGTTGTTAGATTTGAGGTGCATTAACACCCCATGTTGCTTTCCTTAATATCACCCACCTTCTCTAAGGTGGGTGCTTTCTTTCTGCCTGCTTTCTTTAGCTGACTCAGGTGAGTGGAGTCCTGTTTACTGCTGAGACCCAGAGAGGTAGGGTGTCAGTGATCCCAATGAATTACAGATAAGGAAGCAGAGATTTGCGATTCACTGGTGTCTCACTAGGTAAAGAATCCTCCTGCCATTGCAGGAGATGCAGGTTCGATCCTTGTGTCAAGAAGATCCCCTGGAGAAGGAAATGACAACCCACTTTAGTATTCTTGCCTGGGAAATCCCACGGACAGGGGAGCCTGGCTAGTTACAGTCCAGGGGGTTGCAGAGAGATGGACATGACTTAGAGACTAAACAACAACAAAGCAGAGATTTGGGGAGGAGTCCAAGTGACTCAGGTAGTTAGAAGTGGAGCCGACTTTGAACCCAGGTGTCTGTCTGATTCCAAAAGGCCCTTCCCACTGTGTCCTGGGATTCTGGTTCTGGCAAGCTGAATCTTCCCTTTGAAAGCAAACAGCCAACAGCCCTGAAGAAAAGCTGCAGTCTAAACCTGCCTCCTGTGAAGCCACCGAAACAAAGTGCCTGCAGGGTCTGATCCACTGACATCCATCCTGGGCTATCACTGCTGCGGCTTCTTCGCAGTTGCTGGTCTGCTAAATGTCCAGCCCCTGGGGCAGGGATAAATGTTTCATGTCCCTGCACTGGAGATGGGATTTTATCTTCCTTTGGTCTTAAAATGTGAGTAGGAAGAGACCAATTTCCATATCTGAGATGTCATGGTTCCCCAAGATTCTGAAGGAAGGGATTGGCTTTGATGATTGCAAAGGTCCTGTTAGCTCTTACATCCTATGGATGAGAATTATCTGTGCCCTGCAGTGTCTCCCTGGGGCAGGACCTATGCAGGAGGTCAGAACCATCAAGGCTGTGTAAATCGTGGAGGTCACAGACGTGCAGAAACATGGGCACCCACGTCTGCAGAAGCATGATGCCCAAACCCGTCACACGATGACAGCACAAGGAATTCCGTTTGCCCTGTACTAGGAAAGCCACTTTTGGTGAGAAATACTGAAATTATTTTTTTCAGTATATAAGAGACTTTCATGTTTAGAACCAATTGTTCTTATTTTGGATTTTGTGTTTTTCCTTAAAAAAAGAGAAAAAAAGACCATTTGCCTTTTATTTTCCACCACACCCCAGGACAATGATGCTGGTCTAACGATTACGGAAAAAAGCATGAATAATTTTTGCTCACTTTACCTTATGGCATGTTTAATAAGGATTTTAAAAAATGATTTCAGGGTAATGCTTTTGCTCCTGTGACTGCAGGGAGCACAACGTGTTCCTCAGTCCAGGCAGAAGTTATTTCAGGACTTAACGGTGCAAAACATGAAATAACCCATTAACCTTGGACGAGATCAGGCAAAGTCCACCTGGGGTAGAGATACGAGGCCTCTGGAGAGTCTCCTCACCAGATCGCCCCGTAGGGTTCAGATACCCTAGAAACCCTGGATCCTAGTTTCATGTGGACCCCACTGGTGCCGCTTAACAAAAAAATAAGTTTCTTTTTACAAGGTAGCCACTATGGGCACCAGGTGACGGAAATTTATAAAAAAGCAAATTTTTTTTCTTTTTTTTTTTTTGCTCTCATGGAAAATATTCTGAATCATTAGATAGTGGCTTTGGGAGATATTATGACTATCTTTGCAGAGAGGTCGTTTTTTTTGAATGTATAGATTTTTCTCTCATGGAGATGGTAAGAATGAGATCTTGTGTTCTCTTGCAGCACTAAGGTCTTGTTCCTAAATCTCATATGAACCCGAGAGGGAGGCTGAAAAGCATGAAATTGAAACGATGGTCTTAAGCAGGGGATTAATGCATGACTAGCCAGCACTAGCAAGGGCTGGCTGAATGAACTTAGAACAGATTCAAGGGAAGAAGAGAAATGGGCTTTTTTGTTTTTCTGATTTTAGTTTAAGATAGCATTTTTTTTTTCAATTCATCCATTTTTAATTGAAGGATAATTGCTTTACAATATTGTGTTAGTTTCTGCCATACATCAACATGAATCAGCCATAGGTATACATATGTCCAGAAGAGAAGAGTGCTCTCATCAGCTGGTGCGAATTCTCACTGGCTGGCTGGGCCCAGAGAGCAGGGAGAAAGTACAGGCAGGAGAAGGACAGGGAAGAGCGGAGGTATGATGGACTACTATGTCTCAGGAATGAGCTGTTAATAATACTGAGTGAACTGGTCTCAGTCCTAATGCTTAGGCCATGTGTGGTGAAAGGAGCGAAGGCCATGGAATGGGGGAGACCTGGGGTCAAACATTGTGTTTGATACTGTGCAGGGCCCTGTGGGGCTCCTGGGCACAAGGTCTTTCTGTGTCCCCCATTTCTTTGATTATAGGAAACAGCCTTCATTCAGCCTCCATGAACTTCCCTGAGTTCCAACGGGCAGATTCAAGCAGTTGCTAATTAGGGGAGGGAGGGGATTCGAGACCATGGAGAAACTAACGGTCAGGAGAAACAATAGTGCGGCCTTGGGGGCAAGGTCCTGTTTCCGCATCAGGGGATATACACCACAGTATCCTTTACCCATTTTGCAGATACTGGAAACCCACCCCAGGTGGAAGAAGTTATAACAATGGTATGCTGCCCACAGCATGTAGACCCCAGAGCAACTGGTTGATGATGCTGACTCCCACTTACCTCACCAGCAACCCAGAAGAAGAATGTCCACTAGCGGATCATACCCTTTTTGAACAATTACTATAAAACTTCTCACTATCTTGCCCCAGTTTGGACACACAGTTTTGAGGGCATTAGCCAGCTGTGGCCCCCTTTGCCTGGCAAAGCAATAAAGTTCTTCTTTTCTACTTCACCCAAAACTCTGTCTGAGATTCGATTCAGCACCAGGGTACAAGTTTTCAACATAACGTTTGCTCCTTATAAGCTGGGTGACTTTGGGGAGGTGATTTAGCCTCACTGAATCTCAATTTATCCGTTGGAAAATTAGGCAACATCAGTCTCCCCACTTCCATCTCCGTCTCTCTCTGTAGGTTGTTGTGAGGATTAAATAATAAATGAAATAATTTATGCAACACATCCAGCGTAGTGCCTGCACCTAGTAAGCTCCCCTGAGTGCTGCTTCCTTCTCTTCCACCCGTTACCACCTCCAGTTGCTGTGAGGATTAAATTAGATAAGGTGCTTGCTAGCAGGACTACATACAGGTTTGTTTCCCTTCTCCTTCTCTTTAAAAAAAAAAAAAGCTCCCAAACTAGCAAAATTTCCTTCCAAGAGGGTGAGTTTGGAAGTGGGCGATAAATTGCCTCGTTTTCCTCAACGACTGTTTTCCAGTTCTTTTTCTGTTCCTGCTGTCCTCTTCCATGTTTACCCGAATTCTGGCGTATGGTTGTAGAAAATAGATCCTTTGATGGTTTTGTCAAAATATCTTGGGAGCCAGAGGAATGAGGACCAAGTTAGTCATCCTTTCTGCAACTACAATCAGGAGGCGATGTTTATCTTGCCCAGCCAGACCCTGCACTGAAATATATAGTACAATTAGATGTTCTTGAAAAATGTGGCTTGTGGATGCTCTGTAACCAGGGATGGGCCAGTTTGTTCCTTTATGAATCTATAAGTACTCATCAAAGGCTGGAGGTGGTCACTGAAATAGACTTTGGGAGCCCAAGTCACAATGATCATGGCATGGTGGCTGAGGAGGGGAGCAGTTATGGGGCCTAGATTAAAGACTTGATGTCAGCACTATCAATAGAACTTTCTAGATGATGGAAATGGTCTATTTTTGTACTCTCTGATATGGCAGCCACACAGTTGAGCATTTGAAAGGCGGCTAGTATGACTGAGGCTTCAAGGGTTTGATTTTAAGTGATTTAAATAGCCACATATGGCTAGTGTACATTATAGAGGGCTTCCCAGGTGGCACAGTGGTAAAGAACCCACCTGTCGATGCAGGAGACATGGGTTCAATCCCTGGGTCTGGAAGAGAGCCCCTGGAGTAGGAAATGGCAACCCGTTCCAATATTCTTGCCCGAGAAATCCCCTGGACAGAGGAGCCTGGTGGGCTACAGACCATGGGGTCGCACAGAGTTGGACACGACTAAGCGTGTACGAGTTGAAGCAATATACAAGCTGCGGCACCCCAGGAGCAGCAGCTTTCACATGGGTGGGAGTCTCATCTGGGCATAATTTCCAGCTGTACCCAGGGTACCTGATGTGGCCGAGGGGCTCTGCTCCCTGCCAGCAAGTGAAATTAGGCTGAGCAGATTAGGGCTGGAAGGGCTGAGGTGGATCTGGGGAGAATTTGGAGGGCCCAGGGGAGGGGAGGGTGTGGTGCAGGCTGCAGCTCATCCCTGGAATCTCGTTGGGGCTGGGGGTTTGGTTCAGGCAGTCTTATCTCACAGTCCCAACTCCGTATTTTCCCTGGATATCCCTTGAGCAAGATGAGCAGCTGATGAGGAAGACTCAAGTGCTGCCTCCAGGGGACTCCTCTTCTGTCTTCTTGGGATAGATAGCCCCTGTGCACAGAGCGTAGGAGAGGGTTGGTCTCCCCTGAGCCCCCCTGAAGGAGGGCCTCTGCTGACCCTGGCTCATATTATGCTTGAAGAAGGAGTGAAGGCCTGGCACAGTGGTTTTGGCAACTGCTGTGTGGGATAGTGCTGCCCTAAGGCGATTCCTTGGTTCTCCTTCATAAGAAAAGGGTTCCTTTGAGTTCATACCAGCCGTGTGTGGTGATCAGGCATCTGACTCCTTGGCAAGGGAAAAACTCAGCCCAGCTTGTGGCAGCTACTCTTCCCTCCCCTCTTCCTTCTCTTGACTCTCTCACCTCCCGACCCTATCTCCATGCCCCCAGTAGAAGTCCTCCAGCAGGACCCAGTCCCTCACGTCAGATGCACAGACCTGCCCAGGAAAGTGAAAAATGACCCTGTCTCTTTCCAGCTGATCTCAAGGAGAAAGCAAGACCCTTCCCCACCTCTCCTCCTTCCCTCAACGCCATAGACAGACCATGGGCAGGTTACTGAGATAAAAACCACTCGACTAATTGTTGGGAGTGCTCAGTTGCTCAGTCTTGTCTAACTCTTTGCAACCCCATGGACTGTAGCCCACCAGGATCCTCTGTCCTTGGGATTTTCCAGGCAAGAATACTGCAGTGGGTTGCCATAGCCTCCTCCAGGGGATGGCCTGGGTCTAACTGCTGGCTCTGCTAAGAGTTCCTCTTGTGTCCCTGGGCAAATGATTTTCTCTTATCTGGGCCTTTGTTTCCTTGTCTGGGAAATGTGGAATTGAACAGTTTCTTGAAATGCTAACATTCCAGGATTAGAGTAGATCCAGTGAAATGTGATTATCAGAGAGGCTTAATCACTCCAGGCTGCACTGCCATTTGAAAGAGGAGCTGGTTAACTGAAATGAGTGTCTAATTGGCAGCCTGGATCGGGGGATCTCCCTGAATCAGGAGGCCTTCCAAATTCCCTCACCTGCTCCAGGTGCCTCAGGCTCCTCCACCCCTCCAGGAAGGACAGCTGAAGGGACCCTCTGCCCCTCAGGCAAGAAAGATCCTGCCCTCATTCTTCTGCTCTCAGAAGCTATTCGCTGCTCAAACGGATTTCTGTCATTCCTGGGCGGCACAGAAGGGCAATCTGGCTGGAGAGCAAAAGTTCAGATAAACAAAAGAATCCTGTGCGTGGGAGCTTGAACTTGGGAGTGTGGTAATGAAAGGAATGCCAGCCTGGGAGTCAGAGGGACCTGGGTTCTAAGCCTCCTTCCAGGCTAACCGAACCTGTGGACCTCGCCTGGCTGTTGTGGGCACCATGAGGAGTCTGTGGCTGCACCAAATGTTTTTGTGTAAAACGCTGTGCAAATGCAAAGCGGTGCTGAGGCCTTTCACCTTCTGTAGCTACAGATAAATGCAGAGTAACAATCAAACGGCACTGGGCTCCTCCCAGGGCCGTGAGCCAGTGCTGTGAACAGTAAGATGCTAAATCACTCCCGAGCTGTTTTAAGGATTAGGCAGAAATGTTAATGGCAACAGATGTCCGCTTGTTCCCTCCAGGAGGATTTAGGTTTCAGTGAAGTATTTCTCTGCTGGCTTCAGCCCAAATCATGGCCACAGCCCTTTTTCTGACCTCCAGTTCAACCCGGCAAGCAGAAGGGGCTCACTTTCTCCCCTGAGGCTGAGAAGCAGAACTTCTTCTAGGGAGGGCCTCAATAAGACAATAATCTCTTGTAAGATAAGCTGATTAAAATTTAGGAAGAAATGGGGAACCACAAATGTAGTCTGGAGCCCAGGTTTTTCCTGGAAGCCATGAGGAGAGATGAAAGCACTGGGTTCTAGTCTGGGTTTGGAGAAGCTTCCAAGGCCCTGTACAATGAAACCTGGTGATCCAGGCCTTCCGGATCTAACTTTCTGTTAGCGGAAGCACACTGACTGAAACCGCCCATCCTGGTCAAGCACCATAGTAATCACTTGCAAGGAGGTCCTGGTAACGAATGTGGAACTAACAAGCTACCACCACCTGGAGGAGTTCTGGAAAGGTCAAAAGGAGACACCCTGTGTCCTACCACATTCCAGAATCTTCCTTGCTGAAATCCATTTTGGCTGAGCGATGCGTGTGCCACCAGGAAGGACCCTGAGTCAGAATGATTGGCCAGAGAACCTGGAAGCTAATCCCGTCACCTTTAAACCTGAGGTGTCGAGCCACATGGAAGAGCAGTCCTCCTGGGTTCCCTTACTCTCTTGCTCTTTGCCCGGGTGCCCCTTCCCAATAAAGTCTCTTGCTTTATCAGCTCGGACAATTCATTTCTGAGTGTTAGAAAAGAGACCACTCTCTGGTCCTGGAAGGGGTCCCACTTCCTGCAACAATGCTAGGGGACCATGAAAATGGATGAAGAGAGCAGCCAACCAAAGGACTGTTCCAGAAAGTATCAGGCTTTCTCCTCTAGCACTTGTCAGCGAGGAGGCCACATTCTTGGGGAAAGAGAGAGGCATGTGTCATCATCCCGGTCTGGAATCTGTGCAAACAGCAGATCCAGCAGTAGCTCCAGGAAAAGACTCCGGAGAACTTGTGAACCTTCAGACAAGCGGCTGCATTCTGCCCTTGTGAAGGCTCCCTTGCACTCACCTTTGAACGGGGACTGGGCTCGAGTCACCAGGAAGAGGCTCTTGCTCTTCTTGCTTTGCCACTCCTGGCGGGTGTGGTAGCCCAGCGTGTTGCAACGACCCTTCTTGCAGCTCAGACACAGGCCTTGGCTGAAGCTGTCCATGTCCCTGCACAGGTAGGCCGTGCTCTGCATGTCAGCGTGCAGCAAGGAGTCGATGAAGAGGTGCACTGACCGCTCGTGGGCACATTTGACGGTCTGGGTGATGGCTGGAACACAGGGCAAGAAGGACGTTATCATCTCTTAATCTGGAAGATCACCTTGCTTCTCAGTGCAGGGTAGCACCATCTCAGGAAGGAGGACGGGAGCGCTGAGGTCAGAGGTCAGCCCACTGACTACAGTGGGTGGCATAGCTGTCGGAAAACTACACAAAAAGTAGACCCTTTGCAGGCACTTACTGTAGGGGCATAATCCCAGGCTCTGAAGGGCTGCTGAGGGCACTCTGTATGTTATGGTAGGTGTTTTAATAGGAGCCCTGAGTCACTAAGAAAATACTGAGTTCTTTAAGCCAGTGTGTGTGTATGTGTGTGTGAATCGCCCAGTCATGCCTGACCCTTTGGGACCCCATGGACTGTAGCCCGCCAGGCTTCTCTGTCCATGGACTTCTCCAGGCAAGAATACTGGACTGGGTTGCCGTTCCCTCCTCCAGGAGATCTTCCTGACCCATTGATCCAACCCAGGTCTCCTGCGTTGCAGACAGCTTCTTCACCATCTGAGCTACCAGGAAAGTTCTCTTTAAGCAATTCTTCTGGAAATAAATTGTAATTCATTTTGGAAATATTTTAGTCTCAAACAGTTAAAAATGCACAACTGCTGATGCTGTAAGGGTGAGTTGGCAGAACAGGCTTGTGTGGAATGCCTCTTTTTATTTATTTAATTAAAACAATTATTTTATTTTTGGCTGTGCTGGATCTTTGTTGCTGCACACAGCCTTTCTCTGGTTTCGGAGAGCGGGGTCTACTTTCTCTTTGTGGTGCACAGGCGTCTCATTGTGGTGGCTTCTCTTACTGTGGAGCACAGGATGTAGGGTGTGTTGGTTTCTTCAGCAGTGTGGTGCACAGGCTCAGTTGCCCCACAGCATGTGGGGTCTTAGTTCCTGGACCAGGGATGGAACTCATTCTCCCTGCAGCGGAAGCGGGGAGTCTTAACCACTCGACTTCTAGGGAAGTCCCTGGAATGCCTCTTTTCTTAATAAAGCTGGCTAAGCCAATGCCCAAGCACTCTTGGGACTTGACTACTGGTCTTGTGAGAGCTGAGGCCTCCCTGACCATGTCCCAGAGCAGCCATAGCCTGCTCAATGTAACTGACCTAGACGACCAGCATGGGGATTTGCTTCGAGAAGGATGTGCTCCAGTGACCAGGTCTGAATGGACCTAAGCCAAAACAAGTTTAGGAGGTTTCTATACTAAGGATTTTGACCTTTTTGGGGGAGGGGAGGTTGTTTGGGGGTCTCCAAATCTTAATCTTTAGTGTTCTCTAGGAGTGTTGAACCACCGCAAGGTATGACAAGAACTTCCTGTGAAAGTGGACCCCAGGTAGCTTAGCCAAATAATTTTCCCCAGGATTAGTCATCTCCATTCCTGGTCACAAGCGGCTCTATTTGTTGAGCACTCACTATGAGGCAGGTGCTACTGAGTACCTTCCCTGAATATTCACCACAGCTCCTCAAGGCAGCTCTTACAAGTGAGAAAACTGAGTTTCAAAGACAGTCTCTAACTCATGCAAGCTCACCTAGCCAGGAGGTGGTGAGGATGGTAAAGCAGTTATCAACTGACCACGTCAACACATTCACCCCAGAATGGGGTCACTTTCAAACATAAGGGTAAAGGAAATGGAGAAAAACCACCCTAAGGTGGGCAAGCTAAACAAATATACTTGGTCCCATCATTCTGAAGTTTAGCACAAAATAGAAAATGGTAGTAATTGGGCAGAGGCATTCACCAGGTGATCAGTTAATGAACAGCATCTAGGGGTCTGTGTTGACCTTAGGGAGGGTGTGGATCTGGGAAGAGAGCTGGCTGATCACCAGGGACTGCTGGTGATTAGAGGGCAGTGATCGGAGAGAGATGTTAAGGAATGATAAGGGGAAATTCCCAGAAAGTTCTCAGGCTGGTGAAAGGCTGGAAGTCCAGCCAAGATGAGATAATGTCGAATGTGAAGGTCATTCTGATACAGGAGACATGAAGGTGGATAAGGAAACACAAGATAGTGTGTGCTCAGCTCAGTTTTCAAATGATTGGGAGAAGGTGGTAAGTAGGGGTGGGCTGGGGGTCTCCAGTTGGCTTAGAGTGAGTTGGCAGGTCTTAATCAGGATATTATTTTATAATAAAGAGAAACTTGGAATGCTTATGAAATGTATGGTTTTTGCTCACATTTTTGTTCTTTAATCCAGGGCCTGTTATCAAGGTTCATGTCAATGTTTTGGTTTTAGGGTTTGAGAGAGAAGGGGGAAAACACAACCCAGATAATGCCACAGTCATTTTCTGCACTGAGACAAAGTCCCAAGGAAGTCACAAGGACCTATTTAGAGCTGAACTTTGAAATAGAAGAATCTCAGTAATGAATGTCCCGTGGGGTCAGCTGATTAAACCTCATACTTGGGAGACCAAGAAGCCATGATCTATTAAGTGGATTAGCATGGGGCCAGAATAGAGGCTCCCCCTGAATGAGGAAGCTTCTGGAGAAAGAGGAATGACCACAGGCAGCAGGGCTCAATTTTCAGAAGGGCTGATACCCCAGGAGAGACTTGGCTGGGTATGGTGAGAGGAGATGAGAAGTGGGAATTCCTGGATGTGCCCTCAGCTCATCCTCCGTGTCTGAGCTTCAGCAACCACTGTCTGTGAAGAGGAAGGTCTTGCCTGGGAAACAGCACCCTTTCCCACTCACACAAGCCCTCTCTGTGCATGGACTAGGTGACCATTCACTTTGAGCCCCATCCTTGCCAAACTCTTCCCCAAATCTCACAGATTGGATTCCCCTGGATCCAGAGGCCACACCAACTGTGGGGAGTGTAAGCCATCATAGGCTAATGTCTCTTTCTCACCATTTAAGCCATGCTTGGCGAAATGTTTGTAGAGCTCTAGGAAGTGGCATCCAGGCTGGTAGGAACCCCCATTGGGGTAGAAGTCATAGTGTGCTATGGGCTGTTTGATGCCCACACTCAGGCCCATGTGCTCCCAGGTAAAGGTGTGAATGGCGTCCACAAAATTGGCGTCATCTGGTGAAAGCCGGTCACTGAGGGAGGCTTTTTCAAACAAAGGGCCTGCAGCATCCAGCCCTAAGAGGAAAGCAACGGGAAGGATCAAATTGGAGCAAGAGGAGGCAGGGAGAAAGGCTCTTTTTAGCTTTCTGATGTTATTGCACATTCATGAGCTAGCAGGAAGAGGAAAATCCTAGGGCATAATCTTTCTCTAGAAAATCTTGCCATGACTTTTTTGCAGTAACATTAAAGTAATTCATGGTGCTTAAAATCGGACACAGGCTGGTTATTATCTATGGGGAAAAGAGGTTTGCAGGAAATATCCAGTGGTAGAAATGAGGTTATAAGGGAATGCTTGATTTATTTAAGCAAATCAGTTTTAAGTACCTTTCAAGCTACTTTCGAGAGCATCTGTTTGCATGCAAAAAACCACTGTGTTATTGTAAGTAGTTCTAACCTACCCATCAAAGGAAGAATTTATTTGCCTGCTTGTTGTCAATAATTTTCCTAAACAAGCTGGCTTTCTCTCTACACTAATGTCATCTCATTGGAATGTTCAGAACAGCCTTGGGACATTACTGTTCTCTGGGGAAAATGTCATGAGCAAATAGGATTGCTCACAGCTCTGTCCTTAAGTGACAGATATGTTTGCATGAGACAAGTGGCAGTCTCTGGCAGACTATAGTTGGCGAGTATTTATGCACTCAAGGAGTTTTGTCTATCTTTCTTCCTTTACCTTTTCTGGAGGACCCTTTGTTGACCTGTATCAGGCCTGGCTTCTATCCTCGGTGGGGATGAAGGAATTGACATGGGGTCATGACAGTCCCTGCTCTCCGACCCTCACCGGTAGTTACACGTGAAGGCTGTGGTTTATATTTCTTTCTTCATCAGGCTGACTATGAGATGACAGCAGAGTAGTTAGCTGTCCTGTCACTTCTGATGTGTGTGGGCCTGGCTAATAACGCCTGATGTGGCCTGTGACACCAGTCAGCGTGAAGAGGGTCCTGGGTCCAGTGCTGCCTCTCTGCAGTTCTGACTTATCCTTCTAGGCCTGGTTTGTCTGTGAAGGGCCTCACTGCCCTTCTGTGATAAGATCTTATGGGACATCTGTTCACTCCCAGCCTCTTGAGGGTTAAATCATGGAGGGCACCACGTATTGATCCATGATCAGGCCTCCCCAGTCACCAATGAGATGAAAAAAAAAAAGGAAAATAAATTCTCATCATGACAGACTGGCTTCATTTAAATGTCCGCCATCATCCTTATCTTTTCTCAATGCTAAAATAAATCTTTTCTTTTATGAAGGAATGGTCACAGTAGATAGCAGTTGCCAAAAGTGTTCGTTCTTGATAAAATAAAAGGTCACAGCAACTCTGTTCATCTGAAGTTTTGTTCAGACTGTTTTAAATTGTGAAATATTATTTTAGGCTGCTGGGTCTTGAAGGATGAGTAGGCATTTGGCAGGTAGACTAAGGTTTGGTATTCTAGGCAAAGGGAGTAGTGATTGCAGAGGCCCAAAGGAGCAAGAGGCCATGGCATGTTTGTAGTAGAGTGGAGAAAAATTTAGTGTCGTGAAAGTCTGGAGCCACAAGAAGGGAGCAGGGTGAGGAGATGTTGGAGAGCCTTGGGGACACTACACTGGGAAGGGCCTTGTCTAGGCCTCGGAAGTTTCACCCTGTAGGAATCAGTGGGCCTCCGAGACTGGGCTGAGGAGTCATCTCATCAGGCCTGTTCTTCTGAACGTGACTCTGGGTCAGAGCAGGGATGGGTGAGTATGGGTGGGGAGGATGAGGTGGGTGTCTGGGCAGCCTGCTAGGAAAGGCCTTCTTGTGCGTCATCAGCTCTTCCTAGGTATCTCAGGGTATTTCCAAGCTGGCATAGAGCTGGGGGTTTTTGGTGCTGGGATCCCTCCCCCAATCCAGATGGGCCCCAGCGTAGGATCCACGTGTTTCATTAAAGTGGAAACAGAGGTACAAACGTGGCTGTCACAGGAAATGTAAGGCTGTCGCTCCTTTTTTTCCTAAATTTATTTTTAGTTGGAGGATAATTGCTTTACAATGCTGTGTTGGTTTCTGTTGTACAATGAAGTGAATCGGCTATGTGTACACATGTATCCCCTCCCTCTTAAGACTCCCTCCCACCCTCCACCCCACCCCTCTAGGTCACCACGGAGCGCCCAGCTGAGCTCACTGTGCTCTACAGCAGCTTCCCGCTAGCTCTCTGTTTCACACGTGGTAGTGTGTGCATGTCAGTGCTACCTCTCAGTTCCTCCCACCCTTCCTCTCCCCGCTGTGTCCACAAGTCTGTCCATTCTCCATGTCTGCGCCTCTCCTCCTGCCCTGCAAATAGCTTCATCAGTACCACTTTTCTAGATTCCATGTATATGCATTAGTATACGATATTATTATAGCTGTCATTTTTAATTCACATTGGGATTTTAAAACTATAGGTTGGAAAATAAACTCTTTCCTATTACAAAAGTGTACCTTTTAGGTCCTATTTGGCATGACTGTGAGAGGCATTTGTTTGAGGAAAGGCGGTGATTTGCTCTAAATTCTCGGGGAACAGCAGTCTATGACAGCGGTCATGTTTGAAATAAATAGTGCTACAAGTCCTCCTGTGAACTCTAATACAGCTCGAAGGAAGCCGGGGGTGTGTTAATTATGAGCCTGTTGGAAAAGCAGGTCCCTGCTCTACGCCCCCGTGCAGTCGTGGAGATTATAGTTGTTAGTTATCAGGCATGGTTACCTGTAATTCTTCCAATCTTGTGCTTTCTGCTCATGTAACTGCCAGCGAATCCTGAGACATGTGCACCCAGGCTGTACCCAATTAGATGAACATGGCTTGGAGAAAATTGAACAGATTCCTGGAAGACAGTGGTGAGATGGTTGCAGGAGGGGGAGAGCTGCCTGGATAAAAGCCTTTCGTGGGTCCAGCCTGCTCTGGCTCTCTGTTCTTTGTACCACAAGTGAGATGCTTAATTCCTACTCAGGATCCAAACTGTTTTCTCATCTTGCTGACTCCGTCCTGCTTCTGCTCAGGCTCAGCTAGCCTGGGCCCCTGCCTGGTGATGCTACCTCTTGTCTGCCCATCTTTGTTGTTGCTGTTGAGTCGCTCAGTTGTGTCTGACTCTCTGAGACCGCATGGACTGTAGCCCGCCAGGCTCCTCTGTCCATGGGATTCTCTAGGCAAGAATACTGGAGTGGGTTGCCATTTCTTTCTCCAGGGGATCTTTCTGACCCAGGGATGGAACCTGTGTCTCCTACATTGCAGGTGGGTTATTTACCACTGAGCTACTAAGGAAGCCCCCTGCACACCTTTACCTGGACATAAATTCCTTGCAGGAGTGATCTCACCCATGCATATGGGAGTTTTATAGTTTACAAGGTGTGGTTAGATACCCTAGCACGTACAAGGAGGTGAGCGTAATAGGAATAGATGATTCTACAAGACAGGGCTTCAAGGAGGCATCCGAGAGAGCCCTGGGGTCTGGTCTCTTTCTTGTGCCTTCCTATTCCTGTGAGCTTAGCGGAAGTGGCATCCTGTCTTGGCTGCTGTAGGAGACCAGCCTAATTCACTCAGTCTTGGAGGAAGGGAGGGGAAGGGAGAGGAGAGAAGAGAGGTCGGGGCAGGTCTCACCTGCAGCCACTGGAGAAGAGCTGCGATCTCCTGGCCAACGAGGCGAGTGTTGCGGACGGCAGTGGTGTAGTGGTTGTGAGCCAGGGTGACCCATTCTGCCAGCCCCACGTTCACTGGCTGGGCCAGCTGAGACTTCAGTGCGGCTACCATCTCCCAGACCCAGTCTTCCAGTATGCCGTCCACCTGAGGGTGGGCCCACAGTATCATCAGCCTCCCGGGGAAAGAGGAGGGAACCCTGCATAAGCTGCTCTTTTTTCTTGCCCATCTCTTCCCTTCTCCAACTCTGGGTTCATTCTGAGTCTTTCTCTCCAAGAGAAAGGGCTTAACTTGGGGCTTCTCAGCACTGCTGTCATTTGGTACCAGATATTTCTTTGTTGTGGGGGCTGTCCTATGCATAGTAGGACATTGAGCAGCATCTCTGCCTCCACCCACGAGATACCAGCAGCACCCCATCACCACCCCCTCCAAACCTCAAGCTGTGAAAACCAGAAATGTCTCTGGACTTTCCAAATGTCCCATCCCTCAAACGAGAACCATTGTCTTAGCACTCTCTATTTTAGGACTTTCCAAGCCTTAAAATGATGTAAGTCTTTGTAGATGGGGTCTGAAAGATGGCCTGTCCTTTGAGGGTCAGCTCCCATGCTACCTCCTCTGGGAGGCCTGTGCAGCTGCCACTCTGAGTCACACCTCAATCACTTACTCTGTCCCCACCCACCGTGTTCTGCTTGCTCTGGAGGGACTAGCACCATGAGCTGGAACATAGTAGGAAATCATAACGATCAAGTTGATTGATTCTGGAGAATCATTCTGTGCATGTACCTGGTTGAGAGCCAGTTTGCAGGACACGCCTGAGGGTTCACAGAGCAAAGATGTTTGTGTTGGGTCTTGAAGGATAAATAGGAATTCACAGGTGAGAATCAGGTGGGCAGGTAAGTATGGAGGTGGTTGGGGGCAGAGGGGGTGTCTAGGGGATTCCAGGTAGAGGAAACCATGTGCACAGGTGCACAATCTCAAAAGGGCAGTGTGATCTGTCTGGGAAGAGGGGAAGAGTCAGGTGTAATCGAAGATATGAAAACAGGAGTGAAGCTGGACAGCAGTACTGATGGTCTGGCTCATGAGTAAGATGCTTTAATTTAATAAATGTCCACCTAGGACCTTCTATGTGGACGTAGCATCTTGGGTTCAAAGCTAGACTCTCCTAGTTACTAGCAGGGTGACCTTGGGCAAGTTATATAACTGGTCAGTGGCCCTGTTTCCTTGTTGGGAAAATGGGGGTAATAATAGTGTCCTCCTTCCAGGATTGTTGTGAAGATGAGATGAATGGATAGACATAGAGCACCTAGAACAGTGCCCGGAACACAGTGAGGACTCAGTGCATGGCGGTTACAACAGCTGTTGTTGGTATTACTGTTACCAGCAACAGTAGATGTACTTCAGTCTGCACAAGATTTTGAAAACAGAGAACTCATTCTGGTAAAAGGATCACAGTGAGAGGACCCTGCTGTCTTCATGTCTGTGAACAAAATATTTAGTCAGCCATTAATTCAGTTAACAAAGATTTTTAGAGCACCTAATATATTCAACAGTATGGATCCTGTCCAGCAGAAGATAAGACAAAGGGCACACTTGGCAGAAGGCACAGCCTGTGTTAAGGCCTAAAGGAGAGAAATCACATGGCCTGTGGGAGGAGCTGCAAGCAGAGGTGAGGGGGAGGTGGGGAGCGTGGTGGTAGGGGCAGGGTCAGAGGGGGAGTGCCTGTTCTGCTGTGTGCAACCTGCCTTACTTTGAGGCTCTCAACTCAAGTTCCCACCTCAAGTCAGACATCAAGTCCATAGCTCTGTTCTGTCCAAAGCTTTGCTCTGCCTGTTTTCCCTCCTTCCTAGTTTCTTTTCTTTTCTTCTCTTGTAAGGGAAGGTCCCTTACGACAGGAAAGATGGCATGTTCTTCCCTTACAATGGCTCGCCTTCCAATCCCCCCTCATCTACTCTGTTCCCATGGGAAAGCTTTCCATGCCTGATCTTTTTTGTTTGGCTGGACCACATGGCTTGGGAGATCTTAGTTCCCTGACCAGGGATTGAACCTGGGCCATCACAGTGAAAGTGCCGAGTCCTAACCACTGGACTGTCAGTGAATTCCCTCCACGTCTGATCTTTAGTTCCCTTTAAGATGGGTTTCATCTCAGGGTGCTACCCTCTGGCTCCAATTCCATGCTTTCCTTAAGGGAATAGGGATGGAGCTCCTGGCTCAGCTGGAGAGAGGTTGCTGTGAGCAGGTTGCAGTGTGATGGGGCCACTGTCAAGTCCATCCGTGACAAAGGTTTGTGGGCTTTGGAGCATGAGGGTTTTGGTTTTGGATTTCTGTCCACTGAGGGCTGTGTGCCCATGGTTGCTGCTTGAGCCCTCTGGGCTGCAGTTTCCTCATCTAAGCGATGAGACTAACTCAAGTGGTCATGTAGGGAGCTGTGAGGGTTAAGTGAGCTGACGACTAATGTAAAGGGCCGAGTTCCTACAGGGCATCTGTATTAGGTCTCTTTTCTAGGGGCAGGCCAGCCTTTACTGCCCTCACTGCCATCCCTGTGCTGTGGTGGAATCCCTGCCCTTTTTCCCTAGGATGCGTGCTTGTGTGCTAAATCACTTCAGTCATGTCAGACTCTCTGTGACCCAATGGACTGTAGCCCACCAGGCTCCTCCGTCCATGGGATTCTCCAGGCAAGAATACTGGAGTGGGTTGCCATACCCTCCTCCAGGGGATCTTCCTGACCCAGGAATTGAACCCACGTTTCTTATGTCTCCTGCGTTGGCAGGTGGGTTCTTTACCACTAGCGCCACCTAGGAAGCCCTAGGATGCTGCTGCTGCTAAGTTGCTTCAGTTGTGTCCGACTCTGTGCAACTCCATAGACGGCAGCCCACCAGGCTCCCCTGTCCCTGGGATTCTCTAGGCAAGAACAGTGGAGTGGGTTGCCATTTCCTTCTCCAATGCATGAAAGTGAAAAGTGAAAGTGAAGTCGCTCAGTCGTGTCCGACTCCTAGCGACCCCATGGACTGCAGCCTACCAGGCTCCTCTGTCCATGGGATTTTCCAGGAGGAAGGTGCTGGTAGCCTACAAGAGCCCCTGTGCTTTTCTGGGATGGCAATAGCAGACACCCCACCTTGTGGCTACACCCACATGGCATCATGCGCTTTGCACTACCCCAGGAGGCCAGGTGTGGGGTCTGTTTTGTTCGTGTGAAGGGTATGAGTGAATACATGTCGAAAGACTGGTGGTGGGCAGATGGGCTCATTTTTCTCTCTAAGGTAGGATGGCTGGGGGTCTCAAGAGTAGTTTTCAAAGAGATGGTAGGGAAAGGTTTTCAAGTTATGAAATAGACCCCAAATCTCTGCAGGCTTCACAGTGTGAACCAAGCTTCAAATTGTGGGTGACCTAGAAACCAGTTAGGCAGAATTTCTTCTTGGAAACATTTGTTTGACTTCAATCATTGCCCACAATATTCTTTTCCCCCTTCTTCCACCATAATAGAATTTTAGCATCACTGAAAAGCTACACTTTCTCTAAGAGGATACATATCTCAGCCACCTTTCCATCTAGGTATGGCCAATGGATGTAATTGGAAGCATTTCAAAGATGCTTCTGGGAAGCTAACCTAAAAAAACACACTTGTATACCAAAAGCCAGCGGATGAATTGTATGGTTTCAAATAATACCTCAATATAGGTGTTTTTAAACAATCCCACTTTTTGACTTTTTGTGTATGTGTATATCTTTTACTACCTCGTGCTACCTGGGATGCAGATGTGATAGCTAGTGCTCTAGCTGCTATCTTGGATTATGAGGATGAGGACCATACTCTAAGGATGGCACTATAGTGAGCAGGGAATGAGCTGGCCACTTGAGGACTTCATTGACTAAAGCTCTTTACTAGTTTTGGATGACATACATCCGGATTGTTGTATGAAATGAAAAAAAAAACCAAACTTCAGTTGTATCTGAACTACTGCTAATTTGGGTTTCTGTTATCTGCAGCTGAACTTAACCCATACAGATAGAACATCTCATTGGGAGACTGTGTCTTCTGGCTTCCTATCAGCTCTTGGGAAACATGCAGATTCACCTTCATGAACTGCAGTCTCTTATGGGTGCTTATGTGCTGTGTGACCTCTTTGAGCCACATTTTATTATATGAAATGTGGAGATAATTATACTTCCCCTGCCCTGCTTACTCATGAAATTGAGATAATCAATGAGATAATGTGTGGGGAAGCACTTGGAAAATTAGAATGTACTTTACAAATATTATGCATGGAGTTGTTATCACCAGCTCCCTATCTCTTTATTAAAATTGAACACACTAGGGAGGGGAAAAAAAAAAGTAAAAGCAGAGAGGAAAAAGCATGTCAGCACTTCCTACCAACCACCCGTGGACTATCATCACCAGCGGCAGCGAGGAGTTGAAGCCACACTGCTGTAACGTGTCTGAGAGATTGAGCCGAATCTGACAGCCCTTATCGGTTTCTCCTCTAAAGAGCAGAAATCTGGTTCTTGTCTCCTGTGATATTTTGTTTGTTTCAGCAGCTGGAGATCTCCTTCCAAATGACTCTGGAAGATAAAATTGGGGACAATGCTTCACCTGGCATCTGTTCCACCTTTGCCAGTTCTGGGACAACCCCAAAGTTTCTAAGAGCACTAGGCAATAAGGTTACTGCAAGGTGCTGGAGGTAGGCACGGGCTGTGGCTTTGGGGAACCCAAGGAGCATTTTATTTCCAGCACAGTGGCCATTCCTTTCCTGGGAGATGATGGACGGTGACCTAGGAGGACCCACACAGAGATGGAGAGGTCCAAATCCTCCATCCTGCCATCCCAGTGACCATGAGATCCATGGTCAGACTCCAGACTAGCTCTATGTCAGTGGGAAGATAGGAGAAGCAACTGGGACTGAGTTCAGAGAGGATAACTGTTTCACCCCAAGTCACGATGCCAATAAGTGGCAGGATTTTGGACCCAGTATCCCTGACTCCAATTCCCGACGTCCCTATGCCAGGGAGATAGCACAGAGAGCATCTTAGTTAGATGGCACGATGCATGCTCTCATGTGGCTCACCCTGTCCTCACATGTCGTCTTGTACGGACCAGATAGGATGGGAGTGGGGAGGACTGCAAAGGGAGTGATGAATTGTGCTGAGGGGGAGCGGCTTCCAGGGAGGGCGTTTCAGGGGGAGTGATGCTGATGCTGGCCTGGAGAGTTGAATGAGGGCTTGTGTGTCTGTATGGGTGGGTGAAAGGAGCTTTCTGAGAGGGAACAGCTGAGGAAGGGCTCAGAGCCAGGAGACCTTGTGGGTATAAGGAGGCAGAAGAATGGGCGGCCAGAGTTTATGGGCCTTGGGACACTGAGGCTTTATGCTCTAGATGATAAGATGCTGCTAAAGATTTTTTCAGTAGAAAAAGATAAATGAATATCCATTTGGAATCTTTCAAAGATTGTGGGAGGGTGAGGTAGGGCGAAAAAGACAGTTTTTAAGATTATACCTTCTGTTGTTTTCCTGAAAGGCCTTCTAGCTTCTCTTTTGGGGGAGCCTCACCCTGACTCTGAGCCACTTTGTGGAGGGTGAGCAGTCTCCCAACATCTGTCAAGACCATGGTGTTGGTCAGAGACACAACCCTGTGATCAGGAGCGGAGTGGAGCCTGAGGGAGGGGCCGTGGTCCCAATGTGTGGCACCCCAGGAAGAGTGACATCTCTTCTGCCAAGATCAGGAATCAGACCAAGAGCCTGGGAGGATGCTCCCACAGCCCCTACCAGCCGAGGGGGCCTCCCCTGTGGCTGAGGGGTGAACACAAGGCCATACCAACAGTTTTGGCCAGTGAACTCAGTTCAGCCCAGTTACTGAGAACCCTGATCATTCCTTCCGAGCACAAAGTCATTCAGGCTTCTCAAACAATAAGTCCTGGGCTTTTGGTTTCCGGGGACAGCAGGACAGAAAGATGATGAAACACAAAGAGCAAGGAGAGGTATTAATGAAACCAATTTTCCTACTCGAAGGTTATTAATTTGAAAGGTTATTAATTCCCAGCAAAGGGCAATGATTTTTCACAATGATGACAGAATGAAATGCATCATATTTTATTAAAAGGAGAAGTGAGGGAGAATCTGAGTAACTTCTCTGAGATAATGAAGAAAATTTCTGGCACCGAGAGAGGCTTTCCCAAGTTCACAGACTGTCTGAGCTTGTCCTCATTCACGCAAGTGTAATCCCAGATGGTGCTCGCATCTCTTTGCATGCACTACTCCCCTGGCGTCCACGTCAGAAGCCAGGGTGTCATCTTACACTATTTTAGCAGCTATTTAATCAGTCCAAAGCTTCAGGTTCCCAAATATCCCTAGAAGCCAGTGCCTTAGCTCAGGTGCACACTGTTTCTTGCTTGGTTTATTGCCACAGCTTCCTAAATGGTCTCTCTCTGGTTACTCTCACCTCCCTCCCTCACACTGCTGCTCAAAGACTCTTTCTAGAAGAGAAGTGACTATTATACCCCTCAGTGACTTTAAGATTCTTTGTATTGCAGCCAAGGCCATCACCTGAATGACAACCCTGATCCCTCAAATTCTCCCCTCTTTATGCTCTCCTGCTGTCCCAGGCTGCCTGCAGTTCCCCCCTTGCCAGTTCACTTCCCTGCACCTTTACACTCTCACTTCCCTCTCTGCTGTTCCTCTGTGAACTCTGGCCCATCTGTTACAGTGGTGCTCAAACGTCACCCCCTCCAGGAAGCCTTCTCCTCTAGCCAGAGGTAATTACCACCTCTGCTGCCAGCACCTTGCTGGTCCGCTGACCCTAAGGTCAATTGTTTCGATGCATGCTGTTTTCTCCACCAGGCTGTGAACTCACGGAGGACAAACCTGAGGTGCTCAATAACTGCTTAGCGTGTGATGTGATATTCTGTGGGGTCTAGGTCTCAGATCAAAGGCTATCATTTGATTTGTCAGCCATTTATGCATTGGGACTCAAGGTAAATAATTTTCTTTTATCCAGTGATTAAATAGCTTTATCTTCCTTCATTTCAGGATAGGTGACTTGAATGCTAAAAGACTATATAAAATAAAATAGGGATAGATATAATACCCATCTTGTGAAGTCATTGCAAGGAATAAAAAAGGTGATATTTGTAAAGACCTTAGAATAATGTCTGGCACATAATTATTACCCATGTAAGGGTGTGTTGCTAAAATAAATGTGGCTCAGAGCCTCCAGCATCTTGTACTTTTGATCCATGAAATTCTTTCTACGAAAAAGTATCCCAATTGCCCTCATAGGACCAATTCTGTCTTATGTGTATTTACTCTGGATTTAGCTGGGAGAATCAGCTCTGGCCTCAGTGCCTGGGACTTTGAAGCTATTCAGGAGAGTCCCAGGGAAAAGCAATTGTTAGATGGACAGGCTCATAAACACCTAGACTGGGCTGGGCTTTCCCTTTTCTTCCTTGGGCTTGGCTCACTTTTAGCATGTGTGTGAGTGAGGAAGTTGTATATATGCTAATTCATTCATTTAGTTTCTCAACAAACACTTATTCAGTTCAGTTCAGTTCAGTCACTCAGTCATGTCTGACTCTTTGTGACCCCGTGAATCATAGCACGCCAGGCCTCCCTGTCCATCACAAACTCCTGGAGTTCACGCAAACTCATGTCTATTGAGTGGGTGATGCCATCCAGCCATCTCATCCTCTGTCGTCCCCTCCTCCTCCTGCCCCCAATCCCTCCCAGCATCAGGGTCTTTTCCAATGAGTCAACTCTTCGCATGAGGTGGCCAAAGTATTGGAGTTTCAGCTTTAGCATCAGTCCTTCCAAAGAACACCCAGGACTGATCTCCTTTAGAATGGACTGGTTGGATCTCCTTGCAGTCCAAGGGACTCTCAAGAGTCTTCTCCAACACCACAGTTCAAAAGCATCAATTCTTCGGTGCTCAGTCTTCTTCACAGTCCAACTTTCACATCTATACATGACCACAGGAAAACCATAGCCTTGACTAGACAGACCTTTGTTGGCAAAGTAATGTCTCTGCTTTTGAATATGCTATCTAGGTTGGTCATAACTTTCCTTCCAAGGAGTAAGCGTCTTTTAATTTCATGGCTGCAGTCACCATCTGCAGTGATTTTGGAGCCCCCAAAAATAAAGTCTGACACTGTTTCCACTGTTTCCCCATCTATTTCCCATGAAGTGATGGGACCAGATGCCATGATCTTCGTTTTCCGAATGTTGAGCTTTAAGCCAACTTTTTCCCTCTCCTCTTTCACTTTCATCAAGAGGCTTTTTAGTTCCTCTTCACTTTCTGCCTTAAGGGTGGTGTCATCTGCATATCTGAGGTTATTGATATTTCTCCCAGCAATCTTGATTTCAGCTTGTGCTTCTTCTGCCCTGGACCCTCTCTAGGTACTAGTTGTTGGCAAGCAGGGCCTGATGTCTGTGTTTCAGGAGACCCCAGTCCAGTGGGAAAAGCAAGATTGAGCATCAGCCATCGCTTGTGGTTGCTGTGAGTACTGCAGTGGAAGGATACCTTGTGCAGGGGCTCTAGGGAAGATGCCAAGAGAAAATGAGGTGTTTGTTGAGTCTGGAAGGATGAAAGATTCTTTTTTCCTTTTTGCTATTCTTTTTTTAAATTTATTTTTAATTGTAGGATGATTGCTTTACAATGTTGTATTGGCTTCTGCCATACAACAACTTGAATCAGCTGTAAGTATGCATATGTCCCCTTCCCTCTAGGTCATCCCCCACTTCCATCCCATTCCTCCAGGTCATCACAGAGCACTGGGTTGAGCTCCATGTGTCATATAGTAAGTTGTCACTGGTCATCTGTCTTACACATGGTAATGTATACACCTCAGCACTACTCTCTCAATTGGCCGCACCCTTACCTTTCCCCCCATGTCCACAAGCCTGTTCTCTATGTATATTCCTGTCTTATGTGTATTTACTCTATCCCTGCTCTGCAAATAGGTAGGATGAAAGATTCTTTAGGCACTCCCATCTAGGAGAAATTGTTGAAGAAGGAGGGGTTCTGTGACTTGAGTATCGAAGGGCTGCTGTGGGGCAGAGGGCCTAGAATTCTTTTGTGCAACTCCAGGAGACAGAAACAGTCAGTGGGTGGGTATGACATGGAAAGAAAAATTTTGCCTTTGAGTGGTTTGTAAAAATTCATAGTTGAAGAAATTAGGACAAAGAGAATGGTGGCAAAACAACTAACAGAAATGTTAATAGATTAGCAAGCTAAACTGCACACTCTGAGATTGTATAAGACTGCAGAAGACGGGCCACAGATTTTGTTCTGAGCTTCCTATTGGCCAAATCAAAGAGGGAAGTAGCAGTTACAGAATTCATGCTGTCCAGTTGCTCACACTTTCTTGGTCCTGAAGCCGGAGATGGTTTTCCTGTGGGTTGTTGTATAAAGAGGCCACTGCATGAGGCAGGGTCATTGTCTTGAATACCATTCCTGTGAAATATACAGGAGCAAGCTTTATGTGGTTGACCCTGAGATGCATAACAATCTTCAATGGAAGCAGCACCCACAGTATGAGAAATAGCATAAGTCACAGTGAGTCTCTGTAAGGCTCTTTGTTCTAACCCAGCAGCTGTTCTATGACTGAAGGAGGCAAGGGCTACTTCAGGTCACATTTTGGGTGGAAGGACTAGAGCTTCAGTGCCTGACCATCTGAGCTGCCTGGGAAGAAGAATCTGATCAACCCCTTCATAGAACACATAGAATACTGGAGCAACCTCAGGCAAGCCACAGCTTCAAGGATGCACTCAGTTCCATTCAGTTCAATCGTGTCTGACTCTTTGTGACCTCAAGGACTGCAGCATGACAGGCTTCCCTGTCCATCACCAACTCCCAGAGCTTGCTCAAACTCATGTCCATTGCATCGGTGATACCATCCAACCATCTCATCCTCTGTCATCCCCTTCTCCTCCTGCCTTCAATCTTTCCCAGCATCAGGGTCTTTTCCAATGAGTCAGTTCTTCCCATCAGATGGCCAAAGTATTGGAGTTTCAGCTTTAGCGTCAGTCCTTCCAATGAACATTCAGGACTGATTTCCTTTAGGATTGACTGGTTTGATCTCCTTGCAGTCCAAGGGACTCTCAAGAGTCTTCTCCAACACCACAGTTCAAAAACATCAGTTCTTTGGTGCTCAGCTTTCTTTATAGTCTAACTATCACATCCATACATAACTACTGAGAAAACCATGGCTTTGACAAGATGGACCTTTGTTGGTGAAGTAATGTCTCTGCTTTTTAATATGCTGTCTAGGTTTGTCATAGCTTTTCTTCCAAGAAGCAAGTGTCTTTTAATTTCATGGCTGCAGTCACCATCTGCAGTGATTTTGGAGCCCCGCAAAAAAAGTCTCTCACTGTTCCCATTGTTTCCCCATCTATTTGCTGTGAAGTGATGGGACCAGATGCCATGACCTTAGTATTCTGAATGTTGAGTTTTAAGCCAACTTTTTCACTCACCTCTTTCACTTTCATCAAGAGGATCTTTAATTCTTATTTGCTTTCTGCCATAAGGGTGGTGTCATCTGCATATCTGAGGTTATTGATGTTTCTCCTGGCAATCTTGATTCCAGCTTGTGCTTCCTCCAGCCCAGCATTTCACATGATGTACTCTGCTTATAACTAAAATAAGCAGGGTGACAATATACAGCCTTGACATACTCCTTTCCCAATTTGGAACTAGTCTGTTGTTCCATGTCCAGTTCTAACTGTTGCTTCTTGACCTGCATACATATTTCTCAGGAGTCAGGTTAGGTGGTCCAGTATTCCCATCTCTTTCAGAATTTTACACAGTTTATTGTGATCCACACAGTCAAAGGCTTTGGTATAGTCAATAAAGCAAAAGTAAGATGTTTTTCTGGAACTCTCTTGCATTTTCAATGATTCAGCAGATGTTGGCAATTTGATCTCTGGTTCCTCTGGCTTTTCTAAATCCAGCTTGAACGTCTGGAAGTTCATGGTTCATGTATTGCTAAACCCTGGCTTGGAGAATTTTGAGCATTACTTTATTAGTGTGTGAGATAAGTGCAATTGTGCAGTAGTTTGAACATTCTTTGGCATTGCCTTTCTTTGGGATTGGAGTGAAAACTGACCTTTTCCAGTCCTTTGGCCACTGCTGAGTTTTCCAAATTTGCTGGCATATTGAGTGAAGCACTTTCACAGCATCATCTTTTAGGATTTGAAATAGCTCCACTGGAATTCCATCACCTCCACTAGCTTTGTTCATAGTGATGCTTCCTAAGACCCACTTGACTTTGCATTCCAGGATGTCTGGCTGTAGGTGAGTGATCACACCATCGTGGTTATCTGGGTCATGAAGATCTTTTTTGTCTATTTCTTCTGTGTATTCTTGCCACTTCTTCTTAATATCTTCTGCTTCTTCTAGGTCCATACCATTTCTATCCTTTATTGTGCTCGTCTTTGCATGAAATGTTCCCTTGGTATCTCTGATTTTCTTGAGATCTCTAGTCTTTCCCATTCTATTGTTTTCCTCTAATTCTTTGCATTGATCACTGAGGAAGGCTTTCTTACCTCTCCTTACTATTCTTGAGAACTCTGCATTCAAATGGGTATATCTTTCCTTTTCTCCTTTGCCTTTAGGTTCTCTTTTTTTCTCAGAAAAAGAAATGCAAAAAGGCAAAATGGTTGTCTGATGAGGCCTTACAAATAGCTAAGAAAGGATGCACTACTATGACGCAAACTCAGAAGTATATACCCCAAATCTCTAGCCTAGGCCTTGACCCGGAACACAACCAGCTCTTGACTGGGCTTCTTTGCCTGAAGACCTTTTGACACTATAGACTGAGTGAGGCCAAACTGGGTTTATTTTCTTTCCTTCCAACTCATTCTTCTTCCTTCCTTTCTACATTTTGTGGTTCATGACACCATCAGTTGTCCATGCTTCTGCTCAAACTAGAAAGTTTAAGAGCTGCCCTGGAATACCTCCTCTGTCCCCTTGGTGATCCATTAGGGTCACCAAATTCAGAGGACACAGTGTCAGGATTATTTTGTCAGGGTTGCTTCCTGACAATCCTCACAGTAGTTTTTGTATTCGTTGCGATATTGTAATAGACTCTTAACTGTTTTTTTTTGTGTGTGTGTGTGGAATTAATACATATTCATTGTAGATAAACAATCTGAAAAATGCTGAAATGAATAATCTCCTTACTCAGAAAAACACACAAGTCATATTTGGAATATTGTATTTCCTTTCAACCTTTTCTTATAGAGGTATTTGTTCCATAGATGTTTATTTGGAGTGTCTATAGCTGAGATCATATAATGTGAAAGGTTTTTTAAAATTAATTAATTTTTTGCTTGCACTGGGTCTTCATTGTGGTATGTGGGCTTCTCATTGCAGCAGCCTCTCTTGTTGCAGAGCGTGGGCTCTAGGGCAAGAAGGCTCCAGTAGTTGTGGCTATTGGGCCCTGTGTGTGGGGGGTTCAGTTATCATGGCACACAGGCTTAGTTGCCCTATGGCATGTGGGATCTTCCCCTACCCGGGATTGAACCCATGCCCCTTGCATTGGCAGGTGCACCCTTAACCAGTGGACTACCAGGGAAGTCATGTGAATGGTTATATATACGTTTTACCCATCATGATTATTTTCTTACAGCATTAAACATTCTTTAGAAATATGCTTGGAAAGTAGCATTGTTTGTTTCATTACTGTGGGACATTTAGGTTGTTTCCAGTTTACTTTTTTTTGTTCCTCTTACTAACAATGTTCTGATGACCATCTTTATTCATAAATCTTTGTCTGAATCTATGAGTATTGTTTTAGTAAAGATTCCCCAATGGAGGGACTTCCCTGTACTCCCAATGCTAAGATTCTGCACTCCCCATGCTGGAGGCTCAGATTCAATCTCTGGTCAGGGACCTAGATCCCGCATGTTGCAATTAAGAGTTTGTATGCTGCAGCTGAAGATCCCACATGCTACAACTAAAGATCCAGCATGCTGCAACTAAAACCCAGAGCAGCCAAATAAATTTAAAAAAGGAAAAAAAAAAAAAACGATTCCCTAAAGTAGAATCATTGGCTTCTTCAGTTCAGTTCAGTTGCTCAGTTGTGTCCGACTCTTTGCGACCCCATGAATCGCAGCACGCCAGGCCTCCCTATCCATCACCAACTCCCGGAGTTCACTCAGACTCACGTCCATCGAGTCGGTGATGCCATCCAGCCATCTCATCCTCTGTCGTCCCCTCCTCCTGCCCCCAATCCCTCCCAGCATCAGGGTCTTTTCCAATGAGTCAACTCTTCGCATGAGGGGCCAAAGTACTGGAGTTTCAGCTTCAGCATCATTCCTTCCAAAGAACACCCAGGGCTGATCTCCTTTAGAATGGACTGGTTGGATCTCCTTGCAGTCCAAGGGACTCTCAAGAGTCTTCTCCAACACCACAGTTCAAAAGCATCAATTCTTCGGTGCTCAGCATTCTTCACAGTCCAACTCTCACATCCATACATGACCACAGGAAAAACCATAGCCTTGACTAGACAGAACTTAGTTGGCAAAGTAATGTCTCTGCTTTCGAATATGCTGTCTAGGTTGGTCATAACTTTTCTTCCAAGGAGTATCTGATTTATATCTCTTTATATAGGCATATGCATCCAAATTGATAGTCAGCACTTTTTAAAGCTAATATTTACTGGGTGCCTTCTCTGTGCCAGGCACTTTTCCAACAGTCCTATTTGTATGAACTCATTTCAGCCTCACAACTCATGAGTAAATGGTTAGGAAGTTTGGTGATTTCATTGTGTGAGGAAATTTGTCCTCATTATATTGGAGAGGAACTTTGCCTTCTTCAGGCATGTCTTCTGAAATCGTTATTTTCTCGTGTCTTTAGAATAGATAAAGCCACACCAGTGATAAGCTGGGGATGAGGTTGTGGTTTTGAGAGGGAGAGTGTTAACAAAGACAGACAGTCAAAGCCTTCCGAGGGAGTCAGCCCCTGTGACCTGGAGAGCAAACTGAGGGGCTGGAGAGGCTTAGGGCTGTTTCCCTGGGACACTGGGTTCCTGGAGCAGCAAAACAGCTCCAGAATTAGTCAGAAGGAGAGGCTGGGTGCAGCCACCACAGTTCCAATATTATCTGTCTTACAGCAAGTGATTTCTCTGTTCCTAAGTCAGCCCCCAGGTTCAAGTGTTCCTAAAATTTCATATAAGAGTTAATTATTTCTTTTTTTTTTTTTTGGTGGGGGGAAGGACGTCGTTAGGTGGATGACTGCAGGCAACTGAGCTGGCTTAGGGCAGAAGCTACGATTCTACAGTAAAAACTCCTGATAGGAGTCAGGGTCTGTCTTCTGCCGTGATGCCTGGGCTGGGTGCTTCTGCTCCCTTCCATGTTTGTCAAGCACGTGTATATTGGCTGGTGTTGGGGACACATGTGCATAAGATGGGAGTCACAAGGATGAATGTGCCCCTCCCTGACCACAGAATTGTTTGTGAAATTTCTTCACATTCATTATTTAAATGGCTAACTGTGTATCTCTCCATTGTATGTGTGTGTGTGTGTGTGTCTGTGCGCGTGCGAGATTTCACTTGGTTAACATACTGAAAATATTCGCAGACCTGGGGCTAGTGGGAGGGGTTCTCTGGAAGACCTTGACTTCATGATTACCCTGAACATTCTCTGGGCCATATCCTCTGCTTAGGATGGAACAAACCTATGAGATGAATGTAGCCACAGCTCTGCCTGTGGATGTTGTGGTCAGACCTGTGATCTGTATATGGGCAACATTGACTTCAGAATTTCTAGGACAACAGCAGGATGGAAAAACCTGAATGAGAATGTTTTCACTGCTGCGCCTTTCCAGATTCAGCTGCTGTTGCTGACCTTTGATGATAAGCAGATTCTGCCCAAGGCTTCTCCTTCTGCCCAAGGTGTGAGCAGTGCTTCTCTCATGCCTGCCATCTTGGATTTTGCAATGACTTAAATATCCCACGTTCCCATTTACTTAATATCTTAAAAATATTTCTGTGCCTGAATTTTTCAGTTTAGTTACTGATATAGTAGTTATATAGCACAGTACAATTACTAATCTTTGTGGCATCCCCCAGCTAATGTGACACCCCAGCATTCAGTTCAGTTCAGTCACTCAGTCTTGTCCTACTCTTTGCGACCCCATGAATCACAGCACGCCAGGCCTCCCTGTCCATCACCAACTCCTGGAGTTCACTCAAACTCATGTCCATTGAGTCGGTGATGCCATCCAGCCATCTCATCCTCTGTTGTCCCCTTCTCCTCCTGCCCCCAATCCCTCCCAGCAGCAGAGTCATTTCCA
Source organism: Ovis aries (assembly GCF_016772045.2). Classification (NCBI taxonomy): domain Eukaryota; kingdom Metazoa; phylum Chordata; class Mammalia; order Artiodactyla; family Bovidae; genus Ovis; species Ovis aries. The sequence continues at coordinate 49,872,438 of NC_056060.1, forward strand.
ATGAGTCAACTCTTTGCATGAGATGGCCAAAGTATTGGAGTTTCAGCTTTAGCATCAGTCCTTCCAATGAACACCCAGGACTGATCTCCTTTAGGATGGAATGGTTGGATCTCCTTGCAGTCCAAGGGACTCTCAAGAGTCTTCTCCAACACCACAGTTCAAAAGCAGCAATTCTTCAGTGCTCAGCCTTCTTCACAGTCCAACTCTCACATCCATACATGACCACTGGAAAAACCATAGCCTTGACTAGATGGACCTTTGTTGGCAAAGTAGTATCTCTGCTTTTGAATATGCTATCTAGGTTGGTCATAACTTTCCTTCCAAGGAGTAAGCGTCTTTTAATTTCATGGCTGCAGTCACCATCTGCAGTGATTTTGGAGCCCATCAAAATAAAGTCTGACACTGTTTCCACTGTTTGCCCATCTATTTCCCATGAAGTGATGGGACTGGACGCCATAATCTTAGTTTTCTGAATGCTGAGCTTTAAGCCAACTTTTTCACTCTCCTCTTTCACTTTCATCAAGAGGCTTTTTAGTTCCTCTTCACTTTCTGCCATAAGGGTGGTGTCATCTGCGTATCTGAGGTTATTGATATTTCTCCTGGCAATCTTGATTCCAGCTTGTGTTTCTTCCAGTCCAGCATTTCTCATGATGTACTCTGCATAGAAGTTAAATAAGCAGGGTGACAATATACAGCCTTGACGTACTCCTTTTCCTATTTGTAACCAGTCTGTCATTCCATGTCCAGTTCTCACTGTTGGTTCCTGACCTGCATATAGGTTTCTCAAGAGGCAGGTCAGGTGGTCTGGTATTCCTATCTCTTGAAGGATTTTCCACAGTTTATTGTGATCCACACAGTCAAAGGCTTTGGCATAGTCATTACTGCACTGTAATATTGAACCCAAAGGACCCCACGCATAAATTGCTCCTATGAGGTACTTGAAATGGCTGGGGTAACTTTTCAGGTCATTAGAGTATTGTTTTTTTATTTTTTAATTTACTTTTTAAAATTTTATTTTTTATTGAAGTGTAGTTAAATTACAGTGTTGTGTTAATTACTGCTGTACAGCAAAGTGACTCAGTTATACATATATTTTTTCCATATTTTTTTCCATTATGGTTTATCACAGGATATTGACTATATTTCCCTGTAGAATATTATTTTGAACTCAGCAGACATTCATAAGTTTGCCTCAAATGAATTTATTTTTATTGGGTAGGCCAAAAATGTTGTTAGAGGTTTTATGTTACATCATATGGAAAAATCTGAACAAACTTTTTGGCCAACTCTATAGCAGGTCTTCAAAAAAGCTTTGAGATCTAGAGCTGCTGAGGTAAGTTATTACCTTTTAGAGGTTGTGCTGTTCCCCTCTTCTTTTGCATTCCTGTTTCACCTGTTCTTTTTGAGTCTTTGTTTTTGCTTTCTACTCTTCACCATTTTGCTGTCATGTAAGATGATGAAATGAGAGATGGAAGGAAAACCATTTTCACAAGTCTAATGTATTCTGTTTTCTTTGTCTGCTCTGCCTGATTTTGCTGGCTATCCTGTAGTCTCAGATTATAGCTTCTCCTTTTGTGGATTCCAGGAAAGAAAGTAAATAGAGGCTGTGTTTTCTTGCTGAAAAAGTGGTTTTTTTTCCCCCTTCCAAACTTTCTTCTTAGCCTGTACTTCCTTGGAACTCTGGCTTGAATCAGATTTTTTTTTCTTTCAAGAAATCTGATTATGAAAGCGTATGCCATTCAGAAAATCTGTCCATTTGTACTGGAATCCTCTGGGGGTAATGGGGCTTACTTCCCTAAAGTGGTTCCAAAGTCACAGGTATATTCCACTCCGGATTGGTTTTAGGTAGGGTTGCCAATTATTCTGTCAAATCAGGATGAGTTGGACACCTTACTTAGCTCAAGGGCAATTGAGTGAAGAGAGAAAAGGCAATAAAAATTGCTCTTCCTATTGTTGATCATTCTGAGAGTTTCTGTGTAACAGCCTGATCTTTGCTTTTGGGTAACTTATATCCAGGTGAGAAAAGAAGAGAGATTGCTGGCTCCTTTCTATTCTGGCCCCATGGATGGAAGAGACCCAAGATGAACGCCATCCTGTACGTGGCTTGTGACTGCACAGAGAGACCGTGTGCTGTGGAGAGATTATGAAGAGTTTAGCAGTCTGGGCTCTGGGCTCAGATGACCCAGCTCTGCTGCTTGCTAGCTGCATGGCCTTGGGTTATTTGCTTAACCTCTTTGTACCTCCCTTATAAAATGGGACTAGCAGTAGTCAGTCCTATCTCACGATAGAGGAGCTTGGTGGGCTATAGTCCATGGGGTCGCAAGAGTTGGACTCAACTTTTTCAACTTAATGACTAAACCACCATCACCACCACCACAGAAGTAATCTCCTAGTCCTAATCTCACCCTAAGATTATTGTGAGTTACGGATTAAAATATATTGTTTTAAAACAATTTGAAGGAAAGACTTATGGATTTCCTCTCTGATGCATGGTCTGTTCTCAGTCACAAGACCACATAATCAAAGGAAGAACAGATTCAGCCTGGAAAATTTACATTTACTTATTGACAAAGGCGTCAGCTTATTTTTGTGGATGGGTGTTTTTCAAAGGTAGGAGTATCAGCACTTCTACTAGGCCATATTTTAGCAGATTATACTTGATAAAGGTGAATGGCTTTAACCATTATGAACTGGCCTCAAGCTTTTGTCCTGGAATGAATCCTAATGCTGAGAAAGGTCTTTGAGAACTTTCCAGACATAGGAAACTCATAATGTGTGAATCTCAGTTGTGTGTTGATGCCAATTGTGTGTACCTCTTCTCAACTCTCCATGTTTAGGGACTTAATATTAGTAGTTTGAAATTGGCCATATGGGAATATTTACACCATGGGAGTTGGCTACATTTCAAGGTGTGTGTGTGTTTGTTTTTGAGAGAACATCAGTTAAAAAACAAGCTTACCACTGGGTGAGATCTTAGTCCACAAAGCTTGAGTGGCAAGCAGCACATTCCTTTATTTTCTTTTGGTCAGCTTAAATGAAGCATTGAATCCCTATCATGTGTGGTTTGGGTGGAGTCCATTTATCCCAATTTTGGGCAAAGGACTCTCTGAACTAGTAATTTTTTATATCCATTCCAGCCGCTAAGAAGTCCAGTCCCATTTCACATAGTCCCTTCAGAAGTTCCACTTTCTGGAGTTGTACTTTAGGGATGGGAAGCCCTGTGAGGCAGGGGGCACCACGCCACCTCCTCCCTTAAGAGCGTCATGGAATCTCTGGTTGGGTTCTTGCTACCTGGGGACACACCAGCCCTTATCCTCTCCCAGTCAGGGAGTTAAGCATCCTTTCACTTTCTCATCTTTTGGGGATACTTATAGTTATCTTTTTGATGAGTTTAGGTTTTTACAAAAGGTAAGAACGTATATTAGACTCAAGTGTCTCATGTTCTCAGTCCTGAAAATACCTCTGGGAACTTCCCTGGCTGTCCAGTGGTTAAGACTCTGAGCTTTCACTGTAGGGAGCATAGGTTTGATCCCTAATCGGGGATCTAGGATCCCACACACCTCGAGGCATGCCCCCTCTAAAAACATTAAAAAACCTCTAAACCAAGTAATGGTGGTGGTAGGAAAATACATTCAAAACAATAATATCTCAATAAATTGTTCTAGTATATAAAGATGAGGAAGTTGAGACTCAGAGAGGCAAACTGACCTGTTTGAGATTATAGAGCTAGTTAAGGACAAAGAGGAGATTGAATACAGGGCTTCTGCCCCTAGGCCAGGTTCTTCCCACAATAACACTCCTCTTCAGAGGAGACCCAGGTAATCCCTGATTGAGTGCCTCGGCTCTGTCTGCTGCTGATTGTCATGCAGGCGGTCAAGGTCTGCTGAGCGTTTGCTCTGCGTCTGATACTTTCCTAGCCTCGTGCATAATTTATTTTCCTTTGTACCTGCTCAGGTGTGCCAGTACTGCATCTACCCTTGTATTCTCAGCTCCACAGGAAGAGTAGACCCGGGATAGCTTTTCCAAACAGACCTTGGGCCGGTAGCTTAAATAGAAGAAAACACAAATCCTTCTTCTTGATTTGGCTTCCCAGTGGCATGGCTTTGGTGTTCTAGTCATTCATTTCTTCACTTTACTCATTTCATTCTATCTACCAACACTTCCATAGCACCTATTCTGTGCCGGGCATTTTCCTACAAACGAGACTTGCCTTCAGCTAAATTGTTTCTGGAGCAAGTATTGGGTTTTCTTTCCTATTCTTTAAAAAGCATATTTGTTGCACAAAAGTGGTGTAACAGTAGAAAACAAGTTTTAAAAAATAGACTCATATTCTTATCACCCTAATTGACTGACTTTGTATTTTCCCATGTTTGTATTCTCTCAGTTCAGTTCAGTTGCTCAGTCATGTCAGACTCTTTGCGACCCCATGAATCGCAGCACGCCAGGCTTCCCAGGTCCATCACCAACTCCTGGAGTTCACTCAGACTCACGTCCATCGAGTCTGTGATGCCATCCAGCCATCTCATCCTCTGTTGTCCCCTTCTTCTCCTGCCCCCAATCCCTCCCAGCATCAAAGTCTTTTCCAATGAGTCAACTCTTCGCATGAGATAGCCAAAGTACTGGAGTTTCAGCTTTAGCATCATTCCTTCCAAAGAAATCCCAGAGCTGATCTCCTTCAGAATGGACTGGTTGGATCTCCTTGCAGCCCAAGGGAATCTCAAGAGTCTTCTCCAACACCACAGTTCAAAAGCAGCAATTCTTCAGTGCTCAGCCTTCTTCACAGTCCAACTCTCACATCCATACATGACCACTGGAAAACCATAGCCTTGACTAGACGGACCTTAGTCGGCAAAGTAATGTCTCTGCTTTTGAATATGCTATCTAGTTTGGTCATAACTTTTCTTCCAAGGAGTAAGTATCTTTTAATTTCATGGCTGCAGTCATCATCTGCAGTGATTTTGGAGCCCAAAAAATTAAAGTCTGACACAGTTTCCACTGTTTCCCATCTACTTCCCATGAAGTGATGGGACCAGATGCCATGATCTTCGTTTTCTGAATATTAAGCTTTAAGCCAACTTTTTCACTCTCCTCTTTCACTTTCATCAAGAGGCTTTTTAGTTCCTCTTCACTTTCTGCCATAAGGGTGGTGTCATCTGCATATCTGAGGTTATTGATATTTCTCCTGGCAATTTTGATTCCCCTTGTGTTTCTTCCAGTCCAGCATTTCTCATGATGTACTCTGCATAGAAGTTAAATAAGCAGGGTGACAATATACAGCCTTGACGTACTCCTTTTCCTATTTGGAACCAGTCTGTTGTTTCATGTCCAGTTCTAGCTGTTGCTTCCTGACTTGCATACAGATTTCTCAAGAGGCAGGTCAGGTTGTCTGGTATGCCCATCTCTCTCAGAATTTTCCACAGTTTATTGTAATCCACACAGTCAAAGGCTTGGGCATAGTCAATAAAGCAGAAATAGATGTTTTTCTGGAACTCTCTTACTTTTCCATGATCCAGTGGATGTCGGCAATTTGATCTCTGGTTCCTCTGCCTTTTCTAAAACCAGCTTGAACATCAGGAAGTTCACAGTTTATGTATTGCTGAAGCCTGGCTTGGAGAATTTTGAGCATTACTTTACTAGCATGTGAGATGAGTGCAATTGTGCGGTAGTTTGAGCATTCTTTGGCATTGCCTTTCTTTGGGATTGGAATGAAAATGGACCTTTTCCAGTCCTGTGGCCACTGCTGAGTTTTCCAAATTTGCTGGCATATTGAGTGAAGCACTTTCACAGCATCATCTTTCAGGATTGGAAACAGCTCCACTGGAATTCTATCACCTCCACTAGCTTTGTTCAAGGTGATGCTTTCTAAGGCCCACTTGACTTCACATTCCAGGATGTCTGGCTCTGGATGAATGATCACACCATCGTGATTATCTGGGTCGTGAAGATCTTTTCTGTACAGTTCTTCTGTGTATTCTTGCCACCTCTTCTTAATATCTTCTGCTTCTGTTAGGTCCATACCATTTCTGTCCTTTATCGAGCCCATCTTTGCATGAAATGTTCCCTTGGTATCTCTAATTTTCTTGAAGAGATCTCTAGTCTTTCCCATTCTGTTGTTTTCCTCTATTTCTTTTCATTGACCGCTGAGGAAGGCTTTCTTATCTCTCGTTGCTCTTCTTTGAAACTCTGCATTCAGATTCTTATATCTTTCCTTTTCTCCTTTGCTTTTGGCTTCTCTTCTTTTCACAGCTATTTGTAAGGCCTCCCCAGACAGCCATTTTGCTTTTTTGCATTTCTTTTCCATGGGGATGGTCTTGATCCCTGTCTCCTGTACAATGTCACGAATCAGAAGCAAATAACATTTTTAATATAGCTGTGCAGATATAACTGCCTTTTAAAATTTCACATTATGTAATAAACATCTTTCCATATCCCTACAGTATTCATACTCATCATTTTTAAAGGCTGAGTAACATTCCACGGAGGAAATGCTTTGTAATTTATGTATCCATTTCCCAATCTAAGACGAGCACTGTGTTTTCAGCTTTCACCTTTGTAACAGAGCAGCAATGAACTTCACACAGAGAGCTTTTCTTTTCAAATAGTTATTCCCATGAGGATGAATTACCTGGTGTAGGATTACTCGGTTAAATGGTGGGATCATTTTGCTGACATGGGAGCTGAAGTAATCTTCCAAGTCCCCCAGAGGTGTAATTGTAATTATTACCCACCCAGAGAATCTATAAAACCCAAAAGTTCTCATTAAGGTATGATGCGGTGCTGGAGGAATTGGTAAGGCTGGTGAAAGGGCTATTTATGTGGCTATCATTTACTTTTTGCTGATAACTTGGAATTCTATATTTTATCCCATCCCTATAACACCTATGTGAGTAGATGCTATCTCCAATGAAACTGGGTCTCAGAGAAGATAAGTATCTTGACCAAGGTCACACAGGAAGTAGTTGAGGGGAGCCTCATTCTGAGAGCGGCTCCTGTACTTACTTGGCTGTGACGGGTCTTGGTTGTATCTGTGGGATCTTTGGTTGTGGTACACAGGCTCTCTAGTTGCAGCACCTGGGCTGTCTAGTTGTGGCACATAGGCTTAGTTGCTCTGCGGCACGTGGGATCTTAGTTCCCTGACCAGGGATTGAACCCATGCACTGCAAGGTGGACTCTCAACCATTGGTCCACCAGGGAAGTCCCTGGAGAGTGGCTCTCTTGCACACTAGGAAGTTAAATTACCCACTGGGACAGACCCATAAATCTCCTTTGCGAGGCCTTTCAGCACCCCATGGGAGGCTTGCCAGCCACGAGGTCCCTGAAATCAGTCTTCACAATTGCATTCCTATGGTCTAGAGTGTGGCTGTGTTGAATTGTGTTTATGGTGACTCAGAAGAGAGCTCAGAGTCTGATATGAAGCTATTTCACATGAGATAAGCAACTGAACATGACCTCTCCATCTGTTGTATAGACAATGTGACTTTAACACAGAACCACCTCACTTATGTTTAACTACTGGTGGACTATGTGTGTTGGCAGATCTCCATAGGTCCTGGTTTCTCATTAACTCATCCTGCTTGACCTTGAGCAAGTCATTTAATTTTCTAGACCTTGATTTCCTCATCTGGAAAATGAGAACATAGGACCAGCCAGCTCTGATGTCTCCATGGTGGTACAGTGAGACGTCCTTGGCATTTTGAGTTCAGCTGGACCAGGGTTCTAGACCTGGCTTTCCCCCAAAACCAGTTGGGCCTCAGTTTCCACCTCTGGAAAACCAGAAGGTTGGGCGAAGCTTTCAGGGTCCCTCTGGTTCTGAGATGTGTGACTCCTAAGAGTGCCCTATCTCTGACTTTCAGCAAATAAAAGATACCAGAGTTTTTGAGACCAGAGCTAATCAGACAAAAAGAAAAGGGAAAGTCAGAACAGGGGTGACCTGGGGACACCTGAATCTGTTCTCACAGGAATGCTGGCCTCTCCTGCCCCGGAATCTGAGCCTGACACTTTGCAAAGATAAACACTGGCAGCATGAGGAAAGCATTAACCATTTACTTGGTCAAACAGCCCCAGGGTTACTCTGTAAGGCAAAAATAAACCATGGGTGGGGGAATGTGAACTGAAGCGCATGGGATAGAAAATCCTAAAGACTGCATCAAAAAACTAATAAATGAATTCAGTAGAGTTTCAAGATACAAAATCATCATACAAAAATCAGTTGCATTTGTATACACTAACAATGAACTATCTGAAAACAAAAGCAAACCAATCTTGTTCAATACAATCCCTATCAAAATAACCAAGGCATTTTTCACAGAAATTAAAAAGGTTCTAGAGCTTATGTTGTTGTTGTTCAGTCACTAAGTTGTGTCCAGCTCTTTGTGACCCCGTGGACTGCAGCATGCCAGGCTCCTGTCTTCCTCTATCTCCTGGAGTTTGCTCAGATTCATGTCCATTGAGTCAGTGATGCTGTCTAACCATGTCATCCTCTGTTGCCCTCTTCTCCTTTTGCCTTCAGTATTTCCCAGCATCAGGGTCTTTTCCAGTGAGTCAGCTCTTAGTATCTAAAATTCATATAGAACCACAAAAGAACTTGAATAGCCAAAGCAATCTTGAGAAGGAATGAAGCTTGAGGTGTCATGCATCCTGATTTCAAACTATATTATAAAACAATAGTAATCAAAACAGTATGGTGTTGGCATAAAAGTAGATACACAGACCAATGAACAGAATTAAAAACCCAGAGACACATATATGCCTTTACTGACCTCGGGTTCAGGGGCCCTTGACTTCAGCTATTGAACAAGTCAGGGCATTAGGCTCCTTCCCATGAGATTTTCAGTGGTCTGAAAGAGTAAGGGTGGGTGCCACAGAGAGCTTCCCAAGTGGGCAGCTTCCTCTCTGGTAGGACTGGGCTCAGCAAACGGCAAACTGCTTGGTGTCATGGGAAGCCCAAGTTTGAGGAATTCTATGGAAAAAAGCCTACCTAGAGCATGAAAGCCAGGTAGAGAAGGAGGTTCTGGTACCCAGAGGACTCAGCTGGCTCAGCTCTGGAAGGGGTGGGTGGAGGGGGTGGAAGAGGAAAGTAGTTACGTCTCAGTCAGGAAGCTTCTTCCAGGGACTCTCTGAGGCCTTTCAGAGAACGACACATCCCCAGCAGCCAGGCCATCTGGGCTGGTGCTCTTGGAGCGCTGGGAGCAAGGATATTTTAGATGTGTCAAAAGTGACGAATGTTGGAAAGTGCCATCGGCATCTCTGGGAACTCGCACTTCACACTGGCAGCTGAGATGTGCCAGGCTTTTTGGAAGCAATTGAACTCTGGAGGAAATTGGGAAGTTTTTAAAGCAGGCAGCTTCTGCTTGCCATCTCAGATGTGGGTGGCAAATGAGGTGGGCTCTTTAAGTGGACACAGAACCACGAAATCAGTGCGGATGGGGCTGGCATGTGTGAGTGCCTGAGGTCTTGGCAGAAAGCAGTGGCATTCACAGAGGCCAGCAGGAAGGAGCAGAAGCATAAAGAAACAGAAGGGCGCAAGCAGGGGCCCGGGGCTGGAGCTGGTAGGGCTCGCTGCCCACAGCACTGGGGCTGCAAGACTGGCCTATGAAGTGCCGTCCACCAGGACTGAGCAGGGGCAGCAGCTAGAGCCTGTTGGAGGCTGGAAGTGAGCTTGGGGCCTTTGCCCAGCTCAAGGCTGAAACAAGGCTCCAGTGTGTCTGGATTTGAAAACTTCCCAGGGAATGTGTTACTAGAATTCCACATCTACCCTGGAGATAATGCATTTTCAGAGGAGGGTATCTTGCTATCCTGTTTTCAGTATGACCTTTGTTTTGTATGTAGTGTTACTGCTTCTCTGCATCTGCAGGAAGATGGCTCATCCCAGGCTTTTTGGGGAGCCGAGGAGTGGAGGAAGCTGAGGTGGTGACCACTCGGGACCATTACCTGCCAGAAGAAGGAGGGTGGGATCACCCCCATTAGGGGCTGCCATCAGGCCTGTAGGGCTAGGCTTAGGCAGGTCCTGAGGAGGAAGGAGAGTAGGGAGGAGATGTCTTGGATGTGCACCACTGGGGTCCTGGGAGTGGTGATGCAGGAAGGGCTCGGCCTATCTATCTTCTGCAGAAGGACAACTGGGCGGTGTGGGGAAAGCAACAGGGACGGATGGGGAAGCTTGTTTCAGCTCTACCTACCCCCAGGTGTTCTCCAGAGAAGACCCAACAACTTTCTTTTCTGATTATTGTCTTCTGTTTTCCCCCACGACTCCCACAACCAGGAGAGAAGGGAGGTAGAGTTCACGGTCATCTTTGTCATCATCACCACCATTATCATCACCATCAATGCTTAGACTTCTTATATAACCTGCTCAAGTTGTCGAGGACTGAACTTGACTTTCCACCTCCTACCTCCAACCAGCTCTTGCTGCTCAGGAGCCCCCAGCAACCCTGCCAGCTCCTACCTCCATGACTTCACTCTCACCGTTCCCTCTGCTGGGAGTTCTCTCTCCCCTTCTTACACTTCAACCCTCACCTTGGAAGGAATGAGAATGTGTCACAGTCAGCCAACAGTGGGAGAGAGGGAGGGGTAAAGGCAGCGGCTCTACACTGTGTCCCTTCTAATGCTAATAGTGCCATTCTGGCTAAGAGCTGCTCAGCTACTAACACGTCATCCTCACCTCTGTCTACTCCCTAGGAATGAGCTGGGAAAAAAGATGCTAGTAGATAAGAAGAAAGTTCCAGGCATTCTTTGGAATCATAAATAGTCCTTTGTTCTGTCTTCAACTCAAAGTCCTCCAGATCCCAAATCATCCCTTTCTCTCTGCTCTCCTCTTTTGCCATTCCTCATTTATTTCAAGCCTCACAATTCAGTTTTTAAAAACTGCCTTTGTGAAGCCTGTTCTCATATGGAAATTTGTTGAGATGTTAACAGGGGCTGTGGGGGAAAGAGTTCTGTAGCCAAATGAATTTGGGAGATGTGGTATTGAGCAACATGAATCAGGCTTCCTGCTGGCCGGAGACGTTAAGACGCTACTTCCTGTACATTTAACCTCCAGAAGGGACAAATGGTGTGCTGTGATTCTCCAACTCGATTACTGTCGACCTTTGAACAGTGTGGGGGATTGGGGTGCCAACACCCTGTGCAGTGGAAACTCTGTCCTGCTATCTCTACCTCAAAAACAAAGGGGGAGATAAATGACTCACCCAGGGGCAGGAAGCTGAAGCAGTTTAGATAGAATCAGGACTCAAATCCTAGACCTTTTGAGTCCATATTGTGATCTCTAATTGAATACAAACTTTCCCCCATATTTAGTTAATTTAAAGATCTGTAAAATAAGTACAGGTACTATATTAATGGGAAAAAATTCACATGTAAGTGGACATGCACAGTTCAAGCCCACTTAATGCAGATCAGTGTTGTTTAAGCATCAGCTATGCTTTGGAGTAGGGGTAAGTCACCCCTGTCCCCTGCCCCCATACCTCTTTGTGGCCAAACATTTCTGGGACTGATATCTCATGGGACACACTGGAGGAAATTCCGTTTGAGAAGTGTTTTCCGTTGTGCCTGTTTCCTGTAGAGCCGCACGCACACTCATCTGTGTCTGGAAGCTGCTCTGGCTTCCCTTGTGGCTCAGCAGTAAAGAATCTGCCTGCAATGCAGGAGACCCAGATTTGATCCCTGGGTCAGGAAGATCCCTTGGAGAAGGAAATGGCAACCCACTGCAGTATTCTTGCCTGGAGAATCCCACGGAGAGAGGAATCTGGTGGGCTATAGTCCATGGGGTTGCAAAAGAGTTGGACAAGAGTGAGTGACAACAAGCTACTCTAGTCAAGTCAAGGGAAATACCTGCCTTGTGATGGTTGTTAACCTGAGGCGCTATGAGGGACATGGCCAAGTCCTGGTATTCCTGGTAACTGATGAGCCAACCTGAAGTCAACTCCCCTACAGATGGTAACCTCCTCTTCTTGTGGCTGTTGAGTTGCTAAGTCCTGTCTGTCTCTTTTGTGACCGTAGCCCACCAGGCTCCTCTATCCGTGGGATTTTCCAGGCAAGAGTACTGGAGTGGGTTGCTATTTCCTTCTCCAGGGGATCTTCCTGACCCAGGAATAGAACCCACGTTCTCCTGCTTGGCAGGAGGATTGTTTACTGCTGAGTCACCAGGGAAGCCCAGCCTCCTTCTCTCCTGAGTAGCAAACACTGCTGCCTTGTCTTGTCTGTTGCGGGCTGTACACAGTGTAGGTATTGTTCCAGGACCTGCAGGACTGTGGGGCACAGCCCCACAGAAAGGTATAATGGTCTTCTCAGACATTGGTTATGGGTTGTGATGCTAGAACGTGAGAACCACACCACATCTGTTGTAGTCGTTGCTATGATATTCTCATCACTTAGAGATGACCACTGTCCTTAATCTTTTGGTGTATTTCCTTGTAGCTTTTTCCATGCAGATATGTAATATAGAATTTTACTTATGTGTTTTCTTGAAGTCCAGAGGGTCTGTGAATTAAAATTGTGGAATAAATAGAAAGGAGGACCCTTTAGAAAACCAGGTATTTTACCTAGCTGAGAAATGATTTAAAAAAAAAAAAGACCAAATGTAATGGTTTTTAAATTGTGTTCCTAGGATCCTAAGCCCGAGGGCCCTGTGGAGGTACTTTGGGGGCTGCTGTGGGCGGGTGGGAAGGGGATGCAGAATTTGAGAGGGTAGGTTCCTGATATCCACCTCTGTTTTAACCCAAACAACGCTGCTATCAGGTTTTTTTTTCTGGAAGTCATTTTAAGGAGGGCTTCCATGGCTAACATATGTTCATAAACCACAATCACTCACCTAACAGATTAAAATAAAACAAAAACTGTGGTGCAGAAAGGTTAAAACACAAATAAACCACTCAGGCATCTGGATAATGGATCCAGCATCCAAGTTTCCTGACACACCGTTTAATGCTCTTTCTACATAATCTCGTGTTTATTTCCTATGGACTGAACCACTTTTCAAGGAGAAGAATAAAAGACAGCAAGAGCACATAGTGACAAGGATATTGGGGTAAATCTACCAAGAAGCAGCTGGGGGAAAGGTACAGAACGATCCCATCTGCTCCTCATTCCATCTGTTTCATAGCAGTTCTAACTCAAGCTCTTAAAACATAAAGAAACGGATGATAAGAGCCAGGGCTGCTTCTCCCAAGAATAACTCATAAGGGGACACAGTACAATACCCCTGTCTCCAGCGGAATGAACTATTTGATCAGAAATGCTGTGTTCTGTAAATATTCAGTCTATTGATGAAGATCTCTGTAGACAGGGGCAGAGCCTAACTACGCCTCCCGAGAGAGTTCAGGAGGAGCTCAACAAGACAGAATCATGGCAGATGTGTCTGTCTGTCTTGATGACCGGGGTGGGGTACCTACAAAGGAAAGGGATTAATTGAGTTGTCGTGCCTCAACCAAATGGACCACTCTGTGTTCAGTGCAGTGACAGGGTGGAAGGAGGGGACAACAGAGGGGCCTAGAAGCTCCTCTCCTTTTTTTTTTTTCAGTTTATTAAAAAAATTTTTTTTAATTTTGTATTGGAGACTAACTAACATTGTTATGATTTTTTAAAGTGAACAGCAAAGGGACTCAGACATGTGTATATGTGCAACCACTCTCCTCCAAACTCCCCTCCCATCCAGGCTGCCACATAACACTGAGTGGAGTTAGTTCCATGCAGAAGCACCCCTCCTAATCCTTAGCTTTACCTGCTGGTTAGAAGTGTGGTCCCTTTAATTATAATGATGCTGATACTCACTGTGTACTTCTTGTACCCCACACAGTTTACTGACCTCTCACAAAACCCTCTGAGGTAGGAGAGTCCTCTCCTAACCCGGGCAGTCTGGCTCCAGAGTGGACATTCTTTATGGAGGTGATAAAGCTTATCTGTTTATCTGAAGTATAATTCATGCGCAGTAGGGTGCACAAATTTTAAATGTAGACCAGAGTTTCTACCTCTGTTTACAATCTTGTAGCCACCACCTAGAGCAAGACAGAACATTTCCATTTCCAGATGGTCCTCCGAAATCTGTCTCCAGGTAATACCACGGCAGACTTAGTCACTCTTCTGACTTCTGTCACCAGAGATTAGTGTTGCCTGTTCTTGTACTTCATGTAAGTGGGTTCATACAGCATGTGCTTTTTTTATGCCTAACTTCACTCACTTAATAATATGTGTTGTTCATCCATGGTGTTGCCTGAACAGAGCCTGCATCATAGCTATAATATTGTGTCATACTGCCTCTGGTCAGGTTAACTAATTCTGTGTTGCCTCCTGGAAATGTCCCCTTGGAAAGTAGTTTGGGCCACTCAGAGTTAGCTGAGCCTCAAGGGGTGGGGAATGAGAACACAAGAGCTTAACTTCAGGGTATGGCCGAGAAGAGAACCTTTTAGCTAACTCCCAGCTGCCGAACAATTCTCAGTACCTCACTGCTGGGTTCCAGGTCCCAGACTCGTTGGATAAGCACAAGTTCCTCTTTTGCTTTCTGTCTCTCCTTTTACAGAACAAACTTTGTCCCCGACACCCCCTCAGTCAGGTGCACAGCACCCTTAGGCATCATTTAAGACGGTGCTTTTCGACTGAGGGGTACCATTTTTGGTCTCCCTTTCCCCTCTCCCCTAGTGGGGACACTAGATGATATGGGTAGCATTTCGAGATATTGCTGCTTGTCAAGAGTAGGAGTGGAGGTGCTACTGGTATCTAGTGAGTGGGGGCCAACGGTGCTGCTAAATATCCTACAGCGCACGGGATAGTGCCCTCCACCCTCACATCTGGAAAGAATTCTCCAGCCCCAAATGTCAGTGGAGTTGCAGTGGAGAAACTGCAACTCCCCTGGTCTAGGAGCCACATGAAATCTGGAGCTTGCTTTCTAATACAGGGAGCGAGGAAGCAGGGCATGATGGGAAGAGTTCTTGACCTAGAGTTAGAAGACCCTAGAAGTTCAGGGTCTTACTCTGTCGCCAAGTAGCCGTCAGACCTCATTCACACCATAGAGCCTCACTTCCCTCATCTTTTGCTGGGAACTGTTCTGCTAGCCTGTCTTGCTTACAGACTGTTTTGCAGGATCAGGTGAGAATGTCAATGAAACCACTTTGAAATGCTTACATGTTACTATTTTCTTGGACTGTGACAGCAAATCCAGCCTATGGGTGTTTTTGTATCTAATGTCAGTGCAAGAATATGTTCAGCAGGGTTTCTGTCTTCCTGTGTTCCGTTTCCAGGGTCAGAGCCTCATTCTCACATCTGTGTGGGAAAGGAGCTCACACACAAAGGGTGTTTCCTGGAACTGTGGGCAGGGCTTCAAACATCCCTGCTATTCTTTAAGGCTGCAGTTCTCAAGCTGGAACTTACAGTCTGCAAATTCTCTTAAAATCTTGTGAGACTTCCAAAGGGGTTTGCTTCAGAAAAGAAAGGTATTTTTAGGGTTGAATCTTGGATTTGATTTTGTCACGTGAGAGGCTGAGGGCTATAGGCCCTTCTGGGTGAGGATGTGGAATGTTATGACAATACTGGTTTGATGGAATATTGTTCAGCTGAGTGTGCTGTGTCATGTAATGTAGAGAGGGGTACAACTCTCAGAGAGCGAGAGGCAAGAGGCCTGGGGCTTGTGCCAAAGAAATGTTAGGTCTTTATTAAAACATCAGGGAACTTTCCTTTTTTAAGAGGATAAGGTGAGGTGGTGAACAATTCTACTTAAATATGGTGCTGAAGAGAGACTTTAGTGTGGTAATGGATAGTGTGGGGCATGGTATTTTGTAATTGTTAATAACATCAGCAGTCTTGTTAAGAATCTTAATATAAGAGTTGAGATTGGTTGAATGGTTTTAAGAGAGCCAGCCCAAATTCTAGTATTCATAAGTGTATACCAAAGGACTTTTGCTGTCAGCCAAGATGGAATAAGAATTCAGGTCTCAAATCTAAAGCTGTAACATATGTATAAATATACAAAACAATGTGTATGTACAAAGCTCAAATACATGGCTACAGTGACTGTTCTGGAACATATTTGCTTGTTTTCAAAAGCTGAGAACTTGACCTGCAGGTTTTCAGGGCAATTTGTACTTTTATGTGGAGGTGAGACTGTTCGTGAATTATCATCTTTGGTTGTTTTCAGTGATGTGGATTAATATGTATGACAAGGATATCGTGTTTCTGAAGGAATATAAATTAAAAACTGGTTGACATTCACAAACATTAATATTTTATGCCTATAACATATTTCAGACTCTTAAATATAAAATGGCTAAAAACACAGCAATATTGTCACATATGGGTTATATGCTAGCTCTGAAACATACTTGAGAAAAACAGCTGAATTGTCTTGGCTATTAACATGTGTGAAGTGAAAGCCACTCAGTTGTGTCTGACTCTTTGCAACCCCATGGATGGTAGCCTGCCAGACTCCTCTGTCCATGAAATTCTCCAGGCAAGAATGCTGGAGTGGATTGCCATTCCCTTCTTCAGGGGAGCTTCCCAACCCAGGGATCAAACCTGGGTCTCCCTGGATTCTTTACTATCTGAGCCACCATCGAAACCCAGCATTAATGTATGGTGTGCATTAAAAAAAAAGAGAGAATTCAGATTGATTTTCTCACCTTATAACAACTGGGCAAAGTATAATTAAGCAGTTTTCAAATACTTGGTTGTAAGCATATGACAGAGAGGGGAGATAATGCAGAGAGCTCGACCACTTTGTAAGATAAAGAGAGTTTTCATCTCACAGGCCCCTCCCACTGGAGGGGGAGAGAATTCCGAGGCAATTTGAGTTTATGGAGAAGAGTGCTAGGAGGGGAGAGCTCTAGAGAGCTGCAGAGGGCCTCCCTTTAGTCTTCAGCTGACAGGGATTAGCACAGGCGTGTGAGGAATCTATGTGAGGCTGGAAAAGAATGAGCAGAAGGGATCAAGGGGAACAGTCCCCTGGCACACACAGAGGCTGGGAAGAGTTGTGTTCCACCAGCAGAGGTGAAAAAAACATGTAAACATAGGGCGTTGACTAAATTATTCATTTCCCAGTTATCACTTCCTGGGATTCCCCTGGTGGCTCAGTGGTTAAGAATCCACCTTTCAGTGCAGGGGACATGGGTTCGATCCCTGGGTGGGGAATTAGAATCCCAAGCTCACAGCTAAGCCTGTGCCACAGTGAAAGATCCCACATGAGGCAATAAAGATCCTGCATGCTGTGACTAAGACCTGACTCAACGCGACCAGATAAATAAACAGATAATAAAAAAAAGTAAAAGGCTATCACTTCCAGAGTAAGGTAAGTATGCCCTAAAGGTTCCCCTGGTCCTATCACTTCCAGAGTAAGGTAAATATGCCCTAAAGCTTCCTCTGGTCCTATCCAATAAAGTTTTAAAGCACTCCTCAAAAAGATTGCTGTAAAGTAGTTTAACTGCATCCCAGAACAAAGCTAGAGAATATTTAATACCAGAATATCTAGCACTAACAAGGTAAAATTCATACTGTCTTCTCTAAGCTAAAAGTACCAGGCATGCAAAGAAGTAGGAAAACACAACCTATAATGAGAAAAACCCAACATTAAAACAGTTGTCGTAACTATGTTTTATGTATTCAAGAAGGTGGAAGACATGTAAGCATGGTAAGAACTGTGGAAGATTTTAAAAAATACAGATTGAACTTCTAGAGATTGAAAATAATGTCTGAGATGAACAATACACTGGGTGGGATTAATAACAGAATAGACATTGCAGGAGGGAAGGTCAGTGGACTTGAAGGCCTAGCTGTAGAAGCTATCCAGCGTGAAACACAGAGAAAAGAAGACTAAAAATAAGCGAATAGCACAGTCACTTGAGATGGTCTCACGCTCATGTAACTGGAGATTCCAAGGAAGAAAGAGGGGACAGAAAAATATGCTTGAAGAAATAATGGCAGAAAAATGCCCAAATTTGATGAAAACTTTAAGCACATAGATGTTAAGAAACAAAACCAAACAGAAAGAACCCAAACCCACAAAACTGTGCTGAGGCATAGCATAATCAAATTGCTTAAAATCAGGGATTAAGAGAAAAATCTTAAAAGCAGCCAGAGGCCTAACTCAGTGTCAGCAGGAAAGAAAAAGTACTGCCTGCAAATCTATAGACACAGTAAAAACATAATTGGTAACCAGGGCTGGGGACAGGGGGAGGGAGGGGTGAACAGGTGGTGCAAAGAGGATTTCTAGGGCAGTGAAACTGCTCTGTACGATACAACAATGGTGGATACATGTCATTAACCTTTTGGCAAAACTCAGAGGACGTAACACACCGAGAATGAACCTTAATGTAAACTATGGATCTGGGTGATGGTATGTCATGTGGGTTCACCAAATGAAATGAGTGTGCTGTTCAGGTGCAGGCTGTTGACCGTGGGGGAAGTTGGGTGTGGGAAAAGGAGATATGTTGGAACTCTGTACTTTCTGCTCAATTTTGTTGTAACCTAAAAGTGCTCTAAAAAATAAAGTATAAAATAAAGTATATCACTAAAAAAAAAAAAAAAAAAAGGCACTGATCAGTGATTATCAGATGAAGATTACAGTTTTATGCCCATAGTTGTGAGAGTACATGATGAGAAAGAGTACTGGAAATTTCA
This sequence comes from Ovis aries, assembly GCF_016772045.2. Classification (NCBI taxonomy): domain Eukaryota; kingdom Metazoa; phylum Chordata; class Mammalia; order Artiodactyla; family Bovidae; genus Ovis; species Ovis aries. The sequence continues at coordinate 49,891,032 of NC_056060.1, forward strand.
CAGTGATGCTTAGCCAGTCCTACAAAAAGAGGTCCAAGTTCCAGAACACATTAAATACATTATTTTCCCTAGAAAACATGTTTCCTCTGCTATATATCCTGAGCTCATGGACCCTCCCACGCTATGGACTTCAGGCACCCCTGATTCCTACACCTCTTTAACTTCATTTCTAGCCAGTTGATATCCGTCTCCAAGATGTCTCTCAGTTTAGTTTTATTCCTTCAGTTCTAATCCAGGGTCTCAAAATATCTCATAAATTCACTCTTTGACACTGGGGACATCATATTACCTCTCTGGGTCTGAGTTTGCCCCAGTACAAAATATGAGTTTTGGCTAATGATCTCTTAAAGTTCTTTTCACATTTAAAGTCTGGATTTCAGCGATGTTTTAGCTTATGTATGTACAGACCTCTTCTATTTCACACTAATGAAGCTTGATTCTGATGTGCTTATGCCTAGAGAGGAACAGGTTAGAAATTATAAATGTGCCCTGCACAGAATATTTGCTAAATAAATAGTTTTAAGCAAAACAAAAATAGAAATAAACAAAACCCCAACCAAATCCTGATAGTTATGTTCTGCAGAATAGGACTCAGTCTGTGATAGGCTGACTAATGACCCTTCCCCAGAGTTGTCCACATCCTGATCTCCAGAACCTGAGTATGTTAACTTATATGGCAAAAGGGGCTTTGCTGATGTGATTAAGTTAAGGATCTTGAGATGAGGAAGTGACCCTGGATTATCTAGATGGGCCCAAGGTAGCCACGCAGTTTCTTTGGCTGCTGGCTTTGAACATATTGGAAGAGGCCGTGAACCAAGGAGTTCAGGCAGCCTCTAGAAACTGAAAAAGACAGGGGAATGAATTCTCTCTTCAAAGCAGTTAGAAGTGACACAGCCCCACTGACACGATCATTTCAGGACTTTCGACTTGTCTAGCTGTCAATAACTTGTGCGAAATAGTCTAGGGCATCCCTGGTGGCTCAGATGATAAAGAATCTGCCTGTCAATGCAGGAGACATGGATTCAATCTCTGGGTTGGGAAGATCCCCTGAAAAAGGAAACGGCAACCTGCGCCAGTATTCTTGCCTGGGAAATCCCATGGACAGAGTCTGGCAGGCTATAGTCCATGGGGTCACAAAAGAATCAGACATGATTTAGTGGCAACAACAGCAAAATATCTTAAGCCATTAAATTTGTAGCAATTTGTTGCAAACGCAAAAGGAAAGTAACACACAGTCCTTTCTTCCCCATTAACTACTCATCTTTACAAGGAGAGAGACATTTAACCTTTCTGGGTCTCTATTTTACTTTCAGCCAAATTGTGTTAAAACTGTCTCTCCTATGTGAGGTTAAGGGCAAAATGAAACAGCCCTTAAGACTAGTTGAAATAATACAAATACTACTTATAATACCAACATTACTACAACTAGGATACTTGTAATGTTGTATAAATGCTTTACAAACATTATTTCATTCAAACCTCCAAACAGCCTTATGAAACAGAGATCATTATCCTTTTAAAGATGGAAAACTGAGGCTCAGAAAGGTCAAGAAAGTAGCTCCGGGCCACGGCACTAGAAAGCAGAAGCACAGGCCTTCTGTCTCAGGCCTGTCTGACAGCAAACGAGTGCTCTTGCGCATTTGGTTATCCTGGCAATTAAAAACGTTATGTAAATGGGGACCATTACAATGATGGTTATTACTATACCACTCTGTTATTATTCTGTCCACATGCCTCGTTCCTGTAACAACAGCTGATTGCTCCACTCATCATACCCTAGCCTGTCGCCAACTTGTCACAGATGTGATTGAAATGCTACTAATTTAGCATTATGACTTTCCGGCTGGGCGAAGCTGGCAGAGGCAGAGATGTTTGTTTATCTGAGAGCAAATGGCTCTGAGGTTTGGAAATGGAAACACCCTTCTTTCCACACCCTAGAGAAAGGCGGTTGCATATGGTGAGGCCAGTGCTTGGGCATTTGTGAGTGGAGACAGGACACAGATCCTGGCTGCCTCCAGCATCCTCAGACTTCTTGGTTGCACAGGTGTGAACTCAAGCGGTTTCTCTGAGGGGGCTGTTGGATTTGAGCCCTCATCCCCTTTTGTAATGAGACGAGCCACATGCTAATTGCAGTCTGTTTTCCAATCCTCCTGCCCTTTCTTTCATGTACCTATTTCCTCTTCCTTTTTCCTCCTCTTACCTTCGACTTCCTCCCATTGTTCTCAGGTCTGTTTGTTTTTTAAGGGGTTGGCTTGGCTAACGGGAATTAGGGCCAAAGGGGCCAGCTTTGCTTGAGCTGTGCTTACCAGAGTAAAGAAGAACGGTTTGCTTTGAAGGCTGTTGAGAATATTTGGATCAACCACATTCGTTCTAATATTTTCCCTCGATTCTGATCATCAAAAAGCTCTGAAAGGTTTGAGCTGGTGCAGAGTTTGTTCTAGTTTGTCCTTGGGAATAAGTGTCTGAAACAGGGTTGATCTAAACTTGTTTTCTGAGGGAAGCCTCCTTAATGGGACAGGTGGGAAATTCACATCAAGGGAGTGTCTTTCAAAATGGCTCCTTGTCAGAAAGGGATGTGGATTTGCAGAGAAACCTGAATCTGCCAAGCTTCCAGAAGATGTACTCCTTGACTCCTGGTGGTGCTGGGTGGAAGCGGGGCTCTGGGCTGTGAACACTGGACTTCTTCAGGGGCAGGAGGCCCGAGAAATGTGGAGTGTCCTTTGGGGTGAAACGGTCATCAGTTTGGACAAGATGAGTTTTTTGTTTCTATGTGCTTCTCCGTGTCACCTTTGCTAAGTGCCTTTCTCTGGTGACCCTTTTTTGGGTTAGTGCATTTTGTTTTGCCTAGTTTAAGGGAGGTGGAAGGACTTTGGCCCTGAGGTCTGGAGAATGTTTGCTGAGTGAGCCCCACTGTGCTGGTGGTGGTTGTTTAGTCACTCAGGTGTGTCTGACTCTTTGCAACCCCACCGACTGCAGCACACCAGGCTTCCCTGTCCTTCACCGTCTCCCAGAGTTTGCTGAAACTCAGGTCCATTGAGTCGGTGCTGCCATCCAAACATCACATCCTCTGTCATCCCCTTCTCCTGCCTTCAGTCTTTTCCAGCATCAGGGTCTTTTCCGATGAGTCAGCTCTTTGCATCAGGTGGCTGAAGTATTGGAGCTTCAGCTTTAGCATCAGTCCTTCCAGTGAATATTCAGGGTTGATTTCCTTTTTGACTGGTTGGATCTCCTTGCAGTCCAAGGACTCTCAAGAGCCTTCTTCAGCCCCACAGTTTGAAAGCATCAATTCCTCGGCTCTCAGCCATCTTTATGGTTCAAATATCACTTTTGTACATGACTGCTGGAAAAACCACAGCTTTGGCTATCCAGACCCATTGTGGTAGTTTCTCTTTTTATGGCCATCTCACTTCATGCTGACTGCAAGCATCTTGAGGAGAGAGCCTATGATTTCACATTTCATCCCCACTTCCCACCTTGTACCGCATGCAGCAGGTGCTCAGCCCACGTTTGGTCCCTGACCCCAAGTCGTATGCATCTGCTAAGGTCCAGCTTCACAGCCAGACCACTTTAAGATGGAATGGGATGGGCACAAGTCTCCACCTGCCTTCTGAAAAGACCACTGATCTAGAGAAGTCACTCGATGGCCTTTGACCCCTGTGGTGTGCCCAAGCAACCTGGCCGGCTCAGCCTTCTCGCATCATCCATCCACCTTCCTGGGATCTTCCTGGCTCAAAGACCTCTGTCCTTATTTTTCACATCTCTCCCTGCCTCTGACTTGAATGGGCTCTTCTCACTAAAAATACAAAATGAAACAAACCAAAAAACTGAAGTTTTTTTTTTAAATTAAAAAAGGAATAAATGTTCATTGTAGAAAACTTAAAAAATAGACACACTAAAAGTACAGAGAAAAATATCTAAAAGGACTTGTAATCCTACAATAAAAGACACTCATTGGATTATGGTTTCTGTCTAGTTTTTAAAAATGAGATATGTGCTGCATGTGTGTATATATGGAAAATTGTGTGTGCATAAATATATCCATATTTCTTATATAGAGTCCTGATTTTACAATGTGCTGTTTTGTCTTGGACATTTCTCATGACATCAATAATTGGCTTTAACGTCCACAAAGAATATCAAAGTGTAGTTGTGTCAGAATTATTTTTCCAGTCTTCTACTGTGGTTGTTTAAGGTGTGTCCATTCCTCTCCCCCCAAAAATAAACAACATGTGATTCAGTCCTCCCTATATATGGACCTCTTTCTACAGCCCAGATTCATACTTTTTGAATAAATTCCTGGAAGTAAAACTATAGGCTAAATGACTTGAACTTTTAAGAGACTTCTATTACGTATTGTCAGTTGTCTGTTAGCTCCAATCTAGCTCTAACTCATGCAAACCAACGAGAGGGCATCCTGTGGGCACAGTGAGTCCCACCTGATTAAAGTCTGCCCTGCCTGTAGGTCTTCCCTTTCCCACCCTGGAGCCTAACCTTTGGATGGGGTACTCCTGGTTCATGTCCCTGAAGCACCTGCCATTATCACTGGAGAGCCCCATGGCAGATGCAGTGGGATAAGTTATTGCCTGCATTTCCTTGAGTTAAAGCTGCACATTTAATGAGGACTGAGTCACTCTCCTTTCCTCACTCTCCCTTTCCAGGGACTAAGAAGGAATCACAGGAGAGAACTGAAGGATAACTTTGAGTTGGATCAGTTTAGTTCAGTTCAGTTGCTCAGTTGCGTCCAATTCTTTGCGATCCCATGAATCACAGCACGCCAGGCCTCCCTGCCCATCACCAACTCCTGGAGTTTACCCAAACTCATGTCCATCGAGTCAGTGATGCCATCCAGCCATCTCATCCTCTGTCGTCCCCTTCCTCTCCTGCCCTCAATCCCTCCCAGCATCAGAGTCTTTTCCAATGAGTCAACTCTTCACATCAGGTGGCCAAAGTACTGGAGTTTCAGCTTCAGCACCAATCCTTCCAAAGAACACCCAGGACTGATCTCCTTTAGGATGGATTGGGTAGATCTCCTCGCAGTCCAAGGGACTCTCAAGAGTCTTCTCCTAGAAAATCTCAGCTGGAAACATGGTTGACTTACATGTGAATGTGGATGGTCATTTAATTCTTCTTTTGTATCTTTTTGTGTAGTGCAGAGGAAGAAACCCAGGATAGGGAGTCAGGAGTCTTGGATTCCAGTTTTGATTCTTGCAGGTATTAGTTGAGTGACTCTGGGGAGTCTCTTGACTGAGCCCCAGTGGCCTCATCTCTAAAAGACGCATAGTAATGATGCCTTCCAGGCATGGTTATTGAGATGCTGCAGCGAGACGCTGTGTGCCAGCACTTTGTGTGCCCACTAGGTGCCAGCCAGAGGAGGCGCTGTCGTCCTCACTGACTCGTGGGCAATGTCATTGGCAGTGTGTGTTTCAGGACAGCTGCCTGCGGACCCTCGGACCAGCCTGGTGCAGGTCATCGGGAACTAGACTAAAGGGCATACGTGAGGAAACCCATTTGTCCTTCAGGTGCTCTTGGCACAGTCATTTCTGAAGACACTGAGGTTTCTAGTGAGGGAGACATAGTCCCAGGCCTGGCCACAAGACAAGTGGCCTTGTGGCCTTCGCCACATCTGAGCCACCTCCTCAGAACCTCAGCTCCCTCATCCATGAAGTGAGCGAGAGTGACAAAGTGCACAGGAGCCTCGATTTGGTCGGATGTGTCTAGATGTCCTGCTGAGGCTGGATCAAGTACGAAGACAGTGGACCAGGGAGAAAGCTATTATTTCTTGAGTGCCAACAATGTACCAGGCATTTTATTAGTATCATCTCCCTTCATTCATGATCCATTCCCTCATACACACATACACACATACATCCTTTTTCTCCCTCCCTCTCTCCTTCCCTCCTTCCTTTCTTAATTATGTGCTAGGTTAGATACCAGGAATAAACCAGTAAATAAGATGCACACAGTGCTCACGGCCTTACAATAGTTGTTGTTTAGTTGTGAAACTGTGCTTGACTCTTTTGCAACCCCACAAGTTGTAGCCGGCCATGCTCCTCTGTCCGCGGGATTTCTCAGACAAGAATATTGGAGTGTGTTTCCATTTTCTTCTCCAGGGAATCTTCCCAACCCAGAGACTGAACCCATATCTCCTGTACTGGCAGGTGGATCTCTTACTTCTGAGCCACCAGGGAATCCCATTTCAATAGTGCTTTATATTAAATAATAGCTTTGTAAAGACTTTAGCACATTGCCTGGCATATGGAGGGTTCAGTTTTCTATTATTTGTATAGTGGTGATTTAGTGGCTAAGTCATGTCCCACTCTTGTGATCCCATAGACTGTAGCCTGCCAGGCTCCTCTGTCCATGGAATTCTCCAGGCAAGAATACTGGAGTGGGTTGCCATTTCCTTCTCCAGAGGATCTTCCCGACCCAGGAATCAAATCTGGGTCTCCTGCATTGCAGGCAGATTCTTTACCTCTTTAGCTATGAGGGAGGCCCCAAAGCCTGCAGCACCTGGTATTCCCAGGCAGTCTCCCATCCAGGTACTAACCATGCCCGACCCTGCTTAGCTTCCGAGATCAGCCAAGATCAGGCGTGTTCAGGGTGGTATACTTGTAGGTTAAATAAGCTAGTAGGAGGTTTTGTACAAGTTGGGACAGTGAGATCCAGGAGAATGTGTGGGGCATTTATCATTCTCCGTGAGAATGCAGCTTGGAAAGAGACGATTTTTCTTAAGAAAGTGATTTTCTCCCTTATGGAAAAGGCTGCCTGGGCCGCAGGTAAGGTGGGGGTGGGCGACATCCGTGGTTCAGAGAGAGGCTCTGGCTCTGCTCCCCGCATGTCTCTCACAGCTTGGGTTGGTACTCACACCCTATGGGCACTTGTTTGTGCTGCTTTGCTGGTGGGTTACTTGGCTGGGACGAAAACTAGAGATGCCAGCAAGGCCTCTGGTTAGGAAGCTGCAGGAGGTTTTGAGCCAATGAGAGAGTGCCTGTCCTCTGTATGGCAGGTCTGTGCTGTCTGATGAGTGGGGCTGGGTTGGAAGAAAGAGATGATGAAGCGCCCATTCGATAAGGGCTACTGAGAGCCAGGCAGTTGGGAAGATAATTCCATTCGGTCCCCGAGAGCCTTGCACAGGCAGCATTAGCACCTAACTCGAGCAGGTGGAGGAGTGGAAGCTCAGAGACTTGTGTGATGTCCCAGTGACCAGTCTGTGGGAGAAGAGGCCTGTTTGATTCCAACAGAAGCCTGCGGAGCCAGCTTTCAAGGTGTGGTGCCCCTTGGTCTGAGGGGATGCTATTCCTTGGAATATAGCACAGTCAGTATGTTTGGGGATGATGACCGAATTGGTGAATTAGCTGGAAATTAGTTCCTTATTCTTCCCTACACTTTTTTGGGCATTGCACTATTTGTTGCAATCACAACCACAGAGACTGGGTCCCTTTATATAAGACATGCCAGTGAGAAGAGTACGTGGGGTGGATGGCCCAGTGCAAGCTGTGCATCGGTGAAAACAGTGAACATATAGCTCTGGGCTAAAGCTTGGGGAGGAAAAGCCAGTGCACAAACTGAAAAGAAGGTGGAACAGCCAGAATCCTTTAAGGCAGCAGTCCCAGCCTTTTTGGCACCAGGGACCGGTTTCATGGGAGACAGTTTGTTAATGGATGGAGTGGTGGGGAGGATGGTTCGGATGATAACATGAGCTCTAGGGAGTGGCAGATGAACCTTTGCCTGCTTGCCCACTGCTCATCTCCTATTGTGCAGCCTGATTCCCAACAGGCTGAGGACTGGTACAGGTCCACGGCCTAGGGGTTGGGGTCCCCTGTTTTATGGTGAGATATGATTGACACAGCAGGACACAGTCCTTCCTTCCCTCCCTCCCTCTTCCTCTTCCCATGAAGACACATGCCATGCCTACACTGTGCTTGGCACCGGTGGGGCAGCAGAGGTGAGCTGTCCTGTCGCGGTCATGGTCCTGTCCTCTGGGGCTGACGGTCAGTGGAGAAGGCAGAGAAGGCAGCAGGCCAGCAGCGTGAGAAGTGCTCAGTGGAGGGCGCACAGCGAGGTCTGCGTCCAGGTTCAGCACAGGCAGAGAATGGGGTGGGGAAGGGGTGGGTATAGGCGGAAGAGAGGAAAAGGTGGAAACACATATGGAGGCCTGAAAGTAAGAGAAAAATTTGGAGACAGTGATGAAGAAAATGACCTTCTCTGGCCTCTTCCAGCCTCGATGGGTTAGAGGTATTGGACTGAAGAGGAGTGTTTTGGGGATACGTGGCTGTGGTAACTGTGGTGCTGTGATGGGCTAGAGAAGGGGGAGGAGAAGGAGTTTGGAGAAATAACAGCTAAGAGGTTCTTAACCATTTTGTTCTGTGAATCCCTTTGGCAGCCTGAAGAAGCCTAGGAACTGATTTCAAATGTAGGACATCAAATACCGTGATACATATAGAGTTCCTTTATCCAGGTGGTCATGGCAATGCACCGTCCAGATGCTCGTCTAGGAAGGACATGCTACCCTGGATGCTGGCGGTATGGTCAGCAAGTGGCCTTCAGCTACTGGTCCTTCAGGGTCTGCTTTAGTTGCAGAGAAGAGCCTCACCCAAGGTCATCCACATAGCCAGTGATGGCAGAGGTGAGAGTAAAACACAGGCCATCTTGGTTAATGGGGGTGATTCTGACAGCCCACTTGACACCCAGAGCTGACTGCTGTTGACCAAAGCTTCTGGGGCCTCCGACTGCTCCCCTGCCTGCTTCTGCTTCATTCTCCTCTCTTAGTAAGCATGGATCCCAAAGGGCCTCCCTAATAAACCTCTGAACACTGAATTCTGTCTCTTTATTTGCTTCCTGGGGAATACAAATTGCATCATGCATTACATAAGATTCAGCAGCCAATCTAATAACAACTGTAATTTTGAAGTTGTTGTGAGCATAAATTATATTGGGAAATATTTGCAACAACCATAATGTGATCTGTTTTGCTTGGTTGCCTATGTTGATAATCAAAAGAAATGTTAAGTTCTTGTTAAAGGTTAGTGAAGAGATCATTTTTCCCACTCAGTTTCATGAACTTTCCTGAATTCTATCCACAGGTCCCTGGAGAGTTTATGAACTCTAAAGAATTCCTTGTTTAGGGCTTCTCTGGTGGTTCAGTAGTTAACCTGCCTGCTACTGCAGGAGTCATGGGTTCAATCCCTGGTTGGGGAAGATCCCATGTGCTTAGAGCAACTAAGCCCAAGTGCCACAACTACTGAGCCTGTGCTCTAGAGCTCTCAAGCCATAACCACTGAGCCTGTGTGCCCTGGAGCCTGGGCTCTGCAATAGGAGAGGCCACCACAATGAGAAGCCCAAGCACTGTAGATAGAGCGTTGCCCCCGCTCACTGCAACTAGACAAATCCTGCACGCAACAACAAAGACAGTGTCTTTTTTCCCCTTACGACCAAACCAACAAACAAACCAAATTCCTTATTTGGTTGGAAAAGAAAGAAATGGTAACTATACCGACTGGTCCAAAGGTGCCCACATCCATTTGACTGGTAGGATTTAGCAAATCGAAGCACAGGACTCCCAATTAGATATGAACTTCAGATAAGCAGTGAACAGTTTTTAGTATAAGTATGCACCATGCAATATTTGGGACATATTTAGACTAAAAATTGTTCATTATCTGAATTTAAATTTATTGGATGTCTCATATTTTATCTGGCAACCCCACTTTAACATCTATTTTGGCTCCTCGTGAGAAGGAGTAGGTCATGTGACCTACTTAAGGATGTGAAAGAGCCCTGAGTTGGGCTTTCGTCTTTGCTCTGAAAGTCACTTGTCCTGGTCCCAGCTTCAGTTTCCTTGTCTGCCAATGGAACTTAGTACCTGCATCACAGAGAGTGTGTGAAGATGATGCAGGATAGTGTGTATGAAACTTACTTCAGAAACTGTAGTGCCTCAGGGGGATGGTGGTTATTATTGCCGTCTGGAAAAGGATTCTAAGCTCTTGAAAAAGGAACAGCTCTTAAAAGGGAATCCTGGAGGATCAGTCTAAGTGTCTGAAAGTAAGCAAACCAATAGAGCAGGCTAATTTGCTATGGGAAATTAACTAGTGTATTTATCAGTATTCTGGTGAATTTGAGGTTTATTTGCTTCTAAATTCTTGTAAGTCTCCTGAACTAAGCCATCCACTGGCTTGAAGGAATTTATGGCATTTCTGCAAAGTGTAGGGTTGTGAAGGACACCAAGAGAAGTGGATAGGAGAATAAAGCACTCAAGTTAAAGAGGCAGAGAAGTGAGATTTGCCTTATCTGGACTGATTTTTCATTTTTCCCTTTATGGTTATTTGCTATTGAATTTCTTTGTGGGTAATGATGCCAATGGGCATTGCCTTTACCAGAAGAATTAGACTATTAGACTCCACATATTTATCAGGGTGAAGTACAATAAATATTTGTAGAAGTTCCAAATTAGTAGTAATCTCCCACCCCTTATCCATGAGGGATGCGTTCCAAGACCCCAGGGAATGCCTGAAACTGGATAGTTCCAAATCCTATATGTACTGTTTTTTCCTATTCTAATGGGCAGATAGCATATATAGTATGGATGTGCTCGACAAAGGGACTATTCATACTGTGGATGGGATGGGGTGGGAGAGTGTAAGCTTTCAACATGCTACTCAAAACAATGTGCACTGTAGAACATATGAACTGTTTCTGGAATTTCCTTTTAATATTTACAGATGCTGATTGACCAAAGTTACCTGAAACTGAGGAAAGTGAAACCACAGATAAGTGAGGACCACTGTGTAATGCTTGCTATGTGTTGGGCTGGTTTGTGGCCTTATGATGTTGTCATGGGCTTCTGAGCAGACCAGAGCTTTGTATCCAATGATAAAATTCTCCCAGAACATACAACCTCTTTCCCACTGCAGGACCTTTGCACTACGGGTTCCCTTTGCTTAGAATATTCTGCTGGCTCTCTGCAGGGCTGGCTTCTTGGACTTCAGCTCCTCAGGGAGGCCTTTCCTACCTGTCTATCCAGATGAAGTTGTACTGATATTCCCTATGGCAGCATCTGGCTTATTGTTTTATAACATTTTCAAGACCTGGAAAAATTTTGTTCTGATTACTTGTTTTTGTTTGCTTTTAATATTTATTTTCGATTGGACTACAGTTGATTTTCCATGTTGTGCCAATCTCTGCTGTACAGCAAAGTGACTCAGGTATCTACGTATATACCTTCTTTTTTTATATCCTTTTCCATTGTGGTTTCTTACAGGATATTGAATACAGTTCCCCGTGCTGTACAGTAGGACTTGGTTATTTATCCATCCTATATATAATAGTTTGCATCTACAAGCCCCAAACTCCCGGTCCATCCCTTTCCTGCCTCCCTCCCCCTTTTGGCAACGTCACATCTGTTCTCTAGGTCCACAGGTCAGTCTCTGTTTTATAGATAGTTTCATTTGCGCCATATTTCAGATTCCAAATGTAAGTGCCATTCACATGATATCTGTCTTGCTGGCTTACTTCACTTGGTCGGATAATCTGTGGTTATATCCATGTTGCTGGAAATGGCATTATTTTGTTCTTTTTAATGTCTGAGTAGTATTCTATTGTGTATGTACCGCGTCTCTTTATCCATTCCTCTGTTGATGGACATGTAGGTTGCTTCCATGTCTTGGCTTTAGAAACAGTGCTACAAGGAACAGGGGGTGCATGAATCCTTGCAGATCATGGTTTGCTACAGATACATGCCCAGGAGTGGAATTGCCGGATCATACAGTAGCTCTATTTGTAGTTTTCTAAGGAGCTTTCATACTTTTCTCCATACCAGCTATACCAATTTACATTCCCACCAATTGTGCAGGAGGGTTCCTTTTTCTTCACACCCTCTCCAGCATTTATTATTTGTAGACTTTTTGATGATGACCATTTTGACTGGTGTGAAATGATATCTCATTGTAGTTTTGATTTGCATTTCTCTAATAATTAGCAATATTAAGCCTCTTTTCATGTGCCTATTGGCCATCTGTGTGTCTTCTTTGGAGAAATATCTATTTAGGTCTTATGCCCATTGTAAAAAATTGAGCTATGTGGGGTTTTTTTGTTTTTAATGTTAAGCTGCATGAGCTGTTTGTAAATTTTGGAGATTAATCCCTTGTTGGTCACATTGTTTGCAAATATTTTCTCCTGTCCTGTGGGTTGTCTTTTCATTTTGTTTATGACTTCCTTTGCTGTGCAAAAGCTTTTGAGTTTATTGTAGTATTTCATTAGGGCTTCCCTGATAGCTCAGTTGGTAAAGAATCCGCCTACAATGCAGGAGACCCTGGTTTGATTCCTTGGTCGGGAAGATCTGCTGGAGAAGGGATAGGCTACCCACTCCAGTATTCTTGGGCTTTCCTTGTGGCTCAGCTGGTAAAGAATCTGCCTGCAATGTGGAGACTTGGGTTCCTTGAATATAACATGCCATGGATAGTATGATAGTTTTATATGCCACTAAAAAGGGATAAAGGAAAGCTACAAATTAAACTGTGACATGAATGCCTTAATCATAGTCCTGCCTGGGCCATGCATGAATTGTTCACAGTAGCCCCTTATTGCTTTGAGAGTTCTTTCATCTATTTTGAGGATTTGGCAATTTCTCCTACTGTCAGTTGCTTTGCTTAGAGTATGGACAATCCCCGTGTATCAGTACAGCATGACTTCATATATTGTAATTATCTTTCCATAAAACATCTGTTTGTTACCTTGTAAGAAATTAGGGGATGGCAGTCATTTCTCCCATAATAAATATAAAATTTATGCCTTACCACCATCTTGATGCATTTTTACCTGAAAAATCAAAGCTTAGTCATTTTGAAAACATTTTAACCAGCAATTAAGCTTGGCCCAGGCAGTCACAACAGTGCACTTAACTCAATTGAAGTGATGATAATATGGGTACATCTGATCAATCTCACAACCATGGCCTAGCCCATGGCATTCATAAGATAGATTCCAATTTCACAAGTATTTTAAACATGCAAGAAAGGTATGCCTTCTTATTGATGAAGTATCTCTTTCCTCTTCCATGGAACTGAGTTCTTGCCGGTTGTGTCTACCATCCATTGCCCAGCACCTAGCACAATGTTGGCATACAGAAGGAATCCAATAAATATGTGTCAAATGAATGGAGGAAGTAATAGGATTCTATACATGAACTTTTTCGTTAACTGTGAAACTAATTGAAGTCTTACGGAAATAAAATAGTATATAAATAGCATTGCTATTTTAAAAAGCTCTTTTATTCTGAATTCATTTAATTACTGATGTCAATTATGAGAAGTGAAATTTTAACTCATGGATGTAAGGGTAGACTCCCATTGATAGAATTCAATTCAATTCAATTATCGTATTATGATGTACATTTGCTTAACACTGTTCAGTTTTCAAACACAGACATGCTAACACTGGGAATAGTGACAGAAGTAATTCTTGATCACTGAGAAGTGTAAGTTGGAGAGGAGAGGAGATAGAGCTGCATTCCTGTAAATGGTGTAGCAGAGCACTCAGAATGCATGGGGGGGCCTGGCTTGTTGAGGACTGGCAAGCCATAGTTTGGCTGTTATGCTTTAGAAAGTTGTGAAAAAAGAACAAGGGCTGTGCCAGGGATGGTGGGAAGTGAATCTTGAAGGCTAATGCAGATTTACCTGACACTTGTAGGCTAGCATGCAATCCTTAGAGAAACCCTTGGATTAGCTGATATTGCTTCATTTGTAAATGGGGAAACTGAAACTCCAGGAGCGGAACCTGCCCATAACTAGTGGGCAGCTTCTCTAGGATTCTAATCTAAGTCTTCTTGATTCTGCAGTCACTGCTTTCCCAACTACTCTGTGCCAACTCAGAAAGCCTGGCATTTGTGGAATGTCTAATAAGAGTTAATGAACCTTCAGAAATATTTGGGCCAGCATTGGAATTAGAATAGAGAACGTGGCCCATCCTATGGAGACAAGTCAGGGCATTGAATTTGGTGGATTCTATTTCATCTGAAGCATTCAAAGTGGACTGGTGTATCTCACAGACGACACTGGGGAGAACTTGTGGGTTTGGATATAGTAACAAAGAAAACAGTGGCTGACTTTATTTTTTTTGGGCTCCAAAATCACTGCAGATGGTAATTGCAGCCATGAAGTTAAAAGACACTTACTCCTTGGAAGGAAAGTTATGACCAACCTAGAAAGCATATTAAAAAGCAGAGACATTACTTTGTCAACAAAGGTCCGTCTAGTCAAGGTTATGGGTTTTCCAGTAGTCATGTATGGATGTGAGATTTGGAACATAAAGAAGGCTGAGCACCGAAGAATTGATGCTTTTGATCTATGGTGTTGGAGAAGACTCTTGAGAGTCCCTTGGCAGTCCTGGGTGTTCATTGGAAGGACTGATGTTGAAGCTGAAACTCCAATACTTTGGTCACCTGATGTGAAGAGCTGACTCATTGGAAAAGACCCTGATGCTGGGAAAGATTGATGGCAGAAGGAGAAGATAGAGAATGAGACAAAGAATGAGATAGTTGGATGGCATCACTGACTCAGTGGACATGAGTTTGGGTAAACTCTGGGAGCTGGTGATGGACAGGGAGGCCTGGCATGCTGCAGTTCATGGGGTCGCAAAGAGTCGGACATGACTAAGCAACTAAAATGAACTGAACTGAACAAAGAAAAGATTCCAGTAACGTGTCCCTCACCTTCCCCCACACATCTGCTTTATTGTACTTCAGGTGGCTTGTTTTGTCCTCTAGTCCTTGTTGCATTAGGCTAGAGGAGTTACTGTACCAGGTGTGCTCTGGACTGGAGACGAATGCCCCGGACTGTTGTGAATGAAGGAGCACTGGCTACAACTTGCACCAAGAGAAAGGAAAGAAAGATGCATAGAATTATGGTGAGAGAAAGTAGCAAGAGCGGAGGGTAAAAATTCCTTGTTTTTTTCACCAAGGTCAGGACATGTTGATTGGTTCTTCACACAAGGGATTGGACAGGGTGCAAGAAAGAATGGAGAGAAAAAGGCGTCCCAGGAGCTGGGCTAATGAGAACTTCATCAGAAACAGCTTCAGCCTAAAGAAACCCCCTCAGTCCTCAGTTTAGTATTTGGGGATGAAAACAGTTTTGGTCCAGAACAAAGGTAATATGCTCAAGCTTTCCCATATCAACAATTTGCTAATAAAGAGAGTGCCTTTTCAACAGGCACAGAGCTAGGAAAAGCATTTTCTATTTCACCGAAGTGTGAGGGTTCAGGATCACCTCACCCCCATAGTGCCCGCAGCACAATAGGAAAACTCTCTGAGGCCTGTGTTCAGGTCACTTGCCTTTTTGCTCAAGCGGCATATGTGTATCAGTATTGACTTTTTCTTTCTTAGATAGTTTTTAAAACCCCAATTTTCTTAAGAAAGAAAGGGATTAATTTTTCCCCTAAATCTTTTGAAAGTCAGTGTCTTTATCCATGAAAAGATAGTAAATAGTAGTTTGTAACCTCTGTGATGCAGCAACCAGCCTTAAAATAGTCCTTTCTGACTAAGGGTTGGGACAGTGGGTACTAGGATAACTGTTTGGGCTGCTTTTAGTTTCTCTGAATCAAAATTACTTGATGATTGAATTCAAGAACATGTTACTGCTTGATGTACTGATATTATATGTGCTAAGTCTCTCAGTCATGTCTGACTCTTTGTGACCCTATGAACTGTAGCCCACCAGGCTCCTCTGTCCATGGGATTCTCCAGGCAAGAATACTGGAGTGGGTTGCCATACCCTCCTCCAGGGGATCTTCCTAACCCAGGGGTTGAACCCAGGTCTCCCTCATAGCAGGTGGATTCTTTACTATCTGAGTCACCAGGGAAACCCAAGAATACTGGAGTGATTAGCCTATCCCTTCTCCAGCGGAACTTCCCAACTCAGGAATTGAACCAGGATCTCCTGCATTGCAGGCAGTTTCTTTACCAGCTGAGCTACCTGGGAAGCCAAGGTAAAGACTCTGTCAGGCCAAAGAAAAAAAAAAAAAAAAGAAAGGAACTGGAGTGGACTAATGGCTTTGGGGATGATTGGCTTAATTTTTGGAAATACCTGGTAGAGTCTGGATTTTAAAATTACTAGCAAGTTGCTCTTTCTGCCTTCTAGAACTCCAGAGGCTGAAATTTGTACTAGGGTCTACTCTCTGTTTTGGGGACGACCACTTTAGTGAACTCTTTTGTTTATCCAAGTAAGGTGAGTACTCGTACCTTTTGGGGGAGCAAGGCACCCCTCAAGGGAGATGTGTCCCATGACCTGCAGGAAGGTGAAAGATTACCTTCCAAGAAAAAGATGCTCTCATATCTGTATGTGTTTAAAAATAATTTCATCTATGTATGTATTTCTCGCTGTGTTGTACGGGCACATTGCTGCATGGGCGTTTCTCTCGTTAGGGCGATCTGGGCAACTCTTCACTGCGGTGTGTGGGCCTCTCATTGTCGTGGCTTCTCTTGTTGCGGAGCATGGGCTCTAGGGTGCGTGAGCTTTAGTAGTTGCTGTGCGTGAGCTCAGTAGTTGGCAGTTTCCCAGTTCTAGAGCACAGGCTCAATAGTTGTGTCCCACAGGCTTAGTTGCTCTGTGGTATGTAGGATCTTCCTGGACCAGGGATTAAACTTGTGTCTCCTGCATTGGTAGGTGGATTCTTTACCACTGAGTCACCAGGGAAGCTCCCCATTTGTATGTTTTACTAATGAGCTAAGTCAAATCACTTTGGCTTATATTGGTTTTCCTTTTTGTTAAAAAGAGAGGAAAAAAGAAAATACATATTTTTCCCTTTTGTTTAGACATCTGAGTGGATAAAAGAAACAAAGAAAGAATTTCAGGTGGTGAATTTCAGATGGCCTAGCCATTGTAAAAACAGTTTTCGTTTGTGAACCAGTAAGTACACATAAATATGCTGATGTGTAGCTGGTTGCCCCTGTGCAACTGTAGTGTCTTCCCTGGGCAGGGTGGAGGCTGGGGGAAGCCAGCAGGGCTTAGAAATCAGGGAATAGAGCCAGATTTGAGCACAGCACAATTGTAGCCTGTGTTTCCAGGGAGAACACTAGCGCTTTATTGGAGGGGCCCCTTGGCAGTTGGCATCATCTGGAGAAAGAAAATATTGCCGTCTGCCCACAAGGGTTTCTCAGAAGCTGGGGGTCTGGGTTTGGACTTGCGGGCAGAATTGCCTGGGAATGGAGGGGGACAGGCGGGGGGCCTGGGGCCCCTCTGCAGTACCTTCTCCTCAGCCCCTTCCCTGGGGCTGTCACTTGCACAGCTGGCCGAGCGTCTCTTGTGGAAGCGTGCCCTTTCAGTCCTGGCAGGAGAACAGATACCAGAGCAGGCTGGGCGTGCCTTCTATTTCTGGCCTTGAGTGTAGCTGTGGTTTTAAGGATCTACACGGGAAGCAAAACAATGCCCTTGTCTCCAGTGATGCCGCAGGCAGTAAAGCCATAACCTTCCGGGGTGGTCTCTCCTCTCCTGGGCTAAAGAGAGCCCAGTTGTAAGGCACAGGTGCTGGGGGAAGGAGCCCATCACAGGTGTTTTCATGAGACTGGAGCAGAGCAGACAGGTGGTGCAGAGTGGTCCAAGCTCAGCCTAGGCAGGGCACACCCCACAAGGGCAGGGGCGGCGGAGGCTGCTGCCCTCCCCTCTGAGGGAGCCCCTCCAGGTTGGCTGGGTAAAGAGGACACTCCAAGCACTTAGGTCCAGGCATCTCCTGCAAGCAGGGAGCTCAGGAGGCCATGTGTCCTGGCTCTGCAGGCCTGAGAATGCAAGTGGATAGTCAATGGTGGAGGAGATTCATTTTGTCCTTGGAATGTAGGTTTGAGTGCAAACTGGCTTAGAAATGGGCATTTGAAATGCAACTTGAACTTGTTCCAAGGAGAGTAACCTAAGAGAAAAAGGACTGGAAACCATGTCCCCTGAAGACCAGTTGAAGGGATATTTAGCCAAAGAAGAAGGCTAGGGTAGGGCAGGGTGAAACAGAAAGGAAACAGATCTTGGTACAATAAAGGGAGGCACATTCTCACAGCAATTGATTAGATCATTGGAACAGCATATCTTAATACTCATGAAATGTTCTACTGTCCAATAATAATAACTGTTGAGCACTTTCTATGTGCTGAGCCTTGTTCTAAATGCTTTTTTGTGTATTAGATCATTTAATACTCATAATGGACTTCTCAAATGGCTCAGTGGTTAAGAATTTACCTGCCAATTCAGGAGACATGGATTTGATCCCTGGCTTGGGAAGTTCTCCTGGAGAAGGGAATGGCTAACCACTCCAGTATTCTTCCCTGGGAAATCCCATGGACAGAGGAGCCTGGCAGGCTGTAGTCCTTGGGGTCACAAAGAGTTGAACATGACTTAGCAACCAAACAACAACAATCCTCACAACAACCCAATGACGTACATTCACCTTTTATTATTTCACCTTTAAAGATGAGGACACTGAGGCTCAGGGATCATTTATAACTTGCCTGGGACCACATGGCTAGTGAGTGGTGGGGCTGGGACCATAGGTAGCAGAGCCTCCCATCATTACATGGGCCTGAGCCTGCTCCCACCACCCCTACCCCTGGCCTGGCTCCTGGGTGGCTTTCCAGTAGCATCCCTACCCCTTTGGTTCCTGCCTGTTCATGGACAGTTGGCCTCTTCCAGTGCTGTCACATCAAGTTTCCAATGCCCCGCAAAAGTGGAGACCCCTTCCCCGATGGCTCAGTTGGTAAAGAATCTGCCTGCAATGAGGGAGACATTGGGTTCAATCCCTGGATAGGGAAGATCCCCTGGAGAAGGGAATGGCAACCCACTCCAGTATTCTGGCCTGGAGAATCCCATGGACTAGTCCATGGTGTCGCAAAGAGTCAGACATGACTGAGTGACTTTCACTTTCACTGTATCATGCCCAGTGTCAGGGAAGTTTTCATCCTCTTTGCCTCAGTGGTTACTGCAATTTCTTTGTGACCCAGGTTTTGAAGCCTGACATGAATGAAAATATTTGACCACATGTGTTCTATTCTTTCTAGGGCTGTGGTTCTCGATGTCCCCAGAGCCACTTAGGAACCAGGAGATTGTTGTGTGTTTTTTTTTTTTTTTTCCATCAGAAGCACAACAGTCCTTATAAAGCAGAGTACAGCTTGCCCCACTCTCCTAGGGTGGAGATAATTCAGCGTTTGGGCTTCTGATCTGTTGCCCTCGGAGCGCTGCTCTCTGGTGAAAAGAACACTGGTGTTTGATGATGGCAAGTTATTTGCATCTCGTTTCTGACAACAATGGTAGAAATGTTCTTTCTTTTGACACATTTGAGATTGCAGGGAGAAGGAAAAAAAGAGAAAGAGAGATCCAAATTTGTCCTTAGCAATCAAAAATCTAGAAAAAAGAGTTGCTGAAAGTGTCAAGGAGACCAGGCTGGCCTGGAGACTCAGGCTGAGGGACAGGACATTGCAGTCAGACTGCGCTCGGATCTTCCTGAGCCTGTTGAATGCCACCCTGACCACCTCAGAGTGCTTTCTACATGTGCGTGTTGTGATGTTGACCTCCAGAGACAGATTTGGCTAAAACAGAAATTTCTTTGTAGCTTTGGCTTGAAGCATTGCCTGCTTGAAACTCAGAACCCATCTCTTTTCTCAAAGGTCTAAAGGTGGCCACAAGGTGAAAAAGAACATTGTAGAATGGACAGCTGCCCTCACTGCTGCTGCGGGGTTCCTGACAATGGCACATTTATGCTCCTCTGCTTGGAAAGTTCAGTGCACTGGATGGGGCAGGAATTACCGAGCTATAGTGGGCACGTTTATGTTGCAGGCCTGGGGTTTCACTGGAGCCAGGATAGAGCTCGTTTATTCCAGTTAGGACACCACAGGGCCCTGCACTCGGACCTGGTATGACAGAAAAAGACTTCAAGCTAGGTTTTGGAGCTCTGTCGTACACAGGGTTTTCTGAGCATTTTTTTTCTTCTTTCCATTTGGAAGTTATGTCCTGTCAGCTCTTAGAGCAGATCGTGAACTCAGGAGTGCTCTCTGGTTTTCTTATGAAAACGCCCACCTGACGAGAGTGTGTGTGTGTGTGTGTAAAGCTGAGGGAAATCCACAGGCTGAGGAGACCCCCCTCTCTGTAGCTTCTGCAGTGTTCTTTCTGCTCAAGTGTTCTTGCGTCTTTCAGTTGATAAGTCCTGTCCAACTCTCTGTGACCCCAGGGACTGCAGCACGCCAGGCTCCCATGTCTGTCCTTCACTACCTCCCAGAGTTTGCTCAGATTTGTGTCCATTGAGTTGTTGATGCTATCTGACCATCTCAGCCTCTGCTGCCCCCTTCTTCTTTTGCCTGCTCAGGTGACTTGCTCTCAGATACTTGTTCTGTGGCTTGGTCCCTGACAGGTGTGGGGTCTCATGGAGACACGTGTCAGTAGCAGCTCATATGCACTCTGCCCTTGGTTGACACCCAGGGGCTGAGGCCCCCTCTGGAATGAGCAGGTGAATTTGCAGCCTGACTTGCTGGTAACAAGACCCGAATGGGGTGCTGTGTGTTTGAATGGCAGGTAGAATAATGGTGGGTGCCGGGACTAGATGCAAAGTTCTGCACATGCAAACTAAGCCCTCACCTCCTGGGGTCCTGACAAAGATACCTACTGGTGTCCCCATATCCCAGTCACCCCAGGGCCATGATACCCCTAAAGTCATATCATAAACCACTCTGTGTGATTCTGACTGGCCCCTAACCTTGCCCTCTGCCCTCTTCCTACAGCCTCTGTATCGACAGCAGGGAAACCCAGTGATGGATTCTAACCAGGGTTTAAGGAACACACTGAGTTCTCTTAGGAAAAAAAAGTTCTGATTCTACCACTTAACAGGTTGCGTGACTCTGGGAAAATTATTAATAGTTGACTTTCTGAGCTTCAGTTCCTTCATTTTTGTTATAGGACTAGCAATGTTGTTCTTATTTAATTGTAAAGATTAAAAGAGATGATCTGTGTATAATATAGGCAATTAATTGTACAAACCTCATAGAGTTGTTATGAAGATAACAGTTAATGTTCACAAAGTGCCTGTGTAAATTATTTATGTTAATATACCATCTTCAATGATGCTTTGCACATATGATGGAAGTGTTTGCTTAAAAAAGAAAAAAGGCCAAGGGAAATATTTGGGCACCTTTCAGACTCATTAAATGCTTGCTGAAGGAGGGCCTTCCCTGGTGGTCCAGAGGCTAAGACTCCAGACTCCCAATGCAGGGGCCCTGGGTTTGATCCCTGGTCAGGGAACTAGATCTTGCACACTGCAACTAAGAATTTGCATGCTGCAGCTAAAGATCCCATATGCTACAACTAAGACCTGGCTCAGCCAAATAAATGAATAAGTAAATAAATAAATATTTTTAAAAAAATGCTTGCTGAAGGATTAGGGAAGGTCTCTAGCCTGAGAGTCTCTTGGGGTAGTGGTAACAATATGTTACTGATCTTTATCCCCCTAAGTCCAATGTGATTGTCTGGCACACTGGGAACACTCCAGGAGTTGTTTATGGAGTACATAAATGAATGAAAATGAATGAATATGCCCTACTCATTTTAAACCTTTTCTTCAGCATTGAAAGACTTAGTTTTAAAAAACTTTCTTCTGATTTTGGAACATTACACCCTGATGTCCAAACATTAGTTCCTTGAAGCTAACTATGTTGACACTTGTGACCCTAAAGCAAGAGTGATGGCAAACTAAATTATAATGTGTTTTTAAAAAAGGGAGAAATTTACATGGAATTGAACACAAAATGTAACTCAAGGGAAGGAGCTAAGTAATGATGCACCACAAACCTTTCTTTCTTTGAATGTAATGTATACTACACAAGAGAAATGGGTTCAATCCCTGGGTTGAGAAGATCCCCTGGAGTAGGGAATGGCAACCCACTCCAGTATTCTTGCCTGAAAAATTACATGAACAAAGAAACCTGGCAGGCTATAGTTCATGGGGCTGGAAAGAGCTGGACATGACTGAGCGACTGAACATGCTCACACAATGTATATTCAGCACTTACTCTGTGCCAGGTAGTGTTCAGGATATGTAGCCGAGTAAGTCACAAGTCTGTTGTCTAGATGCAAACTGTCTTGTGGGGAGCGTGGTCCTGCAGATAAAGAGCAGTGTAGGAGTGCTTTGGAAGAGGTGCAGACAGTACTATGGACCTGAAGAGGAGGGAAAGGGCCAGTAGGTTCCTGAATGCACATGGGGCATCAGAGGAACAGCAGAGAAAGAGAGGAAGAAAAGATGTTCTGGTGTGTCAGCCACTTCTCACTGCATTCTAGGGGCTGTGTGGTATCACTAAGTCCCATGTAAGGCTCCAACTTACCACCCTTTGATTAATTAGCCAGGCCTTGGGTCTAGCCTCGAGCATCTTCAGCTACTGCTTCTCTCTCAGCCCAGACATCCCAAGAATCCTGTTAAATTCTGGCCTGCCACGGAGTGTGGCCAAGCTGGGATTTTACACCCGCCCTCTGACACCAAGATGCATGGCAGATATCTAGTTATTCTTTCCATCCTATCTAAATTCAGGCTGCAGAAAATTTCTGAAGGGTAGGGAGCCAGAGGCACTAAGATTGTGCCATTGTCTGTTCTCAGAATCAAGGTGTTAAAACCAGATGACTAAGTTATGTTAAGAAAGAAGTTTGAAAGAGAAAATGAAAGTGAAAGTTGCTCAGTTGGGACTCTTTGTGACTCCATGGACTATGCAGTTGGTGGAATTCTCCAGGCCAGAATACTGGAGTGGGTAGCCTTTTCCTTCTCCAGGGGATCTTCCCAACCCAGGGATCAAACCCAGGTCTCCTGCATTGCAGGCAGATTCTTTTCTAGCTGAGCCACAAGGGAAGCCCAAGAAAGAAGTTTGGGGTTTGCTTATTCTAAGAAATCTTGGTAGGGTAATTTCCTCATGAGGAAGTTGACTTCTGCATAGACTTTACAAAATGGTATGATAAAAACTGGTAAATATATTCAGGACAATTTAATGTACCCCTTCTCATGCTAGACCTAATCTAACATCACATACCAGTGTAACCAGCACTGATGCAAGTTCCTGTAAAAGCTAAAGCTATTTAAGTTCCCTTTTCCCTCCTTCCCCTCTCTGTCACCAACTATGATTCCTTTGTTCCCTGACGCAGATGTTAAAAATAAATTGAAAAATGTTTCTAAATTCTTTGTCACTTTGGGAGCAGATCTGCCATTACCCCCAAAAGTACTGGAGTGTAGAATTGGGAAGAAAAACAAACCTTAAGGAATGCAAGATAGTAAGAGTGTCTTCCAGGTAATGATTATACTCTGACAGAGTGGAGGCATTTGAATATGCATATGCTGAGCTGCCTCAAGTCTGCTCCAGAAAGCGTAGTTGTAAAGGCGAGAAGACCAATGCAGGAGCTACTGCAGCGATCCGGGGGAAGATGGTAAAGGTCCTGATGCGGTGTGTTGACTGTGGAGATGTAGGAGAGGGAAGATCTATGAGAGACATTTTGAAGTGGAATGAGTAGGACTCGGGAACTTACTAAATGAAGGAGTGAAGGATGAAAAAAAAGTCTTGAGCAGCATATTTGATAAGGTTTCATAATATCCTTGTGGAAAGATGGGAGAAATAAGCACTGGCTGCAAGAACAGTTAGATTGATGGATAACTAACTGGACCAATGTACCCGCAGTACCAACGTAGAGATTCATGTGCCCTTGAAGGAAGGGCTCCTGTACTTTGATTCAGGGTTTGATCCTTGCCTTTGTCTTAGCAATTTTGTCATTGATTTGGATAATAATATAGAATCTGAGCACATCAAATTTCTGAGGTCAAGAAGCTGGAGATGACACCAGAAAAAAAAAAATCCAAAAATTTCACAAGGTAAGAAAGAGAAAGAGAGAGAGAGGAAAAACTGAAAAGATAAAAGTTAACAGGGTTGCATGTCAAGACTGTATATTGTCACCTTGCTTATATAACTTATATGCAGAATACATCATGCAAAATGCCAGGCTGGATGAAGCACAAGCTGGACTCAAGATTGCTGGGGAAAATATCAATAAGCTCAGATACACAGATGACACTGCCCTTATGGCACAAGGCACAGAGGAACTGAAGAGCCTCTTGATGAAAGTAAAAGGGGAGAGTGAAAAAGTTGGCTTAAAACTCAACATTCAGAAAACTAAAATCATGGCATCTGGTCCCATCACTTCATGGCAAATAGATGGGAAAACAATGGAAACAGTAAAAGACTTTATTTTTATTTTTTGGCTCCAAAATTATTGCAGATGGTGACTGCAGCCATGAAATTAAAAGACACTTACTCCTTGGAAGAAAAGCTATGACCAAACTAGATAGCAGATTAAAAAGCAGAGAAATTACTTTACCAACAAAGGTCCATCTAGTCAAAGCTATGGTTTTTCCAGTAGTCATGTATGGATGTGAGATTTGGACTATAAAGAAAGCTGAGCACTGAAGAATTGATGCTTTTGAACTGTGGTGTTGGAGAAGACTCTTGAGAGTTCCTTGGACTGCAAGGAGATCAAATCAATCCATCCTAAAGGAAATCAGTCCTGAATGTTCATTGGAAGGACTGATGCTAAAGCTGAAACTCCAATACTTTGGCCACCTGATGCTAACAGCGGACTCATTTGAAAAGACCCTGATGCTGGGAAAGATTGAAGGCAGGAGGAGAAGGGGATGACAGAGGATAAGATGGTTGGATGGCATCACAGACTCGATGGACATGAATTTGAGCAAGCTCCAGGAGTTGGTGAGGGACTGGGAAGCCTGGTGTGCTGCAGTCCATGGAGTGGCAAAGAGTCGGACATGACTGAGCGACCGAACTGAACTGAACTTGGATGTTAAACCCAAGTAGCCTAGGAAAAGACAGTGAGTGATGGCCTAGTAATAGCATCTGTGGGAAGATCCATGGGTTTATTTGATTCTGATTTTTATTTTTAACAGGAGTAAATACTGTGGAGAGTCCCCCCCACCCACCCCCAGCCCTCATGTGATTATAGACTGCGTTGTTAGCTGCGTGTGTTTTGGTACAGGGACATGGCAGTGCTGTTTGATTCTGTGCTGGTTGAGTGACAAGGGAGCATTGTGTTCGGTCTCAGAGCACATGGAGCCACTGGAGCATGTTCAGAGGAGAACCAGCATGATGGTGAAGGGACGAGAGATGCCCCCCCACCCTCATTCCCATCATCAACACCACCATCTGCTAGTTCTTACAGCGCATTCTTCACCACACCCTACAAAGCAGACACTATCGTTCCCATTTTACATAGGAGGAACCCGAGGCTCAGGGATTAATACTATTTGTCCCTGGTTCTACAATTCGCATGAGGGAAAACTGATACCCAAAATCCATGCCCTTTTTACTCCTCACTGCCTCCCAAACCTCCCATCTAAGGGACTGCTGGGGATCTGGGGACCCCTAAGTTTTGGTCGGCCCCCTAACCTCTCCCAAGGATCTGATCACTTTGTTTCTGTTATACTCTCTTTTCTCTGTTCCAGCTAGATCCTACGTCTGCGTCTTTGTGTCAAATCAGACCTCCCTGATGGATGACTCTGACCTTTCCCTTAGTTGGTAATGGCTGTTGCCTAGAAGACTTTTGGTCAAGTCCTATCTACAACTTAACTTTATCTCCCAGGACAATGTTGGCTTGGACAACTTCTGTTACACTTCCTCACTTTGGGCTGGGGCTGTGCAGCTGTGGCAATCCAATCTGTACAACAGGAAGACCGCTCTGGGGCCAGGGTGGATTCTGGGCTGAGCAGCCAGGGCTTGGGCCCAGGTGAGAAGTTTCCAGAAGCTCCCTGGAGAGACACAGAGGATCAGGTCCCAGGCCATCAGAGAGCCTGGAGCAGAAGAGCAGCTCTGCCTGGGGCACATCCACAGGGTTTGGTGGCTGATTGGACATCAGGACTGAAGGAGAAGTGGAAGTTGATGACCGCACCCAGTTTGGGGCTCGGGAGACTGGGCAGATGATAACGAAACTAAGAAGTGTGACTTAGGGGCGTGATGGGTCCTACATGTGAGTCTTTGTTTTTGAGCCAAGACAACATGAATGTATTCTCAACCCCTCTGGACTCTATCCCCAAATAACCACCTGGTCTCCAGATCATTATTTAGTGACAGGAAACTTAGTTCAGAACTCAGGGGGTGATGAAGAAAGGGTTTATTTAGCTGTCACTCAGGAGACTGCCCATGTCAGGATCGGTTTGTGTATTTTAATACAGTTAGAACTCTCCTCAGAGAAGGCAATAGGCACCCCACTCCAGTACTCTTGTCTGGAAAATCCCATGGGTGGAGGAGTTTGGTAGGCTGCAGTCCATGGGGTTGCTAAGAGTTGGACACGACTGAGCGACTTCACTTTTAATTTTCACTTTCCTGCATTGGAGAAGGAAATGGCAACCCACTCCAGTGTTCTTGCCTGGAGAATCCCAGGGATGGGGGAGCCTGGTGGGCTGCTGTCTATGGGGTTGCACAGAGTCAGACACGACTGAAGCAACTTAGCAGCAGCAGCGGCAGCAGGACTCTCCTAGGCTGCCCCCAGCACCATCCCTCTCCATCCTTCCCCACACATCCAAGAGGATGGAGGAGTCCTGTCCTGCCCTGAAATGTGCATTCCTACACTCCTGTTGCTCAGCAAAGCAAGGTGGTGGACAGGCCCTACTGCTGGGAAGATGCTGCTCTTGTTAGTCAGCCTTGTACTGTGGGGGCTCGCTAACCCCATCCCTGTAATAACTTACTGAAGTTTCTCTCCCATCCACACACAGTACTCCCTTCCAGGGTAGGATAGTATATACTGTTTCAGTGTAGAAGCTAAAGTAGAGTTTGGGGGGACAGTTCTCCCCGTTGCTCCTGGGTGGAGCTAGTTGGGATTTGACTACAAGTCCAGCGCTCCTCCCACAGCATCAGGTGTGCTGTGTGGTCTGGGTCACCAGACGGTGGGGCTCAGCACCAAGTGGGAGTCTGGGTCAGATCAGTGATTCTCATCCATGAGATTCCAATGCATGGATATTCTGTAGATTTGTTTTTATACAGTATGTGTATCTGCTTTGTTATAAAAAGGCATAAGATGTTGTCTCCCCCAAAACCCACTTTTCACTTCTTTAAGGGCAACGTCCTCCCTGTTAAAAATGTACAGATTCAAAGTGGTTCTGAAGGTCTAGTCCTCCACCAAGGGGCAGGAGCAGCAGCAGCGCCTGGGAACCTGTGAGAAATGCAGATTCTTGGTCCTGCCTGGGACCTGCTAAACCAGGTACTCTGGGGTGAGCCCAGCCTCCAGGGGATTCTGCCGCACACTGGAGTTGGAGAACCACTGGGGTAGCTGATAGAGGACACCATCGGTTCTTTTTGGCTTGATGACAGAGTGATTAAAGCTTACTTGAGGGAAGCACACGTCTTCCTTATTTTGTTACATACCGATTCCCAATCAATTATGATCCTAGCCAGGATCCATTCTTTTCAGTCCTCTAGGGCTTCCCACGTAGCTCAGGTGGTAAAGAATCTGCCTGCAGTGCAGGTGACCTGGGTTCAATCCCTGGGTCGGGAAGATCCCCTGGAGAAAAAATGGCAAACACTCCAGTATTCTTGCCTGGAAAATCCCATGGACGGAGGAGCCTGGTGGGCTACAGTCCACAGGGTTGCGAGAGTCAGACATGACTGAGCAACTAAACCACCACCAGTCCTTTTTAAACACTGATTATGTGTAAGGCATGCAGGGTTCTGGAGATCACTGTGGGCAGGAAAGAGATTCTATGGGCCCTGAATCATGGATACCACCTGGGGGGCCTCTTTAAGAAAAGGAGCACAAAATCTTTGAAAAGGTCTTGGGCAAGTGAGGGATCTTGAAACCCAAACTCCATGGACACCAGGAGTAGAGGACCCAGCAGGTAGTTATAGAGTCTCTGGCAGCCGGGCAGGTCTGAGCTACTACCAGCTGGGGGTGTGTAGGGGGCTAAGTGTGCCAAGCACCTTTGATGGAGTTGGGGTATGTGCAGTTGGGGCATGGAGTGGGGAGAGCGTCATCCTGATGTGAAACCTGGGGAAAGCCTCCTGTGGTGGTTGGAACCTCACAGGGGTTCTGGAAGAGGTGCATCTATGGAGAATAAGGGGAGAATCATAGAGGGAGAGAGGACCACACAAGGACTTTTGATCTGATGGTTTCTGGGTTTTCTCTGGGTTGCTCAGCACCCCTTGATGAGAACACAGAGAAGCACTGTTCTCTGGTTGACTGCGGAGCTTTACTGGCTGCATACGGCAGGAGCTGCATTTTGCAAGAAGGTGTCAGAGACCCCTTCCCCTTGCCCAATAGCCACAGGCTGACATCCCTTCTCTTCCCCACCCATCCTGAGAATTAGTGGCTGCTAACCCATTATCCCGCCATAGTGGGTAGGCTGGGGGGAGTGGTGTGTCACTTGGCAGCTCTGACGGGGGAGCCATTTGTCACTTGGTTAGGGGCTGAAGCATCACCTGTACTTGGCTATGTGGATTTACAGCCCACTGGCCTCCCCGCCTTGGAGGCTCGGCTGTCTTGGAATGAGAGCTGTCTATTCTGTCTTCCTCAGCAGCGTCTGTGACTACTGTAATTTTCCCAGTGGACACCTCTAAGGAACGAGTTATTTTTCAAAAGGGCAGTGCATTTGCACCTCACTGTCTCCATCATACCCATCAATCAGGGCTTGCTTTCACAGGAGGACTATTTCTGGAGCAGGAGTTGCTTCTCCCTTTAATTTACTTTGTTAGTGTTAGCCTAAATGATGCTGAAGCATAATTAAGAAGGTGTTCAGACTTAGTCCCTTCTCTGGAAAGACATGCAAGAATTGATTTCAAAGAATCAATAATCTTCTGTTTTATGAATAGAGGTCTTGATTTACAGAGTTTGACTTGCCACCAGGAAAGCCTGATATCTTTTTATGATATTCTTTCTCATTCTTCCTTTTTCTCTGTCTCCTTCCCTTGTCCTTTCCCCTCTTCTCCTATTCAGTGAGTTTTTACTCCACACCAAGCACTTTGTTGGGCTGGAACCAAAGATGACTAAGACAAGATGTCCAACTGTAGGTGACTATGTGTAATAAATAGAAGTAAAGAGCCGTATGTGGAACTGGTGAGTCCCAGAGAGTGGGTTTCTCAGTCTCAGAACTTCAGGCCTTTGGACCAGATAGTTCTTTTTTGGGGGGGACTGTGCTGTGCCCTGTAGGATGTTGAGCAGCAACCCTGGGCTCTCCTCACTAGATGCCAGTAGCATCTTCTTCCCCAGCTGTGACAACCAGGAATGTCCCCAGACAATGCCAGATGTCCTGGGGTACAAAGTCACACCAGCTGAGAACTACCATCCTAGCCTGAGCTCCTGATAGGACAGAGCTTGTGTCCTGACTCTGCTGCAGGGAGCTGTTTGATCAGAAGACACTCACCTAACCTCTTCAGACCTCTTTTCCTTATTTGTAAGATGAGGGCTGCAAAAACATTTCTTCTAAATCCTCTGAGTCTATGAAAACCTTGAATTTGGCTATTATCACATGTTAGATCATATGTTCTGGACAGGAACAGGGTTTATGCTTCACCCTATGCTTCAGGTGAGACTAGTGGTAAAGAACCCACCTGCTAATGCTGGAGATGAGAGAGACGTGGGTTCGATCCCTGGATCGGGAAGATCCCCTAGAGGACAGCACGGCAACCCACTCCAGTATTCTGGCCTGGAGAATCCCATGGACAGAGGAACCTGGCAGGCTACAGTTCACTGGGTTGTGAAGAGTCGGACACAACTGAAGTGACCTAGAACACACACACTATGGTGCAAATATCTGGTCTGCAAGCTTGTGATCAATCAACAAATAGTTATGAATTCTGACTGTGTATAGAAGAAATAGAGCCAGTGATCAAGAAGTTCAGACTCTTTGTGGAGGAAGAAGTCAGCCTTAATAAGCCCACCCTTGTCCCCAACAGCCTGTGTTTGTATCCTGGTTCTGCTTCACGCAGGCTGCTGCTGCTACTGCTGCTGCTGCTGCTAAGTCACTTCAGTCGTGTCCGACTCTGTGCGACCCCGTAGACGGCAGCCCACGGGTCCCCCGGCCATGGGATTCTCCAGGCAAGAACACTGCAGTGGGTTGCCATTTCCTTCTCCAATGCATGAAAGTGAAAAGTGAAAGGGAAGTCGCTCAGTCGTGTCCGACTCTTCGCGACCCCATGGACTGCAGCCCACCAGCCTCCTCCAACCATGGGATTTTCCAGGCAAGAGTACTGGAGTGGGATGCCATCGCCTTCTCCGTCACACAGGCTGGGTGACTTCAAATAGGTTGCTTGCCTTCTCTGAATCTCAGTTCCTCATCTATAAAATGGAAATGATGATAGTTACAACCTCAGGGCTTCTGCGAAGCTCAATGTTGTAGAAGAGTGCCTGGCACATAGTGAATGTTCCGTAAGGGTCAGCTATGCTTGTGAAAATGAGGTTGAATTACCAGGTCAGTGGTATAAATGTTCCATGCCCAGTGCATGACACTCACAGGTGAGTCCTGCCAGTGTTGAAAGAAAACCCCCCAGGGAGAGAAACAGAACTAGGGGGAATACCTTAGAAGGTTGCATATACTTTGTTTTCAGTGAGGTGCTATAGGGAAGCTGAGAGATGGGGCTGTTGGAAAAGGCTCAGAAGTGCACAGTGAATACCGTAAGTGGTGGTATCAACGTCTTTGATAAGCAGATCTAAATCAATGAGAGTAGTGAAGTGACCTGCTCAAGGCCACACTTGGACAAGGATCAGAGCCAGGATCAGCACTCTAGCTTCTTGACACTGACACCTATCCAGTGCTCTGACCAGCACTGTGGGAGTTTTAGAAAGAGGCATTTCCTAGTGAGGAAGTTCTCAGGGTCCTAAGCCAGATCTTGTCTTGAGAGCCCTTGTAACAAGGCAAGGGATTCTGGAGGGGAGGACAGTCAGGTGGGTTTCAGCTGGAACTGTTGACATCAGAGCTGGCTGATTCGGAGCCTGTAATACTCAGAGAGGGCTGGGCTGATGCTTTCTTTCGAACTGCGTATTAAATAGGAAAGCCACGGTTGCTAAGTGAATGGGATGAAGGGAGGATATTTAAATGAAGAGAACAGATCATTTCCAAGCAGGAACCAGCAAGAACTTGGGTGCCTTTTGAATTCAGGTGAAAGGCTAATTATAAATCAGCTCTAACAGATCATTAAAGGGGTCATGCCCACGCTGCATTTTGTAACACTTCATTGTCTGGCGTGGGGTATTGGCAATTTGAAATGCACTGTTTCATACAGTGGGGCAGGCCTGAGAGAACAACAGAGAAGGGAGCCCCAGAACGGCATGTCCTTGCTACTGCTGGTAACAATCACAGTACTGTTTGCCTTCTGTTTGTGCTACACTTTTACTCAACACCCTTTTCTAGCCATTGTTGATCCCTGACAGCTCTATTACCTGCCTCTTACAGAAGTGTAAGCCAATGCTGAGTGGGCACACCTGCTCAGGGCCTGCCATGTGGATTCTTCCAGCTGTGGGCCTCACTGTTCCCGGTGCCCTCCTGGGGTGGCCAGCCTCTGAGATGGCCCCAGAGGTCCCTGCCCCTGTCCCCACACCTTTGTGTGGCCTCTTCCCACATGCTACCAGGGTTCATCTGTGTGACTGGGAACATAGAGCAGATGTGATGGTGTGTCATTCTCTGGGATTAGACTGTAGAGGACCAAGCCTGCTGTCTTAGAGCATCTCTTCCTCTCCGTGATCTCTGACTTTGGAGAAAGCCTCCATCCAGTCAGGAGTATGGGAGTCCCCCATGGCGAGGAGCTGAAATCTCTGTTCGACAACCAGCGGGGAACTGAGGCCTGCTAATAATTCCCTGAAGGGGCTTGGTGGTGTTTTTCAAACTCCAGTGGAACTTTGAGGTGTCTGCAATTCTTGCTGACTTGCAACCTCATGAAAGACCCTGAGCCTGAACCACTCAACTAAGCTGTTCCCAGGTGTTTGATTTGTGATAATGGTGAGATTATAGATTTTGTTTTTATAGATTTATTTATTTTTAATTGAAGGATAATTACTTTACAGAATTGTGTTGGTTTCTGCCAAACATCAACATGAATTAGCCATCAGTTCAGTTCAGTCGCTCAGTCATGTCCAACTCTTTGTGACCCCATGAATCGCAGCACGCCAGGCCTCCCTGTCCATCACCAACTCCCGGAGTTCACTCAGACTCACGTCCATCGAGTCGGTGATGCCATCCAGCCATCTCATCCTCTGTCGTCCCCTTCTCCTCCTGCCCCCAATCCCTCCCAGCATCAGAGTCTTTTCCAATGAGTCAACTCTTCGCATGAGGTGGCCAAAGTACTGGAGTTTCAGCTTTAGCATCATTCCTTCCAAAGAAATCCCAGGGCTGATCTCCTTCAGAATGGACTGGTTGGATCTCCTTGCAGTTCAAGGGACTCTCAAGAGTCTTCTCCAACACCACAGTTCAAAAGCATCAATTCTTTGGCGCTCAGCCTTCTTCACAGTCCAACTCTCACATCCATACATGACCAGAGGAAAAACCATAGCCTTGACTAGACGGACCTTAGTCGGCGAAGTAATGTCTCTGCTTTTGAATATGCTATCTAGGTTGGTCATAACTTTTCTACCAAGGAGTAAGCGTCTTTTAATTTCATGGCTGCAGTCACCATCTATAGTGATTTTGGAGCCCCCAAAAATAAAGCTATAGGTGCGTGTGTGTTCCCTCCCTCTTGAACTTTCCTCCCACCTCCCTCCCCATTTGTTTTAAGCTGCTAGGCTTGGAAATCATTTGCTACATGGCAATGGATAACTTTTGCACCTGCTATGCTAGAAGGTAAGATGACCTCTGCCAGAGCCCCTGCCCTCATCTCTCGAAATCTCTTCTACCCTGGGCTGTTCCAGGGAACAGAATCCCACCGTAGGTGACAAACCTCCCTTTCAGTTAGCCATGGCTGCCTTCACAGGCATCTTACAAGGAAAATACCCCTGGGCGATGAAGTCTCTACTTAAGGAGCATCCTTTTAAAAAACGTTGTGTTTTTATAGGGAGTGTAGCCCCCCTTTTCTAATTGAGAAGTATAGTGCCTAATATATGTGTATTGGGCAAGACTGTAATATGGGTCCAGTGTACATGGAGACTTTATTGCTTCTCCGCTTTCCTTAGTTCCCCATGATGCCTCCAATTTTGTGGCATGATTCTAGTGGAAATAAAGTCGAGCTTCAAAACGGTTTAACTCCAGGCATTTAGGACACTGAGAACTTTCTCACTAGGAAATGCCTCTTTCTAGAACTCCCACAGTGCTGGTTGGAGGACTGGATAGGTGTCAAGAAGCTAGAGTGCTGATCCTGGCTCTGGTGACTTGCTATTCACCTGAACTTCCTAATCACATGGGATTCATTTTCCTAAAAAAGTCTCTGATGAGTCTAGAGGTATGCTTTGGGTCTGATGAGGATGTGGGGTGTCATTAAGGTGGGTAGAGATGGGTAGAACTTCTCAGCATGAGTTCATTTATGAAATCAGTTTTTGATAACATGAAGTTTCTAGATGATGGGCAGAATGGAAATACATGAGAAATAAAAGGCATATGGGGGAAAAATACACTTTGATGTGATGTTTCAGGTCTGCTCAGGGCCTCTCTCCTGTTCTTAGTGAGCTGCTTGGAGCAAAGGCCTTATTCATTAGTTTGACTTAGACATCTGATGGTGGCTTTTGATCCTGTCTAAAAGGAATCTTTGGGGATTTCCCTGGTCTGGTGACCAAGGCACTGTGCTCCCGATGCAGGGGTCCTGGGTTTGATCCCTAGTCAGGGAAATAGATCTCTCATGCCATGGCTAGGAGTTCACATGTTGCCACGAGAAAGATGCTGTGTGCTGCAATTAAGACCCAGCACAGCCAAATAAGTGAATAAGTATTTTTTAAAAACCCGAAAGGAATATTTGGGTTTAAGAAGAAGATGAAGCTTTAAAACAAAGGAACACAAATAGGGCAATTTCAGGCACTAGGTAAAGGTGGAGCAAGTGACGTTTGTGTGGCTGAGCACGTTTCTCAGGTGCTTAGATTGGTCTGGGAAGTCAGCCACCAGCAGGACCAGCCTACAGGTTTGGGTGCCCACATTTATGGCGTTTTGTCTGAGTGAGAATTCGGACTCTCATGGACTGTGTGGTCTTGGCAAATAGTATAGCCTCTCTGGATTGTCCTTATCTCTAAAATGGGATGGAATAATAGTTTCTACTTTGTATGTGGGGAGTTTAGGCTAAAATAATGTTTGGCACAAACTTGCCACTCTTACTCTTATTTGGAAGAGTAAATGTTAGCTATTATAGCTATATTCTATGTTTATATTATAGTTGAATATATTATAGTGACCCTAATTCTAGTTGTATTAGTTAATTAGAGGAATATTATTATATTATAGCTCTTTAATAGTAATGCCTATAACATCTCCATGGCCATGAGTGGAGAGTAAGTTTAAGTTTCAGTTGTGTCCAATTCTTTGTGACCCTGTGGACTGTAGCCCACCAGGCTCCTCTGTCCATGGGATTTCCCAGGCAAGAATACTG
Organism: Ovis aries; assembly: GCF_016772045.2. Taxonomy (NCBI): domain Eukaryota; kingdom Metazoa; phylum Chordata; class Mammalia; order Artiodactyla; family Bovidae; genus Ovis; species Ovis aries. Next base: position 49,925,563 of record NC_056060.1, read on the forward strand.
GAGTGGATAGCTATTCCCTTCTCCAGGGATTCTTCCCAACCCATGGATCAAACCCAGGTTTCCTGCATTGCACGTGGATTCTTTACTGTCTGAGCCAAATGGGGAGCCAGTACTATTTAGTTATAGTAATATTACCATATTACAGCTATATAATAATAATAATGCCTATAATATCTCCATGGCCATGAGCAGAGAGTAAGTTTAAGTTTCATCTGCTTGCCCAACCCTGCCTCCCTGCCCTTCACAAATAGCAGAGCAGATGGACTTGAGCTTCTTACGGGCACTGAGGGCCAAGTGGGCCACTGGCCATGTGGGTGAGGGTAGCTGTGCTTCCGGGTGGAAGGCTGGGGAGTCTCTCTCTGCTGCTAGAATCTGGGTGGGTCCTCTGGACTTGGCAGGCCGAGTGCTTCTGTGGGGCTGGGAGGGCTGAACAATGGGTGCTCTGTTGCTTGCTGGGACCGTGTCAAGGTATCCAGCTTGGTCAGAGAAGCAGCTACAGAGCTTGGGCTCCAGCCCCCAGGTCGTGGATGACAGTGTGGGCAGAGAGGGCCCCAGTTTTCAGGCCTGTTGGCACCACCAGCTCTCACTGGGATAAACAGTCCACGGTGCTCCAACCATCTTATTAGGACAGTCTGTGGTCAGTCCCAGGATGAGGGGAGGGTCAGTGCTGCATGTCCCTGGTCAGGCAAGGGTCAGTTCCCACTCGAGCCTGGTTCTCTGCTTCTGGTCCATGAAGTTGCGCCAGGTGCTGAAAGATGGAGCAGGGAGGCAGGACTGTGGAGTCACTGCTGCCTGATGGCTGGTTGCAAAACTGTGATCAGTATTTAGCAGAGATATCCCTTAGTAATTCATCAGGAATTTGCTTTCTGGTGTATAGGGGTGGGGTTGAGAGGGACAGATTAAACATATCCTGGCATTTCATATATTCCAGATAGTCTGCTGGGCACTTCGTGTTCATTTTGTCTCTTAAACTTCACAACCAAGGTAATAATATAATTTTTCCCATTTTACAGTTTGGGAAATGGAGGCTCAAAATAGTTGAGAGACTTGCCTAGAGTGAGACAGCTAGTAAGACTACTGTTTACTGCCCTGGTCATGTCTGACTCTGCAACGCTATGGACTGTAGTCCGCCAGCCTCTTCTGTCCATGAGATTTCCCAGCCAATTTCCTTCTTCAAGTGGGTTGCCATTTCCTTCTTCAAGTAAGAAGTAGATTCAGGATTAGAACCTGAGGCTGTCTGGCTAAACCCCTAGGTGACAACCACTCTATGGCATTGCCTTGCTGCATTAAGCCACTGTTATTTCTTGTTTTGGGGTGGACACTGGCATCTCTTGAAATGCTAGCTTCTGAGCTTCCACTTTTGGGGTTTTCTTGGGCCTTCAGGGTGGGGTTGGGTAGACAAGATGTCTGTCCCCCTGAGGCCTCAGCTGTCAGGAGCTAAGGATTGGGCAGCTCTCTCTTTGGACAGGGCTCCATTTACCTGTTCTTAAAGGACATTTTTTTCCTTTACCTCCAGATTCTAGGGTAAGTTTGAGAAATGACTTCGAGGATGCTGTGTAGAAATCCAATCCCCTATGAACACCATTCCTTCCTGGCTCTTTAACGGGGTCATTCTTTGCTTGGCAGGTGAGCTGCGGTCAGGCTTCCACCAGGTATAATTATAATCCTCTATGCTTCCCAGCTCCCGGCTCCTGGAGACATGAAGTTTTAGCAAGGGCTTCTGCCCTCCCTAACAGCTGGTTGGCAGCCATTTATCAGAGCAAGAAGGCCCTGGGTGATGCCTGTCCTCACTGCCTTCCTCTCCCCATACATAGCTTTGGAGGCAAGTCAGGGCTCCACCCACTCCTGGCCCTGGGGTTCAGAGACTGGAGATTATGATCAGAGAAAGTATTTCTCCATATTTCATTGTTGTGTTTTCATTTATATTCATCTAGAGAGTGGCAGATTAGAGGCTGTGAAACTATTGGGGAAAAACAGCTTCTAAAAATACAAGTGCCGCTGGCATGATGGACCAGATTTGGAAAGAGGGCGTCTTGCATTTTCTCCTGAGGTGAGAAGACAACAGGATAATTATCCAATGAATGGTGCTGGCTTTTAGAGGAGCAGCGGTGCCAAATATCCGTGATGCCTATCCACCCACTCAGTGACAGAGGGGCATTCGAGAGCTCTGGAAATAATATTTCCAGATTAGCCAGAGGGGATATGCTGTTTCAGAAGATGAACGGCATCAAAATCCTTCCTCTCTCTTTTGGCAGAAATGCTGGGTGGTCTTTGTGGATGCGGCCTGGGTGTGTGGGGGCACTGGGCTGGAGGAAGTCGTACAGTGGCTGAGCAACCCTGGTGCTGGTGTGTGCCTCTCCTGCGCACCTCCCTCCCCGGGCAGCTGCCCTGCGTGTTCCCCTGGGCCTGCTGCCCTCTCAACCCCACCCAAACTTAAGTCCTGACCGTCACTCACGTAGCCCTTAAGCAAGTTTCCTAAATTCTCTGAGGATCAGTTTCCCAAGTTTTAAAGTGTATTAAGTAATAAGCCCTGTCTCACCTATTGGTGTGGGGTAAAAAAAGAATTAAGTATCACAAAGGGCCTGGGACATGGTGAGGTTCCAATTCACATAAATTTTCTTCATAGGATAAGTAGGTAGGTCAGAGCTGGCAAAGCTATCTGATAGGGTGCTTGAGTGAATTGCCAGTAGTTGAATTTTAGGACATGGGGAAGATACTCTTGGACAGGTGGAAATTTCTGATGTCATTCAAACTCTGGAGATGTTCATCTCTTCATCTTATTTGTAGGGTCAGGTCTGTATCATCATAAAGTAAAGAAGGCCAGTGGGGATCACAGTTAATGTTTCAATGGTTTACGGTGAACTTTGAAATGCACACTCTGCTTTGTCAAGTTGCCATTAATACCATGTGCATTTTGCAGATGAGAAAAATAGAAGTCAAGATGAATGCTTTTCTCAAGTGGTGAAACTAAGACTGCTAAATTCTGTTTTCCTCCCCACAGTAAGATATGATAGGGAATTCATCCTTGGGTTGTCAGAGGATGCTGGGGTGTGGCCTTCTCAGAGAGGGTCCTGGTTATTGCCAGAAGGAATGGTTAAGGAGAAGAGGTTTGCTCATCTATATAGTCATTTTGGTCTAAGCTTGGAAAATGAGAGGCCAAAAAAAAAAAAAAACCCAGGATTTTTTTCTGTCCTGAAGCTTCTTCCTCCCCTAAGACCTGGTTCCTTTGTACTGAAGGCCTCAAGCCTGAGCGTCACTGCTCTGAGATATTTCAGAGGATGGATCAGATCAGAGACAGTTTCTGAAGATGGGAAGGAAATGGGAAATGGGATTAAGTGTTCCTCATCCAAGGAGCCCTTGGTGGCTTAGATGGTAAATAATCTGCCTGCAATGCAGGAGACCTGGGTTTGATCCCTGGGTTGGGAAGATCCCTTGGAGGAGGGCTTGGCAACCCATTTCAGTATTCTGTTTAAAAAAAAAAATTAAAAATTTATTTTTAATTGAAGGATAATTGCTTTGCAGAATTTTATTGTTTTCTGTCAAACATCAATATGAATTGGCTATAGGTATACATATATACGGCTTCCCTGATGGCTCAGCTGGTAAAGAATCCACCAGCAATGTGGGAGACTTGAGTTCAATCCCTGGGTTGGGAAGATCCCGTGGAGAAGGGAAAGGCTACCCACTCCAGTAATCTGGCCTGGAGAAGAGTTGGACATGACTGAGCAACTTTCAATTTTTTATATATCTATACCTTATATATGTTATATACCTTATATATCATACACACACCCACACACACACACACACACCCACACACACACCACTCCAGTATTCTTGCCTGGAGAATCCCATGGACAGAGGACAGTCCATGGGGTCACAAAGAGTTGTACACAACTAAAGTGATTAACACTTTCACTTCCAAGGAGCCTAACTCTGGAAGGAATGCATTCCTCCAGGTGGTGAAGATAGGATGGACATGAGCGTGACTACTAGGAACATCTAGAACAGTGCCTGGCACCTAGTAGGAGCTTAATAAATAGCTGTAGGATGCATGGCATAGATAAGGAGATAGAAACATTTGGTGGCAACATGTAATTCATTGGCCAATCAGGGTGTTCCCTCTGAGAACCATCTGATTCCTGAGTTGGAGGGAGCCTTAGAAATTAAGTAAGGCTAAATTAAATAAGACTGTTTTCTTACTTTACTGATGAGGAAACAAACTCTGGGTTGCAGAGTAACCTGTCCCAGGCCCCAGGCTATTTGAGGATGGAGCGTGGCTTTCCTGACCTCCAGCCTCCCTGCCACACCCTCACGATGCTCTGGACAACAGGATTCATGATGGATCCAGGGTGCACACAAGATCGCCTCAAACCCCAAGAATACTTCAGCTGAATTTCCTTAAAATAACTGTTGGGATCAACTTCATGTGTTAAGGGTTCAGGGGGTAGGGTGGGGGAAGAAAATCCTGTTAAACCTGCTGATTGCTCATTTATTTCTGTCCCAGCTCTTGAGAAAGTTGCTTCTGAATGATCGTATGTGCTCTGGAAATGCTATAATTAGTCAGCCTGTTTGGGCCACACTGTTCTGAAGCAAGAACTATCAGGTGGGAAATAATTTGGCTGATAGTTGAGAAACAAACTATCATCGTTTTAAATTGTCGTTTTAAATGACGATTTTGTTGTTTAGTTGGTGAGCTATGTCCAACTCTTTGTGACTTCATGGACTGTAGCCCACCAGGCTCTTCTGTCCATGGGATTTCCTAGGCAAGAATACTGGAGTGGGTTGCCATTTCCTTCTCTAGGGGTCTTCCTGAACCGGGGATCAAACCCGAGTCTCCTGCATTGGCAGGCAGATTCTTTACCACTGAGCCACAGTTTTAAATAACAGATCTTCCAAAAGTTATTTATTAAGGGATTGTCTTTTGCTTCAGCAACATGGCGGAATACTCAGATTGACTAAATAGTGTTTTAATTTTTAAAAGTTTTAAATGCCCAATAAAAGCAATGCTATCGATATTACCCTTACTAAAAATAACAGTTATTGTTTACTATTTACTGTCTCCTGAGTATTACTATGTCCTAGGCACTCTGCTGAGCATTGCACATGCATTCTTTTCATTTAATCCTCACAGCAAGCCTCTGGGGTACAGGTATTAGGTTTAGGCCCATTTACACAAAAGGGTATTGGAATTCTGCGAGATTAAGTCATTCACAACACTCACTCTGAGTCTGTGCTCACATTATACACTCATTCCACACACACTGACTGCACACGTCAAGGATGAACAGGGCTTCCCTGATGGCTCAGGGGTAAAGAATCTGCTTGCCAATTCAGGACACATGGGTTTGATCCCTGGTCCAGGAAGATCCTACATGCCGCAGAGCAGCAAAGCTCGCGTGCCACAGCTATTGAGCCTGTGCTCTGGAGCCTGGCAGCTGGAACTGCTGAGCCCACATGCCGCAGCTACTGTGGCCACACACCCGTGATCTGCAACAAAAAAGGCCGCTGCAATGAGAGCCCGTGCAACTAGGAAGCAGCCCCTATTCACTGCAACTAGGAGAAAAGCCCTGTAGCAGCACTCAGCACAGCCAAAAAATCAAATCAATCAATAGTTTTTAAAAAAGCATGAGCAAGGCACAGAACCTTACCTTGAGAAGTCACGTCTACTTTAAAGGAGGAGATATAACTAATGGATACAAGACAGCTTGGACGTTAGTTAGGCTTGCAATAAGCTGACACAATCCAAGCAACCAAGCACCTAACCACCCTGGTTTCCATAGGACTGCCCTGATTTAGTATCAGACATCCAACAACCTAGGAAATCCCTTAGTCCCAGAGAACCAGGACAGCTTGTTACCCTACACTCAGCAGAAACGTAGAAAGGATGCTCTGTGAGGCCTAGCCAGGATAGGACCGAGCCAGGCTTCCCTGGTGCCTCAGATGGTAAAGAATGTGCCTGCAATGTGGGAGACCTGGGTTCAATCCCTGGGTCAGGAAGATCCCCTAGAGAAGGGAATGGCTACCCACTCCAGTATTTTTGCCTAGAGAATACCATGGACAGAGGAGCCTGGGGGCTACAGTCCATGGGGTCACAAAGAGTCAGACACAACTTAGCATTAACACTTTCACTCAGGCACGTGAAGGGGAGAGAGAGGAGTGGCCAGGCAGAGGGATGGATGCGAGCAAAGCCACAGTGGCGAAAGCGACATGGATGCAACAGAGGGTCAATGTCGAGGGAGCAGGGGAGAAGACACAACATCTGTGCTTTGTTATGCTGTGGGTTGTCTGTTTATTGGAATTTATTTCTAGGAAGAGCAGAGAAACACTGGGTATCTGATGCTTGGGAGGCACTTTGCTAGAATTCCGGGGATGGAGAGAAGCGTGATGTTTGGTGCATACCTGCTTTGGGCCTAGTGGTTCTCATCTGTGCTCCTTGCTGTCGCCTCCCCTCACAGCCCTCGGCGTGGGGTTCAGAACTTCTCATTGTTCCTCAGGTTCACATCTCTAATCTGTGTGGTGAGAAACCTCAGGGCCTTTGGGAAGAAGAGGCCCCAGGCCCAGCTCACCCTTCCCGCAGTGTCACTGGGAAGGCAGCGCTGGGTGGCTGTGGGATATCCCACCTACTGCCGGATTAACCAGCTGATCTGGGGCCTTCTGGGAGCCTCAGGAATCTGTAAAACGAGAATGGCAGTGCTTCCTCGCAGGGATGCTGTGAGGTTCAAGAAGGAGAATGACTGCGCCAGCACCTGCCCCAGGGCTCAGTGCCTGTAGGTGTAAGGAGGAAGTGACGTTCAAGCCGGCTCTCAGTGGGGTACTTCTCCAGGCGAAGAAGGAGGGAGAGGACACTCAGGAAACTTGGTTCCTCATGTATGAAGGCATGGAGCCCCAAAGCAGCCTGTGACCTAGGGGAGCGGGGAACAGTGCATGTGGTTGTTGTGTGGGACCTTCTCCCCAAACTCTACCCTCAGCCTGCCCATCCCCACTGCTCCCCGACCCTGTGAGTACCTAGAATCTTTAGAGCCACCAGGGACACTTTGCTCTCTTCATCCCTCATAGTCAGTCACCTTTTCCTGTTGATGTCGCCTCCTAAGTCTCCCTTGAATCCACTTTCACTCACCCCCGTCCAGTGGATATCAGCTCTCCCTTCGTCACTGACTCCCTATGGATGTCCTTGCTCCCACGTTTGCTTCCTTCCAGTCCAGTCTACACACCAGCAGATCATGAAAACTGATGCTAGTACTGCCCTGTGTGTGCTAAGGGCATTGCTCAGTCATGTCCGACTCTGTGATATCATGGCCTATACAGTCGATGGAATTTTCTAGTCTAGAATGCTGGAGTGGGTAGCCTTTCCATTCCCCAGGGGATCTTCCCAACCCAGGGATCGAACCCAGGTCTCCTGTATTGCAGGTGGACTTTTACCAGCTGACTCACAAGGGAAGCCCAAGAATACTGGAGTGGATAGGCTATCCCTTCTCCAGCGATCTTCCCAACCCAGAGAATTGAACTGGGGTCTCCTGAATTGTAGGTGGATTCTTTACCAACTGAGTTATCTGGGAAGCCCAACCAACGCTCTTTGATAGGCTCCTAGAATTCTTGGGGAACCCATCACATACAACCCTTGGCGTGTAGCAAAAGTGCCAGATGGTGTGGTCCCTGCCCACTTCCAGCTGCCCCTTGAGCTCCTCTCCTCCTTCCTCTACACTCTCCTGCCATGGTGGGTGGCTCTGCACAGTTCCTAGAACATGTCTTACTCCTTCCCCACCCAGAACCTTGACTTTCAACCCTTTCATTTCCTCCCCATTAGCCTAGTTCACTCCTGCTCATCATTCAAGTTTTTGCATATATGTTACTTCCGCACTGTGCTCTGTAGCATTCTCAGCCGGCATGTTCCATTTGCATCTGATTTTAGTTAAGAATCTTTGCATTTGGAGGAGGTGTTTTGCTGCTGCTGCTGCTGCTGCTGCTGCTGCTAAGTTGCTTCAGTCATGTCCGACTCTGTGTGACCCCATAGATGGCAGCCCACCAGGCTCCCCCGTCCCTGAGATTCTCCCGGCAAGAACACTGGAGTGGGTTGCCATTTCCTTCTCCAGTGCAGGAAAGTGAAAAGTGAAAGTTTTGAGAGGCAGTGTAACCAAGTGCTAGACTCATGGGCTTGGGAAGCCAGGGAGTGTGGGCTCAGAAGCACTGATGCTCATTGGCTGTGCCCTTGGGCAAATTATTTACTCACCTTAGTTTCCCCATCAGTACAAAGGGATAATAATAGTACCCATCCCAGTGGGCTGTGAGGATTAAACAAGTTAATATTAGAAAAGTCCTTACTAGTGCTAACCTCACCCATATTAGGTCACTGTATAAGGATTTGTTACATAAATAAACTGATTTGCTCCCGAGCATTTTGCTCACACACCAGGCGTGGCATCTACCGTGTTGTGTTCAGACCCGCTTCCCTCAGCTGTAAGGTCCTTTTGAGGGCAGGGACTATGGCTTAGGCATTCTCTGTATGCTGATTCCCAGAAAAGTGCTCAGTGCACAGCAGGTTAGCAAGAAACGGTGCAGGAAAGGAATAACATGTGATGACGGAGGCGAACGCTAAGAACAGAACCATATTCTAGAGGCAGGCCTGCATGCTTAACTCTGCCCATGCCTGCTAGCATGACGAGCCAAAAGGCAGGGTCCAAGGGGAGAGCCTTTGGGTTTTAGTGTCCTGCCCTCTAGGGTAGACTCAACACCACCGGCAGACCCACTCAAATTTCCATAGAGATTTTCTTTACTAAAGGACAAAGCACACACTGGGCATACATTTTAAAAAACAGACAATAAAATTCAAGGAGTGATCTGGAATGGCTGGGAATGTCACTTTAAAATGCCCTTTTTAAGTATGGAGGGAATTAAGATATTAGATTAACAGATAAATGTCCCAGAGAATAAATTACAAAATTAGTCAGTTTTTTTTGCTTCAATAGCCTCTTTTGCTGAGCTTTAAATTACCAGTACTAAGTGGGGGCGTGGGGGGAGAAAAAAGAGGACTCATTAAAAAAATTGATTTAGGACAACTTGCTAAGAGATATTTGTACCCAATGAGCATGGTATTATCGGAGACAGCTGTGCTCTTTAACTCCCCAAATTTACTTAAAGAATAGATGGAAAACCATCTTTCTACTTTATGTGTGTGATTTATTTTGGGGAATGAAATCTGTATGCTGAGTGGTGGTACAGCAGTGAGAGAGGCATGGCTGGGGTACACAGGCTCCCCTCCCGCCCTCACTATGTCTCTAGACGTGTGTGTGTGTGTGTGTGTGTGTGTGTGTGTGTGTGTGTGTGCGTGCGCACGTGTGCATGGGCTCATGTGTGTTTGTGTTTCTGGGAAACTTCTGCCAGGTGCAATATCTCCTTTTATCTTCAATATCATCAGAGTCACTAAATCACAGTACTAGCGTGTCAACTGCCTATTTGTCAGGTATCAAATCAGAGGCCCCTAGAGTTGGAATTTTAGATTAGCTCTTTCTAACTGCTATTTTGAGCCAGTGTGCTCAGTCACTCAGTCCTGTCTGACTCTGCAATCCCATGGATTGTAGCCCACCAGGCTCCCCTGGCTATGGAATTTTCCAGGCAAGAATACTGCAGTGGGTTGCCATTTTCTACTCCAGGGGTTCTTTCTGACCCAGGGATTGAATCCAGGGATCCAGGGATCCCAGTACATCTCTTGCATTGGCAGGTAGATTCTGTACCATGCGGCCGCTGGGCTGTAGAATGTCTGTTACACATGGTCCCTTCTTAATCTTTAGTAACCTAGCATTTGTACAAAGGAGTGTGAGATGCTCTAAGCAGTTCATATGCTTTGCAACTCATTTCAGTAATGACAAAAATGAATTAAAGTTAATTTAAAATGTTTACACATATTTAACCCCCTTTTGAAGAATGTATTTGGTTAGTTAGCTTTGAAGCATTTAGTAAATGCTTGTTCTATACCACATCATTTTAATTTGTAAGTAGGGACATCATAGTTGAGGTTGGGAATCATGCTTATTGCCGGGAGACTCCACCCCAGCCACCCTCTTTCTGAGTGAAGGGTTCCCTTAATACATTCCCTACCTGAGAGTCTGATGCTGTCCGGAGTCTGAGAAAACACCCACCCACTCTGTGTAAGGCTTGGGGTGAGAAGTTGATTGTTGAAGGAGGACCAGTTTGTGGTAGAGTCAGGTCTCAGAAATAGGTTTCCTGATTTCCCTAAACCCTTTCAGAAGTCCCCACACCCCAGGTGAAAAACTGGTGTTGATCATTTGTGTAATATCACACCACAAAGTTTCTAATTCACTGCAGATGTTTGCCTCAAAATGTTTTCCCAGAGACAGGATGTATTGGGTTGGCCAAAAAGTTCATGCAGGTGTTCAGTACCATCTTCCAGTAAAATCTGAATGCACTTTCTGGCCAACCCAGAACGTGGGGTTTAGTGCGGACAGCCATCGCGCTGTGTTCTCCTGCTGTCCCCAGGGACACTGCCCAGTGTGTGTGGGCCCAAGCAGAGGAGGGGCTGGTGCCCAGAGCTCTAGTGACCACAGTAGCTCCACACACCTGCTTTTCTTGAACTGTTTCTTACTCTTACAAACTAAGAGGTAGGTAGGTATTCCTTGTCCACTTTATAGATGAAGCAATGCGGCCCAGGGAGGTTTGCTGTTGTTGTTTAGTTGCAAAGTCATGTCCAACTCTTGTGAGCTCCATGAACGGTAGCCCACCAGGCTCCTCTATCCATGGGATTCTCCAGGCAAGAATGCTGAGGTGAGTTGCCATTTCTTTCTCCAGGGGATCTTCCCAACCCGAGGACTGAATCCAGGTCTCCTGCTTGGCAGGCAGATTCTTTACCACTGAGCCATCTGGGAAGCGCTCTGGAGAGGTTAGTTTAGGTAACTGTTGAAGACTCCGTTCTGCCTGACTCTGAAGCCTGAGGAAGATCTTCCCATATAAATAGACACCATACAAATGGACAACATTGTCCAGAAGTTGAGCTGGCTGTGTAGAGAAGAGAGGCACAGAACCTTAGCTGGAGAGAGAATATGAGGTTGATGGAAGCTTTTCCCCCGTTCATTTTATTACGATTATTTTTAAAGAGAATACCTGCAGTGCATGGGCTACCTCTAAAAGCAGACAAATGAAAAGGTTCCCACTAGGTGCTTCTGGAGTAGAAACCAGGAGGCTAGGGCTAGGATAGGAGGGACATTTTTTTTTTTTTTTTACCATATACTTATTTTGTACCTTTTAAAATTTTGTACATGCAAATGTGTTACCTTATTAATGGTAAATAAAATTTAAATTTAAAAGAGGAGAGGCCTCCGAGCAGCCATTGAAGGGGAAGGAACTGAGGGTGTGTGTATGTGTGTGCGTGTGAGCGTGCACGCGAGTGTGTGGACAAGGAGGTGGGGGCGGCCGAGTTAGAGTCCCAACTCCTTGGACTCCATTTGCGATTCTCTTCTTCCTTCCCCATACCTATCTGGTGGTGGTGGGCATTTATATATGCCTTTCTTTTCATTCATTTCCAAATCTTTTAAAAATTTAGGGTTGGGGGTAGTGGGAAAGGCAGGAAAAGGTAAGGGAGGAGAGCAGGAGGAGGACATGGAGATGAAGAAGAGGATTAACCTGGAGTTAAGGGACAGAGCCCCGGAGGAGGTAACAGAATTGGTCCTTGATAATTGCCTCGGTGTCAATGGGGAAATTGAGGGCCTGAATGATACTTTTAAAAACCTAGAGTTTCTGAGTATGGCTAATGTGGAACTAAGTTCACTGGCCCGGGTGCCCAGCTTGAATAAACTTCGGAAGTTGGAACTTAGTGACAATATAATTTCTGGAGGCTTGGAAGTCCTGGCAGAGAAATGCCCAAATCTTACCTACCTCAATTTGAGTGGAAACAAAATCAAAGATCTCAGTACAGTAGAAGCTCTGCAAAATCTTAAAAACTTGAAGAGTCTTGACTTGTTTAACTGTGAGATCACAAACCTGGAAGATTACAGAGAAAGCAGTTTTGAACTGCTGCAGCAAATCACATACTTAGATGGATTTGACCAGGAGGATAATGAAGCACCAGATTCCGAGGAGGAGGAGGAGGAGGATGGAGATGAAGATGATGAAGAGGAAGAGGAAGATGAAGCTGGTCCACCTGAAGGATATGAGGAAGAGGAGGAAGAAGAAGAGGAGGAGGAGGAGGAGGATGAGGATGAAGCAGGCTCAGAACTGGGAGAGGGAGAAGAGGAGGTGGGCCTCTCATATTTGATGAAAGAAGAAATTCAGGATGAAGAAGATGATGATGACTATGTTGAAGAAGGGAAAGAAGAAGAAGAAGAAGAAGTGGAAGAAGAAGGTCTTCGAGGGGAAAAGAGGAAACGAGATGCTGAGGATGATGGAGAGGAGGAGGATGACTAGATCATTCTAAGACCAGATTTCCTAATGTTCCTGGGTGTGCAAGAGAGTGGTCACGTCTTCTTTGTTTCTTCTTGTATGATAGCTATCCCTACAGAATATAATGTGTAACTTTTTATAGGAAAAGTGTGGTTTTACTATTTTTGCCTTATCATTCCAAAGAAGATTAGCTAGTCTGTTAATGATCATATTGTATGTAGAGAAAAATTTTCATTGACCCCCCCCATTGTGAAATTCCCTAGCAATTTATTTAGAATCTTAAATTTTCTAATTAAAGCTCATTGTATTAGTCATTTTTAGCATAATTAAAATATGACTGCTTTAAAAAATAAAAAATAAAAGAGGAGAGAAGAGAAAGATACTGCATGTATTTGCTGAAGAATTTAGCCTATACAAATGGAATGTGGGACACCGCCATGAATGTCCTTCTGCTACTGAGCCCAGTCCTTCTTGCTACCCCTCCTCCCCACCACCTTGGCCCCCATCAGCCATTGCCGTTGTTTTGAAGACCCTTTGTGCACACGTGTACACATGTCCTCTTTAGCATGTTAGATTAGATTGTACATATTGGGTGGTAGCTTGTTTTTTTCACTGATTATTCCACATCAGTACACATAGGTTTACTTCATTCATTTCAAAGGCTGCCTGATGTTTTTCTATGTGGATATACTAAAATGTATTTATCCAGTTCTCTATTGATAGATATTTAAATTGTTTCCAGTCTTTGCTTTTATAAGAAACCTAACAGTGAATATTCTTATTCTATCTTTCCACACTGTGCAGGTCAGTCTGTAAGATAAACATTTAGCAGTGCACATCAAAAGATCAAAGGATATTTGTGTGTCTTTGACTATTTTTTTAAGATATTTTTTTGATGTGGACCATTTTTAAGTCCTTATTGAATTCAATACAATAGTGCTCTGTTCCATGCCCTGGTTTTTCCTGATCCTAACTCTCTGACCAGGAATTGAACCTAAACCCGCTGCATTGGAAGGTAAAGTCTTAACCACTGGACCACCAGGGAAGTCCCATGTCTTCGATTTTTAAAAATGATATGTGCAGCTTAAAATTTGAGAGATACTGTCATATTGTCTCCTGAAGAGGTTGTACAATTACCCTTCCACCGCAAGGCATGAGGATGTTGGTTCTTCACACCAAGGGAAGGTTTTTGCAGAGAGAAGCCAACTTTCTATGGAAGAGAAGTCTTTAGAGACACAGTGCAAAGGCTGTAAGGGCTGGTTCCATGGCCTCTCCACGGCAGGGGCAGAACCATATCCACAGGGCCTTTGCCCATCTCCACGGGAACTGGGTTTCCCTCCTCAGTCAGTCTATGGGTATTTATGGAATATCCATGTGTGCCATGTACTTTACTAGGACCTGGAGGGATCACCAGGAGTCAGACTCTGGACTTGCCCCCAAGAAACCTGTGATCTAATTGGGCAGCTAAGAAATCCTTTATGAGAAGAGAAGCAGCAGTACAAAAGACTGAAAGCCCAGATTCTAAGTGAGGCTTATGAACAATAAATGTGTCTAGAGGCTGGGGGAAGTCGGATCACTTTTGGCCTTGGGAAGTCTTCTCAGAGGAAGCAAAATTTATGCTAACCTTGAAGAATGGGTAAGATTTTGCTAGGCCAAAGGGAGAATGTGAGTGTTAGAGGTGGGAAATAGATTCTTAGTTATTACGCAACAGTTAATTGGTGCTGATCACAATGCATGAGACGTAAGAGGTGTGAGTTCAGTCCCGGGATCAGGAAGATCCCCTGGAATAGCAAATGGCAACCCACTCCAGTATTCTTGCTTGGAAAATTCCCATGGACAGAGAAGCCTGGCGGGCTACAATCCATGGGGTCACAGAGAATTGGACACAACTGAGCAACTGAATGAACACACACACACATAGATGTCAGATACTGTGCAAGACGTTAATTAATTTGCTCAAGTAACAAGTCCTGCATGCCTACTGGGAGCCTGGGGAACTTAGATTCTAGGCATTTTCACACTTATATGCCTCATTTTACAGAGGAGCAAACTGAGGCCCAGGGAGGTTAAATAACTTGCCCAAGGTCACCCAGCTAGTGAGCGGCCAAGCTGGAAGCTTAATGTTGGTTTTCTGATCCTTATTGTCTGGTCCTTATTATCCCTTGCTAACTGCTAGAAAGCAAAGGTACAGAAGGAAAAATGCACAAAACCCATTTGGGAGATAAAATATAGGTCAGTTTATGAAGGATAAATTAGGGATCAGATCTGAGGTCTATTCCAGTTGCCCAAGCTGCATACCCTTATAACAAAACAATCTGCAAGGAAAGATGGCATTTTTGTGGTCTGAAATTTCACAGCTCATGCAAGTGGTGTTTATTTTTTCCTGCAAATTACAATCTGCATTGACATTATTAAGGAAATCACATGGACCCAGCAGAAAATGAAGAATCCAATTGATTATTTTTATTGCTATAGAAGTCTTTTGTAGGCGAGCTGGGCAGAGACCCAATTTCATTTGCTTGTAATATTGCAAATGCTGCTAATTGCCTGTCTTTAGTAAAGGATAGAGACAAAGGAACAATCAAAGGTATTTATTAGAAGTTGTTTGGATAAATTAGCTTCACATTTCAGTGGGCTTCATCTCAGTGCAGAACACCCAAACTCCACGTGTTAATAAATGACAGTCACGACATCACCTTTTGCACTGTTTGTACAGTCGTTTCTGGCAATGCTGTAAAGTACCATTGAATTGATTATTTTCAGGCTGACTTTTTTTTCTGCAGAACTTGAACTATTAGTGCATTGCCATTCAATCCAATTTAGTAGTTATGACAGTTGGAATAACTACATTGCATCTTAATATGTGTGTCTCATGCATAAATCACATTGTTTGCCAAGAAATAAAGAACTGAGAAGCTGCTGCTGCTAAGTCACTTCAGTCGTGTTCGACTCTGTGCGACCCCATAGACAGCAGCCCCCCAGGCTCCTCCATCCATGGGATTTTCCAGGCAACAGTACTGGAGTGGGGTGCCATTGCCTTCTCTGGAGAAGCTGCTACGAGACTGGAAATTAGTGCTAAACAGATAACTGGGTCTTACAGATTGGAAGGTGGAAATTCATTGAACATCTGAGAGTCCAGTAAACTCTGGCTTCATCTCTGGGACACAGAGCCCGTCAGAATATAGGTTATTTTGTTGCTTAATAGATCTTCCTTGACATGACATCCTTTCAATGTTTATAAAAGTTGCTTTAGCTTTCCAGTTTGATGCACGTTTTCATATTCATTCATTCATTTCTGAGAGCTCAGTACTGTCTGGGGTCTGAAGAATCATTCATTGTCTTTGCCCACTGAGCAATAACCCTGTAAAGGCTACCAAACAAACGCACACTAATTTTAGTAGTGCAGGGTAGAAGTGGTCTGTGGTCTGAAAGCTTTGTTCTTGGGAGAGATGGCAGGCGATAGGTTTAGAACCATACTCTGAGGTCAGTTCTTACCAGCTATGTGATCTTGGGCAGTTTGCATAAGCTCTCTAGGTCCTAGTTTTCTTATCTATGAAATGGAGATAAACCACAGCCATGATGGGGTTTTTAGAAGAGTAAAGTACCTGATACTCAGCTCAGGAAATGGAAGCTTTTATAATTACTGTTTATTCTTATATTTCAGGCATCAATCAGCCAAACTTGACAGCAAGGCAAGTGGTGGTGGGGGTTATCAGGAAGGACTTTGTGATGGGTGAGCCTTGGATAAGCTGAGTTGTGTGGAGGAGATGGGCCTTTTGCAGGCAGGAGCTGAAAACCAGAGCCGGGGCAGGTGATAGGGTTTGGGTACAGGGTGTGGGTCCCTCTGACATGAGTGGGAGAAGTGAGAGGAGGTTGGAGAAGTAGGTGGCTTGTCATGGAGGGATTCGTGGATCCCTGCAAACTGGCAGGTTGTTCAAATTTTCCCCAAGAACCAGGCCAGTCCTCATAAGCGAAGGGGAAGTGAAAATCTGTTGCTTGAGGCCTGGCTTCCCTGGAGATCTAGTATTTTATTCCCCAAATGAAATTCAATCACTGCTTCCCTGGGCAAATCCATAAATTAAGGCAAGGCTGAAAACACAGGCATTTTCTAACTTCTACATCATCCATCTCTGAGACTCTGTGGGAACTTCCAACAGGATTGGTCAGGGTAGACATAAGTCTTCTACAGGCTTAAAGGGGACACGTTACCAATGCTCGTCAAACGTTTTATTTTCCTCACTGTGGGGTTTTGTGCCCTTTAAGATGACATAGAGAATATTTTCCCCAAAGTAATAGATTTCAAAAGCCTGTAAAATGGCTGTGGGCCCCACTCACATCTTCTCTCTCCCAGCCCTTTCCAGCTCTGTCCCCAAGGGCTGGTCCATGTGGATGAACTGCTAAGTGGGATTTCTGGAAACTTGGGGCCCAGCGCCTGAATTAAGGTGGTTGTCTCAGCCCTTCCTCCTTCTATCACTTCTTTCTTTAGCTATCATGGGGCTCATGGGGCCTCAGAAGCACCTTACCCCATTCTAAGACATATCTTGGCAGAGGAAATCCAAGGCAGGTTTTGTTTTAGAAGGTCAGAGATGGCAGATTTCCCCTTCTTCCCTGGAAGAAACTGTACAGACAACCTTCTGGCTTCCTTATCCAACGCCTGTGACTTCAGTTGAAGGGAAAATATTTTTAAAGGGAAAGTGGGACCTCCCTGATGGTACAGTGGATGGGAGTCTGTCTGGCAATACAGGGGATATGGGTTCGATCCCCAGTCTGGAACGATTCCACATGTCAAGGAGCAACTAAAGACGATGCGCCACAGCTACTGAGCCCACACACTGCAACTACTAAAGCCTGTGCACATGGAGCTCATGCTCTGCAACAAGAGAAGCCACCACAGTGAGAAGCATGTGCCCTGCAATGAAGAGCAGCCCCCACCGGCTCCAATTAGAGAAAGCCCGTGCAGCAACGAAGACCCAGAGCAACCAAAACATAACTAAATAAAGTGATAATAATAATCATTAAAAAGGAAAACCTAAAGGAGCTTGGTGGGGATGCTCTCAGTCAGAGCTTGATGAACACTGGCTGATGGGGAACCCAGCCACCCTGGTGCAGGACTGATTATACTGAGACATTGCTGCTCTTGATTGACACGAGTCAGAATGAGCCTGATTATTGGTGGACTGCAGGCAGAACCCTGGGCACAATGCAAGCCAACAGAAACAGAGAGGCTGTGGAGTTCAAGGCCAAATGAACTTTGAGCCAACTGTTACCAGGCAGCAATTATAGAACATTTTACAGCCTCCCAAACTGGGAACATGTGCCATCCATTTGATTCTGACCCAGCCCTGTGAGGAAGGAGGTCTTTGCCTTGTTTCATAGGTGAGGAAGTAAGGCTCAGAGAGGCTTGTTCAAAATGTCACAGAGCTAGCATCTGGCAGAACTGGTGCTTCAGAGGGTCTCATGGCTAACCCCATGCTCCTTTCCTGGCACCATGCCACTGTCATTTGTTATACAGCCAGCAGAATGGGGCCCAGACCAGCTAATGGACTGACCCCTATGTATTCTATTCTTAGTGTGAATCACGGTAATGGTTGGGGCCTCAGTTTGCCAAGCTGCATGAAGGAGGGGACTGACTCCAACTTATTGCCAGCCCAGAAGAAAGGCATAACTACTTGGCACACAAAGAAGAAATCAAGAGGAACCAGTCTACATCACTTCCTGGGGCTGTGTCTCTTGGAGGATGATAGGCAAAATGCGAGATTAGAATAAATAGGATGAAAAAGGAAGCCTTCCAGTACCTGTGTCTCCCCTGGACAGTTCATAGGCTCTGCTCGGAGGGAACCTATCCTGCTATCTTCCCAAATGAGCCCTAGGGACTGCCTGGCTCTCAGCTGTACCAGAGACTCAGAGAACCTGGGCGCCAGAGCAGATGGACCTGGGCTGGAGGCCCAAGTTCATCATTGCTGTACTGATCGCTTAGCCCAGCTGAGACTCAGGGTCTTCATCTGTGAAATGGGGACATATGAGAACAGCATCCTGCTAGGGTTGTTGTGAGAGGTGAGACAACTCATGGACCATGCTTGGCACTCTGTCTGGCATAAGGAGTGTCCCTGGACTTCCCTGGTGGTCCAGTGGTTAAGAATCTGCCCGCCAATGCAGGGGACATGGGCTCAATCCCTGGTCTGGGAAGATTTCCCCTGCTGAGGGGCAACTAAGCCCATATGCCGCAACTACTGAGCCCACACTCTAGAGCCCAGGAGCCTCAACTACTGAGCCCAGGTGCCCTAGGGCCTGTGCCCCTCAACAAGAGCAGCCACCGCAGTGAGAAGCCTGGGAACCACGGCAAAGAGTAGCCCCCCACTCACTGCAGCTAGAGAAAGCCTGTGCAAAGCAACAGAGAGCCAGGCAGCAAACAAGCAAACCAAAAACACATAAATAATTTTTAGCAATTAAAAGAAGTGTCCACTAAATGATATGTCACTTTTATTGCTAACATTTGGTCAGTGCTCACTCTGTGTCAGGCACTGTGCTAACCACTTTCTATAAATTAAGTCACTCAATCTTATTAAACAACGTAATACAGGTAAAGAGCTTCACCTAGTTCCTGGCCTAAGGAAAGTGCTGACAGTGGTGCCTGTTGTTAACCTAAGGTTCCGCACAGTTAAACAGGTCTGGGCCTCTGCCCAGGTCCTGGGCCGTCTGTTTCATGGGGACGGAATGTCATGACCCATCTCGTGTGTCCTTCAGTGTCTCCCTTTGATGTAAATCCATTTCTTGCTCAAGGCCGAGCACAGAGGTCACCTCGTCACAGTTTTGCGGTTTCCTGATGGAGACAGACAAATAAGTCAGCAGTTGCAGTGTAGTTCCAGAGTGCCTCAGTGGGGGTGAGGATGAAGCTGCGATCATGGGAAACAGGAAGGGACAGTCACCTCTGATACGAGGGCAGAAAGGACAGGGAGGAGGTGATGGAGAAAAGACAGTGGAATTGGCCTTGAAGGAAGAGCAAGAGTATGCTGGGCAGAGCAGGGGAAAGAGGACGTATTCAGGAAGCTGTGGGCCACTGGAGAGGGGCAGCAAGCAGGCAGGGGAGCGGGTGGAGGGCCGTGGTGACCAGGCTCAGTTGCATTTTCTGTGGAGGCTGTGAGGAGCTGGGAAGAAAATGTGATTAAATCTGCCTCTTTGAAACATCGCTGGGATTGCAGAGAAAGGTTGGATGGGAGAGTGGGAGCTGCTGGGGGTCTAGAGCAGGCGTGAGGGCAGGGGGGGTCAGGGTGCGGAGAGCATGGGAGTCAGGGAGCACAGGGCAGGCAGGCTGTGAGACCTGTGGTGAAATGAGGGTCGGTGGACTTCGTGACTGGCCAGATGTGCCGGGAGGGAGAGAGAGCTGCCCAAGGTGGCTTCAGAGCTCTGACTTGGGAAGGTCTGACAAGGGAGGGTTGAGAAGGGGCTGCGTGAGGGGGCATCTGAGAAACCATTGTTCCCTCAGCACGGGCAGTTTGGTGGACAGAAGGGAGCCTCTCTGCTTTGGCCGCTGGGCGGAGGTCCTGAGTCCATGGGGACCTGGACACCCAGCAGCCGGCTCTGGCTGCCCCAGCCTGGGAGTGGTTCGTGCCCTTGACAGCATGAGGACTGTGACACAGAGGGCAGTGGAGGGGCCTGAGGATGTTTAGCTTGGGTTGAGGGACTGAAGAAGCCGTTACCCTCACCCTGACCCTTCATGTCTTCACGGAGAAGATGCAGCTCTTTGTGCTCCCAAACGCCAAGCTTCGACATGTGAGAGAGAGCTCGGAGATGCTCTATCTGGGCTCAGCATAGAGGAGACTTGTTTCTTTCTCTACAAGACGGTGACAGATCGCCTGTTTCAAGAGAAATGCGTGTAAAGTGCTCTTTCCTGCTCCTAGCACAGAGGATGTGCTCCCTAGTGGTCAGGTGGTGCCTGGAAGAACTGTCCTCGCCTCTCCCACCTGAGGTTCCCCTGCTCCCTGCCCCCGTCCCTGGAGCTCTCAGCGGAGGAGGGACGGTTGCCTCACACTGGATGTAGAAGGGCTTCAGATCAAGGGTTACCCTCCCACTCCAAGACTACTCCCACCACTTTTGGGTGAGCAGATGGATCTGGTGTGGCTACAACATGGTTTTAGCTGACAGTGAGTCAAAAAGGGGACAGCTTTCCTTTTACCCAGATTTGCTTCAGTGTGAAACAAGAAGCATGCATGTGTGTTCACTCACTTTAGTAGTGTCTGACTCTTTGTGACCCCATGGACTGTAGTCGGCCAGGCTCCTCTGTCCGTGGGATTCTCCAGGCAAGGATACTAGAGTGGGTTGTCATGCCTTCCTCCAGGGGATCTTTCTGACCCAGGGATCGAACCCATGTCTCCTGCATCTCCTGCATTGCAGACAGATTCCTTACTGCTGAGCCAGTGGGGAAGCCGGTGAGACAAGTTAGAGACTGTCAAATGGCCATAGTCAGGCCAACCTGACTTGTCTAGATTGGAGATAATCAGGACCCTTAATCCTTTGGGAGGCAGAATGGGTACACTGGAATGAGCAAGAGATTTGAGGTCAGGGAACCTGGCATGAAAGCCTGTCTTTGTCCCTTATGAGCTCTGTGACCTTGGACAAGTCATCTAACCTCTTAGACTCACATTCTTTCTCCTCTGTGTTCTTTCAAGGAAGGCAAGAGATGATGTAGGCAAAGCCCCTCACTGCACCTGGCATACAGTAAGGACACAGGAAACTATCATCCACAGCTGAACCAGCTAATGTGAGAAAAATATTAACTGGAACAGTTTCCTCTCCTCCTACCTCCCGGCTGCATCTTCACATGCTGTCCCCAGACATTTCCCCTGGAGTTTTGTCTGTGGGTTGTCATTTTGTCTGCTTGCCTTTCATCCTCCTGAAGCCTTGCTAATCGCACAGGAAGTGGGTGGGTAATGTGCTTCTCTGTTGTTCCACTGGCCTCCCAGTGAGTCGTACTGTTTTGCTTTCCTCACCACGGGGGCTTCTCACACCCTCTAATGACTGTTTTCCCTTCAGAAATGGCATATTTTTAGACAAAAGCAGTTCCTGTGGTTCATCTCTGACGGTCTGGCAGATCTCTGATTTCTCATCAGTTTTCTCTGCCTCTCTCTGGTCACATAAAACCCACTCCAGCAGCATGTGTGCAGGAAATACAGGAACCACACGCTCCCAGCAGCCTTCTCTGCTCTGAGCTGATACCCAGTGTTCAGGCACTGGGGCCCTAGGCCAGGGCTGGGTTGTCCTTGGTTGAGGCCTTGGGTCTGAGTAGTTGGGACTTGGGTGGATACTTTTTTTAGCTGCTGCCCTGCCCCTCCAGCTGGTTGTCCAGCTCCCCTGTGCCAGTGTTGGAGGGCTAGAGGGTGGTGGTTGTTTCAAAATTACCAGAAACACTCACCCTTCTTTGTTGTTGTTTGTTGTTCAATCACTTAGTCGTGTCCAGCTCTCTGTGACCCCATGGACTGCAGCACCAGGCTTCCCTGTCCTTCACCATCTCCTAGAGTTTGCCCAAACTCATGTCTGTTGAGTCGATGATGCCATCCAACCATCTCACCCTCTGTTGCCCCCTTCTCCTCCTGCCCTCAATCTTTCCCAGTACCAGGGCCTTTTCCAATGAGCTGGCTCTTCACATCAGGTGGCCAAAGTGTTGGAGCTTCAGCATCAGTCCTTCCGATGAATATCCAGAGTTGATTTCCTTTAGGATTGACTGGTTTCATATCCTTGCAGTCCAAGGGACTCTCAAGAGTCTTCTCTAGCACCACAGTTCAAAAGCATCAATTCTTGGCTCTCAGCCTTCTTTATGGTCCAGCTCTCATATCTGTACATGACTACTGGAAAAACCATAGCTTTGACTATACTGACCTTTATCAGCAAAGTGGGGTCTCCGCTTTTTAATATGCTGTCTAGTTTTGCCATAGCTTTTCTTCCAAGGAGCAAGTGTCTTTTAATTTCATGGCTGTGGTCACCATCCACAGTGATTTTTCAGCCCAAGAAAATAAAATCTGTCACTGCTTCCACTTTTTCCCTATCTATTTGCCATGAAGTGATGGGACTGGATACCATGATCTTAGTTTTTTGAGTGCTGAGCTTCAAGCCAGCTTCTTCATTCCCATCAAGAGGCTCTTTAGTTCCTCCTCACTTTCTGTCATGAGACTGGTATAATCTACATATCTGAGGTTGTTGATATTTCTCCTGGCAATCTTGATTCCAGCTTATAATTCATCCAGCCTGGCATTTTACATGATGTACTCTGCATATAAGTTAAATAAGCAGGGTGACAATGTACACCCTTGTCGTAGTCCTTTCCCAATTTTGAATCCATCCATTGTTCAATGTAAGGTTCTAACTGTTGCTTCTTTACCTGCGTATAGGTTTCTTGGGAGGCAGGTAACTTGGTCTGGTATTCCCATCTTTTTAAGAATTTCCCACCGTTTGTTGTGATTCCTACTGTCGAAGGCTTTAGTGCAGTCAGTGAAGCAGAAGTAGATGTTTTCTGGAATTCTCTTGCTTTCTCCATGAAAAAGAGCTTAAGTGCACTGGGTAAATATGGAAAGTTCATAGTCTGTGAGGGATGCTGTGCAAGGCATAAAGGAAGTTAAGGAAATGCACACAACTGGGCCCCTGCCACCAGGGAGCTTCAGTGGGGAGGTGTGCAAGAGCAGCAGGAGGGGAGCCTAAAGAGACAGAGGAGGGAGAGGGCTACAGGGAGAGAGCTACCAAGGACAGATAGGATTGGGTGAGGTTATGGGGAGGCTGGAGGCCCACCCTTAGGCAACCTGCCTTTCCTAAGCCTCTCTACACAATGAGGATTGGGTGGTCTTTCTTCTCTCTTTGGTTTAATTCATTCATTTAGTTAAACTTTTGGAGGACTGACTCTACTCTAAATACTTTTTTAGTCACTGTTTAACCCACCTCTACATCACTATGACGTATGTGCAGCATTCAGATCATTTCTTTGCCCTTCTGTGACCATGACTGATATGGCTAATGGATTGTTAGTCATTCTTCTATACCACGCCTAGTATCATCTTAAAATCCTCCATACAGCGGTCATCTCTGATGGAATGGAATTGGTACCTGAACTGAAAGCCATCTGTATCTTTGGCCTAGACTCCTAGATCACTGGATATGTGCTGAGGCCTCTGTACATTTCAAAAGTTTATGATTTCCCCCACAAAATGCTGCCATGCTTCAATTTTTTCTGCCTTTCTTTATGGAAGCCTATTTCTCTCCCCTTGCTTAGAAGACTAGAGAGGTGTTAGATATTAGGAAATTGAAAGGCAAGCAGACAAAAGGATAAACCTCCACCTTTATCTACTTGTAGTTGGATTGTGTTAGATAGACCTAAAGTTTTGACTTTGGATCATGGGGTTAAATGTGATACTTTCTGTATTTTTGTTTTTTTAAGTTTTACTTTTTTACAGAAACAGTACATTTTTTTCTTTTATTTAGCTCCACTGGGTCTTCGTTGCTGCGTGCAGTCTTTCTCTAGCTGCAGTGAATGGGCTTCTCATTGCGGCGGGTTCTCTTGGGACAGCATGTGGCTCTAGGGCGCATGGGCTCAGTAGTTTGATGCATGGGCTTCGTGACACTAGAGCATGTGGGATCGTCCCAGACCAAGGATTGAACCCATGTCTCCTGCCTTGGCAGGCAGATTCTTAGCCACTGGACCACTACGGAAGTCCATAAAAATGCATTTTGTTTACTCAGACTTGATCACTGTATACCCTTTTGTACCTTTTGAACAGTGAACCATGTGACTATATTGCCTAATAAAAATAAAGTCGATAAATTAAAAGCTTGTCTTTGTGTTTGCACCTGTGAATACCCTTTATTCTTAAAAGTCAAAGAACATATTCCTTGAAGATACTAAGGAGGTGGAAAGTCATCTAGCATTTGGGAAAGATGTTTACTGAGAGGTGATCAAGATATGATACTGGGGTCTTTGATATACGCAGGATCCTTGTATGTAACTGGCATAAACTCCATTATTTGAGCACTCTCAATCACTTTTGTGACTTAAAAAATAAAGTCTAGGTAGAGGTGAATTTATTCTGCAGCAAGTGAAACTTAAAAAAATATTATTTGGCTGTGCTCAGTCTTAGTTGTGGCATGTGGGATCTTTTTTCAGTTGTGACATGTGGGATCTTCAGTTGTTGTAGGTGAATTCTGAATTGCAGCATGTGGGATCTAGTTCCCTGACCAGGCATTGAACCTGGGGCCCCTGCATTGGAGACTTGGAATCTTAGCCACTGAGAAGCCAGGAAAGTCCCAGCAAATGAAGTTTAAGCTTAGGCCCTCACTTACAAGGTGTCTTTTGTACTTTCATGTCTAATTTTATACTTGTAATTTTGCTTTCTTTTTCTTAAAGTGAGCGTTTTCTCCCTGTCTCCAACAATCTGGGGCTTTGGCCTCATATAGCCAGGCTCTGCTATGGGTAGAGAGGCACTGTTCTTGTTGATCTGTACAGTGTTCAATGTCACCAACTCCTTGATTCTCCTTGGTATATGCTGGGAACAGAGTACCTGCCTTTTTCCCTATTCTTTGTTTGTTTGTTTGTTTCTTCTCCAGAAGCCTTATTCATTAATAACTAGAATCTACTTCTATGATAGTAACTAGAATTTTACTAGCGGGTGGGTCACTTCTATGGAGGGACTCCTGTAAAGACTAGCATCTTTCTCTCCTCTGGGCTGTAAAGATGGTGGCCAAGGCTCCTGCAGTGAGTGACGCACCCCGAAGCTGCTCAGCCTCCTTATCTGAGCCAGGTGAGCAATAGGGCTGGCCCTTTTAGAAAGCAACTGATTTTCAATCCATAGAGTTTTGGAAGAGAAGGCCTTACTATATAGCCTTGGGCCCAAGTCAAATGTTCTCAACCAATGAGAGGGTCAAAAAGACTTATACTGTGCTCTTAGTAACCCTGACTGTGTGTATGGTTGTGACTCTGGTTGGCCTGGAAATGAGCTTAGAATCCTTAATACTCCAACATGATCATAAAACAATTTTCTCTGATCCTTTCTAAGTTATTAGAAGAAAAATAGGAACAATAGTGAGTCAATGCTTTATGTTTATCGTACCTTGTCATGGCCTTTTAGATCAAGCAGGACAGCCCTGGGTGTGGACAGGGGCAGCACAGCTGAGATATACTAAGTCAACACCTCTGTGTGAATTCTAGCAGCTGTGCAAATAAGTGGGTGCAAGGTGGAGGGCTTGACCAGGCAGAGGAGCCAAGGTTCACAGGAAGGAAAGAAACCAATTTAATGAAAGTGGATTATAAAGCACACAAGCCTTAATGTGGCTATAATGTCCCAAGCCCAGCACAGTTCCATGGAGTCTGTATAGGGCAGCTTTTTTGCTGGGGTTTTCAATCTAGGCTGAACTCTAACTGCTCTGCAGTGGGCCTTTGTGTCATTTTAAAAGTTCCCTAAGTGATTCTAATGTTTGTCCAGACGTGAGAACCACAACACAGTTGAACATTGTCAGTAGGTATTAACCGCAAATTCCTGGCGAGGATATCACAGAGCTGGAAAGGGTAACTCAGGTTGGGAATCACATTGGGACTTATGGACCACCCATCTCAGGAGTTAGATCAAGAAAGACATTATTATTCCAAAGCAGTGGTTCTCAAACGTGAGTGTGTGTGAGTCCCCTGGAGGCCTTGCTAAAGCTTCTATTACTGGGCCTCACCCTGAGAGTTTCTGGTTCATTAGGTCTGGGACCCCCAAACCAACGCATCTGACATGTCCCAGGAGATGCTGACGCAATGGGTCTGGGGACCACACTTTTGGAACCACTGTTGTAGAGGACACAGGTCTTGGCCCTGAGAGGTGTTGCTGGTGAAGTGGAAAGACTGTGAGTCTAGGAAGTTGAGGACCTGGATTCAGGCCCTGGCTTTGCCATGACTCGCGCACAGACTGTGCGGCCTAGGGTGAGCATGTGCCCTCTCTGAGCTCAGTGTTTTTGTCCGTTATATGGGGATAAGATGAACTGTTTACCTGTCTCCAAGGTTTGAGAGGGATAATCAGTAATACATTTCATTTGGAATTTACCAGGTACTGAACATTCTCCATGCATGATTTTGATTATTTTTCTCAACATTTTTATGAAGTAGGTCCTCTTATTCTTATAGGCTCAGAGACTGAGTTTAGGCAGCTTCAGTACCTTGATAGGAGCGTTGAGTCAGAGGCTGTTCTGGCCAACCTCAGAGTTCAAGCTGTCAACCACTGAGCTATCCTTGACCCTCAGTTGGAAACCCTGTGAGCACTAAGATCTGCCAAGCAGCATCTAGCTGTGTTTTTTCTGAGTGGTGAGCAGGGCTTGATGTAAGGGGTACCTGGTGGGCGAATCACTCTGCAACAGTGAGCAAACCCCAATTAATTCAAGTCTGGGCAGATCAGGAGGGGTTCCAAGAGAAAACACAACAAAACACATCAATCACTCTGTAACTCTGTTTGAGAACGGGCCACTCAGTTAAGACATAGGCATTAATTAGGAGGAAGAAAGGAGCAGAACAAACAGCCAGCAGGAAGACCAGAGGCCTCTGTAACAGG
Organism: Ovis aries; assembly: GCF_016772045.2. NCBI lineage: Eukaryota > Metazoa > Chordata > Mammalia > Artiodactyla > Bovidae > Ovis > Ovis aries. Next base: position 49,952,511 of record NC_056060.1, read on the forward strand.
CTGACCGAAGCCCAGGAAAGCTGCCTCCTGGAGACCTGGCAGCAGATCACAAAGGCTGGCACCAATTCATTAAGTCAAAGCAGCCATCGTGGGGAAAGGGCTCTTTGAAGCAAGAAAAAATGCTTATGAGAGACATCAGGAAAAGTCATCCAGTGGGACCCAATATGTGCAAATCAGAAACCGTGAGCTGAGGTGCTACTCAGGGGAGCTTGCAGAGATAAGGAGCCTATAATCAAAGATTCTGCACCTCGAACTAGGAAGCCTTGGAGAGATGGGTGTCTTTGGGTCACTGGGAACAAGACCCCATGTTCAGGGCTGGGTGATTGGGACAGGTGATCCCTGAAGATCATTGCAGCTCTTAGATCCAGGGGTGACCTGGAAGCTGGATCCATGCTTCAAGGGTCTACCAGATTTGTTTCCCCAGGTAAGTTGTTTGGGTAGGGGTACAATGAATGAAAAAAAAATATTGATTATCAGAGAGAATTTGATAATGTTTCATGCTAAAGTTTATTAGAAGAAAACTTGTTATAACTTTTACACATGGGTAGGAATGTTGTCATTTTCACATGGAGATTTCCATGGACAGAGCAACCCGGTGGGCTATAATCCAAGGGGTTGCAGAGTAGGGCACGACTGAGCGACTAATACTCTGACTTTTCACAGGAATGTTGTGTAACATACTTGTTGTTTAGTTGCTAAGTCGTGTCCAACTCTTTGTGAACCCTTGGAGTGTAGCCCACCAGGCTTCTCTGTCCAGGGGTTTTCCCAGGCAAGAATACTGGAATGGGTTGCCGTGTCCTTCTCCAGGGGCTCTTCCTGACCCAGGGATTGGATCTGTGTCTCCTTCATTGCAGGCAGATTCTTTACCTTGGAACCACCAGGGAACCTAAACTACTTTATGATTAAAAGGAAATGGGATTATGTGAGGGGTCTGATAAGGCAACAGATGCCTAAAAAATGCTTTGAAATCTGTAACTGTTATTCATTGGAATAAAGGCATCACAAAAACTCAGATCATTTTCTGAACAAAGAGCTATGAAAAATGACCTTACTCAGTAATTGCAACAATTAGAAGAGTTTTATTTGATCTGGTAAGAGAAGCGAGAATCCATATGCATCTTACGAGTTCAGATGCTCAGCCTCCGGTAATGATGAAATGGGGCCATGTGAGTGGGCAGAAAAATAGAAGATGTCCTTTGATGTGGACAAGATTATGATGTGTTTAGCAGCAAGTAACCCAAACACATTCAAAAGCAGAGACATTACTCTGCCGACTAAGGTCCGTCTAGTCAAGGCTATGGTTTTTCGAGTAGTCATGTATGGATGTGAGAGTCGGACTGTGAAGAAGGCTGAGCGCTGAAGAATTGATGCATTTGAACTGTGGTGTTGGATAAGACTCTTGAGAGTCCCTTGGACTGCAAGGAGATCCAACCAGTCCGCTCTGAAGGAGATCAGCCCTGGGATTTCTTTGGAAGGAATGATGCTAAAGCTGAAACTCCAGTACTTTGGCCACCTCATGTGAAGAGTTGACTCATTGGAAAAGACTCTGATGCTGGGAGGGATTGGGGGCAGGAGGAGAAGGGGACGACCGAGGATGAGATGGCTGGATGGCATCACTGACTTGATGGACGTGAGTCTGGGTGAATTCCGGGAGATGATGATGGACAGGGAGGCCTGGCGTGCTGCGATTCATGGGGTCACAAAGAGTCAGACACGACTGAGTGACTGAACTGAACTGAACTGAACCCAAACAACAGATGAACTGGTTGGCTCTGACCTAATGGGTGTTGTAGGGGAGCAAAATTTTCTACCCCCGAAAGTCTAGCAGGCAGATTATTTTGAGTTGAAAACAATCAATGCACAAAGATTCAGGAAGAAACTTGAACTTTCTCCCTAACTGCCTAAAAGAATTTAGATAGAGGCCTATTCCTGAAATAGAGCTAACACCAGAGACCTGGCTAAGGGTGATGGGGGAGACTCAGCAGGGCTTGCAGACCAGAGTCCGCTCCACCCATTGTCTCTGTGGTGGCCCAGCAAACATTTATTTACCAGACATTTGCGTTTCCATTTTCAAGTGAATTGCCTTCTTGTCCTTTGAAGTCCCAAACCACTAAACCCAACATACATTTTTGTCTTTGATTAAAGACAGCTTTTAAAGTGAGGACTTTAGCTATTTTGGTGAGTTACTCTGTTTTCTTGGGTCTCTACCATGTACACATTATTAAACTTTCATTTGATTGTCTTCTGTTAATGTTTCTCCTATCAATTTAATTCTTAGACTAGCCAGAAGAACCTAAAAGGATAGGAAATTTTCTTTGTCCCTGACAGTATAAACCAGAGAAGAATTTTGGTCTTTGCAGCCTGTTTGTCTCCTGTGATGAGAGTTTGGTCAAGATAGCTAACAAAGTACTTAAAATAACTAGATCCTTAGAACTTAGGAGCCATGGCAATGATGTAGCTTATTGATTAATTTTATATGTGAGAAACTGAGGTCCAGAGAGCTAAGTGGCTAACCCCATAACTAATTAGAGAATGCATTGTATTTAAGATGGAAAACATTAGTCTTACCTTTCATGAAACTAAGGTATCTGATTAAGGCCACCTTAAAATGTGTGGGAGATTTCTAGAACATTTTTAGTTTGATGAGATGGAAAGTTGACCAAATGCTCCTACAGAATGCCAGATTGCATTGCTGTGAAAAGACAAATCATTGAGACAAATAGATACCTCATGACTAGTATGATTTTCCAAATAATCTTACATAAGTGATTTCTAATAAATCATACAGACAGGACTTCACAGTGAAATCACAAATGACTTTAAAACAAGCATAATGACGACAGCCCAAACATCTGTTGGTTTTGAGAGTAAATCTCCCTATTTTGGAACTGGCATTTAACCATCAGGAGATGGGGCTTGATAGAACTTCAGAGGATTACTAGATAAACAACAGAGCATCTAACTCCTTGGCCCCTGTGTTAATTAGAAGCAACTGATATCAGGGCTCTGGTTCTCAATCTCTAGTTTCATGTGTACTTATATGTACCTGGGTTGACCACAAACACACACACAGTAGATGGCAGAGGACAGAGAGCTTGGCACTCTAGGATGTGTTATTGGTGATGATTGCCCTCTGTGACTTAACTTCCCACTTTTGACTCTCTACACTTGTCTGAATCTTCCTGCTGTAGCTGATTTCTCAGGCACATGAATGTCTGACCCAAGCCCTTCATTGGCTCCCTCCAGCTCACTGTATCATCTTTGAACTCCACCATTAGAGATCATACCTCAGCTCTGCTCTCAGTTGGACATTTGGTCTTCTTCTCTTCTGTAAAACCCAGCCCTGCATTCAGTAATTTCCTATTATCTTTATTTATCCAATCACTTTAATTTCACATTTAAAACTTTTCCCATTTTCTTGTGGAATTTCACAGAATTCTTTCCAAATGTGGTTTTTAAAACCTTAACTCTTCATTAGTACTATGTAAGAGCAGGCTATGTCAGAAGCCAGTGTGAAAACCACTGGAGCAAATAAGTATCAATTGTGCTTGCATGCTAAGTTGTTTCAGTCATGTCCAATTCTTTACAACCCTATAGACTGTAGTCTGCCAAACTCCTCTGTCCATGGGATTCTCCAGGCAAGAATACTAGAGTGGAGGAGCCATGTCCTCCTCCTGGAAATCCTCCTGACCCAGGGATCGAACCTGTGTCTCTTATACCTTTTGCACTGGAGGTGAGTTCTTTTCTACTGGTGCCACCTAGTCCATCAGTAAGCACATCCCACTCCACAGGGCAAAGAGTTGAGGTTAGGGAGGCACTGAGGTGAGCCAAGTTGACCTCTTCTGACGGGAAGGACAGGAGGGACGAGGGCTCATGGGGGCCATATGTGACCAAGAATCTTCTGGTCTCTGAAGGGATGAGATATAGAAACTCCAAAGGTCTAGAGATGTGATAGGGCTGAAATAATAGGGCTTTTATTTACTCTAGAGCAAACCAGTAATAGTCCTATTCTTATATTTGCACTTTAAAGGTAAAGTACAAGAAAGACCCCACTGTTTTGATGCCTGGTGATGTTGCTGAAAGTTCTAGGACCAACTCCAAGAAGACTGAAAGTGAGTTAGAAAATTGCATTCTGGGACTTCCTTGGTGGCCCACTGGTTACATGTATTTTCAAGATGGTGGAAAAGAAGGACGTGCACTCATCTTCTGCTATAACACCAAAACTGCAACTAGCTGCTGCACACCCACTGACAGGAGGATGTTGGAACCTACCAAAAAAAGATTCCCCATGTTCAAGGATAAAGGTGAAACAGCAATGAGACAGTAGGAGGGGTGCAGTCACATTAAAATCAAACCCCATACCCACCAGAGAATCTGGGAGGGCACAAACACAGCCTTGTGTGCACCAGGACCCGGGGCAAAAGAGCCATGACCCCGCAGGAGACTGAGCCAGACCAGCCTGTGAGCATCTGAGGGTCTCCTGCGGACACATGGGTTAGTAATGGTCTGCTGTGGACAGGGGCATTGGCAGCAGCAGTCCTGGGAGGTGTGGCATATTGGCATAAGTCCTCTTGGAGGAGGTCATCATTAGCCCTACCATAGAGCCTGTAGCATCACAGACTCAATGGACACGAGTCTGAGCAAAATCCCAGGAGACAGTGAAGGCCAAGGAAGCCTGGCCTGCTACAAACCATGGGGTCACAAAGAGTCAAATATGACTTAGAAACTGAGCAACAACCAGTGGTTAAGAATCTGCCTTCCAATGCAGAGGAAGTGGTTTGATGCCTGGTTGAGGAACTAAGATTCCATATGCCATGGGGCAACTAAGCCCATGCATCTCAACTACTGGGCCTGAGCTCTAGAGCCTTTGAGCTGCAACTAGAGAAAAGCCCATGAGCTGCAATGAAGGTCCCACATAGTGCAGCTAAGATCTAATATAGCCAAATAAATAAATAGATAAATGAATAAATATTAAAAAAAAGAAAATTGCATTACTGCTCAAACCTGAGAAGCTCAAGACTGGCTTAGGCTGTGATAAATAGCAATGAAAGAAGAGTGGTTCAGAGGCTTTAGGCTCTTTAAATCTCAGGCTAAATAAAATGCTTTCTTTGTACTAGTTAAGTATTTGTCACTATGTGCTCTTCTACTGAAAAGCCGTGTTGAGTTCTCGGTGTAGGGGAGAGCAGGCTGGTATTTGGCTCAGCTAACCCTGTGGATGGGAAGCTGAGGTCTGATGAGCCTGGCTCTGTCACTCAGGTGGCACTGCCCAACCACAGGTGCCCACAGTACTTACATTGCCAGCATCACAGTTCAGGAAATAGTCACAACAAAGGCCACTGTATTTAAAGACAGAAAGGGACATGTATGCTGCTGCTGCTGCTGCTAAGTTGCTTCAGTCATGTCCGACTGTGTGTGACCCCATAGACGGCAGCCCACCAGGCTCCTCCATCCCCGGGATTCTCCAGGAAAGAAATACTGGAGTGGGTTGCCATTTCCTTCTCCAATGCATAAAAGTGAAAAGTCAAAGTGAAGTCGCTCAGTCGTGTCCGACTCTTGGCGACCTCATGGACTGCAGCCTACCAGGCTCCTCCGTCCATGGGATTTTCCAGGCAAGAGTACTGGAGTGGGGTGCCATTGCCTTCTCCGAGGGACATGTATATTGGGGGATAAAAGCTTGAGAAGGAGGCAAGTGTGTGTTCCTTTCATCATGATCTATTTAACACAAAATAGTGCTTTTGGCAATATTTTCCCCCAAAATGAAAGCTTTGGATTTCAAATGGGGTTATTTGCCTTTCATCTGTTTTCTCTACTGTTCTATTTTCTGATCCATTACTTTCATCTTGGAAACCTGTCATTGTATCTCTTGTATCAATGTAACATCATTCAAGGAGCTTTTTCCTCTCTGGGTCAGAGTTTTTAATATCAGGCAATTTAAATGATTTTTTGTGTATTGACCTCAATATTTGAGAGTCATGTAAGAGGTATTGTGAAGTCAAATGTTCAAAAATAATGAGTACCTTTATTTGATGTTTTCTTCCCCCAGATGAGCACAACAGTCGAGAATCCTAAGGGGCTGGATGGGAAGCTGGAAAAGGTGGTAAGTACCCAAGGCTGGGCTGCTGAGGAAGAGAGCAGGAGAGAGGCTGGAAAGACAGGACTGGATAAGACAGATATGTGCTCAATCTCACAGAGAGGAGACCTGAAGCATTTTTCTCTCTTTCCTGTTAAGAGGAGGAGCATGGCTGGCCCAGGCTGGTTGCAGGGGTTCAGATGGAGGAGATAAGCTGGGACAAGAGGGTTGGTGCTATAGCAGGAAGGTGAGCGGTGGGCAGGAAGCCGGAGTCCGCCTGGGCTGGCACGTTGTGGATACATCACAGCAAGAAGGGGCTGCAGGGGAGGGGAGAGCACACGGGAGAGAGCAGAGCAGGTTCTGAAAGCTTGACTTGGTCTGGGTTATAGACTCCCACAGAGGCAAAAATGTTTTTGGTGAAGCATCCTTCTAAAGACTTCGATTCACCAATTTAAACATTTATGTAACTTTCCCTTAGAATAGCTATGTAGGTTGTAGGAACCCAGAGCATAAACCTTGGTGTCCCACTGAAGGGACTGATCTCCCTGCCATCCAAGTGCTAACCAGACCTGACCCTGCTTAGCTTCTGAGATCAGATCAGATTGGGCACGTTCAGGGTGTTTTGGCTGTAGACAGGACTGATCGCCCAGTCTGCCTGTGAGATGATTGGTCAGAGTGAACAGGGCATTAGAAGGAGTGTTATGGCACTGGGAGGCACCAGGAGAGGGGCGTGGCCTTTACTGGGAGAGGTCCTTTCAGGCTAACCACAGCTGGTGCAGTTATACGAAGAGACCCATTCTCAGAGAGTGTTGAGACTTCCCCAAGGTTGTCAGTATTAGAGCTTGAGTTCAGACTCTGGTCTGTGGACTGGAGAGCCACTCTCTTTGCACATGGCCATACTGGCTTAGAGTTAGGACCCTTGGTCTTGAATCCTGGCTTTGCCAGTTACTAGCTGTGTGAGCCTGAGTGAGTTATGTAATCTTTTGAGCCTTAGCTATGTCATCTGATGAATAAAGATCATAGGATTATAGGGAAGATGAAATAAAAATTCATTCATAGGGTTTAGCACAATGAATGCCTCGCATGGTAAGTGTTCAAAACACATAGCTGACTATTGATTCTGTGTACAAAATAGATAACTATAAGAACCTACTATAGTGCTCTGTGGTGACCTAAATGGGAAGGAAATCCAAAAAAGAGGGGATGTATGTATGCATATAGCTGATTCACTTTGTTGTGTCGTAGAAACTAACATAGCATTGTAAAGCAACTATACTCCAATAAAAATTGACTAAAAAAACAACAGGTTAGCTGCAAGTAGCCCAGTATTCAGAGAAGAGAGAATTTCAGAAGCCTCCACGGGGGAGGGGAGGCTTGAATCAGACCTGAGCAAGGGGATGAGGCCTGACAGAAATAAGCTCAGAGGAGTAAAGTGGGGTAAGCCCACCATGAGTGTGTCATGAAGGAGTAAGGGGAGAAGGGATGGACAGAGGAAACAGTAAGGCAGAAAAAGGCTAGTATTTGCAGGCTGGTTGGTTGCTTGCTTGCCTGCTTTAAACTAACCTTCAGGTCAAATAGTGTAGTGAGGTTGGGGGGGGGGGGTCTGCCTGCCTCCCTAGGAAGACCAGGGTGCCATTGCAAGCCTGACACAGCCTCTGTGCATCCTGAAGGAAAGGGTAAAGGACGCTGGGAGGTGTGTCCATGTGCATAATAATTGAAGCTGTAAAGGAGTATGGTGTGGGGGAGGGGTGATGTTTCTAGATGAGTTTTTGCCATGCTCTCGGTGGGTTAGAAACTGTAATTACCAACTTCCCTTACTTTTCTGTCTTCTCTCTCACACACACAACAGACTAGCACAGGGCCTGCTCAGACATATATTTAAAAACCAGGCGTCTCGGGGGTTGTGTGCTCTCGATCTTCTGGCTTTGCTTGTTTGGCTTGTGAGGAGGTGTTGACCCAACCTGCTTGACACTTTCTCTCCTGACCCAGTGGTGACACCTGCTCAGGCCCCTAGGGAACCTCAGTCTGGAGGTCTGTCCTTTGCTCTCTGTCTTCCCTGGTTACCTTGTTGGCAAGCAGTAGGAACCAGCTCTTTGGAGCCAGGGTCTGGCTTCTGTCCCTCTCCCTGAATTGTCTGGTTGTAGGGAGAGCTCAGACAGCTTTCTGTGACCCACCGAGTCACACTGACATGCCCCTTAATACTTCAGAGTCCGCTCACGTATATGATTAGTCCTCACCACTCAGGAGGCAGGACAGGGACTAGAGACCAGTGTTCAGAGGGACTAAGCCTCTTTTCCCAGTCAAGGAGCACACTGACGCTGGCCCTCAAACTTGGGCTCCATCAGCCTTCTTTGCACTGAGCTAGCAGCTGGAAGACCTGGAGTAAATGATGTGGGATTTCCCTCCCATCTCAGTCATCCACGGAAGATGAGAACAAAACAGGCAGACAGGGAGGCCCTTTGCCACAGTGGGTCTCATCTACCCCTGGGGAACAAATGGTCCCTGGTTTCCATCCTCCATAACCTGGGGCTGCTCCAGTGGAGTCCCTGCTGGGAGGGTGGGCTTGGAATCAACTTTTTGGATTCTCCTGCAGCGTTCTGGGGGCTACCGAGTAATATAGGAATAATTGAAGAGCTGCACAAGTGCTAATGAGTACCACAAATGACTCCATGGACCTGTCTTGGCAGGCAGGACCTGGCAGAGGAGCAGAGCTTGGTCCTTGAAGTGGTTCTGTAGGCCCAGTCCCTCTGCCTGGGCCTGCAGAGGCCAGAGCTTAGCCAGTAGGCTCCCTTCAGACTGCCTGGGAGGGGAGAATAATGTGGGAGGCCTCTGAGCCAGGTTGTGCCCCTCTCACATACGAGGGGAAGTCAAGAGCTGCCAGGCAGGTGAGAAAACCCAATTGGCGATTACCCTGCTCCACAGAGCCTTACTTCTAAGGCACGGGTTTGGGTTCATCTGGCCCATTCCTGCACGGCCTGGGCTCTCTCCTCTTGTGCTTAGAATTAATTTGTCTGAGTGGGGACAGAACAGGGAGGGATATTTCTTTCTTTGGTGTTGGTCTGGGACCCACTTAGGGAAGAAATGTGTGCATATGTGTGTGTGTGTGATTGTGAATGTGTGTGTATGTGCACATGTGTGTATGAACCAATGGAATGGATTATAGATGATGTAGAAAGTGGACCAGTGATAACAACTCTTTAAGAGTTTAGGATAAACTCTTGTCCTAACTCAAAAAGCCTCTGGATACACACAAAATGTGATCTTGCTTTGTGGGATGAGTTGGAGCCAGAAGGACCCCTCTCTTGGACCTAGATGTTTATCCACTTATTCAATCAATTGTGTTAAAACACTCATCAGCATTTATCTAGCACCTACTATATACCATGCACTATGCAGAGATGGAAGAGGAAATGGCAAGCCACTCCACAATTCTTGCCTGAAAACCCCAGGGACAGAGGTGCCTGGCAGGCTACAGTCCATGGGGTCGCAAAGAGTCGAACACGACTGAGCTACTGAGCACACACGCACAGATTAGGGCTTCCCAGGTGGCGCTAGGAGTATAGAACCTGTCTGCCAATGCAGGAGACACAAGAGATGCAGCTCAACCCCTTGGTTGGGAAGATCCCTTGGGGGAGGGTGTAGCAACCCACTCCACAATTCTTGCCTGGAAAATCCCAGGGACAGAGGAGCCTGGTGGGCCTCAGTCCATGGGGTCACAAAGAGTTGGACACGACTGAAGCAACTTAGCACAGTACACATGCACAGATTGGACTAAGATGCAGCCTCTTCCTCTCTTCGAAGTGCTCACACTGTTATAGGGAAGGTGGAAACGTTAGCAAGGAGGCAAAAAATATATAATAAAATACAGTGTGATACATGCAAGAAATAGGTAAAGAGATGATAGAAGCCAAGAGGAGAAGGAATCTAACTCTGGGGGCAGAAGGATGAGGCTTGGCATGCAGCTTGGATGAGGTGTGGATGTTGGCTGGGTACGAGAGGGGGTGCAAGGCCAGCATAGTACTTTCTGGGACTTCCAGGAGCAGGCCTGGGTACTAAGCAGGAAACAGTGGCAGGTAGGTGTGGATGGGTGGACAGAGCAGGGTGTGAAAGTTTTAAGGAGAAGCAGAATCTGGAATTTAAAGGGAATTTGGACCAGGGAGAGGAGGAGGCATCCTAAGAAGGTCAGTCAATGTTAGTGAAGTGCAGAGGCTCAGGTGAGCGTGGAGCTCTTCACTTCAGCACACAGGGAGCAGCAGTAACCTCTCTTTTGCAGCAGGGACCACCTCCTTCTCTGCACCTGAGTGTTATCCCCTTCACTCCCATCTGGGTGTCTGCACATCTGTGAGGCAAGTCTTGCTGGCTTGCTTTCTTTCCCTGTAACCAGCCTGTGCACCAGCCCCAAACACAGCTCCCTTAAGCATTATGCTGTAGTCACTCCTTTGTTTAAGAGCTTTGATGCTCCCTGTTTCAGAGACGCACCCATCTGGCCCGTTGCCCTTTTACAGACGAGAAAAGCAAGGGCCAAGAGGCTAAATGAGACGGCCGTTCTCCAAGCCTTTTGGTGCTTGGTCCTCCTATTCTTTGTCTGACTCCTTCCCTCTCTCAGATGCTCCTGTTTCCCCCAGCTCCCTAGTCTGGGACCCTATTATTTCTCAGCTCCATGGCTTGTCCAGACCCTCCCTGGGAGACACAGAGATAAGGCAGAAAATAAATCTAATGTACTCAGCTGTCGGTCACTTTGAGTTTGCAGTTTTCAGTGTCCTTAGAGACAGAAGCCAGGTGTTTGTGTCTTCAGCTATTGTAGAGCCAGTTAAGTGGTGATCATTAGGAGGTGGAAAGACTTCCAGAGCAGACTTCTGGGCTTCCCTGGTAGATAAGATGGTAAAGAAACTGCCTGCCATGCAGGAGATGAAAGTTTGATTTCTGGGTCAGGAAGATCCCCTGGAGAAGGGAATGGCAACCCATTCCAGTATTCTTTCCTGGAGAATTCCATGGAGAGAGGAGCTTGGGGGGCTGCAGAACATGGGGTTGCAAAGAACCAGGTATGACTGAGCGACTAACACTTTACTTGAAGTGGTGCTCATTAGGAGTTGGAAAGACTTCTGGGATCAGGCCTCAAGGGGCTCCACTCTGACACCTACAGGTAAGCTTGGAAGCAGAGAGGCAGGACCTACACGGCCTTGCAGGGGAGTCCCCAGGACGAAACTCTTCTTAGGGAAAAGGGAGAGGCTATGCCTGGCTGTTGTTCTGATCTTAGAGGAACCTGTCCAGGGCTGCTGGGGACCTATAAGGCAAGGAGAAAGCGTGCTGCTTGCACGGGACCTGTGAGGCCCCACAATAACTCCATCCCTCCCCAGCGAGTACACAGAGAAGAAATTTGGCCAGTTCAGGCATCCTTGGGAAAGGTGTGGGTTTTCCAGTTCCTTCCTGTGACGTCTGTAGACACGGCCAGAACTCAGTGTGCAGAATGCAGGCTGGTTTCGTACCTTGAAATGGGCCAAGCCCAATTTGGGGGAATGTTTATTTGTTTTCTCATAAATGTAAAATCTATTTATCTGACTTGAGGGGATACGAAACACCTGTTTGCTGGTGGACTCTCCATGTTTATTTTTTTCCATTTTTTAGGAATGGGTGGGACTTCCTGCAGAAACTGCTTTTTTCCTGAAAACGTGGACCATGCCTGGGACTTATGTCTTTTTATCTTTTATTTGGTTTAATGTGTGCATGTATTTATTGTTAAATCTCTAAAAGAGGCCCTCAAAGGGGAAAAAACAATGAGCCAGTTCTCTAAAAGCTTTGAGAAGGTGGCTTTACTGAAACTTAGTGGACTAAAATACAACCTCACCAGGAAATACTTGCCTCCTTAGTGGGCATCATCCGAATCAGGGTCCAGGAAGACACTTTCTGTGTCACTTCCTGCTCACTAGGATAGGTCAAAGGTCGGCCTCTAGAGTGTGACAAAGCTTGCCAGTAGTCTTGTGCTAAGAGGGACCTGCCCGACCTCATGTCTACTAGGCCATTAGCTTTTAGTGATCAAAAGCTTTTTTTTTTTTTACCAACAAAACAAGAAAATACATATCTCACCTGAAAAATATGAAGCGATTCCCCCATCCCTCCTTTTAGAACATTTTGCATTCATAGCCAAAGGGAGATTTATAGCCTTTTCAACATTATATAATCTATTATCCTTCCTCATAAAATAATACAGCATGGATGTAAGGATCTGAGTGATGTTACTGATAGCAGGCATTGGGGTTGAGCTAATGCATAATTTAATCCATCTCCTAAAGACCAGGGAAATGGTTGACACGGGGCCCCTTTCAGAAGGTGCTAGAACCTCCTTCACTCCTCATTCTGTTGAGTCACTGGTGTGAAGGACAAGGGACAGGGTGGTCCTCTGTGTGTAATTCCTGGGGCATAAGTGTGACCCAGATTCTACTGGGAAGAGCTTGGAAACAAGGAATCTTTGGTTTCTGAGTTTTTGCTCTGATGGAAAGCTGGTCTAAAAAAAGAAAGCATCTAAGACAGAGGGTTTAGGCTAGGTAGAAAAACATTTGACTTATTCTTTGGAAGATGTCATCCCAGATGTTGTGACTTGGAGGAAAGAGTCTGGGATGAGGACAATCTCTCTGCTATATGATAACAACAGCATACACATGGATTAGTGTGTATACTAATACAAAGGACAGTCGGAGTGGTTCTCCTTGTTTTCCTTCATTAGCCTGGGTTATGCTTTAATCGCACCAAGTGGAGGATGTGGTGGAGAGCTTCACCTGTTGTTTTAATGATAGCAAACATCCGTCTGGCCCAGAGAAGTCCATTTCCAAACTTCAAAGGTCAGTGTTTGAACTTCACATTGACTTAGTTCTTCCTGACAACCCCATTTAAAATTTTATTCTTCTTTTAAGAGGCATGGCATGAGACATACAGGCACAAGTTTTTCTCCAGAATTTTCCCTGTCTCTGTAGTATTAAAAATCTGAAATAGGTGATTATTACTATTTTTTTTAAAGCTCTCCAGCTACTGGGAACAGCAAGGACTTTTGCCATTTAATTTTTGTTACTATCTAGCTCATGAAAATGTATTTCTTAATCCTCCAGCTACAGATGCTTCTGATACAGAAAAAGCATAAGCTTATAAATTCCCTGTGCTCTAGTAGCGTATAATTTAAGAATAACAACATGGCATGTATACAGAGAGATGTGAAGACAATACCCATGGGAGACATGGGCTTTGGTCCAGGAAGAAGAGGAAAAGGAATTGTGTGAATTATGGAGGCAGATAGGTGTTTAGGTGCAAGAGAAAATCCCCATCTTATGCCCAGTTTGGCCAAATTTATGTGGAGAAAATGACCAAGCCAATGTGTTAAGACCTTTTGATTACCAAACAAAATTATCTGGCTAGTTTTGTAAGTAAAGATAATAACAATAAGGTGACTGATCACGAAATAACAAGGCCTCATTCAAAGAAAGGCATTATGGAGAAGACAGCTTTGATGGTCTTATCTACCATGTGTGGGGAGAGGATAGTCCAGTGCACTGAGGAGCTCCTCTAGGTTGTGTTATGTTCAAATATCCTGTAATATTGCTTGTATGTGGAATCTAGAAAAATGGTACATACAAGCTTATTTGCAAAGCAGAAATAGAGACACAGACATAGAGAACAAGTTTTTGGATACCAAGAGAAGAAAGGGGGTGGGATAAATTGGGAGACTGGGATTGACATATATATACTATTGATACCATGCATAAAATAACTGAGAACCTGAGGACCTACTGTGTAACACAGGGAATGCTCACTGAGTGTGTAACACACTCAATGCTCTCTGGTGACCTAAATGGGAAGGAAATCTTAAAAAAGAAGGGATATATGTATATGCATAACTGATTTACTTTGAGTGCAGCAGAAACAGTGTTGTGAAGCAGCTATATTCCAATAAAAATTAAAACAAAACAATACAAAAAACTTGGGTACCTTGTAGGCATTCCTGCTATCCGTGGATAAGCTTGAGAAAGGATTAGAATTGGCCATGCTCTGAAGCCCATGGCTGCTCAGCACATCTGGTGATGAGCCTCTGGGCTCCTTTGATAGGACTCAGATGCTGAGAAAAGAGGTATCACGCCTGGGTGTCACCTCTGCTGGAGACTGGTTTCCACCTAGCTCTGTGCCCTTGGCTATGCCACTTGACCTCCTTAGTTTCTGTTTCCTTATTAGTAAAGTGAGTTAAACTAGATGTTCTTCAGGATCCCTTCTAATTTTCCAATTTTATCAATCTGGTGTACTTAAAAAAATTGTTTTCCTGCTTCAGTTGGGAAAACTGCAGTTGTGAACCCCCCCAAAAAACCAGAGGATCTCTTGTCTTTTTCAATTTGTTCTGCTTTTGTAAGCATGGAGGGGAAAACTTTGCCAACTAGTGCTTGGGGGAGAAAAGAGAAAGAAGACATTCCCCTGAGGCTAAGAGGCAGGGCAGATAGCCGGGGTGGCGGGTGGGGGTGGGGTGAGCGTATGCGGGGTGGGGTGGGGGGGTGTGGGGGCAGGGGGCAGGGGGAATCCGAGGTTGTGGTGTTTGTGCTCCTGCAATCTTCCCAGGAGAGGGGGATTGTTCCAAGGCTCTACTGCACCCCTCCCCAGCACCTCCCTCCAGGGACCTCTGGGCTGCCTCAGGGCAAATGTGCCCTCTCCATGCTATGACTGCAGGTTTATCTCAGTGCTGGAGGGCTGCCTGCTTCTTGAGCTTCCTACCTGGAAACCTCATTTTTTTTCCCATGATTATCAAAGCAATACACACCACTTCAGAAGAGAAGGAAGGTACAGAAAAGTGTTAAGAAGCATGAGAACAAAATCAGCTATAATCCTGTCACCCAGAGCTATTGGCATTAAATGCCTTTTCTTCAAAAATTTTTTTTTCCTTAACACAAGTGCACAGATTTTGTAGCCTGCTTTTTTTCTGCTCAACCTCATGGCATGTTTCCATGTCATTAAGTATATCTGGGCCTACTTCATCTCCCACTGCTCCCCAGTGCTGACCCTCTTCTCTCGGTTGTCCTGACCAGGTCAGGGCATTCCAATCTCTGCTTTTTTGCTCATGCAACAGAATGAAACGTAGCCACCCTCCAATCATTTTCAGTCCTGTCATTCTTTAGGGTGCTACATTCTCCATGAAGCCTTCCAGGACACCCTGGATGGGGGCCCTGAATGTTCCTCCATCCCTGATACACCACCCCTTCCCTGGGCTCTGGACTGTGCCTCTGGCCCTTCACATGTGCTACTCTGGACAGTAACACCTCTTTTTATGTAAATGCCCCTTAGGCAGTATTGTGATGGGAAGTATCTAACAACTGACTCACTGGAAAAAAAATTATGCGTATATATACATATATAATTTGTTATATAACTTATTATCATCAAAGATACTCATTACACAATTTGAAAATAATATGATATAAAACATCCAATACTCTTTTTTGTAAACTTCATATAGTCAATTGATTCTTACAGAATGTTCTTGTCAATTTTTGCTGAGCTTCTCTATTGCTAGCCAACTCATGGTTGCAAATGATGAACATGGATAATTCAGATAGGAGTGTTAGTTGATATTGTTATATACATGGAGTAGGACAAAAATTAAACAATGAAGACCTGTTTCAGAACTTCAGGTATTCAACAATGACGTAGGCTACTTCTTCGCTGTATCAGATAGTTGTTTTAGAATCCTAGAAGAACATTTCCTCAATTTTTAGTGCTATTTACAATGAACAACGACAGATACAATATACTTTTAAGTTTAATCTACATAGTTAACATTTTCTCCATGCCTTTCTTAAGTCTAGACCACGGGCCTGCAATTTATGGCCTGTCAAATCCAGCCCACCACCTGTTTTTATAAATAAAGTTTTATTGGAACACAACCACATTCATTCATTTATTGTCTATAGCTGTGTTCAAGCTACAATAGCAGAATTGTGTAGTTGCAATAGACATTACATTACCTACAAAGGGGAAAATTTACTACCTGGCCCTCACAGAAAAAGTCTGCTGGCCTTTGCTCTACATAGTCAGCAAAACAACCAAACCCTGATTAATTATATTCATCTTGTTTTTATATATTTATTTACGTAAAATACAATGTAGTATTTGCCAGTTTCCATGTGTGAATATAGCCATCATGGCTTCTATTTAGCTACCAGTGCGATGTTACTAATGAGGAGTCGAGAAGACATGCAGTTTAGCACATCATTATATAATATTTCCGTCATAAATGTCAATAACCTTAAGAACGGAGATAATATTAAAATGCAGTAAAATAATTAGGAGCGGAGGAATTTGAGTATTTACTATTGTTCTTTTTTTCAGAAAAAATTATTTTCCTGCAGCATAGTTGATATATAATGTTGTGTTTGTCTTTACTGTACGTTAAAGTGATTCAGTACTACTGTTGTTCTTAACGTAATTTAAGGTTTTATGATTTAACATTAAAATAATGGCTGTGCTTCACAATAATCTCACAGAATTCTTGAAAATAAAATAACTGCTTCTATCAAGGGTAAGGGCTTCGATCTTTGATGGGGAAATATGATCTGGGTGGCTCCTCCCTGAACCTCAGCCCTGGGGGAAGTTGTGCGCAAGTCGAGGGCATGTGAGGGTCTCATGTTCACCATGAGTCCTTACTTACTTAAACTTGAATGAAAGGAGCCTCTTGTGTGTGTAGCAGGGGCTCCAACACCATCTGTTGATTAGAAAATTGCCATGCACTCTGCCATTGCAAGGAGTTTAACCATGAACCTCCACCCACCATGTGAGGAGATGAGTCATTTTGGACAGGGCTATCCAGAAGGACAGATGGTACCCTGACCCTGTATGACCTGGGCTGGGTGTTTGATGAGGCCAGAGCATAGGGTCTGGCCAGTCAGTGCTATCAGCTGCTGCCTAGCTTTTTACTTTAGAAGTACCAACTTACATCCCCTTCCCTGCCCACTCCCTAACCCCAGAAAAGCAGGAGGGGCTGGCTAACTAAAGCCAACTAGAGGTTCCCTGGGGTCATATGGCCTTGCCTGGGAAGACAACCCTTAGGATCACTGATGTGAAACATTTGTATTTTTTCTAAGGAAACAGCATGCCCTAAACCCTCCACTGTCAGCTGCTCAGTGGCTTTGAAAGCAAGCATTTTTCTGCTTAGTTGCTTTGAGTTTGTTTAGAGCTGAAAAACAAGTGTTGCTGAGGCATTTGCATGAAATAGTAGGGAGAGGACAGGTGCCCAGGAGTTGCAGGGCTGGCTCCTCTTCCACTGTTGTAACCAGGCATGTTTCACTGGGCTTGTGACTTAACCCCTCAAGCCGGCTTCATTTAGGTTAAATGCCTCACAGGATCACTGTGTGGTCAACTCAGATAATACCTGTGATCTGTAGTCTGCTAGGCTCCTCTGTCCCTGGAATTCTCCAGGCAAGAATACTGGAATGGGCAGCCATTTCCTTCTCCAGGAGATCTTCCTCACCCAGGGATGGAACACAAGTCTCCTGCATTGCAGGTGGATTCTTTACCATTTGAGCCACCAGGGAAGCCCAATACTTGTGCAAACACATAGCAAATAGCAAAGAGGACAGTGAACAGGGCTTGCACTGGAACCTTGCTGGAAACACCAGGTGCTAAGTAACTCATATTCTCTAAAGAGAGTCAGCAATTAAGGCCAGATTTTCCCTAACTCTGGGGGTCCCAAGAAGTGGCCCAACTATCATTATTGCCCTCCCTTGGCTCCATGTAGGGAGACAGGTGGGAGAAGGGAGGTAGGAGTTTGTGGGAGGATAATTTAAGATCAAATCGGGGGCATCTATCAGAATCATGTATGGAGGTGACTAGGTGCAGGGCCTTTAGGAGGCAGCAGTAGTCACACTGCTCAGGCCAGATGCTTGCTGGGGTGTTGAGACCCTTGGCCCCATTGGTGGGGGACATACAGTGATGGAGAGAGTTTTGGGGTCTCTGTGGGAACACAGAGATCATGCCTGCTTCAGCTATCTGAAGACAGGCAGTTCAGCCAAGGGAGAGAAGCACCTGGAATGTGGTGAGTCTGAGGGGGATCCTCAGCTCGGTTTCCTTCGGCCCTCAGAGGGTAAGTAAGAAGATTCTGGCAGTTTCTGAGGCTCTGTATATGAGGACAGAGTGGCAGGGGCATGGACCACTGGAGAAGCCAAAAGGGGCCATAGCTGTCCTTCTTGGTGACAGAGCAGCTGGGCTCACAGTGCCAGGAGCCTCAGAGCCACACACAAATCCTCAAAGCCAAGGCCACCAGCGGCAGATGGGCCCAGACTGGACCTGAGTGAGGCCAGACAGCCAATGAGCACTTAGAATCTCTGTGTCCCCCACTGGCACCTCATTAAGCTTCCCCAGAGAGGATAGGCCCTACAAAGGGAGGGGGAGCACCTTCAGTACCAGGCCTGCTCCGCCACCCCACCACATGTTGCCCCAGTGAGAAAAGGATAGAAAGAATACAACTATCCTCTCCCCACTGCAAATCCCACTTCCTTGCTGAATCTAGCTCCTAAGGGAAAAAAGGAAGAATGTCAAAAAATCAGATGATGAGATTGAGGCTTTAGAATAAAGTGAGACTGAAAAAAAAAAAAAAAAGACTTAATGACCAAATGTTAGGAAATCTCAAGATGCTATTAAGGGATGAAAAAGTATGACTTTACATGGTCAAAGGCATGGATGGGAGCAATATAAAACTGTTTCACATTTGTATTCCTCTAAATTCCACAATAAATTGTGGAAAATTCTTCAAGAGATGGGAATACCAGACCACCTGACCTGCCTCTTGAGAAACCTGTATGCAGGTCAGGAGGCAACAGTTAGAACTGGACATGAAACAACAGACTGGTTCCAAATAGGAGAAGGAGTATGTCAAGGCTGTATATTGTCACCCTGCTTATTTAACTTCTATGCAGAGTACATCATGAGAAACGCTGGGCTGGAGGAAGCACAAGCTGGAATCAAGATTGCCAGGAGAAATATCAATAACCTCAGATATGCAGATGACACCACCCTTATGGCAGAAAGTGAAGAGGAACTAAAGAGCCTCTTGATGAAAGTAAAAGTAGAGAGTGAAAAAGTTGGCTTAAAGCTCAACATTCAGAAAATGAAGATCATGGCATCTGGTCCCATCACTTCATGGGAAATAGATGGGGAAACAGTGGAAACAGTGTCAGACTTTATTTTGGGGGGCTCCAAAATCACTGCAGATGGTGACTGCAGCCATGAAATTAAAAGACGCTTACTCCTTGGAGGAAAAGTTATGACCAACCTAGATAGCATATTCAAAAGCAGAGACATTACTTTGCTGACTAAGGTCCATCTAGTTAAGGCTATGGTTTTTCCAGTGGTTATGTATGGATGTGAGAGTTGCACTGTGAAGAAGGCTGAGCGCCGAAGAATGGATGCTTTTGAAGTGTGGTGTTGGAGAAGACTCTTGAGAGTCCCTTGGACTGCAAGGAGATCCAACCAGTCCATTCTGAAGGAGATCAGCCCTGGGATTTCTTTGGAAGGAATGATGCTAAAGCTGAAACTCCAGTACTTCGGCCACCTCACGCGAAGAGTTGACTCGTTGGAAAAGACTCATTAGGGATCGGGGGCAGGAGGAGAAGAGGACGACAGAGGATGAGATGGCTGGATGGCATCACTGACTCGATGGACGTGAGCCTGAGTGAACTCCGGGAGTTAGTGATGGACAGGGAGGCCTGGCATGCTGTGATTCATGGGGTAGTAAAGAGTCGGACACGACTGAGTGACTGAACTGAACTGAAAATTCAGATTGAACAATAAATCTGTAACATAAAGCCTTAGTTTTTATTGTAGGTGGTCCCTTTGAACTTGGTGAATTGAATCAAACACGTGTATAGAGCATTGATTCTCAAACTTTAGCACACATCAGGATCGCCCGAGGGCTTGATAAAATAGACAGTTGGCTCCACACCCAGTTTCTGACTTAGTAGGTCTGGGGTGGGATTGAGAATTTGCATTTCTAGCAAGGTCCTGGGTGATGTTAACGTTACTAGTCTGGGAACTATAATCTGAGAATCACTGTGGTATGGATTAGAGCATCACTGAAGTGTGTATTTAACACAGCTTTGAAAATAGGCTCCTGAACTTCTGAAGAAGCCAATAAAAATGTTAATTTTATTTATTTCACCCATTTACTTTCCCTGGAGGAAGCAAGGCTTAAAAGTTGCATTAGGGCTCCATTGTATGAAAAAATGAATTGAAAATCCATCGCTCTACAAACAGCTGAGTCTGGGAGGTTATCCAGGATCTTCCCCATGTTCACACACCAGCCCTGCCACGGAGATGAGCTGCTACAGCACAACGTTGAGCAGGGGCCCAATGTGTGAGGAACAGAGAAGTCGTTCTGCTTGTCCCTGAGGAAGCAGGAGTCATCCTTGCCTCCCCCAACATCCTCGTGATCCGCAGCCAGTCCCCTGTGGTCAGGCTGACATCTCCCCATCAGAGGACGCACCCTCTCATGTGAATGCTGCTCAGTCAGGTTTGGGTAGAGCTGCGGATGTGCATGCTAACTGCTTCAGTCGTGTCTGACTCTTTGCAGCCCCATGGACGGCCTGACAGAATGTGGTCCACTGGAGAAGGGAATGGCAAACCACTTCAGTGTTCTTGCCTTGAGAACCCCATGAACAGTATGAAAAGGCAAAATGATAGGCTACTGAAAGAGGAACTCCCCAGGTCAGTAGGTGCCCAACACGCTACTGGAGATCAGTGGGGAAATAACTCCAGAAAGAATGAAGGGATGGAGCCAAAGCAAAAACAATACCCAGCTGTGGATGTAACTGGTGATAGAAGCAAGGTCCAATGCTGTAAAGAGCAATATTGCATAGGAACCTGGAATGTCAGGTCCATGAATCAAGGCAAATTGGAAGTGGTCAAACAAGAGATGGCAAGAGTGAACGTCGACATTCTAGGAATCAGCAAACTAAAATGGACTGGAATGGGTGAATTTAACTCAGATGACCATTATATCTACTACTGTGGCCAGGAATCCCTGAGAAGAAATGGAGTAGCCATCATGGTCAACAAAAGAGTCCGAAATGCAGTACTTGGATGCAATCTCAAAAACGACAGAATGATCTCTGTTCATTTCCAAGGCAAACCATTCAATATCACAGTAATCCAAGTCTATGCCCCAACCAGTAATGCTGAAGAAGCTGAAGTTGAATGGTTCTATGAAGACCTACAAGACCTTTTAGAATTAACACCCCCAAAAGGTGTCCTTTTCATTTTAGGGGACTGGAATGCAAAAGTAGGAAGTCAAGAAACACCTGGAGTAACAGGCAAATTTGGCCTTGGAATGTGGAATGAAGCAGGGCAAAGACTAATAGAGTTTTGTCAAGAAAATGCACTGGTCATAGCAAACACCCTCTTCCAACAACACAAGACTCTACACATGGACATCACCAGATGGTCAACACCGAAATCAGACTGATTATATTCTTTGCAGCTAAAGATGGAGAAACTCTATACAATCAACAAAAACAAGACCAGGAGCTGACTGGTTCAGATCATGAACTCCTTATTACCAAATTTAGACTTAAATTGAAGAAAGTAGGAAAACCACTAGACCATTCAGGTATGACCTAAATTAAATCCCTTAAGATTATACAGCAGAAGTGAGAAATAGATTTAAGGGCCTAGATCTGATAGATAGAGTGCCTGATGAACTGTGGAACGAGGTTCGTGACATTGTACAGGAGACAGGGATCAAGACTACATCCCCATGGAAAAGAAATGCAAAAAAGCAAAATGGCTGTCTGGGGAGACCTTATAAATAGCTGTGAAAAGAAGAGAGGGAAAAAACAAAGGAGAAAAGGAGAGATATAGGCATCTGAATGCAGAGTTCCAAAGAAGAGCGATGAGAGATAAGAAAGCCTTACTCAGCGGTCAATGCAAAGAAATACAGGAAAACAACAGAATGGGAAAGACTAGAGATCTCAAGAAAATCAGAGATACCAAGGGAACATTTCATGCAAAGATGGGCTCGATAAAGGACAGAAATGGTATGGACCTAACAGAAGCAGAAGATATTAAGAAGAGGTGGCAAGAATGCACAGAAGAACTGTACAAAAGGATCTTCACGACCCAGATAATCACGATGGTGTGATCACTCATCTAGAGCCAGACATCCTGGAATGTGAAGTCAAGTGGGCCTTAGAAAGCATCACTACGAACAAAGCTAGTGGAGGTGATGGAATTCCAGTGGAGCTGTTTCCAATCCTGGAAGATGATGCTGTGAAAGTGCTTCACTCAATATGCCAGCAAATTTGGAAAACTCAGCAGTGGCCACAGGACTAGAAAAGGTCAGTTTTCATTCCAATCCCAAAGAAAGGCAATGCCAAAGAAGGCCCAAACTACCGCACAATTGCACTTATCTCACATGCTAGTAAAGTAATGCTCAAAATTCTCCAAGCCAGGCTTCAGCAATACATCAACTGTGAACTTCCTGATGTTCAAGCTGGTTTTAGAAAAGGCAGAGGAACCAGAGATCAAATTCCCAACATCCTCTGGATCACCAAAAAAGCAAGAGAGTTCCAGAAAAACGTCTATTTCTGCTTTATTGACTATGCCAAAGCCTTTGACTGTGTGGATCACAATAAACTGTGGAAAATTCTTCAAGAGATGGGAATACCAGACCACCGGACCTGCCTCTTGAGAAATCTGTATGCAGGTCAGGAAGCAATAGTTAGAACTGGACATGGAACCACAAATGGGTTCCAAATAGGAAAAGGAGTATGTCAAGGCTGTATATTGTCACCCTGCTCATTTAACTTCTATGCAGAGTACATCATGATAAACGCTGGGCTGGAAGAAACACAAGCTGGAATCATGATTGCCAGGAGAAACATCAATAACCTCAGATATGCAGATGACACCATCCTTATGGCAGAAAGTAAAGAAGAACTAAAAAGGCTCTTGATGAAAGTGAAAGTGGAAAGTGAAAAACTTGGCTTAAAGCTCAACATTCAGAAAACGAAGATCATGGCATCTGGTCCCATCACTTCATGGGAAATAGATGGGGAAACAGTGGAAACAACAGCTGACTTTATTTTGGGGGGCTCCAAAATCACTGCAGATGGTGACTGCAGCCATGAAATTAAAAGACGCTTACTACTTGTAAGCAAAGCTATGGCCAACCTAGACAGCCTATTAAAAAGCAGAGACATTACTTTGTCAACATAGGTCCATCTAGTCAAGGCTATGGTTTTTCCAGTAGTCATGTATGGATGTAACAGTTGGACTATAAAGAAAGCTGAGCACCAAAGAATTGATGCTTTTGAACTGTGGTGTTGGAGAAGACTCTTGAGAGTCCCTTGGACTGCAAGGAGACCCAACCAGTCCATCCTAAAGGAGATCAGTCCTGGGTGTTCATTGGAAGGACTGTTGTTGAAGCTGAAACTCCAATATTTGACCACCTGATGCGAAGAGCTGACTCATTGGAAAACACCCTGATGCTGGGAAAGATTGAACGCAGGAGAAGTTGATGACAGAGGATGAGATGGTTGGATGACATCACCGACTTGATGGACATAAGTTTGAGTAAGGTCTGGGAGTTGGTGATGAATAGGGAAGCCTGGCTTGTTGCAGTCCATGGGGTCTCAAAGAGTCGGACACTAGTGAGCAACTGAACTGAACTGGAATCTCATTAGAAATGCAAAGTCCTGGGCCCTACCCTTGACCTTCTGAACCAAGAAGTCTGGAGTGGGGCTCAGAAATCTCTGTTAACAAACATTCCTGGCATTTCTGATGCTGGCTCATGTTTGAGAACCAATGTCAATATTACTGATCTAAGTGACTCAGCTCCTGTATCAATATCCACACCCTGCCCAGCCACACCAAAGGCCAGAAGTGTTAATGAGGGGACCCCACCTATTGCCCCTCAAGCAAGCTCCTTGGTAACCTCAGATTGTGTCTAGTGGCTTCAGTCCATAAAATAGGGGCACTTTGTTACTAAGGTGCTTTCTCCCTATTGCCACACTGGCATCTGGACTGAGGATGAGCGGGTCCCTCTTGTGTCTGTCACAGAGCCTCAAATACATTAGAGTATCCATGGGGTTGAGGGTGGGGGGAATGGGGCTTATGCCACCAGGCAAAACAGCATGAAGCAGAATAAAAATGTCTCCAAGGGAAGAAACAAATGCAGCAACCTGAGTGGATTATAAAGCCACAGTCATCTTTCAAAGTAAATAGCAATCAGTCCCGAAGACCTAGGAGGCTTTCAAATAATGGTCAACATGTGTTGATATTGACAGTGACCCATAAATCTCAATTTCTTTGGGAGAAACTGTTGGGCGGCATTTTAACTCCAAGTCATTGAATGAAAAGGAGCAAGATTTACCTCTACCGTGAATCTGAGTGAAGCATCCTTGGAAATACGACCCAACAGACACGGAGTTAAACGCTAATTGATGGCCTCCAACGTGCTTCACAACACTCCATTACCCAGATGGGGAGCGTGACAGCTGAAACGTGGACCAGCTGAGCCTGGGGTGAGCAGCCGTCTAAGAAGGACAGAGGGCTGTGGGGCTGCCACTGCTGTCTGAGCTGCCCGCAGAGTGACTTATCACTGCCACCCCTCCATCAGAGCTCACACTGCCCTCACCGGTGCGCTGGGGCACTTTGGACCCTGTCAAGCCCTTTTTCGATGGCTCTTTTAGTTTGCTCCTCAGCAGTTTTCTCATTATGTGTGGTCAGTCCCAAGCCTGATGTTTGTCCTCCAGGGGAGTCAAGAGGCCTTTTTTCAACTCTCCAGTTTCTTGTGACTGAGAGCAAGGCTAACTGGCCCCTCCTCTCTGTTCTGCTGTTTAAAGAAGGCATTTTATTTTTTATTATTATTTAAAAAATTTTTTTACATTGGAGTATAGCCGGTTAAAAATGTAGTAGTTTCAGATGCACGAGGAAGGGACTCAGCCATACATATATGTTTCCATTCTCCCAACTCCTCTCCCATCCAGCCTGCCACATAACATTGAGCAGTTTCCTGGGCAACACAGTAGGCCCTGGTTGGTTATCCATTTCAAATACAGCAGTGTGTACATGTGTACATGTCAATTTCAAACTCCCTAAATGTCTCCTCCCCTAATTCTTCCCCCTAAAGAAGGCATTGTAGGTACCATTTATTTCCTACTTGTTGGATACTCTGCTAAGTGGTTTTGCATATTTTATTTGATCCTTAATAATTGTGTGATGACTTTTGTAAGCCTGTTTCTTCATCTTAAAATGGGGGTGATTTTACATGCATCCTCACCTCATAGGGTTGCTGGGGAATGAAGCCCTGGCAGGCGGGGAAGCTGCCCACTCAGTGCTGCCTGTCCCCACCCATGCTGAGTTAGCTGCTATCCTCCAAAGCCCTGGGCCACACTGATGTGTGTGGGGGTGGTCATCTCATCACCTTGACATCCCCAGTTTTCAGCACAGCATCTGGCACAGTTGTGCTCATAAACACGGTAGAATTAGGAAGGAAAGCAGGAAGACTGCAGAGTGAGCCCCAGAAACTCCCAGTCCTGAGCTAAGAAGTTGGGTTTGGGGGACCCCAAGTAGGGACATACCAAAGAGACATTCACCTTGACTTGAGGGTGAAGGGAAGACCGGAAGAACTTTTGTCAGAGAGGAAAGAAATTAAACAGCTTCCCATTTTGAGTCCAGGTGAGGGCAGTGATTTATCCAAAGTTCCGGCCATAATTCATGGCTGAAGTTTACTAGTGTAGGCTGCATTTGACCCACTGCATGAGGGAATATATTACCTGAGACAGACGAAGACCCAAGGCAAGGCACCCTCGAGGTTCCCGCTGGGTCCTAACTCCTCTCTCTGGTGGTCACTTAGTGTCTCTTGCCTGCTGCTACCACACTTTCTTTCCCCAGGGGCTACCGAGATGTGCTTTAAGGGCACTCCCTGCCCTTCTATCTGAGCACTTAGTGAGAAGTGCATGAAGACCAGGTGTGAGAGAGGTGTGTGGAAAACACAGGTCTCGGAGTCAGGGAGACCTCAGCTCAGTTCTCACAGTATCCTTTCACTGGCTTGGATAAGATGGACTGAATGAACCCCACTCTCTTCACAAGCAAAATGAGAGCAACAATATCCACTGTATAGATTATAGCTTGTAAGAATTAAGGCCTAAACATAGTAATGAGGCAGATCCAGCTGGATTTGAGGCAAAGAACTGCATTTTGTCCATCTTTGCATTTCTTCCCATTTTCTGGTACAACCAGTGCTGGCACACTGCCTTATATCTAGTTGTTGTTGTTCAGTCGCTAAGTTGTGTCCGACTCTTTGTGACCCCATGGACTGTACCCCACCAGGCTCCTTTGTCCATGGGATTTCCCGGACAAGAATACTGGAGTCGGTTGCCATTTCCTTCTCCAGGGGATCTTCCCAACCCAGGGATCGAATCCATGTCTCCAGCTTGGCAGGCAGATTCTTTACCTCTGAACCACCAGGGAAGCTCTTATATCTGGAAGTACATGCTAATTACTAGTTCACCAAGTAACCGAGGAGCTATTTTGTGTTCTTCAGAATGTTGTTTCTCAAAGTGTGTTTTGGGGACCAGCCACATTGGAACGACCCAAACACTTGGTAGAAACGTAAGATCTTGGAGCCCATCCCAGATGTACTGAAACAGAACATTCATTTTATCAGGCCCCTCAGGTGATTCATATGCACATTAAAGTTTGAGAAACTGTTTTAAAGAGAGCCATCTGAAGTTGCCTGCATGCAAAGTTGCTTCATTCGTGTCTTACTTTTTGCAACCCGATGGACTGTAGCTCGCCAGGCTCCTCAGTCCATGGGATTCTCCAGGCAAGAATACTGGCATGGGTTGCCATTTCCTCTTCTAGGGGGTCTTCCCAACCCAGGGATCAAACCCATGTCTCTTATATATCCTGCATTGACAGGCAGGTTCTTTGCCACTAGTGCTACTTTAGAAGCCCCATCTGAGGCTGAGGGAAGCTTAAAATTCCCGTCAATTCCATGAGTGTTGTAGGGAATTTATAGGCCAGACAACAACATACCCTCTTCCCACCCGTACTGGTCTGAAAGTGGGTTGCTGGTTCCCTGAAAACCTAAAGGACTTACATCACTTCTGTGAGGTCCATTGTGGGGACAGAGTCAGCTTGTCCCTGCACGTGTGTTTTCCAGAGTAGATTCTGGTCCGGAGAGTATTTCCATATTGCAAATAGATGGCTGCATCGTAGCTGTAGAGTACAGCCTCTCCCTATGAGTCCCAAGTGACTTCAGTCCCCATGCTTTCAGAGGGGGAAGTAGAGCAAGACCTGAACTTCCTGCACCTCTGGGTGTTTTTTTCCATTATCACCAGCAGGGATCTGGAATTTGCCAGATGAAATGACTTAAAACTGATTTACTTAAAAAAAAAGTGTATGTTGGTTAGTTGAAGAGGGATTTACTCAATGGTCACTTGTCACATGCCTACTCCATGCCAGCTTCTGCGAGTCCTGGGGAGACAATGGTAACTACCTTGTCCCTGCTTTTGAGGTGTTCCTAGTCCAGTAGGGAGAGAGAGATGCCGCAGGTAATGTAAGAACAAGAGAGGCCCCTGGAGGCCTGAGAGACTGGGCTCAAATATATATGTGGGAAAAAAAGAGAACAGAGACTTATAGACATTCATTTTCATATATATACATACAGTGAGAGAGAGAAATCAAATGGTTCTGTGTCACACACACACATAAATATGCATAGAGAGAGAGAATAAATATGCTAACATGTTAACAGTTACTGAATCTGTCTGGAGGGTACACAGTAATTCTTTGTGCTCTTCTTTCAATTTTTTCTATGCTGGGATACTTTGGTAATAAAAAGTAGGGGAAGCAATGGGAGTATTCAGTGAATTAGAAGAGCGTTATAATGGAGGACGACTTAGCAAAGAGTACATTCTTACAAATGTTTTATGGCCAGTCATGCAGAGTTGCTTTACAGAGTTTCACATACATAGATGACCCATTTCGTCCTCAGAACAGCCCTATTGGGTCTCTAATACCAACCCCACTCACTACTGAAAAGCAGAGGCCTAGAGACTATGGTGATTTGCTCGAGGCCACCTGCAGTCCGTGACATAGCCAGGATGGAAATGAGGTTTTTAGACTCCAGATCCAGGTCTCTTTTACCCAGTCTCCCTCATGATCTGTGGTTCACTTCCCCGAGAAGCTGCGGTGTTTATCTTCCCAATCCTGCTTTGTCTCCCGGCTGGCGATCATCCTCTCCTCCTTCGGAGTCTGTGGGGCCTGAAGGGAGAAAGCACACACCTGGGAGAGGATGGTAGCCATCCCTGACTGAGGCCAGGGTGAGTCTAGGCAGTGGCCTGGCTGGGGACAGCTCGCCTGTGTGGGGAAAATCGCCTCCCCAAGCCAGAGAGAGGCCAGGGGGGCTCACAGCGAGCACCTCCCTTGAGGATGACCCTGTCTCGGGCGCCGAGCCAGAGGGAGGGTGAGTTTTATCACTCACCCCCACCAGCGGCCAGATAAACGGCTCCTTCTTGGTCTCTAGCCAGTTATTGCTCCTGTTGCCAGAAACTCTTAATCATGCTGTTGGAAAGGGCCGAGCCCCCTCCCCCACAAGCTGCCAGCTGGCTCCTGTGCACCTGAGCTAGCCATAGCTTTCTGCACCACCAGTAGCAAAAGCCCCTTGTTTGGGCCTGGTTTGGAGGGTATAGACTTATACTTACCTTCCAGTCTCAGGTGTATTTATAAGCATCTTTTTCTAATCCTGAAGTGCCACCACCCCCAGGGAATTGCTGAAACTCAGACAGAACAATGATACCCCAGGGTTCCCCATGCCTGACTGCCATCTGCAAGCCAAGCAGAGACGCCTCAGGAGAAACCAGCCCTGCTGATACCTTGACCTCTGACTTCTAACATCCAGGACTGAAGGAAATAAATTTCTGTTGTTTGAACCACCAGTCTGTGGTCTTGTGTTATGGCAGCCCCAGCAAAGGAACATACTGATGAATTTTGGATGTGGTAGAGACACGAGACCCGCACAGAGCTGGTGTGTGGGTACATCTGTGAGTAGATACAGGCCCAGGCACCACTGCTTGAACTGATCATCTGGATGTCTCCAGGTGTGAGTGGATAGGTGGAGCCCCACCCTCCCTTCTAGATCTTCTCTCCAGCTCTTCCTGCTTTTGAAACAGGAGGGAAGGAGGCAGGGTACAAACTTTAAACAAATGACAGCCCCAGGACATGACATAAACTGCTTAGAACAAAATAGGCCCAAGATGGTGGACAAGTCAACTTTCACTAGATTTTGAGTCTCAGTGTGTTCTTGAGCTCCAAAATCACTGTGGCTGGTGAGTGCACCAGTGAAATTAAAAGATGCTTGCTCCTTGGAAGAAAAGCTATGACAAACCTAGACAGCATATGAAAAAACAGAGACATCACTTTGCCAACAAAGGTCTGTATAGTCAAAGCTATGGTTTTGTCAGTAGTCTTGTACAGATGTGAGAGTTGAACCATAAAGAAGGCTGAGTGCCAAAGAATCGATGCTTTCAAACTGTGGTGCTGGAGAAGACTCTTGAGAGTCCCTTGGACAGCAAGGAGATCCAACCTGGCAACCCTAAAGGAAACCAACTCTGAATATTCATTGAAAAGACTGATGCTGAAGCTGAAGCTCCAGTACTTTGGCCACCTGATGTGAAGAGACAACTCACCGGAAAAGACACTGATGCTGGGAAAGATTGAAGGCAGGAGAAGAGGGTGACAGAGGATGAGATGGTTGGATGATATCACTGACTCAATGGACATGAGTTTGAGCAAACTCCAGGAGACAGTGAAGGACAGGGAAGCCTGGAGTGCTACAGTCCATGGGGTGGCAAAGTGTCAGACACGACTTAGCAAGTGAACAACAAAAATATGATCATTGAAACACATCAGCAAGCTAAGTGGCACACTTAACATTGCTCTGACAGTTCTGAGGCCAATCATCAAAGGTCAAAAAGTGGGTGGTGGCCCAATTCCTTGAATCCTTGCCCCTTCCCTGAAATATTAATAGTTGGAATACTCCTCCCACTCATTAGCCTATGAAACTCAGCCCGTAAAAACTAAACATGCCATATTCCAGGACTGCTTTCATTTTCTGAGACAGTCAAAACTCTGTGGAATGTGTTTCTCTTTAAATAAATCAACTTCTTATCTATCATTTTGTCTCTCACTGAATTCTTTCTGTGATGAGACATTGAGAACCCGAGTTTCATTAATTCCTGAGACCAGGTGTGAGACTGCGTTACAGTCCAAATGTGAGTTACATGGTTTCACTTTGATATCACTTATTCTGATAATAAATCTCAGGGACAGGAGCCCCTCTGTGTGGCTGAAGGAGGTGGCCAGGCTATGACAACACACCAAGAGGACCTCGTCATGGAACAGTGGCAAGACCTCACCAAAGGAGACTTCTCAGGTGCTGTCTGCTGATGTCACCAAGCTCTCTGCGGAGGGTCTGGCTCAGCTTGCGAAAATAACTCTTCCTAGAACATTCTTGGGTGAAGAAAAAAATATTTTAACCTTTTCACAGCATCCTTGGTTGCCTTAAATTGGCCCAGAATTTTCAGGCTTGATGTCATGAGGCCTATTCTTTTTTTTCATCTGCCTGGATTTGTGCTTACACCTTGTTTCTGAGCTTGACTTTGGGGAAACAGTGGCTGTGATGGGAGCTGAGACACAAGGGGACCAGGACTTTGTCCAGGCATGGATTTTCTCCTGGGCCATTGAGGGGTAGACATCACTCACAATGGGTAAGATGAGTGCAAACTTCTAGTTAGAAGGGGCCAGGCCCAAAGAGGCTCAGAGTATGTCTGAGGCTCCCCTGACATTGAGTAACATTCAAAGTGGGAAACCTCTGAAAGCAAATGTACCCATGTGGGCTCTGAAGGGAGCCAGCATCACCAGAAATAAGCACCAGTGAGAATCCCAGGGATCTTGGAGCTGCGCTTACTGCTTCATCCCTCTAAACCACAGTTTCCCCTGTAAAGTAGTGACAATGATACTTATCTCCAGGAAGGTTGCATGGATAAAGGAAAACAAATAGACAAAGCATTTGGCACATTTAAAAGTTCTCAAAATGAGTAGTTACTATTATTTCATATAGGCTTTACCTGGTGGCTCAGAGATAAAGAATCTGCCTGCAATGTAGGAGACCAGGGTTTGATCCCTGGGTCAGGAGGAGCCCCTGGAGAAGGGAATGACAACCCAGTCCAGTATTTTTGCCTGGAGAATCCCATGGACAGAGGATCCTGGAAGGTTATGGTCCATAGGGTTGCAAAGAGTCAGACATGACTGAGCAACTAAGCACATTACTTCATACACCTTGTTTCTACTCAAAACAATGTAAACATCAAATGTATATTTTTCACTGTCATTACTCAAACCAAAAGCAAATGCGTGTCTGGACCAGTAGAAAACAGCCTTGGGAAAGGAAAGGTCTAATGGTTATCTACTGCTTGGCTTGCTCTTACAGAACTGCACCTTCATCCCTCTGGTTTGGGAATCTTTGAATGGCTCAAGGCAACTGCATTGCACTAGGGTTAAGGCAGGGTCAATGTTTCATGTTTAAAGTGGAGAGAACTTTGTGTTCATATTTCTCTCTCCTGTTAATGGTTAAATAGCTGACAGCTGATGAGGTAGGTGTTAAAGGTCTCAGGGCACCACGATGGCTCTTGATGAGCCCTGGTGACACTCAGGCTCTCAGTGCTGGAAGGGCCAACACTGGTGAGAGATTGTAGGCGCAGGAGGTGAAGGCAGGCACCCAAGGCTGTTTGGCTAGGGCAGAGGTATCAAGAGATGTCAATGACATTACCTGGGTTACTCGGTAAGTGAGAAAAGGAAAACAAACACAACAGCAACAAAAATGAGCCTTGCTGGCAGCCAGACCGTGATGTTCCCAACTGAATATAGACAATGCCCACAACACAGAAGCAACATGCTACAAAAACCCTCTGCATCTATGTTTGCAACAGGACAGAAAGGAGGCCACTCTGACTCCAAAAACGTGACCAGACATTGCCTGCTTCCAGCTAACAAGGAGTGACTGCTGCTCCTGTAGCAATGCCAGTTTTAGCCTCGCCTGCTGGAATGTTATTGCTTAAATTAAGCACTATTCACGACAATTAATTAGATTAAGATACCGGATAGCTGAATGATCCCCTCCCTTTTTGACAGAATCCCACTGAGAACGGCTACTACTGTGCAGCATTGGTGGTGCAGTGGTGAGCACAGCTGCCTTCTAGAATTCCCCAGCTTCCCTAGCCTTTCTGTAGTCTCACCCAGCACAAGCCCAGATTTTCTAAGAAGCCCCTCTCAACTCCTCATGTAGGGATGCTCTTGAGTTTCTCTGGAGTATGTCTTCCCTAGCTGTAGTAAGCCAAATAATCCTAACTTTCATCTGATTCCAAGTGTGTTCCCTGTACCCTTGGCTGGTGAATCTTTGCATCTGTAAAATGGGCATAATGATACCTACCCAGGATATTGTGTGAATCAAGTGATATCATGCAGGTAGGAACAAGATTTTTTTTTGAATGAGTATTTTCTTATTTATTTGGCTGCACTGGGTCTTAGTTGTGGCTTGTGGGATCTAGTTTGCTGACCAGGGATTGAACCTGGGTCTCCTGAGTTGGGAGTGTGGAGTCTTAGCCATTGGATCACAAGGGAAAGTGAGTTTTTAACACTGAAATTGCCATAGGTCTATAAACTAGTGTGATGTGGAATTTGCAGATGGTTCTCTTTTGAGACTCAGAAGAAGGTATTATACTTTTTAAATTGTAGGTTCCTATTCAAGGTTCTATTATGTGTACCTGCCTCAGTTTCATTGGTATAAATCTCTCCTATCATTTAGTGTTTAGGAATAGCAATTAACATGTGAACTTCAAACAGATTTGCCCATGGGTAAGTCTGAGTGTTGGTAGGCCTCAGTCAGGTGAGGTTGCAGAGCCTGTAACTTCTGAGCCCCACCCCTGTCTTTTCCTGCTGATAACATGGCTTTCCATCAGGGAGTGGCTAGAATTTCAGCCAGGCTGTGAGACAGAGCCATCCACCCAGCAGGAAAGGCAGCCAGTGATAGAGTCCCTCCCCTTTCCAAATACCAACTTCAGTGGCAGCCCCACTGCCTCCAGGGCGAGGGCCAAACTCATTAGCGTGGCCTCTGAGGCCCTCATCTCCGACCACTTCTTTTGTGCAATACCCTGAGCTATAGCAACTGTCTGTGTGCATGTACTCAATTTATATTTAAGACTGTGTGTATGCTCAGTCACCTTAGTCACTTCAGTCGTGTTGGACTCTTTATGACCCTATATGCCCTTCTCCAGGGGATCTTCCTGACCCAAGGATTGAACCTGCATCTCCTGCCATTACAGGCAGATTCTTTACCCCAGGGAAGCCCAGCAAACATCTCAGGGATTCCCAATTTCATTTTATGTTTTCAAGTCTCCAAGACTGGCTCATGCTTTTCCTTCTGCTTGCTATATCCTTTTACTTCTTCAAGGCTCATCTCGAATATCAATTCCTCTATAAAGCCTCCTCTGCTAACTTTCCTGCCTTGTGATGTTTTGTATCTGATTGTGCACTGATCACACCATGTTGAAATTATGCCTCTTCCAATCTCTAATACGCACATGCACAGACACACACACACACACACAGTTGTAGGAGACTTCAGATTTCATCAGCTGGGAAGCTCCTTGATGAATGGAAGTGTGCTTTTTTTCATTTTTGTATCCTCAGGAACACCTCTTTGTACAAACCATGGGGCCTGGTACACAGTTGGGGGTTAATAAATGCTGTAATTTGTTGTTGTTGATCTTGTTAAATTTCAGAAGTATATTGTTTTCACTCTTTTGGTCTCTCCTGGGACAAGGAGACTGGAACATTTGTCACTGGAAAGTTTTTCTCAGTCACGGAAAGGCCGGTCCTAGTCAACTAGGATTATCACAGACTCTGCCCAACTCATGGTAATGCCCAGCTCATAGGAAAAGAATTTGCTTGATCCTATTTTCAGGCCTGCCAAGGCATGCTTTACTGTGTATGGTTAATTCATTATTGCAACTAGTATTTTTCTACCAATTACAACTAAATCTCAACTTGGGAATTGCTTTTTTCAATTAAAGAACCACTGCCTTTTCAGCATGATGGTATTTTATTCTGGAGAATAAAACAATTTAAATTGTCACGAATATTTAGTGGTTTTATATTATTTGGAATATGGCTACTCTTGGGCTTCCCTGGTGGCTCAGATGATAAAGAATCTGCCTATAAAGCGGGAGACCCGGGTTCAATCCCTGGATCGGGAAGAGTCCCTGGAGAAGGGAATGGGTATCCACTCCAGTGTTCTTGCCAGGAGAATTCCATGGAGAGAGGAGCCTGGCAGGCCACAGTCATGAGGTCACAAAGAGTTGGACACAACTGAGCAACTAACACTCATACTCTCCCTTGAGGGAAGTCAATATTCAGGATCATGAACACTGATATCCCTCCGTTTACCTGCTGCAGGATACTGAGAAATGAAAACCAGTTTTGCCCAGGGTTTGCATTATTTCTGAGGGGAGAACTTTAAGCCAGGAAGTCAGGGGACCTGGGTTCAAGTCAAGTTAATGTTTTGGCATTAACTATTTTTGTTTTTCAGTGGTTCTCCATGTGTAGTCCCCAGACCTGAAGCAACACCTGCGACCTTTAGAAATGCAAATTCCTGGATCCACCCAGGCTCACTGAGTCTGGAACTTGCTAACAAATTTAATAAAATTCATTTATTTTATAAATAAATGAGATTTAATAAAATATTTTAATAGACTTCTAGTACACACTAAAGTTTGAGTCTGACTAGTCAAATCCCTTTGCTTTATCATTTTGATATAAATTTTCAAATCATTCAAGCAAAATAGTATATACAAACTATAACATTACATAAAATTTGGAAGACAGAAATTTAGGTGTAAACTCAACTGAAGTATGAACATGTTTGTTCCTTTTCTTTAGTAATTTTTTTCCTCAAATACATGTGTTTTCATGGAATTATAATCAGAAGACATACCTAATTAGGTATGCTACTTTTGTCCCACTTAGCCTTGGAATGAAAATATTATTCAGTGTGCCACTTTTATATCATCATAAGCAGCCTCAGCCACCTCTGGGCTACAGATTGATACCTCCTGTCTATCTGATCAGCGGCGACATTAGATTAGATTAGTGCACAATAAATGTAATATGCTTGAATCATCCCAAAACCATCTCCTCCCACCCCAGTCCGTGAAAAGCTGTCTTCCACAAAACTGGTCCCTGGTGACATAAAAGGTTGGGGACCACTGGTCATGAGAACTATTTTCAGTAGTTCCGCAATACGTTATCTAAAAGCTGTGCCAAAGTGTACGTTGCCAGGACCCTGAAGGTGAGCTGGCACACATGGAAGAGGAAGTGCTGGCAAGGACAAGGAGGCCTCCCCTTCTCTGTACTTCTTCCTGCCCCTCCCCCCAGATCCCGCAGAAACATCGGAACTATGAGTGTTTCTGGAAACAGTCATAAACAGAGAGGAAAGTGATGTCAGTCAGTAGCCCTGAGTTTTCCAGAGGTATCCAGAAACACAGGTTTCACCTTACCTAAATCCTTTCCTGAAACCCTGAGGCTGCCAAGAAGTCGCCACGCTACCTTGTGGCAACATCCAAGAATGATACCTTCTCTTGAGAAGTACAGCTGCCCCCTGACCTGAGTCCAGGTTGTCTCCTGGCCCTAAGCTGGGTGCCTGAGTGTCAGCAGCTGGGTGCACCTGCTGTCTACCTTAACAGAGACTCCACTCTCTGCAGGACTAGCTGGGCTCTGACCCATTGTTCTAGTTTTAACCCTGGGGCTAGAGTCTGGCTAGGATCCTCAGCACATTTGGCAGGGGTTATGGGCGGAGGAGCCTGGTGGGCTGCAGTCCATGGGGTTGTGAAGAGTTGGACACGACTGAACAACTTCACTTTCACTTTTCACTTTCATGCATTGGAGAAGGAAATGGCAACCCACTCCAGGGTTCTTGCCTGGAGAATCCCAGGGGTGGGGGAGCCTGGTGGGCTGGTGTCTATGGGGTTGCAGGGTCGGACACGACTGAAGCGATTTAGCAGCAGCAGCAGCAGCAGATGTTTTACCTGCTCCTGGCCAGTCCCCTGCCCCAGTGGGCTGGACTGTAATCCCTGGCTGACAGGGCCCTACTCTAAAACGAACACTCTTCTAAGAACCAGCATACACCTATGAGAAATGCTGTGCCTCGTGTCCTATGTGGACCTCAGGGATGTCAGAGACACCCCAGGCTGAGGTCAAGGTGGTCACGTGTCCTTGGAGAATGTAACTGGAACTGCTCAGCCGTGTCTTGTGCACCAGGCCTAAAATTGGGCAAGCCTCTGGCCCAGCCCTGCTTCTCCTTCCCCTCTCCCTGCTGACTCATCTGCAGGGACACAGCATGCCTCATAGCAGTGTGGCAGCTGGTATGGAAAACAGGGCAGTGGAAAGGTGGTGGTGGGGATCTTGTTCACCTGGCCCAGAATTAAATATGGCTTCAAGTCCTGAGCCCCTTGTGAAAGGCGAGCAGGGTGGGAGATGGCCTGCAGTCCTGTCTCCCCAGACTTCTCCTCTCTGGGTACCATGCCCTCAGGAGGGCTCCAGACTGGCTTAGCCACAGGCAGGAAGTCTGGCAGTATGGTGGGAGGGGCTCTAGCAGAGGGCAGGCACGATTTCACAAGAGTTCTATGGACTGACTTTCTGCTGATTCGACTTCATGCACTCGCCTGGGTGAGTTCCATCTCTGGATCCCACCTCGGATGTTACTCATGAATGACCTTTCCTGCAGTTGTGGAGGCCTGTTAGGAATTTGCAGGCCCCACTGGGGATGTAATTCTGGGCCTTGCAAGCCTGTGGGGATGGATGGAGGTGGTCTCCGAGGGACAGCAAATCCAGGACAGATCTAATTGCCGCTAATCAGGTGGTTTTTAAATTTTTTTCTTTTACATGTAAATACTTAAAACACACACACACATACAGATTCCATGGCCTTAAAACTCTATCGATCTTTACATATACTTTTAATCCCTAGTGATATACAAGTATAAGAATTTTTTTATCGTAGTTGTGATTCAATATATAATTCATTTATTCCTGTTTTCTCCCCCACTTTATTGCATATAAAATTTCCTCATACTTGTTTTTAAAAGCTGCAAGACCAATTGTTATGTAACCTTTCGGAGGTCACCGATCTTTTTGATAATTTGCCATTATAAGTGCCTAAGTGTTAGCAGTAAGGCTTTTATTTCAGACTCCCATCATTATTGCTCCACAGATTTCCTAGCACTTCTAGTAGCAGGTATTCAACACAATGCTTGTTTAAAGGAGGACTTAGTAATAGCCACCCGCTCCCTCCTTGATGGTTTATTGTTGGGCACTCAAATTGTCTCTAGTTTTTGACAGTTGTGATGCACTGCTGCTGTCAACTCCTTCCTATAGTGTTTCTCTCCTTCCCAGAAGGCCTGTTTTTGGAAGATGTTTGAGCTTGGAAAACATGTGTACTTTATTGTCTCTGTGCCTTTGCTTATGCACAAGGAAAGCCTCCTTCTTGTTTGTCCAGATTCTATCCTGTAAGACTCTGCTCCCAGGCTGACTCCTCCCAGAAGCCTTTCTTCTACCTGTACTTGGAAGTGAGCGCTTCTTCATCTCTACCTGTGCCTTGACTGAGTTAATTCAGGCTGTTGTAATGAATTACCATAGAGTGGGTGGCTTGTAACCAATAGAAACTTGTTTCTTACATTTCTGGAGGCTGGAAATCTGAGATCAGGGTTCCAACATATTGGGGTTCTGGTAAAAACCCTTTTCCAGGTTTCCTCATATGGTAGAGAGAGCCAATGGGTTCTCTGAGGTCTCTTTTAGAAGGAGCCCATTTATAAGGTCTCCACCCTCACGATTGAATCACCTCCCAAAGTCCCTACCTCCTAAGATGCCATCCTGTTAGGGGTTAGGATCTCAACAGATGAATTTTGTGGGGGACACAAACACTCACCCCTTTGTCCTCCTCTCCAGTGGTACTCATCACATTTTATGATCCAGTTGAAACAAAATTTATATATACATCTTATCTCCTTTATTAGACTGTTTATACCTTATATATGTAAAACCCAGAACAGATCATTTTAATACCATTTGTTCTATAAGAACTATTTTCAGTTATATGCATCCATATATGCAAAAACCAGTAATAATCACTATTTTCTTGATTTGTTATTTAGTTTTAAAACAACAATTAAAAAAAGAATACATTTCCACTTTAAAGATATACAAATCCATTAAAGATATTTCCTGGAAGAACCCACATTTTTACTTCCCACACAAAATATTATACCTCACAGTTCACTGTAAAACCTCTTTTTCTGTTTTACGTTTTAAACCCAAAAGTCTAAGTGGTCACACAGGATAACAGAATTGAAGTCAGATTCTATTTCCTTGTTTTTTAAATCAGTATGATATCATTTTTAATTTTAAATCTACTATTTCTATCTAAAGGCAAAAACAAGCAATAAATACCATGGAATTTGAGACGTGAGATGACAAAGTAAGTTGGGAGGATACTGAACAATTAGACAGTTGCAATGAGCATACATCGTGGTCAGTGAACATCAGGGACCAACTATGTAACTTGGGGGGGAGGTCTCTAAATTGACATTAACAGAGAACATATATTCAAGGAGAAGTGGTATGAAACTGTGATCATTGGAAGTTTTTGTATACATTAATAAAACTCAGTGTAAGGTCAGGGCGAGGTCAGGATGTAAGGTCAGGGCGAGGTCAGGATGAAAGGTTCAGGGCAAGGTCAGGATGAGAGGTCAGGGCAAGGTCAGGCATGTCAGGACATGTCCCAGCAGAGGGCGCTGCAGACAAGCCCCGGAGACGGCCCGGCAACCAAGCCGACCAATCAGGAGCCGACACGAAGCCCTCGCCGTCCAATCAGGAGCTGACATGGAGCCCTTGGACACCAATCACCGCTGAGCCCGCGTTTCCTTCCTTATATGGGAGCGCTGGCCCGGGCTATAAAACCCCTTCCCCACCCCTCACACCTCGCAGACTCCGCAGACTCCCCCGCAGACTTCCCCCACAGACTCCCCCGCAGACTCCCCCGCAGACTCCCTTTACCCCGCTGACTCCCTTTGCTTCGCAGACCCCCCCACCCCCTCGCTCCCTTGCTTATCCGCCCCCGGGAGTTCTGCCCGAGAGTGACCGCCCAATAAAAGGCCCTGAACAACGGTTCATGGGGGTGGTTCCTTCTTCCTGCTGCGTTTCTTACACTCAGTAGTAACCATAGCAGTTGTTTACAACTCTGACCAAAAGAACTGTTTTGGAGGAGGTGTTAATTTTTATCGCTGTCATTATTTAGAATCGTGATGATGAGAAGTTTTTATTACTGTCACATTCTCTATGGATGATGGCCCCCTTACTGCCCTCTGGCAGTGCAGGCAGTTCCTGTCTTCCTGCCCCTGGTCAACCTGATTCGTCAGTAAGCTTGTGGGGAGCAGGGGCAGCCGTGCACTCCACGTTGTTCAGTGTCTGCTGCACAAACAAAGCAGTTCTGAGTGAGGGCCTTGGCGGGACCTCTAAGGTTGACTCCCTTTCCCTATAGCTGAGGCCGGTTTTCTTTGTGTAGTCCAAAGTAACATTTTACAACAAATTCAATACAGAAACAGATGAAAAAAAGCCCAGCCCTGTTTATTAAGCCAAACATGAAAAAAGTAGCAGAATTTCTTTGTGACCCAGTGTCACTCTTCTGACTCATTTTTCATTGTTATTTGGCAAATACCAGTTATTCCTCACAATATAGTGTTTCATATGCTAACATGTGATGAGTTTGTTGTTATTATTCAAAACATTAAAAAGTGTTCTCCATTTTAGTCTCTAATACGGTAAATACTGATAGCTGTGTTCCACATAAAAAAGATCTCTTTGGAATTGTGACTAATTTTTGAGAGTGTAACGGGGCCTTCTGGGAAGCTGAGAATTTCTG
This sequence comes from Ovis aries, assembly GCF_016772045.2. Taxonomy (NCBI): domain Eukaryota; kingdom Metazoa; phylum Chordata; class Mammalia; order Artiodactyla; family Bovidae; genus Ovis; species Ovis aries. The sequence goes on from NC_056060.1 coordinate 49,992,632, forward strand.
TACTGGTGCGCCGCCTTCAATGTGGCAGATGCCTATGTACACTGGTTAAATGAGTGAGGGACTGATGGATGGGCTTCAGCTGCTTCTGGGATGTGGAGGCTGTGGCGGGAATTGCAGGGAGGGGCCAGGCTCCTGAGGCAGTGCTGGTGGATATCACTGGGCGGTGGGGGCTGCCAGGGTCTAGGAGCACTGGCTACCATTTAAGCAGTGTTGGCCTCAGGAGTCGGGTCTGGGGATGAGGGTAATGGAGGCTCTGTGTCCTAGGGTCTTCAGGATGCTCACTGTATCTTCTTTCCCTTGGCATTGGTGGACAGGAATTACCCAATATTCCTCTCCTGGGAGAGGAACTGAGCAGAATGGATTTCTAGGGATCCATGGCTGTTAAACCATGAGGTGAGAGCACAATGGCCAGAACCCTATAGCATTAAGCAGATAGATCCAGTCTAGGGACCTCTTGCTCCTCTTGTGGAATCTCCGGAAAGTCGTTATTCTGCTGTCTGACTCCACCACAAGGTGAAGGTGGGGTAAAATGTTTGTGCAAAGTCTGGCATATACTGGGTGTACAGTACATTAGTGGGTCCATTAGCAATGTCATCAATAATAATAAAAAGAAGTAAGCTGGGAGGTCTGGGGTTAAGGAGGAAGGATCCCATGGGAGTTCTTCCTGGTATATGGACACTTGGTCCTGAATAATTCATTGCTGTGGGGGCTGTCCTGTCCACTGTAGCATGGTTAGCAATATCCCCGGCTTCTAAGCCCTACTTGCCAATAGCACTGTCTCCCTGGTTCTGACAGCCAAAAACATCCCCTGGGGGGCAGTTTGGGAAACTATCCTACAAGGCATAGATACTCAACCTTCTAGGGCTCCGTTGTGGGGTACCTGGTTGCCTGCAGTGCCCTGGGAAGAGAAAGATGTCACACCAGCCTAGTGCACACAGATCTGACTCACTCCCGGCAGAAAAAATTCTGCCAAGATGTTCTGCTCTCAAGGAAACAAAAAGCTTCCTGTCTCTGATCCTTTTCTCTGAAGAACCTTCCTGCTAATGGAAACTTCCCTCAGCATTTGGCAAGCCAGGACCCTGGGGAAGCAGTAGCTGACCTGCACAGGCTTTGCTGAGAGAAATGTGGCTAATACCCAGCAACCCCGGGGGAGGCTGTCCTGCCTTTCATCCTTCACCTTGACTCTAATGGCATCCAACCCCCAAGTCTCTACTGAAACATCTGGTCTAATCAGAAGCAGAACAAATAAACCAAAGGTGGTATATTCCTACAGCAGGATGCTACAGTGACCTGAGTGAATGTGTCATACTACATGTAATTGCATAATGTTGAGTGAAAGAAGCCCAGAACAAAAAGAGCACGTATTATATGCAACCATTACTGAAAAGCTCCAAAAAGTCAAAATAATCTATGTTAAGGCTCCAGGGATGCGTGTGCAAGGGATGCTCCTGGGATGCTGGCTTAGGTTGTGAAAATTCATTGAGCACTTTATGATACAGGTATTTTTTGAGATATATGTTATGCTTCGATAAGAAATTAAAAACATTCTGGGCCAAAGGGCAGGAAAGGCCCTTCACCAATATCCTTGTGAACACAGGGAGGAAAAATCATGAACAATTCTGCCTGCATGGCTCTAAGTTATTATTAACATTTTTGGACTCAGTTTTGTAAGTGAGATGATGTATGCAAAATAACTAACCTGGTAGTTGACATACAAAATGCTCAATGAATGGTAATAATTAATACTGCTAATAAGTTATTAACTGACCTAATATACAGAATAATGATTAAATACAAAGAATAGCCTTTTTTTTCTTCAAGGAGAAAAAAGATATTCTGGAGTTTTCAGGTATGTCTTTGGGTAGTAAGCTTCTAATTCTTTTTGGAGCTCCCTCCAGTCATAGTCTTAGAGGAAAGAAAAACCAGTAACCAACACAAAAATAAAGTCCCAAAGCCCTGTCTCATTTGGCCAAAGTGTTCAGTTCACTTCAGATCCATCATGTATTGATCCAATGCACTCTTTAGCCAGGAACCTGTGATCCATCTGCCTAATCAAGCATTTGGATCACCTTGACCATCAACCTATGAATTTCCAGAACAAATAGGTGTGACTGCTTAGTCTCAGGGTAAAACTTTGACAGAAAAAGTGAGGTTTAGAAAATGTGCAATGATAGCTCCGTGTTCAACCTGACTGGAAAGAAGATTCTACAAATTCCTCTCTTCTGAGAAAGCCAGCAATTAGAAAACCTCAGCAAGATAGAAGGTTTCATTACAAGCTGTTCTCTTCAACTGCAAATTAGACACCAAATTAACTCTCAGGAAGATCTGAGACTCTTTCAGATTATTTGCCACCAAAGAAATCTTAGCCTGACTATTTCTGAATCAGATATGAGAGAGACTTCATCGCTTTGAGAAGACTTCTACTCCTAGAGCGGTTTCCTAAAATTTAAATTTCAAAATTTTCCGAAACGCCTACAAACAGCTACACGTCCCTATGACCTGTGATGCCGATCATAGAATCACCTAATACACTGTGAAGCAAACTCTATCAGACATAATCAAAAGGCGTGGATTCACTGCAATGTACATTTAAAGAAGAAAGTCCATGCCCATCTCTGGAGAAAAGGCAGGCTCTTACCTGGTCTCAGGCTTTGTCCATGAGCACTTGATTGGATCAAGATGCACAAAAACAAGAAGATAGAGACATACAGGGGATTTTCCATTTCTCCTGTTTCACCTGGGGTCCGAGGTCCTCTTGCTAATTTCTGAAGCTAAAGAGACAAGATTGCCTATTGATACTTTGTTAGGGAAGACTGTCCATTAATAATTAACCTTTTAAACATGTTCTCTGGTGTTCAGACTCTTTCCTTCCTACACCCAACCCCCAAATCTAAATCTGCCTCATACAAAAAAAGAGAAGAAGATTGATTTACAGAAGTATTTTTTATCCTGATACATTTTGAAAATAAAATATCTTGTCATGTACTCTTGCCTTCCAGGGCCAAGGTCACAGTTCCAAATGCATCAGTTTGAAGTTAATATGTTTGGAAATTCTGTCAAAGGTCAGGGATAGGTGGCTTCCACAGAGTTGCCTAAGTCTCTCTCTGACAGCACTGTAAAGGGGATACAGGCAGTGGTATTTCAAATGCAGACTAAACTCAAAGAGAAAGGAAAGGACTCTGCTATGAGGAGAGCCCCCATGGGGTCTGTTTTCTGTTGAGTTTAGCAAAACTACTGGTCCTGTGGTCAAAGAGTGATGGGCAAAATTTCTATAACTGAAAGGGGCAGAAAACCTCTAATGTCAGTGTAAAAAGGAGTTGGTAAAGGAGCAAAGATGCAGAACTGGATGCTTTTGCTGGGGGCCGCTTTGCAAAATGAGTAAGCACACTCTTTCCTCCTGTGTATTAATGGAGCTCTAACTGTGTAGAGGACTGAGAGGTAAGGCTACTTGGCGAAACCAGACAGGGGAAACGCTACCATGTTTCTCATGTAATATTCTGTGGTAAACTTTATTCACTTTTTTCAACTTTAAAAAAAGTACCTATTACATGCCAGGCACTGTTCTGGTACTTGGGATGAACAAGTGAACAATACAGACCAAGATTCCAGTCTGTGTGGTATTTATATACCATGGGAGACAGGAGGAGTCAGATAAGAGACAACAGGTATAATACATAAGAGATTTATGTAGATTGGTAGAATACGATCTGAGTGACAGGAGAAGGAAAAGTTGGCTGAGGTAAGGGGGTTGGGGAAGGTAGTGATTTTAAACAGAATGGTTAGGGTGAACCTTGTTGGGAAGTTGAATTCTGAGCAAGGCTCTGAGGGAATTGCCCCTGTGGACATGTTGAGGAGGCGAGCGTCAGGTGGTTAGAACAGCCAGTGCGGCCAGTGCAAAGGCCTGAAGCAGGAGCATGCCTGGAATGTTCCAGGAACAGCAAGGAGGCCGGTGACTAGGGAAGCATCATTAAAAGGACTTTGGCTTTTATACTGTGAGATATGGGGACTCACTCTGAGCAGAAGAGTGATATAATTTTTATAATATTTGTAAAAGATCATTCTAGTTTACAAGACTAGGAACAGATTACTAGCAAACTAGGATGCAAGTGGTGAGATCTGTTAGGAGGCTATCACAGTGATCCAGCGAGAGGGGATGGTGCCTTAGTTCAGCATGGTCAAAGTGGAATTGGGGAGTGATGGATGGATGGCAGATGTATTTTGAAGGTAGATGCAACAGGATTTCCTGACTACTGGGGTGAAGAGAAAGAAGAGTTGGAGATGACTTCAAGGACTTTGGTTTGAGCAGGTGGGACAGTGGTGTTGCTATTAGCTGAGACGGGAAAGGCTGTGAGTGGAGCAGAGTTAGTGGTAGAAGATCATAAATTCAGTTTTGGCTAGGTGGAGTCTGAGATGCCTCTTAGACATCCAAGTTGAAAAGTTGGGCAGGTATTTAGCTAACTTGATGATCACTGCCTGGATGAAATGAACTGAGAAGGACCTTCATTTGGTCCTATTAGTTTGGACAGACTGAGCCCAGGGCAAAGCTTAAGACTGGGCTGTCTGGTGGCTGCACCTCCTTCTGGAGGTCTATGGCATGGAGACCTTCTAGTCGGATGCATGATTCCTGAGCAGAGGCTTCTGTGCTGGCTTTTTGGCTGGCTCCGTCCTACCTGCACTGTTAAGCAGGATCTGAAGGTTCCACTTTACTAATTTCCCAGAAAGCTGGAACCTAAAACAGCTGACTATCTACTTAGCTCCTCTCCCCTGAGCCTACCTCATTTCTTGTCTTCTGGGTACTGCCAAGAACCAACTCTACTCCCGACCTCACTCTGCAGATTAACTCACCAAGACACTGGTGAATCCACGTGCCCCAAGATCCTGGGTCTTCTACCAACTAGCTGTGCACAATGCTACTAACCTTCATGAGTTCCATCTCTTCATCTGTAAAGTAAGAGAACATGCGCCAGAGATAATACTTTGAGATATCAATAATATATTTCTCCCAAACTCTCCCTCACACCCTCCCTCTCATCTAAGAAGAGTAAAGTAGACAGAGGGCTATAAGTCTTTTGTCTTCCTGAAGCTTCAGTTCAGTCCAGTCACTCAGTCATGTCTGACTCTTTGAGACCCCATGAATCACAGCACACCAGACCTCCCTGTCCATCACCAACTCCCAGAGTTTAGCCAAACTCATGTTCATTGAGTTGGTGATGCCATCCAATCATCTCATCCTCTGTCGTCCCCTTCTCCTCCCACCCTCAATATTTCCTAGCATCAGGGCCTTTACCAGTGAGTCAACTCTTCACATGAGGTGGCCAAAGTACTGGAGTTTCAGCTTTAACATCATTCCTTCCAAAGAACACCCAGGACTGATCTCCTTTAGAATGGACTGGCTGGATCTCCTTGCAGTCCAAGGGACTCTCAACAGTCTTCTCCAACACCACAGTTCAAAAGCATCCATTCTTCGGCGCTCAGCTTTCTTCACAGTCCAACTCTCACATCCATACATGACTACTGGAAAAACCATAGCCTTGACTAGACGGACCTTTGTTGACAAAGCAATGTCTCTGCTTTTGAATATGCTATCTAGGTTGGTCATAACTTTTCTTCCAAGGAGTAAGCGTCTTTTAATTTCATGGCTGCAGTCACCATCTGCAGTGGTTTTGGAGCCCCCCAAAATAAAGTCTGACACTGTTTCCACTGTTTGCCCATCTATTTCCCATGAAGTGATGGGACCAGATGCCATGATCTTCGTTTTCTGAATGTTGAGCTTTAAGCCAACTTTTTCACTCTCCACTTTCACTTTCATCAAGAGGCCCTTTAGTTCCTCTTGACTTTCTGCCATAAGGGTGGTGTCATGTGCATATCTGAGGTTATTGATATTTCTCCCGGCAATCTTGATTCCAGCTTGTGCTTCTTCCAGCCCAGCGTTTGTCATGATGTACTCTGCATAGAAGTTAAATAAGCAGGGTGACAATATACAGCCTTGACATACTCCTTTTCCTATTTAGAACCAGTCTGTTGTTCCATGTCCAGATCTAACTGTTGCCTCCTGACCTGCTTATAGGTTTCTCAAGAGGCAGGTCAGGTGGTCTGGTATTCCCATCTCTTTCAGAATTTTCCACAGTTTATTGTGATCCACACAGTCAAAGGCTCTGGCATAGTCAATAAAGCAGAAATAGATGTTTTTCTGGAACTCTCTTGCTTTTTTGGTGATCCAGTGGATGTTGGCAATTTGATCTCTTGTTCCTCTGCCTTTTCTAAAACCAGCTTGAACATCCTAAAGCTTAGGACCTGGCATAAGTGAATTCTAAACAACAAAAGCAAGCAAAAGGCTAAGAATGTTTTAAAGGGATGTGAAGGGAGAAAGAATATTCCTACCTTCCTATCACTAGAAAGAGAGTCTCTTGGACTTTGTAAGTAGATTGGGGAAAAGGAGATTTGCCTAGAGGGCAGAGGGACAGTGCGTTGCTTCCAGAAGGTAGTAAGAACTCAAAGAGGAGATGGCTGTGAGTTTGTCAGTGGGGGGCAAAATATACCCCTGTGCCTGGTATAGGTTGGGAGTAGCAGTGAGCTACCAGTGACAACAGGTCATGAAGATGGGGAGGAAGGGGCATCATCTATGTGGACTGATGGGATAGGACCAGGTGCTCACCCCAACTCCAGGCCTTGGTATTGTGTCTGACCTAGAACTGGTGGTATGTGGGACTGGAGCAAGAAAGAACCCAGGAGGGCCTGAAAAATAGGAGCTTAAAATTATAATTTGGGTGGGTTACAGAAAGCAAAGCTATTTCTTCTACATCAGAATCTGTGGAGTGAGATTCACACCTCTGCAAGCACAAGTATGTCATGAGTATTAGAGATTTATATGTGAAGTGCCCAGCCAAGTGCCGAGTTTATAGTGGTGTGTGTGCTCAGCCGCTCAGCTGTGTCTGACTCTTTGTGACCCCAGGGACTGTAATCTGCCAGGCTCCTCTCTCCATGGGATTTCCCAGACAAGAATACTGGAATGGGTTGCCATTTCCTTTTCCAGGGAACCTTCTTGACCCAGGGATTGAACCACTGTCTCCTGCACTGGCAGGTGGATTTTTACTACTGAGCCACCAGGGAAGCCTCAGTTCATAGTAGAGGTTCAATAAAATACAGTGGCTTGTTTTGGAAGCAGTCAAGGCATTGGAATCAGACAGATCTAGGTTCAGGTCCCTGGCCTATTGCTTACTAACTGGGTGACCTAGGGCAAGACATTAGCATTCCGAGATTTCAATTTTTCCATCTTTGTAGTGGGACTAAGCATATTTACTTGATTAGATTAAAGGAGAGGTAAACCCTAGGCAGTCTTGCCAAGCAGGAAATAATACACAGCAGCTATTGTTATTTTTATTGTTTTAATTCATGTAGGGAGTCATGAGGGTGTCCAGGAGGTAGGTACCAGCAAGATCACAGAATTAAAATTTCAGCAGAAAATTAAAAGGGGAAGAAAACAGAAGAGTCTGGATCAGTGGTTCCAAAATATTGGATTGAGGGTTGGAATCAGAGTCAGCCTGAGCTCAGGAAAAGGAAAAACTTCAGGCCCCTCCCATGAAAGAGTAAACAAGAACTTCCAGGGCTGGGGCCTGGACCATCTTAATTTTAAGGAAGTTCTTCAGATTGTTCTTGCTCACCCAAAGTTGGAGAACCATTGCCTCAGGGTGGTGCTTGAGAGATCTGTTGGGGAGGAAGAAGAAAATAATAGATCTTTCTATTTTTTCTCATATCACTTACTATAGGCTGAATGCTTGTGTCCCCCACAAATTAGTACATGAAACCTAGCCCCAGGGTGATGGTAGATGTATAGGACCTTTGGTAGGTGACTAGGTCTTGATGGCAAAGCCCCCATGAATGGGATCAGTGCTCACATGAAAGGAAAGCTAGACAGATCCCATGAGCCTTCCTCCATGTGAGGTTACAGTGTGAAATATGGCCATCTATGAGGCCCTCATCAGACATCACACCTGCTAGTGCCTTGATCTTGGACTTCCCAGCCTCCATAGCTGTGAGAAACACATTTCTGTTTTTTATAAGCCACCCAGTCTATGGTATTCTATTATAGCAGTCAAACAGACCAACATATCACCTTTGAACATTTTGTTTGTGTAAATACAATGCTTATTATATATTTACACTATATCATTTGTATATAGCACTATGTAATATATAGTTATTGTTTAGTTGCTAAGTTGTGTCTGACTTTTTGCGACCCCGCCGACTGTAGCTCCTCAGACTTCTCTGTCCATGGGATTTCTCAGATAAGAATACTGGAGTGGGTTGCCATCTCCTTCTCCAGGGGAATCTTCTTGACCCAGGGATTGAACCTGGGTTTCCTGCATTGGCAGGTAGATTCTTTATTACTGAGCCACAAGGGAAGCTCATGTAAGATATTAGTGCTATATAATTTATGAGCAGATAAATATTCATATACTTTGGGGAGCACCCTGGAAAGCCCAGCAGTCCATGGGGGACCCTTCACTTCCCATGAGCTGAAAAGGGGAGCAGGCTAGATCCCATGGAGCCTGAAGCCTCCAGAGAGTTGTCAGCATTGTGCATAGTGGTAGAGCCCAGTGCTTACTTTGTTTTGCAAGCCTCAGTCTAAAATAATAATGATCTTATAGTTAGATCCCTAAAAGTTGCTCAGTATTTGCTTTCTTTTAATTTGAAGAGCTTCTTGAAGAAATGGAGATTTCAAGAGGATGGATATTAATGACCTGAACATAACTTTCCTTTTAGTGTAATGGTGATAAGAAAGTTACTCAGAAGGAAGAATATTCTACATAGATAAAGAGAGCTAGAAGAGGGAGAAACCATGGTATCAGGTAAAAATCTCTGATGAGAGAAGCAGGGTTTTCTATTCTGAATCAGATTTTCCTGCTTTTATCATCAGACACTGGGATACCTGAGAATGGTATTCTCTTGGTAGAATTATAGGGAAAAATAATAAAAACAGTAAGTTTTGGATTGGTGCTATTACTTCCCTCACTTCATAGTTAAGATTTAAGAGATTAAGAACTAGGACAACACCATACTTTATCAGAGAAAGGCTGACAGCAGGGAAATCAAGACCACCTGAATCCAGGATCACTTTTCTCAACCACAAGCCCTTAATCCCTGGCCTTTCTCAGCCCCACACTGAACTTTCTTCAGCACTATTCCACTTTCAAGATTAAATTTATGAAATCTGTAGGATCATGTCATTGGAAAATGACCACCTCTCTTATACCTGCTTAGAGCCAGACTACCACCAAGAAAATGCTCAAGCTTTTATTGATCCAGCTTGATCTGTATGGACAGTTTTGTACCATTAGGGAAAGAAACTGAGCAGGACCCTGTGGGGCTTCTGGGCATGGAAGACTTTCTGTGTCCCCCATTCCTTATTTGTAGGAAACAACCTTCAGCCTCCATGATCTCCGCTGAGTTCTGAAAGGCAGATTTGAACAGTAATAAAGGAAGGGACTCTTGCCTGGAAAATCCCATAGACAGAGGAGCCTGGTAGGCTGCAGTCCATGAGGTTGAGAAGAGTCAGACACAACTGAGCGACTTCACTTTCACTTTTCACTTTCATGCACTGGAGAAGGAAATGGCATCCCACTCCAGTGTTCTTGCCTGGAGAATCTCAGGGACGGGGGTGCCTGGTGGTCTGCTGTCTATGGGGTCGCACAGAGTCAGACATGACTGAAGCGACTTAGCAGCAGCAGCAAAGGAAGGGAGGGGATGCAAAGACAAGAGAGGGAGCAGCCAAGAAACAATAGTGCAGCCTTGGAGTAGGGTCCTGGTTGCACCTCACTGGATACATATAACAGTATCTTTAAATGGCCACCCACTCCAGTATTCTTGCCTAGAAAATCCCATGGATGGAGGAGCCTGTTGGGCTACAATCCATGGGGTCACAAAGAGTCGGACACGACTGAGCAACTTCACTTTAAGCTCTTTATAGAACTACAACCTCCAGTGGAAGATTTAGCATTCTTCTTCAGAGAAGATCTTCAGAGAAGTCAGATTAAAGGAACCAGAGAAGCTCATCAAGAGAGCAGTTTAAAGGAGTGCAGGCTCTACCCACATTCTAATCTTATCAACAGCATCATCCTTGAACTACTGCTATAAAACTCCTCACCAAAACCTCCAGGGTTGGGGACACACAGTTTTTGAGTGCAGGAGCCCTCTGTGTTTTGCCAGGCAAAACAATAAAGCTATTCTTTTCTACTTCACCCAAAACCCTGTCTCTGAGATTCAATTCAGCGACACAGAGGCCAAGTTTTTGGCATCAGAAATATGACCAAAGCAAGTAGGGGCGCTTCTTTGAGTTGGCTTGGAACATGTCCTTATTCGAAAAGGGGTTGAACTGGAATCTAACTGTTTCCTTATCTGTTTCTTTTTAAGACAGGTAAACAAATGAAAGATGAACACAAGGTTGCAGATGCTGTTTTAGACTATTTGAAAGAATGAAGTGTTTCAAGCATTTCAAGCAGATGTTTATGCATTCAAGATAATCATGTTTGCATTGATTAACATTTGAAGATTAACCTCTCCATGAGGTCTGCCTCTGGCTAGTTGTGTGACCTTGTGCAAATAATGCAACCTCTCTTTACCTCAGTTTTCTCATCTGTAAAATGAAAGTGTGAGGGTGGAATGTTATCACGTGGAATGTGCTTGGCACAATCAGCTCTCATTTGTAACAAATGAGACAAAAATTACTTCCTCCATTTTACAAGTGAGGAAGCTGAGATCCTAACAGTCTTTGTCTGAGGTCACACGTCAGACATATAGATTGGAGCTGAGGACTTCTGAGTAAACTCTGATCCTCTCTCATTGCAGAATCTGAACTGAAAAAACTAGGGAACAAAGAACTGAGATCTCCTTTTACACTTATTTTTATGTTCCCTGCTCTGGGCTGACCCACTTATTCTCTCTATCAGAATTACAGCTACTGGTTTGTGGAACAATTAAAGAAAGAATAACAACAACAAATGAAACCAAAGCTGTCTTTTTTTGTGACTGGATACTCTGGAACCAATAGTGCACTTCATGATTTTAGTAGTTTCAGTAGAATGGAAAACCCCCTTTCCTCTGTTTACATTGTGCTTGGAAGCAAAAGGAAGTAAAGATTCAAGTTGGTTTTGAGCAACTAGGTAGACACGGACAATTGCTGGCTCCTTCAAGTTTGACAAGGGTTTTCTCCCCGTGGGAAAGAGGGTGAGCATAGAATAAACTCTGTGCCTGCATCCTGCAGCCGCTTCGGGTGTTGATTGGCCTTGGTGAAGGGTTGTCACGCTGTGCTCCTAAGGGAGGCCAACGGAGCTATGAACTGAACTGACTGATTGCAGTAAACTAAGGGCACAAGTTGGGAAGTTGGGCCATCAGCATGGCAGCTCCCTTTCTTTGGGTCTCAGTGAAACCGTTTACCTCAGATAGGGACTTGAACCCACGTGGCTGGGACTCAAATCAGTCAACCTGCTTGGGACTCAAACCCAGTCAAAACCCTGCTTGGGACTTGAACCCATATGGCTGGGACTTGAACCCAGCCAAAATCTTGCTTGGAACTTGAACCCATGTGGCTTGGACTATGGTATTTGGTTTCAGGACTCAATGAAGCTCAGGTTCTTGATGCCTCATCACAGAAAGAATTCAGTGAGAGATAAAGTGATAGGTAAGAAAGGATTTATTCAGATTCAGAGAGAAGCGCACTCCACAGACAGCGTGTGAGCCATCACAGAGGGTGAATACAGTCGTGAAATGTGGTGTGGTTAGTTTTTATAAGCTGGGAAATTTCATATGCTAATGAGTGGGAGGATTATTCCAACGATTTTTGGGAAGGGGGTAGATTTCCAGGGTTTGGGCCACTGCCCGCTCCTCAGTCTTTTAACAGTGCCTTGGAACTGTCATGGCACCTCTAGGTGTGTCATTTCACTTGCTAATTGAGGATCAAGGGATAGTCTTGTCTGCTATCTTGGGTCCCATTTGATTCTAATCAGTTAATGTCATGTCCTTGGGCTATGTCATTCTTTCAAAAGTTGTGCCCGGCCCCTTTCTCTCCTGTTACACCAGTGCTTCTGACAATGGGATTGCCAGGGGGCACTGTCCTTATTCTGAGTAGCAGGCAGTTCTGGGATGACACTTAGGTCCAAATGGCCCAAGCCTCTCTACAGCAGCTGGTACTTGCTCCATGTCACACAATCATTTCACAGAAGTTTTCTGAGCTTAGCAAATGAAGTTCTTGGCTGCAAGAAATCAGGAACAATGATCTGATTCAAGGGCTGCCAATGACTCATCATTTTAATACATAGTGTCTCACTGTCAAGGTTAGTAATCAATTCCTAGGCAGGTCTACAAGTCAGGGGTTAATAGTTCAGGGGCCTGCATCCACATGCCAGACTCTCTATGTGATCTCACTGCTACTGCTGCTGCTAAGTCACTTCAGTCGTGTCTGACTCTATGCGACCCCATAGACGCCAGCCCACTAGGCTCCTCAGTCCCTGGGATTCTCCAGGCAAGAATACTGGAGTGGGTTGCCATTTCCTTCTCCAATGCATGAAAGTGAAAAGTGAAAGTGAAGTTGCTCAGTCATATCCGACTCTTAGCACCCCCATGGACTGCAGCCTACCAGGCTCCTCCGTCCATAGGATTTTCTAGGCAAGAGTACTGGAGTGGGGTGCCATTGCCTTCTCCGAAGTGATCTCACTGAAACCTCAAAATAACCCTGTGATGACGCATGTATGATTATGCCCTTTATACAGAGAGGAAAACTGATACTTAGGGAGCTTACTCAGTCACCCATATCCACACTCTAGTAAGTGGTGGGATGAAAACTGAATTGTGTTTGTTTATGGTGTTGGAGAAGACTCTTGAGAGTCCCTTGGACTGCAAGGAGATCCAACCAGTCCATTCTGAAGGAGATCAGCCCTGGGATTTCTTTGGAAGGAGTGATGCTAAAGTTGAAACTCCAGTACTTTGGCCACCTCATGCAAAGAGTTGACTCATTGGAAAAGACTCTGATGCTGGGAGGGATTGGGGGCAGGAGGAGAAGGGGATGACCCAGGATGAGATGGCTGGATGGCATCACTGACTCGATGGACCTGAGTCTGAGTGAACTCCGGGAGTTGGTGATGGACAGGGAGGCCTGGCGTGATGCAATTCATGGGGTCACAAAGAGTTGGACACGACTGAGCGACTGAACTGAACTGACTGATGGCACCCCACTCCAGTACTCTTGCTCCCCCATGGATGGAGGAGCCTGGTGGGGCAGTCCATGGGGTCGCTAAGAGTCAGACACGACTGAGCGACTGCACTTTCACTTTTTCACTAACTTCAAAGTACACACAGCAAAAAGTAGTTTTGCCAAGAGTAGTAGGAATTGGCTATTAGCTCTGTATGAATCTAAGACTTAAAAAATGGGATTGCGTTGTGCTCTTGCGTTGCAGATAAAGACGTAGATTGTGTATTTATTATCATTATTTTTAAAAACAAATGTTTTCAAGCCCTTTCTAAGTGGAGGTAGCCTGAAACAGTCCATGAAACATAGCAGAAGATAGATGTAATGGAGACATTATGGTAGACTTATATAATTTACATGAAGATTAATTTTCCCCAATTGGCAGTAAAAAAAGACCAGCCAAGATGAGGGGGCTGGAACTTTTACTCATAACCTTTGACAAGTACAGAACAAAGTGTTTGACAGGCAATTGTTAGGGTGAGACTGTGCTACAAAAGACCTAATTTACACATCATCAATGGTCATCCAGTTATTTTTGAAACCATCTGGGCCAGGTCATGTCTAAGGGTCCTCCAGTATGAAATGACGAGGTGCTTTGACATGCTTTGATAATTCTGTTACAGCAAAATTTTTTAAAAGGTAAAATCATGACTTTCAGATATAAAATTGAACATATGGTAAGTATTTTATTCAACTTATTAATGAGGAAGCTGGTAAGGGTGTTATAACTAGTTCAAAGGAAAAGCTAAAATCTCCTAAAATTTATGTGGGCAAATAGAAATGCAGCTAGCTTCCAAAGTCAGTTAAACTTCTACAGGACAGCATTTCGTACTTCTGTTAGCTTTCTACAGTGTACACAGTTGCAGAGTGCCTCAAGGGCAATGGATGCTGGAATCAGATAACCTAGGAAGGTTGCGCTGGGTGGGGACAATGCATAGTTTTCTACTGAAGCACACTTTTCTCTTACAATTCCTGTGTTAAGAAATGATAAAGGAAGTATCTAGCTGCAGAATTTTAAGATAATAGGTTAGTGCTTCTTCTGGAGGAAAGGCTATCTCTTTTGATATTTATCTTTTGAGTAGAGGCTTCCCTGGCGGCTCAGACAGTAAAGAATCTGCCTGCAATGAAGGAGATCTAGGTTTGATCCCTGGGTGGGGAAGATCCCTTGGAGAAGGAAATGGTGACCAACTCCAGTATCCTTGCCTAGAGAATCCCATGCACAGAGGAGCCTGGCAGGCTACAGTCCATGGAGTTGCAGAGTCAGACATGATTGAGCATATTTTGTTATAATAGAAAACTGGATTTTCTTGGTGGCATCTCCACTTTTTTAGCCTCAGTAGCAAGCAAATTATTTAAAATCTTTGTGCCTCAATTTCCCTACTCTAAAATAGGGACAGTATTGGGGATGAATAAAGGAGAATAGCCTGTGAACAGCGCTTAGCATAGTGCCCACCATCCTTATTATTACAGTCTTTCATCATGCTTTTTGTTTCTCCTACACTTATATGTTCTTTCCTTTCCTCTTTTTCTGCCCATTTAACTATGATAAAGAATAGGAAAACTACTTATAGTGGTTTTGAAAAATGTATAGATAGGGTTTACGCTTCTTGGTCTTGATTTTGAAAATTAACTACATAAGTTGTTATGTATGCCTTTGTATTTTTTAAAAAACAAAAAGCCTTCTCCAAAAAAAAAAAAAAAAATTGTTTTCTGAGTGATTTCCACCATCAGTCTTAGAACAGCTAATCCTGAACTTAAATTGAAAAACTCATTTTCAATTGGCTCCTTTTTGCAGGTTAATGGCCAGAGAAAGCAGGCTCTAGAGTGGGAAAGGCCCTCAGAGGGGTCCTTCCAGGGGTGCCCAGGACAGGACCCACCACCTGGAGGCTGACTCATGGGAGTCAGGACTCGGAGCTCTGTGGGTGAGTCTCTCCCTGTCTGACTCTTCAGACCCCAGGGGTCACATCTGAGGGCCAGAGAGTCTTCCTTGGGGGAGGCACAGCGTGTCGCAGGCAAAGAAGAAAATCGACCACACAGCTCTGCCCAGAACAGGTGGTGCAAACCTGCCTTTGGGAAGTTTATTTTTCCCCTTGGGTTGGCTAGAGGAGGGACTCTTTTCAAAGGCCTGGATGTCTCTGGGTCAGAATACCTGTCTGGATTTGACCCCATTGTCACTAGCAAAGCCCATTAACAAGTCCCAAGAAATAAAAATAGAATCTGGGTAACAAAGTCTACTCTTTTTTTTTTTTTTCCCCTTTTCCTCTGTGCTTAGTCTAGTTTCGCTTGCTCAAAGGGGGTCGAGGCCTGGAACCCAGCCCTTCAGACCAGAATCCTTAGTGTGAAATGGCTGTAGTGCCTGACAGTTCAGCTCTGGGGTGCGTGCAGAGGTGCTGTAATTCAAGATGGTGGCAGTGGTGGGTCGTGGGCAGAGACGCTGCACCTGGGGAGGTGAGCTGCACACCCTGGGCCAGCCTCGCGAGATCCTCGCTCTCGTGACCTCCTTGCCCCGCCCTTGCTGAGGAGGTTCCTAGAAAGCAGCCCCCGCTCAGGCTTGTCTGGGAGACCACAGACTCTGCAGCAGGAACTCTTACTCTTCTGACTTTCTTTTTTTCTGAACCAAAGTCAATCTCCTTCTACTGGCTCGAATGACACCTGGCAGGAGAACAATTACAGGCCCAACAGGAAAGTCCCAATGCCATCAGCCCCAGTTTCAGTTCTCATGCCCTGAGAAACTGCCAGTTTCTTCAGGTGAGGCCCACAGGCGTCCTCCCCTTTCCTTAGCGGCCTGAGATTTGCAGGAAACAAGACTCTCCAGTAAGCGCTTGATATGAGTGAACCAGGTTGGGTTAAGATTTTACCTCTAGGTTAATTTCAAGGAAAGGAGAAGGAAAATACTACAGCTTCCTTTGAATGCATGGCTGCGGGAGTGATATCCCCAAGAGAGCCATTTTTCACTCTACAATCCCACTCCTATCATTTAATCTGACTGTCAGGCTGAGTGGAGGGTGGGGATTTTGGGAGAGTGAACCATCATATCGATGCCTTAGGAAACAGTGAAGATTAGATCTCGGAGGTCAGCCGGTGTGTAATTGGAATCTCGGGGCTAGGAGAACACAGTCAGATTTACACAGGGCTTCTTGTCTCTAGGGATTCTTTTATTTTTTTTTGCTATCATATCATCTCTGATAGAGCAAAACTGCTTGTTTTAGCTCTTGATAGAAAAGTAACTTCCCTTGTCCATTTTTTCACAGGCAATGTATAAACAAGGAAGAAAGTGGAAAAGCCTGTCATTATGTGTAGCAATACCGACTTTTGGTCATATGCCACAGAGAGGGGCGTGGATTTGAGGGTAGAAGATCTGGGTTTGAGTCCAGTTCTGCCTTGGGTAAGTTATGACATTACTACAATGAGAATAATGAAAGCCGTAATTCCAACCTCACAAGGTCATGAAAATGAATGATGGTAAATATCTAAACATTCTTAAGCAATAAAAGAACCCACATGAAGTAGAGACCCCAGGCTGGGATGTTGAGTAGGTGAGTGTGTTTGTGGAACATAGAAATTTTAGCAGACTTGGGGGTCCAAACGGTTCTGCTTCCTGACCTCAGAGCAGGATACTTGTCATTACCACAGGGGCCCAGGGCAGCCAGCAGCCACCAGCACAGGGAAAGGTCTGGTTCCTAGCAGGTCAGGACTCTCTTAGAAGGCAAAGAGGGAATGCTGAAATGCCCACTCTAAGTGGTTTATGAGTGTTGAAGAGGAAGAAAATTTCCTCTACCCTTCTAGGTTCTTCTGGCTGGTCTAAAAATTAAAATGGCATGAAGCAGATTAATAGGAGAAAAATGAAACAAAAGTTTAATAACACTGGAGAGATCCAGGAAAACTGAGTAACTTGCCAAAATGGCCAAAGCCCTTACCTAAAATACCATCTTCAGCTAAAGACACACGAGGATGTTGGGATAGTGGTTTGGGGCTTCAAAACAGAGGAATGCAATTCACATGAAGATTAAAAAAGCAACATATGTTAAAATAGTCATTTGCTGGACCATAGAGACGATGGGCAGAGTGGACTCTGATCTCTAGTTCCTGCTGAGTTTTCCGACTAGTGCTAACCCATATTCTTTGCAGAGCTCTCTGGTGATAGCTCTGTTCTGGAAACAGGGCACCTATCTAAATTCTTTTAGGTAGTTAGGGATAAGGTCACAATTTCTTCCTGAGTCTTTTGGGCTCTGATTGTTTTGAGCTCAAAATAATCTGCCTGCCAAAGAGATGTTTTGGAATGGCAAATTTTGCTCCCCTACATGAGCTTCAGAGAGGAAGGCAAAACATGAATGGGCTACCTTGCAAAAATAATTCCTGCAGACTTAGGAGGTGGGGGTCAAGGGCAGACGAGATCTAGTGGACTGCAGGAGAACTGAGGGCTATTGCAATGTGGGAAGTACTGGGGACCTCACCCCTACTCCTTAGTGAATAAAGCCTGATACACTTAGTTATTAACCAGGTGCGTGCATGCTAAATTGTTTCAGTTGTGTCTGACTCTGTGGCCCTATGGATTTCCCTGGTGGCTCAGATGGTAAAGCATCTGCCTACAATGCGGGAGACCTGGGTTCGATCTCTGAGTCAGGAAGATTCCCTGGAGAAGGAAATGGCAACCCACTCTAGTACTCTTGCCTGGAAAATCCCATGGATGGAGGAGTTTGGTACAGGCTACTGTCCATGGGGTCGCAAAGAGTCGGGCATGACTGAGCGACTTCACTTACTTTCACTTTCTTTCTGTGGCCCTATGGACTGTAGCCAACCAGGCTCCTCTGTCCATGGGATTTCCCAGGCAAGAATACTGGAGTGGGTTACCATGCCCTCCTCTAGTTATTAACATGGTAAGGAATTAATATTGCAGTGAAGCTTGCTTTGGTTGTCTCTCTGACTCTCTTTGTTGGCCCTTCCTATCTTCACTGCCCCCTCCTTTACTGAGTTCTGAGCCCCTGAACTGCCTTCATCCCCCCCCCCCCCCCACCCCCTGCCCCCCAACCCATTCCCCAGGAAAATTACTGCTTGGTTTTGCTTTCTCCCTGGAGACCCATGAGGAGAAAGGTTGGGTATACAGGTGAGATCCTCTGAGCAATGCATGTGGATGGAAAAGAGAAGATGTCAAGGGGATAAGCTCTGGGAGTTGCAGCATTTAGAAGTCAGGACAGTGAGGAGGGACCTTTCTGCTTTTGCAGAATTATTTCTTAAGAGCAAGTTCTTAGTGGTAACATTTCTGGCTAAAGAGTGGGAACAAGAGTCTGTAAATGAATGTATAAATCGGTTTCTGGGCAGCTTCACCATCACTGAATATTAGCATTCAACTTTTTTTTTTGTTCTTTTCGAATATGTAAATTGTAATCTTCAGAATGCTTTCATTTACATTTCTTTGATTTCTAGTGAGCTCTAACATTTTCCCACTGTTTGTCTACTAATTGTATCCCCTTATGAGAATGGCCCTGTCTTTTACCTATTTGTCTTTTGGAATCTTGACATTTTATCTTACAAATTTGAATCAGCTGGCTTTGATAGATCTTAATTCTTTGTAATGTTTGATAAAAATATTTTCCCTGTTTAAAAAAAATCTTCAGTAATGCTAATTCATATAGTGCAATTATTTAAATAGCCTCAAAGTTGAGAAAGTTAAAATTCCCTCAGAGAGGTGGTGGGTGTGTTAGCCGCTTAGTCGTGTCCTACTCTTTGTGACCCCATGGACGTTAGCCCACCAGGCTCCTCTGTCCATGGGATTTCCTAGGCAAGAATACTGAAGTGGGTTGCCATTTCCTTCTCCAAAGAGAGGTAATAAACACTTGTTTTCAATTTTCTGCAAGTTCTATAATTAGATTTTATATTTAAATCTTCAATCAACCAAAGCTTCTTTTGGTGAATGTTTTATTTTTAATTACTTTTTCTATTATAAAAAATCAATAAATGTTGATTATTGAAAAATAAGGACATTAAGAGCAAAAATAGAAACATGGTGAAAAGGATCCATAATTTCACCATCCAGAGATAGCCACTTTAGACAAATAATGAATGTTTGTGAGTGTAGCACCATATACCCAGATTCATCAAATCCTAATATTTTGCTGTGTATGCTTCTTATTTTTATTAAAAAATAGAATACCTGTATACCTCTCTACCCTAACCTAATTTCATTTTCTCCTGAAAGGCAACTCCATCCTGAATTGGTACCTATAATTCTTATCTTTATTTGTATATGTTTGCAGCCTAGGTATATGGTTATAAATATATAGCATTATTTCGTATGTTTAGAAATTACTATACTATCTATAATTTGTTTTTTCATTTTATTTTTGGGATTTACCTCTGCTGATAAAATTGCTATAAATAGTCACATTGTATATCACAGTTTGTTCATTCTTTTGACGGGTATTTGTGTGGTTTAATTTGTGCTTGTTTTTTGCTGTTACAAGCAATGTTGCAATGGACTTTCATCTTCTACAAGTGAACTTCCAGGGTTTACTCTTAGAAGAGTGAAATTGAGGGCTTGTGAGACATGTGTGTCCTTAGTGTTGCTAGATGTTGACAATTTATTCTCCAAAATGGTTGTTCCAATGAGTACATCATCAACAGAATTGAATATTTCTCCAATTTTTCCACATCATCACCAGTACTTGATAGTACTGAATTATCTAATCTCTACCAGTTTGATGGATATAAAATGGTATCTCATTGTTTTAATTTTCATCTTTCTGATTACTGCTAAGGTTGAGCATAGTTTTATATGTGCCATTGGTCATTCAAATTTCCTCTGCTATACGTTGCTTGTTCATATCTTTTATCCATCTTTCTATTAGTTCATTAGTGTTTTTCAGTAAGAAAAATGTCTTCTTCCCATTTGCATTGTCTTTTCATATTGCTTATGATGCCTTTTTTTGAATAGAATTTAAAAATTTCACGTCAGATTCATCAGGGTTTTCCTTCAGGAACATTCTGTAGAACAGGTAAATTTTTACCTTTATACTCTTAGAGTATTTTGGCAGGGCCTAATAATTAAACTGATATAAGATCAAGATCGCCAGGAGAAATATCGATAACCTCAGATATGCAGATGATACCACCCTTATGGCAGAAAGTGAAGAAGAACTAAAGAGCCTCTTGATGAAAGTGAAAAAGGAGAGGGGAAAAAGTTGGCTTAAAGCTCCACATTCAGAAAACTAAGATTATGGCATCCAGTCCCATCACTTCATGGCAAATAGATGGGGAAACAGTGGAAACAGTGGCACAGTGGCTGACTTCATTTTTCTGGGTTCCAAAATCACTGCAGATGGTGATTGTAGCCATGAAATTAAGAGACACTTACTCCTTGGAAAGAAAGTTATGACCAACCTAGGCAGCATATTGAAAAGTAGAGACATTACTTCGTCAACAAACGTCTGTCTAGTCAAGGCTATGGTTTTTCCAGTGGTTATATATGTATGTGAGAGTTGGACTATAAAGGAAGCTGAGCGGCAAAGAATTGATGCTTTTGAACTGTGGTTGGAGAAGACTCTTGAGAGTCCCTTGGACTCCAAGGAGATCTAACCAGTCCATCCTAAAGGAGATCAGTCTTGGGTGTTCATTGGAAGGACTGATGTTGAAGCTGACACTCCAGTCCTTTGGCAACTGAGCTGATGCAAAGAGCTGATTCATTTGAAAAGATCCTGATGCTGGGAAAGATTGAAGGCAGGAGGAGAAGGTGATGACAGAGGATGAGATGGTTGGATGGCATCACTGACACAGTGGACATGGGTTTGGGTGGACTCGGGGAGTTGGTGATGGACAGGGAGGCATGGCGTGCTGCGGTTCATGGGGTCTCAAAGAGTCGGATGTGACTGAGCAACTGAACTGAACTGAAGACAGACTAATAAGAGAAAAGTATACAAATTTATCCAAGTATTATGTGACAATGGGAGCCCTTATAAGACCCAAAGAAATTGTGACACTTACAAGCTTTTATACTGGCTTGGACAAAGAGAGGCAATTGTGGAAAAGTAAATCATATAGAGAGGCTAAAGGCAGATAAAAATTATTTTAACAGGGTCTGTTAGTATAGGATTTTCTTGGTTTTGATTCCCCATTAAAAAATGTTTCTTTTCTCTTGTTACTGGGAAGCCATCTTCCACATGGGGATTTAAATCTCCTATTTTAGGAGGAAAGGGAGTGATAAGAATGCCCTTCTCACAGGATGCTTTTCAAGTGCCTGTAGCTTAAAACAATACAAAGGTATTCTGTGATTTGTCACAATTTTTGCATTTCTAGAATTTAACTTTATTGGTCAGCAAGGGTTCTTGCTACAGCTACAATCTCTAAGTTCAGCTAAAAATGATTTTTCTGCCTATGCTCATTGGGCCTGACATGATGTTCAATAAAAGCAGATAAGTGATATGCACAAGACATTCCTGTTTTGCATGCCCTTATTGGATATAATTTATAATGCTAAATCAGTTCAGTTCAGTTGCTCAGTCAAGTCTGACTCTTTGGGATCCCATGGACTGCAGCACACCAGGCCTCCCTGTCCATCACCAACTCCCAGAGCTTGCCCAAACCCATGTCCATTGAGTCAGTGATACCATCCAACCATCTCATCCTCTGTTGTCCACGTCTCCTCCTGCCTTCAGTCTTTCCCAGCATCAGGGTCTTTTCCAATGAGTCAGTTCTTCTTTGCATCAGGTAGCTGAAGTATTGGAGCTTCAGCTTCCATCAGTCCTTTCAATAAATATTCAGGATTGATTTCCTTTAGAATGGACTGGTTTGAGAGCCCAAGGGACTCTCAGAAGTCTTCTCCAACACCACAGTTCTAAACCATCAATTCTTTGGTGCTCAGCTTTTTTTATGGTTCAACTCTCACATCCACACATGACTACTGGAAAAACCATAGCTTTGACTAGACAGACCTTTGTTGACAAAGTAATGTCTCTGCTTTTTCATATGCTGTTTAGGTTCATTGCAGATTCCAAGGAGAAATCATCTTTTAATTTCATGGCTGCAGTCACCACCTGCAGTGATTTTGGAGCCCAAGAAAATAAAGTCTGTCTCTGTTTCCATTGTTTCTCCATCTATTGGCTAAGAAGTGATGAGACTGAATGCCATGATCTTAGTTTTTTGAATGTTGAGTTTTAAGCCTGCTTTTTCACTCTCCTCTTTCACTTTCATCAAGAGGCTCTTTAGTTCCTCTTTGCTTTCTGCCTTAAGGGTGGTATCATCTGCATATCTGAGGTTATTGATATTACTGAGGTAATGCTAAATGGCTACATTAATTTCTTCATTCATTTGTGTTCCCATGCATTCATTTATTCACTTATTCAACAACTGTTTTTGAAAAATCTGCTATGTGCCTGCTATCCTCCTGAGTCTGCTCCTAATTTTTTCAAACCAGTTGTATTGGAATTGATACTTGTGCATATTTACAATCCTAAGCCTAGTGTTTATGTGTGAGTATGCTTGTGTGATATTTTTCACAAATCCGTGGATGAGGATGATACTTATCTCTTAGAATGAACTAAGTATCAGGTCTTGTTTCTCTGTGATTTGGAAAATCTGTTTGTTGACTCATAGAAATATTATTCAGAGTATTTGTTTAGGCCATATTTCTTTTGGTGAATGAGGTAATTCTTAACAACTTTCTCAATTTCCTTCTCCATCAGTATTTTCCTGTTTTTTGTATTTTGTTTTGCTAACTTTTTATTTTGTATTTGTATTGTCCATTTGGCTAAACAATTCAAATTGATTATCCTAAATTGTGACTGCAATGATTTATATTTTAAAATCCATTATATCAGTTTTTAAATCACCAGTCTTTTAATTTTATTGACTAATACCTTTTATTTATTATATTTACAAGGGTTTTAATATATCTTATACTCTTTTCAGAGAATGAACATTTAAATTTACTTCTACCAATTTTCTATTTTTTAGTTTATATCTGTCATTTTTTTATGTTTCCTCTTATGTTGACATTCTTCATAAGATTTTAAATCAAGTGTTTAGTTCATTTATTTCTTATTTCTAAAATAAAATCACATAGATCTATACCTTTCCCTCTTGGTTTATCCACACTCTTACTTTTAATAGGTGGTGTTTTCATTTTTTATAGTACTTTGGAAATTATGATCATATTTTTAATTTTCAACTTGACCCTGTTGCTCGGGAAAATTTTTGTTTTTGTTGTTAGAAGCTGTCAGCCATGTATTTGTTTATTGTTATTATAAATTTTTGCTTGCATATACTTTTAAACTTACAGAAATGTTGAAAACCAGATTAACTTTTAGCTAGATTCACCGTTTATTTTGACGGAGAGAATTGATGCTTTTGAACTGTGGTGTCAGAGAAGACTCTTAAGAGTCCCTTGGACTACAAGGAGATCCAGCCAGTCTATCCTAAAGGAAATCAGTCCTGAATATTCATTGGAAGGACTGATGCTGAAGCTGAAACTCCAACACTTTGGCCACCTGATGAGAAGAACTGACTCATTGGAAAAGACCCTGATGCTGGGAAAGAGTGAAGGCAGGAGGAGAAGGGGACGACAGAGGATGAGATGGTTGGATGGCGTCACTGACTCGACTAATATAAGTTTGAGTAAACTCCGGGAGTTGGTTACAACCAGGGAGGCCTGGCGTGCTGCAGTCTGTGTGGTAGCAGAGTCAGACACGACTGAGCGACTGAACTGAACTGACCATTTGTCTATATTTTGCTTGTTTCTATTTTGTTCTGATCACTTTATAATTCATTCTCTATATATGAATTCTTTTTCTGAACCACTTGAGAATAAGTTGCAGATGTAAGATGTATACCGAAATACTTCGATGTCCATTTCCTGGGGCAGACATTTTCTCTTACAAAACCTTATAAGAAAACCTTATAAGAAAACCCATTTTCCTTATAAAGGAAATTTAATGGTTAATAAAATTGGAAAATTTCATATTGACACAATATGATTTTCTAATTCTGTAGTCCATAATTGTCAGTTATCACAATGTTGTATTTTATATATAGTTATAATAAATAGAAATACTATATATAATATAAAATATGAACAATAAATAGAAATAAATGTATGTAATCTATATTTAAATTTATAATTTATTTTATTTGCTATATATAATATATATTATATATATATAGAGAGAGAGAAACTGAGAGATAATAATGAAGGTGACAGTGGCGACAACTGAAGTGGCTGTATGCTTACAGAAACTACTCCAGATAGGGCACTTAATAGATGAGTATTTATTTTCTTCTTGTAGTATGATCTAAAGAAGTTCATATTTATTGCTGTCTTATTATGAAGTTAGTATTTATTCAGAGTAGAAAAATAATGCAAAATAACAACAATCACTCAAGTTTCAGAGCCTAGAGATAACCATCATTAGTATTTAGATGTATATATTCAAGACGTGTGCTTTCAATCAACAAAATTTCTGGATTTTTTTCTTGTTAAATAAAATATAAGTACATTACTATGGTATCATATTATATGCTATATAGTTTTAGTCTTCATATAAGTCTCAGTATTTTATTATTTTAATACTTTATAGCTAATGTTCATAACAACTTTGCAAAGTAGAGCCACGTTTTCAGATGAAGAGTCCAAAGTTCAGAGAGGTTCAATAAACTGCTTAGGTCACACAGCAGTAAAGGATGGAGTTATAATCCAAATCCTTCCCTGTCTGCCTCCAAGGCTATAGAGTAGATCACTATTTTGCCCCAAACTTTCATTGATTTTACTTATATCATTAACATTGAGTTTTATTGCATTGTGGGGAGAAAATATATTGATATAATTTTCCTTGTGGCTTCCCTGGTGGCTCAGGGGTAAAGAATCTGCCTGCCAATGCAGGAGATGTAGGTTCGATCCCTGGTTCAGGAAGAACCCCTGGAGGAGGAAACACAACCCACTCTAGTATTCTTTCCTGGGGAAATCCCATGGACAGAGGAGCCCAGCGGGCTATAGTCCATGAGACTGTAAAAGATTGACATGTGACTTAGTGACTATAAACAATAACAGAAATGTTCTATATAAATTTTCTCTTGATTTAGTCTTGGGGCCTTATTTGAGAGTTCGTATATATCTACTAATGCCCAATACATTGAAAAAAATGTATAGTCTATGTTGTAATTGAGTTTAATATAAATCTACTTGTTCTGATATGGTAATTGTGTAGTATTTATCCCTTCTCTTTGCATTTCTAGCTTTGGTAATCCCTGTCTTCACTGTGGGTTTTATATTTTTCATTATAATCAGAAGCCTCCTAGCATCCTCCCTCTGCCTTTTTGGCATCAAAATCTCTTTTGTATGATATCAACTTTACCAATTGTTTTCTTTTAGTTATATAGTTTCCTTGATAATACTTTTTTATTTTTAGCATTCTACATCTTTAAACAACGAGCATATTGTTGGGTCTTGTGTTTTAATCCATAGGAATTTTTTTTTTTGAGAAGTAAATGGCCTAGTTATATGGAGTCTTCTGGGATGCAAGTAACAGTGATATGAGATGGTCTTGCAGCTATGAGCTGTGGACTTTTGCTAGTTACTTCATGATTCTGGGAGGAGGCTACCTGCTTCCTTATCTGTAAAACTGTGTTAATTAAGAGTACTAACCTCACAGAGTTGTGAAGAGTAAATAAGATCAAGAAAATTCAGGAATAGAAATATATTAAAGCATATTAAATTATTATATGTAGAAGGTAGTTGTCATCATGTCTGGAAATATCATTCAAAGCAAGTTTCTTGGCAATAGCACATAAAGCAAGTTCTTAAAACAAAGATCTCTGTTCAAAATGGGGATAGTCAGCTCCATCCTTTTCTCTAACCATGTCTCAAACTTCTCTCTGAGATAATAGGAATAACTTACAATAAAGTGGTTGAGAAGCAGTGGTCCAGCGCCCCTGACGTGTTCCCAGTTTTCCGTTCAATTGTCCGTCTCTGCTTCTGGCTGCACTGTGGAGTTTCACAACTTGACTTAAGTTCAGCCCTGTCAGGAATCACTGCCTTGCTTTGCGTTTAATTAAGCAAATGTATAGGTTGTACAAATACTTTATTTGCTCCCATAATGGGTATTGAAGCTGCAGGCTTAGCTGGCCTGGCTATTTTCATCAGGCTTTGAAAAACTGAAACTAAGGAAAACAAACCAAGTTAGGCTGGGTTTTCTACTTCCTGGATTGTGTAACTTGACTACGCCCAATGAAAGCCATCTGTTGGGCACCCAGGCATGAGGACTGATTCTCAGCCTTCGGTTCTCCTTCTAGCTGTGCTCCAACCCCTGCACGACGGAAACCTCTGCATCACTTACAGTTGTTAGAAACTGAAGCTGAATTCTTATTTACTTCAGCTCCAAAGGATAAAAGAAGGACAGGGACAGAAGGGAAGAAAGTCTGAGGTTTAAACTACAGTCCATTTTTAACTTTCCAAAATGGTCTTGGTATTTTCAGATCCAGATAACCTTAAATCAGACAATGCAGTATTACCAAACTGAGAAATAAATATCCTAGAATATTATAAACTGATAAACTCCAGAAAAACCTCAATCTGTTTTTAGTCTCAGTAGCTTCAAGTCACTGCTGGCTTCTATTTGATCAGTCAGAGGGAGATATGGGTCCATTTCCTACCTGATACAATAGAGCAATTTTCTTAACCTCCTCTGATAATAATAATAATCTCATCTCTTTTAAACACAGTTCCCAAGTCCTTCCCGGGAGATTCTGATTCAGTCCACCTGGGATGGTGCATCAGATTTGTGTTAACATGAGAAAAGCTTGGGAAAAATCAGAGTAGAGGGAATAGTCTGTTTTTAGAATCAGACAGCTCTGAGCTGAAATCCTATATCTTTCCCTTCCTAGTTATGTGGCCTTGCACAAATTACTTAACCTTCCTTAATCTCATCTGAAAAAAAAAAGTGGAAATAAAAACATCTAACTCTAGGAGTTGTTGAGAGGATTAAAGGAACTTAAGCACTTTATAGTATCCACTTTTCTGCATTCTGCTTAATCATTTCTTCTTGGGTTAGTTTGCAGATTGTGAACTTATTTAGCCCACAGGCACAGTGGTTTGATATATATGCATATATATCTGTGTATATATATAGTATGTGTGTGTGTACATATATATAGGGTGTACATATATTTATATATAGTGTGTATATATATACATATTTTACTTATCTTTTCAATTTGTTCATCAGATATGTGTAAAGCTTTTGTTTATTTATTGGCTGCACTGCACGGCTTGCAGGATCTCAGTTTCCTGACCAGAGATTGAACCTGGGCCACATCAGTGAAAGCCTTGAATCCTAACCACTAGACCACCAGGGAACTCTGTGTAAAGCTTTTATTATGCTTAAGAAACTGGGGTTCCTGGTACCCACGAAATACCTTCTTGATAGTATGATTGTCAACATAGCACACGCCCAGCTTTTGAAGGGACTGCCAGATTTCTTGTGTGTGTGACTTTTCTGTGGCAGGCTCCTAATTATTTAGGGGTCCCCTGTGTTTAGGAGTGTCATGATCTTACCCCTCCATTGTACCAGAAATTCCAGTTTTCTTGAATCCAATCATATATGTGTGTATATACATACATGTGTATATATCTATATACATGCATATGTGTATATATATTTCTTTCTGCAGTTGAGGCAATTTCCCCCAGCTTTTCTGAAATATTATTGATATGCGTATGCCTAATGTGTACAGTGTTATGATTAAAGGCATGTATACATTGTAAACCCTGGTGACTCAAAGGGTAAAGAATCTGCCTGCAATAAAGGACACCCAGGTTCAATTCCTGGGTTGGGAAGATCCCGGAATAGGGAATGGCAACCCACTCCAGTATTCTTGCTGGGAGAATTCCATGGACAGAGGAGCCTGGTGGGCTACAGTCCATGGGGTGGCAAAGAGTTGGATATGACTGAGCGACTAACACACACACATTGCAAAACAGTGACAACTATAAGTTTAGTCTCCACACGTGCGTGCTCAGTTGGTTCGTTGTGTCTAACTCTTTCCACCCAGTGGACTGTAGCCCACCAGGCTCCCTTGTCCATGGGATTTTCCAGGCAAGAAAACTGTAGTGGGTTGCCATTTCCTTCTCCAGGGGATCTGATTTTCCCCACCCAGGGATTGAACCCACGTCTCTTTCATTGGCAGACAGAGTCTTTACCACTGTGCCACCTGGGAAGCACCAACATCTTCATCTCTTGACATAATTATGATATATATTTTTTCCTTGTGTGGTGATTAACATTAAGATCTACTTTCTTAAAAACTTTCAATATAGTCACTATGCTATACATTAGATCCCCAGACCTTATTTATCCTTTAGCCAGGATTTTTGCACCCTTTGACCAACATCTAAAATATGAATGCTTCACAAATCTACATATCATCCTTGAGCAGGGGCCATGCTGATCTTCTCTGTATCATTCCAATTTTAGTATGTGTACATATGTACATATATTTTTCCTTCAACAGAAAATATACATTTAAATTATTCCATTTGATTTTTACACAGAATATGTTCTAGGTGCTTTGCATTGGCAATTCCCTCTTCCTGGCCAGAAAAACCTTTGTACTTTTTTCTCCCATCCTAATAGCAAGAAACCCAATGGATTTCTGGAGAATACATTTATATTTCCTTTATATTTAGCATTATTCAAAAGAATTAAGACACAAGGTGGAAAAAATAAGATGAGCTCATGATTGAAATTACACATCAAATACATGTTGTACTGTTCCTTTCCCTTCCTGGTCATGGGCCAGGTATTTGTGCTAAACTCTTAAGCAGTCATTGCAAACCCTCTGCAGACAGAAAATGAAAGGGATGATCCTCAAGCTAGTTATTAGGATGATCATCTATATAAGCTTTGAACACTGTTTTAAGTTTTCCACTAGCCTAAGACTTTATGTCCTAATTAACATCAGGATCAAGAACCTATATAAGAGTCATGAAGTATTACAGAAAACTAGTGCTTTCCAATATCCCAGCCAAATATAAAATGAATCAGGGGATAAGGAAGTCTCCTGCTGTAGGATTGATGTTAGCTAGATGGAAGAGTTGGGCCAAGGATCCGCCAGTCCCCTGGTCCAAAAGTCATCACCATAGCAATGCTAGTGATGGCTGAGCTACTCCTATCAGCAATGACACCCTTAAGAGGCATCAGTAAAGAGAGGAGCCTGTTATATTTCTGGGCTAGGCTCCTGGTAAGGGAAGTTCATGTCATTTTTATGCCAAATCACTAGGAAAAATAAAGAGCCTCTTTCATGTTAACCTTTCAAACCAGTCTACAAAGTAAAGGCAAATGTCCAGACGCACAGCCTGGCTGAGGCCAGGTGAGTGTCTCTTGTGTAGGAAACCTGTAGCTTTCTTAGATTTGCCTTTTAGTCTTGTTTTTTCCTAGTAATAGTGCTGTACAGAACCTTCAACAAGAAAAACCCAAAAGAGGATAGTTGCTTTTGAAGCCACTACTCTTGTCTGCCTCATTCATTTCAAACAGAGGTACTTCTCAAAGAGATGAAGGCCTGTGTACAAACAACAATGCCCATTGCATTCTCTTGCCACCAGCTGTGATGTGGTGGCTTTTGATTCTACAAAGAAGCTGCCTGTTTCAGAAACTGATTGATGGTTCTTCCGAATGAAGGAGGCGATGAGAACAAACGAGCAGGGCCCTTAGTAAGGCAAGGTACTTCAAGAGAATGGGCTTGAAAGCACTTAAAATAAAAGGTAAACACAAGCCTCTATGAAAGTAAAGCATTCTATAAGGCATTGAGCTGTTCTGAGTTGATAATTGGCAGTTCTTAATGATCTCCTTGTGTTTGTGCATTTAACCTCTCTGTGGAGACATCTGACTTGGGGTTTTATGCTTTTTGGTGGAGGAAAAAGTTTAAATCCAAATAGATGTCATAAAACAGAGAAAACTAATTGAAATAAAAAACATAGGCAGCCTGAGTTGGATTTAAGGCAGTGAAACAGAAAACAATGCATTGAAAAAGCTTGTAATGAAGCATTTCTGTAGAAGAGAGGGCAAGCAATTTCTCTTTAGAAGGCCATGGAAAAGTCTTCAAAGGCTCATTACAAACACCATGGGCAGTGTTGGAACCTGCTCTATGTGAATTCTGAGAGATGGGCCTCCTCGTTCCATCAACTGTTGTCTTTCTCTTTTTCCTGATAGAAACAAACCAGTTAAAAAGAGACATTGGAGACATGTAGGCAAACTCCTTTTATAATAAGAAACTCTATCAAACTCCCTGTTGGTCAGCATTTTTCAGAGTCCATGTTGGGGGCACAGTGCTGGCTGAGGATCAGGTGGTGGGAGATTGTGAGCATTGGAGAGGTGGGAGAATTTAAAGCAGGAATCCTTGTCCTGGTCAGTGGTTCTTACACACCATGTTCTCATAAAAAGAAAAAAAAATGTCCATAAGCTAGATAGTATTCCACTATGTAACTAAATCAGGATATCTCAGTTTCACAGAGAAAAAGTTAATCAAATCAGACACTCTTGGTTGCAAACCCAGCAGCCATTCTCTTCTTTCATTTTGTAAGAAATATTTATTTATTTATTTGTTTGGCTGCACCGGGTCTTAGTCATGTCAGCTCAGACCTTTAGTTGTGGCCTGTGAACTCTTAGTTGTGCCATGTGAGATCTAGTTCCCTGACCAGGGATTGAACCTGTACATCATTGAACTGCATTGGGAGTGCTGAGTCTTAGCCACTGGACCACCAGAGAAGTCCCTATTTTCTTTATTTTTTTTTGCCTGTAGAGCCTCAGTTTTGTTTGGGAGTCCTTTTGCCTTTATCATGATTCAGGGAAGGGTGAACCTACCTGAAATCCCAAGAATAAATCCTGATTTTTGCTTTTCAGTGGTGACCAAGCTAGGCAGAATTTTGAGATGGTTCCCATGATCTTCACCCTCTGCTGTTACTTCAGTGATCATGACAAAAGGCCGATTGCCTGGATGAGCCTAATCTAACATAGTGAAGTGAAGTCGCTCAGTCATGTCTGACTCTTTGCGACCCCATGAACTGTAGCCTACCAGGCTCCTCCCTCCATGGGATTCTCCAGGGAAGAGTACTGGAGTGGGTTGCCATTTCCTTCTCCAGATCTAACATAGGAGCCCTTTAAAAACAGAATTGTCTTCAGCAGCTGGTAGAAGGAAGCATCAGAGAGACTGGAAGCATGAGAAGGATTCAGTGCACTGTTACTGGTGTTGGAGGTGGACAGGGCCATGTGTAAGGATGGAGAGCTGCCTTTGGAGTTGAGAGCAATCCCTGGTGGACAGCCAGCAAGGCCATGGAGACAATCCTACAGCTGCAAGGAACTGAATTCTGCCAACAATCTGAATGCATTGGAAGTGAATTCTTCCTAGTAACTCTAGATGAGAGCTCAGCCCAGGTAACACCTTGATTTTAGCCAAGTCCCTAAGACCCAAGTCCCAAGTCCCTAGTCCCTAAAACTCTCAAGACTTCCCAGACTTCTGACCTATAGAGCTGTTAGACAATAAATGGGTATTGTTTTAAACTCTAAGTTTAGTCGCTCAGTCATATCTGACTCTTTGCAACCCCATGGACTGTAGCCTACCAGGCTCCTCCATCCATGGGATTTTCCAGGCAAGAGTACTGGAGTGGGTTGCCATTTCCTTCTCCAGAGGATCTTCCCAACCCAGGCATCGAACCTGGGTCTCCCACATTGTAGGCAGACACTTTACTGTTTGAGCCACCAGGGAAGTCCTTTTAAACTCTAAGCCCATGGTTACTTTTAATGGAGCAACAGAAGACTAATAAAGCAACCAACAGTATCAAGAAATTCACATTTCTGCTCAGGAGGCAGTAGTTTTCAGCTCTGACCCTAATTAGAAATCATCAAGTGACCTGTGGCAGAGACTGGTGATTATTCAATAGCCACTCCCAGCTTTTGTCTTTGTGCCCACACCTCCCTGATACCCCCATGAAAGTCACAAATACCAGATTCTTTCCTTCCCCCTACCCATCCTGCTGGATAGTCATGTGACCTGGCTCTGCCTTCAGATACAGTCCAATGAGAATATGAGGTTAGAGCTGTAGCAGCCATTTTGTAGCCATGAGGTGAGAAGCCTAAGGATGGTAGAGTGGAAAGAAGGAAAGATCATGATTCTTTCCATGTAATTTTATTTATTTACTTTGTGACAATTTTGAGCTAAGGTGTCAACTCTGGAATTGTGTACTTTCAGGTCTGCGGTTATATAAGATAATTTTCTTTTATTGATTAAGTCACTCTTATTGTGGTTTTCTGTTGCTTGAAGCTGAGCATATCATTACATATGCTTCCTACTCTAAAAAGAGTGCAGAGACCTCTGAGGTACAGTGCATGTAGAGGTCGAGGATCAGGCTTTTGGCTCAGATAGGAAAGGGTACATGGTATCCCAGGGCATGAAGGAAAAGTAAATATTCCTGGAGAATTTTCCCCAATGCAGAAAAGTGGCACTTCCCCCGTGACACTAGTCATATGGGCTTGAACTATTCATCTAATCTTGGCAAACCTCCGTTTACTCATCTTCAAAGTGAGGATAATAATGCCTATGTCACTTGGTTTTATGGAGATCAGATTTGGCTGTGTATGTGAACTTGTTTCAGAAATTTAAAAGGGAGCTCTGGTGTAATGTCAAAGCCTCACTTGGTGCCTGGCACATAGTATTGATATGTATGCTCAATAAATATTTGTTGGGTGGATATGCTGTGCCTGTTTGTCCACACCAGGGTTGTTTGCCCCAGACTATGAACTGCTGTCTAATTGCTCCTAATAGCGCCTATTCCAGGGGAAGCTTAAAGGAATATTTTACTAAATGTTTTCTTCTTAGCACTGATGTATTAGGTACTGCAGCCTGAATGGAGAATTCAGCTTTTGTTTTCTATGTATTTTCCACTAAATATGCTATGACGAGGTGTCTGTTTTGATCAGGGATGCTGTCAATTATCCCTCTCCCTTTCCGACTTTCTCTATGATTTAGGGTGTGAAGACATCTGTTGGCTTTAACCTATCACTGTTGTGTGAGATGCTTTGGCTCTAATCAGCAAAGCTGTGTCCAAGGCAGGTTGGCCCCCCGTGAACTCCCAGGCTGCTGAATCAGTCATCCGCCAGGTGACAGCTGGTGCCTTTAAGACATTGTGGAGCCAAAGAAGACAGTTACACCTGGCCCTTTAAGAGTTTCCCTATGCCAGACAAACCAGGAAGCTATTTGTTTCCTTCAAGCTTGCCTGCTGTAACATCAGCCACTTTTCCAAGTCCTCATCCATAGTTCATTTTCATGCATCCACTTGTGGATCTCATTGACCCCTGGCCT
The DNA here is from genome assembly GCF_016772045.2 of Ovis aries. Classification (NCBI taxonomy): domain Eukaryota; kingdom Metazoa; phylum Chordata; class Mammalia; order Artiodactyla; family Bovidae; genus Ovis; species Ovis aries. The sequence continues at coordinate 50,026,206 of NC_056060.1, forward strand.
CCCTGAGATGGACTCCTGGGGCCTTGGCATGCTGCTGATTCTCTGACACATTGTTGTTTAGTCACTGAGTTGTGTCTGACCCTCTGAGACCTCATGGACTGTAGCATGCCCGGCTTTCCGGTCCTTCGTTATCTCCCAGAGTTTGCTCAAATTCATGTCCATTGAGTCGGTAATGCTATTGAACCGTCTCATTCTCTGCCGTCATGCTTTTGCTTCGCTGTGCTCTGTGCTACACTGCATATTAGACACACAGAAACAATGCTGAGGGCAGACAGGCTGGCATCTGAGAAAGGCTTCTTTCAGGTTGCTCCCCAAAAGGGCCTATATTGCAGTAAGGCAGCAGATAAGATTTTTCACAGTCTAGAGACTCTGAAGTCTAGATGACTTAACAATGACAGAGAGAAGTTGAACATAATATTTATGTACCAAGACATAGATGGTGTAGCATTGATGATACAGGATGTATGTGGGGTGAGGGGGAAGGACAGGTCAATGACAGGATTGTGCAGCCAAGAGGAGGGGAGGTAAAGAACACATTGATCTTGAGGAGCAAAACCGCAAGCTGGAAGCAGTGGGGCTGAAAGTGAAGAGTGGACACCAGGGTCAGAAGATGGCCACTCCATCTCTTATTCCTTCTGTGAACCAGGAACCTTGTGTGCCTCAGTCTCCTCACCTGTCAAGGGAGACCCTGGCCCTTCTGGCCTCACTGGGTTGCTGTACATTTTTGATGATCTAAAGCCAACATGATCATAGTATAGACAGTATAATAGAAACACAGCACAGATTGTGTTCTTGGTTTATTTTGGAACAGGAGCAAGGTGTTTCCTAGGCCCTCCATTGTCACTTCTAAAGTTGTCACCTCTCCTCCCCTGAGGCCATAGTGAGAGTGATGGGCATAGCCTTGGGGGGACATTCCTTAGGCGCCAGCAGGAATGGTGACAGCTTCTTGCAGGGTGCCACAAGGGATCCTCACATCAATGGGCGGCTCAGAAGTTCAGTCATGAAATGTATTCAGCTTCTGAGGAACCGGGTTACAGACAGATGGTCTTAATCTACATGCACAGGTCATTTTGAGAAAAAGTGAGCAGTGAGGCAAATTGGTTTGAAAATAGGTCAACATCTCCTACATTTTTAGAGTTGGGAGGAAACCTAGAAGGTGCCTGATGAACGGCTGCTTGGGGCCTGAAGGAGCAGGGGCTCCCTGCCCCCAGGGTTTACACACGCTTATGCACTTTGCCACATGTCTATCGAATGTTTATCTCTCATTGTCTGTCTCTCCTTCTCCCTTTAGAAACAATATTTCTGGATCTCCTCATTTGTTTCTTGTTAGCCACTTTTTGTTTATTCTTACTATTATTTTGTTAAAAAATTTTAAATTGAAGTACAGTTTTGTCTTTTTTTAATGTTTATTTGGCCTTGCTGAGTCCTAGCTGTGTCATGTGGGATCTTCAGTTTTTGTTGCAGCCAGATCTTAGTTGAGGCATGTGGACTGTTAGTTGTGGCATTTGGGACTGAGTTCCCTGACCAGGAATTGAACCTAGGCCCCGTGCATCAGGAGCAAGAGCTTAGCCACTGGACCACCAGGGAAGTCCCTAGCCACTCTCTTTTTAGATGGATTCAAGGTTTCTGAATTTAACTTTTAATTAAAACTTCTATTTTGAGATAGCTATAGATCTGTGTGCAGTTTTAAGAAATAATACAAAGAAATCTCATGTGCCCTTTACCTGGTTTCCCCTAGTGCCCTACATCTAGTAAACATTTGCTGAATAACTGTATTACTTCCACAAACACAAACATGACAAATTTGGGCTGCGCTGTGCTGGGTACTGTGGGGTAATGAGAAGGAGCTGTGGCAGGAAATGCTCCCGCCCCCGTGCTCCGTGCCTGACTCAAGTATGGCTTGGTTCACCTTTTCTCTCTGGCTTTACCCTCTGGGGTGCCCAGGTCCTATGGGCATCAGCCCCAGTGGGACACCTGAAGCTTTTCCATCGCAAGTCTCTTCCAGAGGCGAGCTAGAGTGTGTGAACCCTCTCTACCCACTCATACACACATGTCATTTCCTAAAGGAAAGTCATTTTTGTAACAGTCCGAATTGGACTAGAACTGTTGAAGTATTCAAAACCACCTCTAGTCAGTCACAGTTCTATTTTTCCAGGGTTGGTATAAAAATATCATTACTTTTTCATCAAAATTGAAAATAACAACAAAAGAGAACCTGAGAACTAGGTGAGCTTGGGCGAAAGGCAGCAATGACTGAGCGATAACAAGCAACATATTTTAATATGGTGGACAGCGACTCGTGTGGGCACACAGTCTGCTTCCTGCCTCCCCACCCAGTCTCCACTGCCACCCCCCATGCTTCGTTCTCATCCTGCTGTACAAAGCTCAGCTGGGTTTCTCCCATGGACACTGTGCAAAAGGCTGTGCCCCACGAGCCCAGATGGCTGCCTTCATGATGGCTCCGTGATGCCTCATTACCCATATTATGTAGTAGTATGTGCATCTCATGTTAAATTAACGGTATTGACTGTGCTGGGGTAATGGATTGGCTAGTTACTCTCTTTCTGAGCGGTTACTCAAGCTTGCCATCTGGCGAATCTAATAACCAGGTGGTGAACCTAAATAACCTCACTTTGGTGGGGGTAGAAGGGACCCCAGTTGCTTCTGTTCTTGCCATCTGCAGCCTCCTTCTTTTGGATCGAGATGTCCAGAGAATCAGTCATGCTATTTCTTAATGGAGTAGGCATTTGTTATCAGAGACCCTCCCACTTCACTTATGCAGAACTCCACTCTCCAGTTTCTTCACCAGTTTAGAATACATGCAGGAACCAGGAGTCAAGCCGGAAAAGGCTTTGTGCAGCTGAGATGACAAGGAAGCTCACGTACTAAGGCTCATAGGCCTCCCTTCTAAGAACGCTTCCTTGAGCCTTTACTCTTATTTACTCTCAGTGATACATATGGGAGTTCATCTCATGTCCAAGGATTCAGTATATTGGAGGCTGCAGAGGTGAGGATAGGAGAGGGTGTGGAACAGACACATACTTAGACAGATAATAAAGAATACTGAAAAAGCTGAAAGGATTAAAAGCAGATATAAGAAGTAAAAACACAGCAAACCGGGGTTGTTTGGTAAGACTCAAGTCAAAGTTGTTTGGTAAGACTTTGCATGGCTCAGATAGTAAAGAAACTGCCTGCAATGCAGGAATCCCGGGTTTGATCCCTGGGTCGGGAAGACGCCCTGGAGAAAGAGTGGCTACCCACGCCAGTGTTCTTGCCTGGAGAATCCCATGGACAGAGACTATAGTCCGTGGGGTCACAAAATGACAGACATGACTGATCGACTAACACTTTCACTTCACAAATTATGCTTCAGCCCTGGAATACTACCCAAGAACACTACAGTAAAATAATGCAGTCTGGAATAATAAACCCTTGTTGACAGCACTGTTAATTACGATTGGTAGATAGCATTTTAGGGGCTGGGACCCATGTCATACATATGGAGATGTCCTCTCTAACTGGTTAACATTAAAAGGTTGCACACACAGAAGGTTATAAACTCAGCTCTGATAAAAATCGTATGTCTATGAGTTAAGTAAATTAAAATATTACATCAGTTTTCTAAAAGACCAGTATTTTAAATCATAAAATAATTTATTGAAGAAAAATAATTTCATTTAGAAAACTACAAAACCAAAAAGAAGGAAATAAGTTATAGCTATAATCTTTACTTCCAAGATATAATTAGTGTTAATTTTTGTTTGCTCTTATTTTCTGTCCACATATATTTGTATATTTGTATCCATTTATCTCTCTGTCATTGCCTGCCTGTCTATTAACTAGTTGAAGTTAATACATAAGAAAATATAAGTTAATCCATAAGAAATCAAATTATACCATTTCGTAACTAGTATTTATTCACCCCTGCTTAATGCACAAATAAGCTTTTCATGTTAATGAATAAATTTCTTTAGTATCATTTCTTTAAAAATATTTTTAAATTTATTTATTTGACTGCACCAGGTCTTAATTGTGGCATGTGGGATCTTTAGTTGAGGCAGGCAGACTCTTGGTTCCAGCATGTGGGATCTAGTTCTCTAACCAGGGATGGAACCTGGGCCCCCTGGGAGTTTGAATTCTTAGCCACTGGACCTCCAGGGAAGTCCCTTCAGCATCATTTCTGTGGTATTGTAGTTCATGCGATGGTAGCTATCCAAGGGGTTTCAATAATTCAACGGTTATTTATAAAAGCATATTGCACAGCAATATCTGGAAAACAGAACAAAGTTTGATCAGCAAGAGCAAGTAGGGCACAGAGACTTCCTTTCTAACCCGTACCGCCAGTTCACTATGGTGGTGGCAGAGCTTAAAGCTTCAAGGCGAGTCATGCTGGCTGCTTGCTTCTTGTTGGATAATTAGAACCCTGTATCTGTTAGGATGCCTTTCAAGGAAACAGAAAACCCAACTCAAAGCAGCTAAGTAATAAAAAATATTATTTCACATTAGAGAAGTCCTGGGGAGAAAGGCAGATCCAGGACTGTTAACACAGTGACTCAAAGGCAGCACCAAAGATTTGTGTTTTTCCCATCTCTTTTCTCTCCTTAGAAGGAGGTCCCAAAATTTGGGCAGCTATTCCAGGTGCCACACAAACAGATGATAATATGCAGAGGCAGAACCAGGGATGGTCTCTGTTTAAAAAAATTTTTATTTTAATTGCAAAATGTACATCTCATAAAATTTACCATTTTGACCATTTTTAGGTGCAGAGTTCAGCACTGTTATATACATTCACATTTCCTCATAATCACCCTTTTAGTATCTTACTATGTGCCTTACATGTCTGTTTCTTTCAATGACTGGCTCATTTCATTTCTGATAATGCCCTTAAGGTTCCTCCATGTTGTAGCATGAGTCAGAATTTCCTTCCTTTTTAAGACTAAATAATATTCTCTTGCCTTTATAAACCACATTTTATTTATCCATTCATCAGCCCAGCAGACACTTGGGATGCTTCTATCGTTTAGCTATTATGAATAATGCTGCTGTGAACATGGGTGTACAAAATACCTCTTCAACAGTCTGCTGTTAGTTCTTTTTGAGTATATACCCAGAAGTGGAATTACTAGATCATGTGGTAATTCTACTTTTAATTTTTAAGGAACTGCCAACCTGTTTTCCGTAGTGATTGTACCATTTTACATTCCCACCAACAGTGCAAAAATGTTCCAGTCTTTCTCTACATCCCTCCCTCCCTCCTTTTTTTGGGATAATAGCCATCCTAATGGGTGTGAGATGGTCCATATGTGTCTTTTAAAAACTGAGGAAACATCTATTCTCACTTCTCCTGTCCCATTGTTTAGGACTATGCTCACACATCTACTTTTAAGTCAGTCACTGGTCGTAAGAAAAATGGAACTGTGATTCATTTTCTTGTTTTTTTTTTTTAGTATTTATGTTTTTATTTGGATGCGTTGGGTCTTAGTTGTGGGATGCAGGATTTCGTTGTGGCATGCAGGCTTCTCTAGTTGCAGTGCGCATGGGATCCAGAGCATGTGGGCTCAGTAGGTATGGCACATGGGCTTTAGTTGCCCCATAGCATATAGGATCTTAGTTCCCTGACTAGGGCTCAAACCCATGTCCCCTGCATTGCAAGGTGGATTGATAACCGCTGGAACACCAGGGAAGTCCCTGATTCATTTCTGTGGACCAAGCAGTGCATACTCTGGGTCTGGGAGCAATGAGCCACTCTGAAGCATGTCTGCACAGAGTAGGGTAGAGAGCAGGTTCTGTTAGGAAGGAGGAAGCAGGCATGAGTGAATGTCACTTTCTGATTTCCCTTGACTTCATCAGGGTTTAGAGGAGCCCCTGTGTTTGCATCTAAGTAAGTATAGCCCCAGCTTAGTAAAAAGAGTACTTCAAAATAAAATCGCTTTGAGCATCTCAAGAAAGGGAGTATAAAAAACAAACAAGAAAAGCTGTTACACTAAATTACCTCCTTACATGATGAAGTAAAAGAAAGAAAAGAAGTATCACGCATGCACCAAGGAACCCTTAACAATCTCATCATCTTCCCTCCCAGAGTAGTCTCCCCCATCCCTACTCATTTTCTGGACTTCAAACAGGATTGAAATGACATGGTAGCAAATGGTAACTGCTTGCTCCTTAAGTCTTCAGCTCTAATGTGTGTCACTGGAGATGTTAGAATGAAGACTCCCACTCACTGGATCTGGGGTAGGGCCTGAGAGTCTGCACTTTTAATGAACTCTCAGGTGATGCTGATGTGGCTATGTTGCAGGAAGGGGCACCCTTTCCAGAGCCCAACAGTGGGGTCTTCTAACATTTGGAAATGAATTGTCCAAAGAGACACACATGTTGACAAAGCAAGAGACTTTACTGGGAAGGGGTGCCTGGGTGGAGAGCAGCAGGGTAAGAGAACCCAGGAGGACTGCTCTGCCACGTGGCTCACAGCCTCAGGTTTCATGATGGGATTAGTTTCCAGGTTGTCTTTGAGCAATCTTTCTGACTCAAGATTCTTCTTGGTAGCACACACATCACTCAGTCAAGATGGATTCCAGTGAGGAGGAGAGGTTGGCAGGACATATGGATTGGCATTTCCTCTTTCTTTTGAGCTTTCCCGAATTCTTCCAGTTGGTGGTAGATTGTTAATTCCCTGTTCCTTACCAGCACCTCCTGTTGTAAGAGAACTCATGCATGTGGTTACAACTGGGCCTGGCCAGGGTGGGTGGTTTCAGTCAGTGGTTCTTGTCACAGCTGCACCGAGACTCACATTGAATCAGGGGGATTTAGAGCACAGCAGAATCCTGTGGAGGGCTTGTTAACACCCAGCCTGCTGGGCCCTGACACAAGACTGTTTGATTTAGTAAGTTTGGGATATGGCCCAAGAATCTACCTTTCTATCCAGTTCCTCCTAAGTGATGCTGATGCTGCTGATCTGGGGAATATTCTGATTACCACTGCCTTAGACAGACGCTTCTGAATTGTGGTGTTGGAAAAGACTCTTGAGAGTCCCTTGGACTGCAAGGAGATCTAACCAGTCCATCTTAAAGGAAATCAGTCTTGAATATTCATTGGAAGGACTGATGCTGAAGCTGAAACTCCAATACTCTGGCCACCTGATGTGAAGAACTGACTCATTGGAAAAGACCCTGATGCTGGAAAAGTTTGAAGGCAGGAGGAGAAGGGGACGACAGAGAATGAGGTGGTTGAATGGCATCACTGACTTGATGGATATGAGTTTGAGTAAACTCTGGGAGTTGGTGATGGACAGGGAGGCCTGGTGTGCTGCAGTCCATGGGGTCGCAAAGAGTCGGACACGGCTGAGTGACTGAACTGAACTGAACTAGATGATCGTTACTGGGACCAGGTGACTAGCTTTGCACCCAGAGGCCCACTTGGTCCCTGCATAAGCTCAGCAAATTACTTAACCTCTGAACCTCAGTTTCCTTGTCTGTAAATCAGGGATGATAATGCCTCCTACCTTAGCCGGCTTTTCTGGTGCACTGTGCCTGTACTGTATAATGTCTACAATCGTGACTTGCCCTTCCTTTCAACTAGGTAGAATTGGAATGTGCACATTTGCTGCTCTTCAGAAAATCTTTCGGGAAGCAAGTTATTCCTCTCCCCTGGCATTTTCAGAGAAGCTCTCTTCTTTCACTTGTTGTTCCCTGGAATGCAGAAGCCTCCCCAGATACACATTTTTCACCGTGCTGTTGATTCTTCATTAATCGTGGGGATGCTGGGCACTGCCAGCCTTTAACCTGGATGCCCAGGAAATCCTTATTAATAAGGGATGCAGCAAAACCTAATGAGAACAGCATCATCTCAGGCTGCAGCAACAAGAGAGCTGTCTCCCTCCACTTCCCAGGAGGGCCCGCTCTCTGAAATCTCTGTCTGTTCTGGCTAGCGTGATCAGAAAGAGCAGTGCCCAGCATCCCAGGAAGCACTCAGCGTGAGTGCTTTAATCATATGCAAGGCTGAAGAAAGGCAGGAAGCAAGCAGACCCCTGCAGACAGCTTTTTACCTGCTTACTCCTGCAGGCTAGGGATGCAGCTCAGTGACTGGAAGACATTTTCAGGCAGAGCAGCCAGCAAGGCCCAGAGATCACAGGCAATGAGGTGTTGGGCAGTATCAGCTGAGGCCCCCTGTGGCCAGGGTGTGAGTGGGCTACAAAGCTGGGGCTCTCTGCAGCAGCAGGTTACACAGGGACTTGTATGACTTGCTGGGAGGGTCCCACAGATAAATGGAGGGCAACTGTATTAGGACAATTTTCATTACAAGTTATAGAAACCAGTTGCCTTGCTTAAGCTGAAAGGAGCCTTTAGTTAAGGATCCCAGGGGCAAGTTGCAGCATCCTTGAGGAAGGGACTGAAGCAAAAAGGCATATAAACTCATTCTCTCCCTACTGGCATTTTGTCCCCTATATGAGCTTCCTCTGCTTTTACAATCTCCTTGGGTGAACAAAAATGTTTACCGTAATAAATACTTACCCTACATATGAATGAGTTCCATTTCGAGAGTGTGTTTATATGTTCAAATTGTTCTTAAGTCCAACAAAGTAAGCCTATGTACCCAACTAATGCAATCAGCTATATAGTACTATACTGTAATACTTGTCACACAAATAACACGTAAACAAAAACAAAAGGTATAGAAAACATTTTTAATCTTATAGTACAGCACCTTGAAAAGTACAGTAGTACAGTTAAAAGAGCTGGCATTTAGGGGCTGGCATTGAATGAACAGTCAAGAAGAGTTACTAACTGGAGGAGGGAGAGGGGACAAGGGTGGTAGAGTTGGAGGCTCATCAGCCATAGGAGATGGAGGGCAAGCTGCAGTTTCACTTAGGCCTGACATTGATGGAACGCTCGTGCACATCTTTGAAAGTTCACAATTTGAAGGTTCACATGTAGGGGACTTACTGTATTCCAAACCACCCAAGCTGACATGCTGACAGGATTTGGTTTTAGCCATCTAAAGAGATACTATTTCTTAGTCCCGGTTTCAGGTGTCTGGCAAAGAGGCTCTGATTGGCCATCATGGATCAGGTGCTCAGCACTGGTCCAGTCAGATGCTGCCATGGTGGGGTGCAGAGATATATTGAGTGACTACTGGGGCCCTTGGTTGTGGATCAAGGATGGACAGTGAAGGGCTTCTTTAGGGACAAGGTAGACACTCCAGATGGACTGCCTCAGAGGAAGGGCAGAGCAAACTGCACGGTCTGCTTCCGTCTGTGGTGCTCTGATTGAGGGCCTTCCCTAATGGCTCGTATGGTAAAGAATCCGCCTGCGACCTGCGATGTGAAAGTCGTAGGAGACTCAGGTTTGATCCCTGGGTTAGGAAGATTCCCTGCAGCAGGAAATGGCAACCCACTCCAGTATGATTGCCTGGAGAGTGCCATGGACAGGGGAACCTAGCAGGCTATAGTCCATGGGGTTGCACAGAGTTGGACACGACTGAAGCAGCTGAGCACTGCTCTGGCTGAATCCTTATGTGCAACACCTGTCCTCTCTCAGCCAGCAGTGGAGGTGAATGCAAGCACAGGATTTGTTTGTAGGTTTGGGCTGAGAAGATAGGGATCTACCTACGGCAGCACAGGTGTGTGACCACTTTGAAAACACTATTGAGCTCTAAAAAGTGACACAATCCATGGATAACAATGAGATCAACCAGGCTAACATCCCCTTAGGAGCTGAGAAAATAAATGAAAATAAACTACCAAGTAGTTTTTCCATAGAATATGAAGTATGGTTTTTTTTAACATCAAACAGCAAGTTAGTGAATATCAAAATATAAAGAAATTTCACCCACCCATGATCTCATTCTGTTCTTTTTGTTCCCTCTTTCCTTCCAGCTTCTGTTCACATGCACACAAAATCTTATATAGCTTTAAAGAGTATAAACAACATTTTGTATTCTGTATTATGTAATGACTAGTTTCCACACTGCCTTGTCATCTTTTTAACTATCTTTGTCAGTATGCCATCCTTCAAATTAAGTGTGATACATTTTACTTAGCACATAATTAAGGTCTGATTTAAAATCTGAGACTGTGAAGCTGAAAGGAGTCTTAGGAAATCATTGAGGCCCTCCCCAAACAATGAACCTGGAGAGGAGACTGAGTTCCCCAAGGTCATAGGGCTGGATAATTTCCAGATCCAAGGCTAGATTTCATTCATTTTTCCAAATGTACGTTTATAATTACTCACTTCATATCAGATGGCAATGCATGGGTTTCATCTTCAGATCCTCTATTGTCACCTTGCGTGATCTAATTAACATGTGCTGGCCAGGAGCCATTTCTTATTTTTCTTAACAGAGGAAAGAGTGCTTTTTAAACTCACTGTCAGGAAAATAGAGGTTGTGGAGCTGAAAGGAGTAACAGAAATTTTAAATTGGACTGGTTTCGTGACTGGTAGATAAGTCAGCATGCAAAGACATTTCTGTTTCCCAGGTTTGGCTTGCTTTCTCAACGCCCCTTACAAACTCCACAGGGATTTTAAGATTTAAGTCTGGGTATAAGTTTATGCAAGCTGTTAGTCACCTTTCTAGATGAAAAGCACCACAGGATTATGCTTGAAAATGTTCCCTGCTTCAGTACAGATTCCTTTGGAGTAATTCAGCTATAGTATGATTTTGAGGGAGAAATGATTGAACAGATATATTTCAAAACACATTTGCATTTAAAAACAGGGGTTTATCAGCTAAAAGAACTATTCTTGAAAGGTACTCATGCAGGGCAAATTTAGAACAAGCAGAACAATTTAGACATGATAGCTATGAATTGCCCAAAAGCTTAAAATACAGGGGGCTCTGATCGTACAGAATCCTGGGCATGGATTGAATCATGAATATCTGGTGTTTTTCTTTGGAAAATGTATTGGAACAGGAAATCTTGTCACTGCTGTAACTCCACAGACCAATCCAAAATATTCTAGGCATGCATCAGTGCGATTGTAAACACTCATTTGACCAGAAAAAAAAAAAAAAAAAACCAGTGAAGAAGCCTAAGTTTCTGATACAGAGAAGGGGGTGGGCTCTGGAGTCAGATTACTTGAGTTGGTGTCTTGGTTCTGCCACTTGGTGCATATATGATCTTGACTGGGTCTCAGTTTGCTCATCTGGAAAATGGAGAGAATACTCTTTAATTCATAGAATTGTTGATTTGATTGTGTTAAATCATGTTTCGTAGTACCTCTCAAACTCACATGTCAACACGGATCAGTTGGGATCATGCTAAGATGCAGTAGGGACAGAGAAGCACAAATATTGTCTGATCTCATTTATACGTAGAGTCTGAAAAGCCAAACTCATAGAAGCAGAGTAGGCAGTGGTTGCCAGGTGCTGGCAGGGCAGGGGAAATGGGGAGAAGAAGACGGGCAAATGGTACAAACTTCTAGTAGTTATAAGAGGAGTAAGTTTGGGGAGCTAATTTCAGCATAGTGACTATAGTTAATGATTCTATATTGTGTACTTGAAACTTACTAAAAGAATTAATCTTAAATGTTCTTATCATAACAATAACAAAATTGTAATTATGGGACGTGAAGGGTATGTTAACTAACTTATTGTGGTAAACATATATATGAATATGTATATGGTAAACAATATATGCATCAAATCATCACATTGTATGCCTTAAACTTACACAGTATTATATGTCTATTTATCTCAATAAAGCTGGAAAGAAAAAGATAAAATAGAGGTACAGTAGAGCTGCTAACTGGATTTCTAGCAGGCTCCATTGACAGCTGCATTGCTTGCCTCCTGGCGATGCTTGGAGCAGTGATGATGCAAAGAGCCTGTTCCATGGGCAGCATTCAGCAGTGCCAGTTGTTATCTTTCAGGTGGATCTCTCCTTCTTATTCTTTCCTGCCATTGCTCCTGCATACCCAGTCCTTTCATTTCTTTCCCTCTGTTCTTGAGAAGTCTTCCAGACCTTTGTTCTAGCTAATCTTGTCAGGTTTGAGCGATCGACTTCATAGGCGTTAACAGTGTGTGTGTATGTGTGTGTGTATATATATGAGGGAGGTGGCAGAGATGCTGAAATAGTCAAGCTCAGGTTTGGAAAAAGTAGTTCCATCTTGACCATGTCTTCCACACTTGCTAATGGAAGGGAAGTCAGTCTTTCCTGAGTTAGAAGGACCTTTGGAGCAATTAGTCAGTTTAAAGTTTAGGCTCACTTGGCAGAGCTTTCAGCGGGTGTCCCCTCCCTTCCCCTGCCCCCGATGCCTCTGAGCAAGGGGTGCCATCCTCACGTCCTGTAGGGAAAGGCTCCTGGCCGGAACACTGCTTTTCTACCAGCTTCCTCTCACCTCCATCTGGAGTCCACCTGGCCTCCGTCCTTGTGTATCTGTGTAGACACAACCACAGTGGTGTAACTTGGGCTCTGCTGTCTTGGCACCCTCAGGGCTTGGTGGCGCCCCCTGTTTATTTGACCCTGTTTCAAGCCTTACTGGCCTTATAGACCCTCTGATCATCAGCCACACTCTCCATCTGGTCACTTGGCCTCTCACAATGGCCACCCAAGGCGGGCCCCTTGCTCTCAGCTCTGCATCCTTCTTTAACCCTTGCGAGGTGGGAACTTCCAGACACTCTGTGTGAACAGAGATGTTCAGGGCACCGAGTCCAGACTGCTGTCTTTCTGCACATCCCGCATTGTCATCCCTGCATATTGTGGCTGCCCCATGGTGACCCAGGTGCAGGACAAGGTGCTCTCCCCAGGAGTTCTAAATGGGACGGGCACTGGGCCTGCTCTGCATTCAGCTTTTCCTTCTTTCCCCTCAGAGTTTCTATCTGTCCCCACTCCCTGCCCTGAGTTTAGGCTCAGAAGTAGGGGGTGTCTCAGGCAGCTACTTCTTCCCAGGTTTATCCTTTCCAGAACCTTCCACTTTCTCCCAGAAAGTTCTCTACTTTCTCTTTTGTCTGTTGGGAATTGTTCTACATTGTAACTTTCTTCTTTCCTACTTAAGGACTCTTTGATCTAGATGAGTCCAGCCTACTGCCCTTTCTCTGAGGCAGTAAACCACCTGCCCTAACCAACATAATGGAAAGAAAAGATGGGAAGGGAGTATTTTTGCTCAGTGAGAATTAGATTAAAAATAGTTTAAAAATATTGTCCTTGTTATAAATTATAGCTGCTGCATATACAATAAGAATGAAAAATGAAACTCCTTTGCTTTTTCTTTTGTTCTTAGCAGATGTTACAAACCTATCACATTACACAGTGTTCTAGACAGCCAGGAGCAACCATCAAGAGCTGTATTTGGAAATAGAACTCTTTTCTATCACTGGTATAGAATTAAGTTTAAGGAAGCTAAAGAAAATCTAAACCTCACATCCAAATAGGGAATGTAAGTTTTAAATTTGGGAACTCTGTATAATTAGAAATCACTTTAAAGTATGAAATCACTACCCCATAATGATTATCCCCAAATGATTATTCACCCTCTTCCTGTATCACTCTAATGACAGGGAACTCTCTACCCATTGATTGTGAATTGCATTTTTATACTGTTCTAAGTGGTAGAAAGATAGTATTTGTACCTGCTCACTGCAACTGGATTCTACACATGACATATTTAATTCCCATGCATACCATTGCCCTTCAGCTGTTTGAAGGCAGCCATCATGGTCCCCATTAGTATCTATTTTCTAGGATCAGTCTGCGCAATTCTTTTCATTGGCACGACTTCCAGCCTCCTCAGTAGCTTAGGACCGCTCTGCGGATCTTTCCCTATTTGATGAGCCTTTGAAAAAGCCATGGAGTTAACTTTGATGGCGAGTCCCCCCCTCTTCCCTACACACTGTGGGGATTTTTGTTGTTGTTGCTATTTGTTTGTTTTGAAAATTGGACACAGAAGTTACATTAAAGGTGCCAGTTGCTGGGGATGTGTAAGAGTCTCTGCCACCTGTAGCCTGTTGCTTTGTGCTCAGAAACTCCAACGTGTCTGGTACACATTCTCCTTTTCTCCCCCTCCCCACATCTGTGTTTTTTTTTTTTTTTTTTCTCTCTCTCTCTAACACATACACACGCGCACACACACACACACCCACCCACACACCCCTCTGGGCAGCATCATTTCTCAGCTGGCTACTCAGAGCAGCAGCTTGTACATGCTTGTTTTACTGTTTGCTTGTCTGAACTACAGGCTTAATATGGAGGCTGCAGGAGAAAATGTTTTAAACCCAAGCAGTACAGTTGAAATCACTTCATTTTGAGATATCTGTGAAAGTATTCTATTGAAATCAGTTAGGAAAGTCCTGAAAAGGACTTGCTAATGCCTTCTCAGTTTTGCCACCAGACGATTTGGTGTTTATTAAATGGGCAGGAATCCGGCAGAACCTTATTTCTGGGGCTAAGGAACTGGGATTAAAATGAATGATGATAATAAGAACAGCCAACATGACTGAGCATTTTCTATGTGCCTGTCTGGCTCTGTTCTGCCTGCTTTATATTTATGAACTTGTTTAATATTCACAAGTTTGGCCTCTTGCCCAAAGTTGTGATCTACTAAGTGGTAGAGCCAGTCTGAGCCCACATGCCCTGGCTCCAGAGCCCATGCATTAATGGTATTGTCTCTAGTAACACACAACTCATGTCAGCAGTCAGAAGCAAGCACATTTACCAAACTTGTAAAGCAAAAATTCCCAAACTGTGTGGTTAATGTCTCGCTGTCTCAGTGCCTTCATGTGTAAAATGTGCTAATATAAATTTGTGTGTGTGTGTGTGTGTGTGTGTGTGTGTGTGTGTGTGTGTGTGTACATGCTCAGTTACTAAGTCCTGTCTGACTCTGCAACCCCATGGACTGTAGTCTGCCAGGTTCCCTTGTCCATGGGATTTCCCAGGCCAGAATACTGGAATGGGTTGCCATTTCCTCCTCCAGGGGATCTTCCCAACCCAGGGATCAAACCTGCATCCCCTGCACTGGCAGGCGGATTCTTTACCATTGAGCCACCTAGGAAGCCCCATAAATTAGCAGTGCTATTTATATAAATATAAATGGTGCTCAAGATGCATTTTCTTCTACTCTGCTTCCCCAAAACACATAATTTCAATTGGTTTAAAAACAAGACCACATCATTCATTCAAATTTCATGCACGATGTGTTCTATTCTACTAAGATCCCAGAGTATTTCTTTAAGGTTTTAGCTGATGGGATTTAGTTCTCCTGGCTTCTTGCATGCACCATGCTCGTGTGGTTTCTCCCATTTCTGAAATGTACCTCCATGTCCACCCAGGTTCCATCCATATTTACAACTTTCTATCTGGCCCATCTCCTTCACGAATCCCCAGAGCATCATACCCCACTTTGAGCCATTGTTTGTCTTAATGTGAACACAAGACAGTTGTATTCCACCAACAAACATTTTTGAGCGTTTATTACATGCCTAGAATGATTCTGGATCAAAAATTCTCAACCACAGCACTATTGACATTTTTAGTGGTTTGATGGTTACTCTTCTATGTGTCTATTTAACTGAGTATAAGGGTACCCAGATATTTGGGCAAATACTACTCTGGGTGTTTCTGTGAGGGTGTTTTGGGATGAGATTAATGTTTAAATTGGTGAACTTTGAGTTAAGCAGATTGTCTTCCCTAATGCTGGATAAGCTTTATCCAACTAGTTGAAGGTTTGAATAGCACAAAAGGCTTACTCTTCTCTGAATAAAAGAGAATCATTCTGAATGATGGCCTTTGAACTGGGACATCAATCAGCTCTTCCAGGTTCAATAACAGCCTGCCAGCCTTCAGACTTGGACTGGGACATCTGCTCTGTAGATTTTGGATTTGTCAGCCTCCATAAGAGTGCGATCCATTTCCTTATAACAATTACAATATTTTATAATAATATTATTATTATAATATAATAGTTATACTATAGTATAAATATGCTATATTAGAAATAATATACATATTATAATATACGTATATATGTATATAATACTATAAGTATTACATTTTTATTATATCTTATAATATAATATATAATGAATTTATATTTTACTATATGATTAATATATAATGTGATCATAGGATAATATTATAAATGTGCTATGTTAATATTATTATAAGCATAATAAATATTATCATATTATAACTAAGATGAAACATAATAAAATGTAAATAAATATGAATTTGGTATTTACTCATCCTGTTCCTCTCAGTTCAGTTCAGTTCAGTTCAGTTGCTCAGTCATGTCCGACTCTTTGCGACCCCATGAATTGCAGCCTGCCAGGCCTCCCTGTCCATCAGCAACTCCCGGAGTTCACTCAAACTCATGTCCATCGAGTTGGTGATGCCATCCAGCCATCTCATCCTCTGTCGTCCCCTTCTCCTCCTGCCCCCAATCCCTCCCAGCATCAGAGTCTTTTCCAATGAGTCAACTCTGCGCACAAGGTGGCTAAAGCACTGGAGTTTCAGCTTTAGCATCATTCCTTCCAAAGAACACCCAGGACTGATCTCTTTTAGAATGGACTGGTTGGATCTCCTTGCAGTCCAAGGGACTCTCAAGAGTCTTCTCCAACACCACAGTTTAAAAGCATCAATTCTTCGGTGCTCAGCTTTCTTCACTGTCCAACTCTCACATCTGTACATGACCACTGGAACAACCATAGCCTTGACTAGATGGACCTTAGTTGGCAAAGTAATGTCTCTGCTTTTGAATATGCTATCTAGATTGGTCATAACTTTCCTTCCAAGGAGTAAGCATCTTTTAATTTCATGGCTGCAGTCACCATCTGCAGTGATTTTGGAGCCCAGAAAAATAAAGTCAGCCATTGTTTCCACTGTTTGCCCATCTATTTCCCATGAAGTGATGGGACCACATGCCATGATCTTTGTTTTTTGAATGCTGAGCTTTAAGTCAACTTTTTCACTCTCCTCTTTCACTTTCATCAAGAGCCTTTTTAGTTCCTCTTCACTTGCTGCCATAGGGTGGTGTCATCTGCATATCTGAGGTTATTGATATTTCTCCCTGCAATCTTGATTCCAGCTTGTGCTTCTTCCAGCCCAGTGTTTCTCATGATGTACTCTGCATCCTCTGGAGAACACTAATTCAGGCAGGATAATTCTTGAGGGAACTGTCCTATGCATTGGATGTTTAGCAGCATCTTGACCTCCACCCACCTGATGCCAAGTAGCCCCCACCACAGTCTAGTTGTCCACAAACTACCAGCTGTCCCCTGGGGTGCAGAATTGTTCTGGTTGAGAACCACTGCTCTAGGCATGCTTAGGAGTCAGCAGTAAAAGTCAGGAGTGAATACAGGACAATTAACTATTAACTGGTGAAACATTTTGCTATCTCAATTTTAGCTAAACTTTTGATGTTCTGTTTTGGAGGGAGGAATTGAGAGAAATGACAGCAAATTTTACAGAAAAATATGGAAGGTTTCTTTCATTGGGGAAGGAAAATCTTGTGGAATATGAAGTAAGAAAAGCTTGTAGGCTGTTTGTGCCAGATAAGTGCAATTACTTTTCAAGTATTGAAAGATTCGTTAATGAGAGAAAAATTACCTACATGCCTCAGCTCTACTGACTAACTCTAGTGAGCACAAAATCTGTGCAGTTCCACTTATAAATTCCTCTTGAGTCCTGATATTTTTGAGGGATTATGTGATTCTTCAAATGAATCCATAACCCATTGTCGGTCCTGGACACATTTAATAACAGAATTCTGGGAGAGTAAGATTAAGAGACACAATCCTTCAGTCTTTCTCCAAACAGTTTTATTATAGAAATGATTCATGCACTGGGAGTCACTGAAATTGATCATTCGTAATTTATATTCTTCGCAGACAGAGCTTTTGAGGTTCTTTTCCTTAGTTGTTCAATGTCAGTTATCCAATGAAAGTTGCCAGTTGTTCAATGAAAATTTGGCTCAATTCTCTAAGAAATCCACAGTCTTAAAAACATTCATAAGCCTGTAGGGAACTGAGAGGTGACTCTGGGCTGGTTTTAGCTAGCTGTGCATGGCTGAATATACAAAGCATTAAAGCTAATCTGAGACACAATGTGACAATCAATAGCAATACAGTATGTGCTGAACAGTAAAACTTAATATTAGTTTTACAGCAAGAGGCAAGATACAAGTCAAGTTGGGGAGGGCAGAGCCAGGGGTGGAAAGCTTTCAGGTGGATTTAGGAACAACATCATACCGAACTGGATGCTGGAGCTGGCCTGGGCACTTTGGGCAGAGTTCAGAGTTGGGCTCCAGCACCTCTGCTCTCCTTGTCAGCTATTGTCATTTATGAAATGGAGCTGATGTAAAAAGAGTGAGTTTCTGCCCCACCACGTGGCAGAGCTGTAGGACTTGAAGGGGGTTATATGACATAACTCCCTGTTGTGTAGATGAGGAATTGCAAGTCCAGAGTGGTGATATGAGAATTTTAACAGTAACATTAACTTCAATGGCGTATTAATTGTCTGTCAGACACTTGGCTGAGTGCTCTACGGACGTCACATCTTAATCTTAACGAGGCAGACACTATTATGATCCCATAGTCACGGACCAGGAAACTGGAGTCAGGAAATTTTGATCACACTGGAAGCGAAATGCTGACATTACTCAAGTCTAGTGCCTTCAGCAATCTGGTGTGTTTCTTATTTTGCTGTTGAATTTCCTCATCTGTAAAAGTCTTTCATTCTTTTGCTCCCTTCTTCTCTTCCTCCCTTCAGCACGGGCCACTGAGCACTTAGCCTAGACCAGGCACCATCCCAGACTCTGGGAAAGCAGCTAGCAGCTTCTGTAGTTCAGAGCTGTTAGTGCTGGAGGCCAGTCTAGGAGAGATAAAAGAAGGAGCTAATGTTTCTTAGTCTTGTTGTTCAGTTACTCAGTCATGTCTGACTCTTTGCAACTCCATGGACTGCAGCATGCCAGGCTTCCCTGTCCTTCACTGTCTCCTGGAGTTTGTTCAAACTCAAGTCCACTGAGCTAGTGATGCTTTCCAACCACCTCCCCCCATGCCACCCTCTTCTTTTGCCTTCAATCTTTCCCAGTATCAGTGTCTTTTCCCATGTGTCAGCTCTTCACATTAGGTGGCCAAAGTATTGGAGCTTCAGCTTCAGCATCAGTCCTTCCAATGAATATTCAGGGTTGATTTCCTTTAGGATTGACTGGTTGATCTTGCAGTCCAAGGGACTCTCAGTTAGACTAGTCTTTCTCAAAACCAATGTGTAAAGAAAGGGGTTTTGGCCCCAGAGGCCTGGGATAACCCTTGGTGACCATGAGGCTGGCCTGAGCAGGTCAAAGGGCCAGGCTGACAGTAGATGGCTTATCACTGGGGTGGGCCTTGTCCGCTGATTTCTTCTCAGGTGATCAAGAGCTGTGGACGTGGACAGCTGAAATGACGGCCCTGCAGAGAGATGAATTTAGTTTTGCTGGACACCACAGTTAGCCTTTGTTGAGTTTACAAAGAGGTGAAATGGCACAGAAGGGAGGCCTTGCTATGGGGGCCTTGAGGGTGGGATGTATAGTCTTGGACGGTACCTGGGGTTTGGCTTTGTCAGGACACAAGTATACCTGTTTTGTAATCACCTCCTAACTTGCCCATCTGTTCAGCAGGCTCTGAGCTGTTGATGACTAGGAATGCTATCTTGTTCTTTTTATCTCAAATGTCAAGATGGTTTCTGGCCTGCTTCATATTCATTGAATATTTGTTAAACAATTGGGAGATCCTCCGTCTTGCAGTGTCTAGCAGCTGGGCTTTGTGAGGTACATTTAGAGTTTATGTGGACCAGGGGAACTGATTGAGGTCAAACCTGAATGATATATACATACAGTGAGTGTATGTCCCAGATTTTTTGGAACAGACCCCGTTTCAAATATTCTCTCCAGTTTTTCCTCTAAGTACATTTTTATCCGTCAGGCTTCGTGCTCTGAAATTTTGGTTTGGAAAATATGCACAGTGCAGCAAAGACGCTGACTTGTTATCTTGCTGTGGCTGGACTACTGAGGTCTGTGTTCTCCTGGGTGTCAGAGACTTGAGACCCTGAATAAGTAATCAGAGGGCCGTGTGGTGAGCACAGATGTAGCAGAGCTGTGGGTTTATTTAATTACTGTCTTTTCTGACCTATTTCTGTATGTGGGTATATCAGTCAGTCTTCTCCAGAGAAACAGAACCAGTAGGATGTATTTCAAAGAATTTGCTCACCCGACTGCGGGGGCTGGTAAGTCTGAAACATGTAGGAAAGGCCAGCAGGCTGAAACTCCTCGGCAGGAGCTAATGATGCAGTCTGGAGAGAGAATTTCTTCTTCCTCAGGGAAAACTCAGTTTTGCTCTTAAGGTTTCAACTCAATGGATAAGGCTCACTCACATTACCAGGGGCCATTCCCTTTACTTAAGGTCAACTGATTGTGGATGTTAACTTCATCGACAAAATGCCTTCACAGCAACACCTAGATTAGTGTTGGGTTAAGTAACTGTGTGCTGTAGCCTAGTCAGGTTAACAAAAAACCAAGCTGAAACTCCAATATTTTGGCCACGTGATGCAAGGAACTGACTCACTGGAAAAGATCCTGATGCTTGCAAGATTGAAGGCAGAAGGAGAAGGGGACGACAGAGGATGAGATGGTTGGATGGCATCACTGACTCAGTGGGCATGAGTTTGAGCAAGCTTTGGGAGTTGGTGATGGACAGGGAAGCCTGGCGTGCTGCAGTCCATGGGGTCTCAAAGAGTCAGACACGACTGAATAACTGAACTGGACACGACTGAATAACTGAACTGAACTGACCCATCATTGCAGGTGAAATATGAATTGCCCACAATCTGTCCCAGAAGGATAATATAAAGGAACAATCGTGAGTTTGGGCAAATTCTGGCAAATGTGGGGGCAGGATTATCTGATAAACTGCCATTCTTCTCCCCGAAGAGGGGCAGCCACAGCCTGTTGACCTGCTTATTAATCCCAGTGGGTTGTTAGCAAAATCTTTGAAGTATCTGCACAAGGAGACTGCTGCTCTAGCCCCAGGAGGGAGAAACGTTGGAATAATACTCACCTTCCTTTCCCCCTTTCATGGGAAAATGAAGTGAAGTGAAAGTTGCTGAGTCAGGTCTGACTCTTTGTAACTCCAGGCCAGAATACTGGAGTGGGTAGCTATTCCCTTCTCCAGGGTATCTTCCCAACCCGAGAATCTAACTGGGGTCTCCTGCATTGCAGTTGGTTTAAAGAATCCAGTTCGATTCCTGGGTCGGGAAGATCTGTTGGAGAAGAGATAGGTTACCCACTCTAGTGTTTTTGGGCTTCCCTTGTGGCTCAGCTGGGACCTGGTTTTGATCACTGAGTTAGAAAGGTTCCCTGGAGAAGGGAAAGGTTAGCCACTCCAGTATTTTGGCCTAGAGAATTCCATGGACTGTGTAGTCCATGGGGTCACAAAGAGTTGGAAACCACTTTCACTTTCATGGGGAAAGGGGCCTGATTTGATTGGTGTTGGAAGAGGCATTCTGTTATGGGCCCTGAGCATCTCTAGGTGTTCTTTCTGTGTAAGCCATGACTGCGAGAGCCTGATTGCTCTTCACTCAGGCCATTGCTTAGGATTGCTTTGGCAGTGAGCAACCTTGAGAAAGGAGGTAATGACTTTCCTGGGACAAAGAGGAGACTTGCCTCTACTTGCTATAAAAATGGTGAAACATCCAAGCTCTGACTTCCTCTCCTATAATAATCCTCTGCATATTCAGGGTCCATCTAGAAATACCTGCATTGTTCCCTTAGGACCTGGGGGGCAACTAGTGTGAACATCATGCTGATGCTCTGGCTATTGCATGCACTGTGAGTAATAAAGTCCTTTGTCTCTGATCTAGTCGTTTGTCTCGTATCTTCTTGCCAGCCTCCCTGAAACTGTTGCAGGGGAGTTTGTTAGCTTGTTAGGATAAAAATCTCAGACCCTCTACAATTTTTTACAGTAAGAGGCCTTGATTCCCTGTAGGCAGCATGTATTTGTTTCATATTCCTAGCCTTTCCTTCCTCCTCCATGCAAAGAGGGTCTATTCTGGAGACCAAACTCTCCCTACTCCACAATCTCCTTGCAAGGGTATATATAGTAAGAACTGTTTTGGCTTTCCGGCTCTGTCATTGAGAAAGCTGCTGTGTTGATTCCTGGTTGGGCTTTTCCCAAGTGGTTTAGAATCTGGAGGGACAAGAGTGGAACATCTAGGTTCTTCTAGAAATCCCAACTTGTACTGGGTACCAGGCTCTCTACTAGAAGCTGAGAGTGCCACTGTGAAAAAGAAAGGTCCCTGCTGTATCATAGCTGATCGTGTTAATGGGGGAAGGGAGCCTGAACAGATGTAAGAAGATAATGTGCAATTTCAAGAGCAGCACAACATGACTGCCTGCAGATCACATCCCTTTGTCTAACATTTTCTTCCTTTTGAGTTTGATTTCTCTGAAGCCACATTTAAATTATCCTAGTTGGATTTAGGTTATTCTTAGGTTTGTAAGTAATACATTTACAAACTATCTCTCGGGAAGTTATTTCTGCAGTGGTTAAGCTCATCATTATATATGTTGATTTGTACCAAATTCATTCACAGAGGGTGACATCGCTATAATTTTGGAGTAAATTACATTCTAACCATGCCTTGTGAAATAACTCAATCAACCATACAGAATTCAGTATTAAAACTTAGTTTTATGATGTGGATATTGAAATTATTTTAGGTACATAGTGCATATGCCAGATCATTTATTATAATCCTAAATTCTACTTTCATTATGTTTTTCAGCAAATAGACTCAAAGTAGAGTAGAAATTGAGGAATCCATCTGTAATTCTACCCATCTATTATCAGTCACTGTGCTAGGCACTAGGAATGTAGAGGTAGCTAAGAATAGATGTTTCAAATACTCCAGTCTCCTAAAAGGACAAATGCAGTTCAGTCATGCATATAGTGAAAAATGACCAAATATTGCACAAGTTTGACTGGTACTTATTAAGGCAATAGCCCTCAGAGCTATAGCCAATCTTGGAGAATATAAGTTTTCTTCTTGTCTGTTTAAATGCAGGAATGAGCCTCTACCTCCCCGTGCATGAGCTGATAATCCAAAAATAACATGTCCAAATGTTATCTATGATTTTTCCATAATATGTATACATTTCTGAAATGAAATTTATAAATGACAACATAATTCGATTTATAAACATTCAGTGAGTTTCTACCATACACAAGGACCTGTAGTAGATTCTTCAGGGGACATAAGACAAGATGCATGCCCTTGAAGAATTTGCAGTCAAGTGAGGACATTCATTATATCATAGACTTACGAGTCTACTTGTCAGGCAAGGGTCTCCCTTTCAACATCATGACTCTTTTATGACTTTTTGTGATGCTTTTATCAACAGTATGTTGGCTTTAGTGTCTTTGTATTAACCCAAATAACCAGTCAACATATCTATATTGCAGGAAATGAATGAAAGGCTATAAGGGAGGATGATGAGGAGATAGGAGAGGAACTCACAGTAACACCTATTCTATAGTGGGTACTTTATGATTAATACATTCCCAGAAGAATCCAGGAAGTAGGTATTATTGTTCTTTCCCCCTTTTTTTTTCTAGCAGATGACAACATTAAAGCTCAAACATTTCCTTAAACCCAGACAGCAAGCGGCAGACCTGGGATTTTTAGGTCTGTTTAATATCAAAGCCCAAGCTTTGTCTGCTATAGTTAACTCACAACCTTCCAAAAATGTATGTGTGTTTTCTGAAGCAAGCCAACAAATAAACAAGCAAGCAAAAACGCACCTAACAAAAGAAAGAAGGAGTGAATTTTGTGGCACTGGAGGTATTTACAGTAAACTGAATAAATATTGGAAGAGATACAGAGGGGGTTAAAGCATTGAGTCAGGGGTGAACAGAGTGATACCAAAATTCCTTTCAACTCTGGATTCAACTTCTATGAAAGCATGAGCAGAATGTGCACCTATTTCCCTTGTCGTGAGATCCTCCACCAATGTGCTCTACCATGAATGCAAAGAGTCAGTGGAGTAGATATTGGGAAAAACAAGGCCCATGGCCCGTATCACTACAGAGCTTATCAAGATGTGCAGCAGTTCATCCTGCTGAAAGTTTAGCTTGTGTTATGTGTATGTTTCCCATTTGTTCCATGGAGGAGGTTCCTACAAGTCAATCATTCCAGCTTTGGAGGAAAAAAAGCTTTTAGCTTTGAAGAAGCTCCTTTCCCAAGGGGAAGGAGACAGCTAGACCTTTTTTTGATTTCAGATCCTGTTTTGGACTGAATGTTTGTCTCTTTGCAAATTCATATATTGAAACCCTAACCCACAGTGTGATGGTATTTGGAAGTGAGGCCTTTGGGAGGTAAATTAGATCAGGTCATGGAGGTAAGGGCAGGGGGCACAATGGGATTAGTGCTGTTGGAAGAAGAGGAGGAGAGAATAGAGCCCTTTCTCTCTTTCTCTGTGAGCGCACCACAAGAAGGTAACCATCTGCAAGCCAGGGCTTGGGCCCTCACCAAGAACTGAATCTGCTGTCATCTTGACCTTGGACTTCCCAGCCTCCAGAGCTGTGAGAAGTAAATTTCCAAAATTTAAGTCACCCAGTTTATGGTGCATTGTGTCGCAGGCCACATTGACTGAGACAGACCCCTTAAGGCTATTGTTCCAATAATTTTTAAGAGTTGGGCTGGTGGTCCTATTTGGGGAAACCTGTTTGGGAAGAGAGCTTGTGATAACATCCTTTGAGTTTCACAGATTGAAAGGTAGTGTGATTTTGGGAGATAGAGAGTGAAGTGAAGGTAGGGGAGCAGTGAGAATCTCTGGCACAGTAGTTGGGCAACTGAGTCCTTGGAACATGGGTGTGCAGGACCAGAAATCACGGAGCATTAGGAGCTGCACCCTGGGAACCTGAGCTGCAGCCTCACTGGCTGAACTGAGCTCTGCAGGAGTGTGGGATCTTTCTCCACATTCTGAAGACCACGTTCAGTACTGTCACCAAATGGCAGTGAGCAACAGTGACAAGGTGGACTGATTGGACACCAGAGACTCGCAGTCCCAGTCTCTCTTTGGACTGTGAAAATCTCTAGTGTTTCTGCATTTTGTTTGTTTGCTTTTTGCTTGTTTTCTAAACTATTCATAGGAAGGAGGAAGCCCAGAAAGCAGGGCCAGAGCAGGGTAAATTTGAGTGAAAAAATCATTGCTGAGAGTTGCAGCAGGAAATGGTGGAGCAGTCAGTCCCCCAGCGCCACCAGGTACCTCTCTTCTAAGTGGAGGAGACAAGCTGGGGCTGAGAGGGGCAGGCACTTCTAGCCATACTCTGGTTCCTTGCAGTGGCTGGGCAGCCATAGTCTTAAAAAAAACTCGGCATCTTTATTACTCTTGGTCTTGGAACTCCCAGACTTGACATCTCAATAACATAAGAAAGTTTTAGAGAGTGAAAGTGATAGTCACTCAGTCATGTCCAACTCTTTGCAACCTCATGGACATGGGATTCTTCAGGCAAGAATACTGGAGTGGGTTGCCATTTCCTTCTCCAGTAAATCTTCTTGACCTGGAAATAGAACCCAGGTCTCCTGCATTGCAGGCAGATTCTTTACCATCTGAGCCACCAGGGAAAGTTCTAGGTGGAAACCTTATTTAGATTCTGAAGGGTAGTTATACAGGGAGGCATAGTGTTCAGATATTTGGAGACTGGGGTATTTGGCACTTATGAACAGCAACAGCAATGACAACAACAGAGAAATGTAGATCCATGGGTTTAATAGTTAACATTTGGGTTTTGTCATGATACAGATTTAAAAAAACAAATAACAACAATAACCCTGGCATATGTGATGTGGTTGAGTGATGGGTCTTTGAGAGCACTCCTAGACATTCCCCTGGAGTTTCAGGCAACAGAATGAGATTGGCTGGTGAATAAAGCCCCTGGCTCTGGGTACCCTGGGTATTTGTGTCCTGCAGTCCTATTTTTTGAGGAGCTGAGAGCAAATGCCAAGGGATAGGACTGGAGGAGACCTGTCTTTTTTCCTTACAGTTTATTAGTTACTCACTTCCTCTGGGTCAACCTCTGAGATTCACTCATGTCTGATAAGTGCTTACCAAACCTGAGCAAGTATCCAAAGAAAGACCCTGGCACGTCAGCCCACTCCAGTCTTCTGGCCTGGAGAATCCCATGAACAGAGGAGCCTGGTGAGCTCCAGCTCATGGGATCGCAAAGAATCTTGCAGGACTGAAGCAACAGAGCACGCACGTACTTTCACCATCATACGTAGGGGTGCTGTCTCTGCTTTCCCAGAACTTTCCTTTACTTCCTCCCTGTGTTTGGCTTTGCTTGCTTCCTTAGCACCAGGAATTACTTTCAGAGACACAAGGAATCTGATCATGTGCTCTGAAAGTCCCCTTACTTAGGGGAGGGTCTGATGTTTCTTTAATCTTTACCAGCCAAGGGTCTGATGGCTACTTGGTGAAATCCTGGCCAGCTTTGGAGAAGGAGGCCTGATAGGAACTCTGAAGATTCTGAAGATAAACACTTTCCTTCTATTCTGGTCTTCCCCTTACCTTCGTCATATATGTCACCAACTCTTACTCCAAAGCCGTTGCTGCCTCTCCTTCCCTCTGCCCCCTTCCATGCTTCTCTCATTTCTCCCCTGAGTGACTGATAGCATTGTAAATAATTTTCCTGTATTCAAATTCTTACTGTTCTTGTCCATTCTCTGAACTGCTACCCAGGAACTTCTAAAGTACACATCTGTTCATGCCATTTTCTCGTTTGAGAACACTCACTGGTTCCCTATCACTCTCAGGGTACTTTGGATATTCACTCCTCCCTAAAATACCCATCCTCTTTTTCCTTTCTGGAAAAGAATTAATCATTTATCACCTCCTCTGTGAAGCTGTCCAAGATTCCTTTGGGTGGGGTTACTCCCTTTTTTGCTGTTGCTGTTCAGTTGCTAAATCAGTCTGACTCTGCAACCCCATGGACTGCAGCATGTCAGGCTTCCCTGTCCTCCACTATCTCCCAGAGTTTCCTCAAATTCATGTCCACTGAGTCAGTGATGGTAACCATCTCATCCTCATCCTCTCCCTCTGTGCTTCTTTTCCTGCCTTTCATCTTCCCAGCATCAGGGTCTTTTCCAATGAGTTGGCTCTTCACATAGGGGGCCAAAATATTGGAGCTTCAGCCTCAGCAACAGTCCTTCCAATGAATATTCAGGATTGATTTCCTTTAGGATTGACTGGTTTGGCCTCCTTGCAGTCCAAGGGACTCTCAAGGGTCTTCTCCAGCACCACAATTCAAAAGCATCAATTCTTTGGCACTCAGCCTTCTTTATGGTCCAACTCTCACACCTGTACATGACTACTGGAAAAACCATAGCTTTGACTATACAGACCTTTTTCAGCAAAGTAATATCTCTGGTTTTTTATATGTTTTAATATCTCTGATGTTTAATATCTTATCTACCTAGACAAGAAGTTTTTCTTCCAAGGAGCTAGTGTCTTTTAGTTTCATGGCTGCGGTCACCATCTGCAGTGATTTTGGAGCCCAAGAAAATAAAATCTGTCACTGCTTCCACTTATTCCCCATCTATTTGCCATGAAGTAATGGGACTGGATGCCATGATCTTAGACATTTATTCTTTTAAAAAAATGAGAAGAAATAATTTCACTTGTTCATTGATTTTTCAATTAACTCATGGGCACAGTTTAAAATTAGTCCTATTTACAAACTTAGTTAATTACATTCCCTTAAACATCTTCAACCATGTTTATCAATTTAATATATTTTCTTTTTAAACACTTCAAATGCCTGGCAGGGTACACTTAAAATATTAATAAGCAAAACCCTCTTAAGCATTTAAATTACTCTTGTATCCAATAAATGAATAATTATAGTAAATCAAGTTCTACTAGACATGACACAGCTATTTATAGACTTAAAATTCTCTTGTATATTTCTGCTAAAAATTGAAAGTGTCAGATTCTCTCAAATATGACAAACATTTTCAGGGTTGTTTTTAATTGTCCAGTGTGGAAGTGATACTTGCATTCCATGCTTAACTTGCAAGGATGTTGTGAAGACATAGCACTCAGATGACACAAACAAGCTGTGAAAAAAATTAAGATACAGTTTTCATACCAGGAGAAAGCTAACCTCTGTCAAGGACACACTTGAACCATGTCTTAAAAGGTGAGGATGAGTTTTCTTGTTTTCTTTTCCTTCCCCACATGAAAACTCACTTTGAAAAAGAGCAGATAATTTAGATGAAGTTCAAATGACTAGTAGAGACCTCCTGTGCATTCTCTTTGAGAGGCATGATACTGATATAATAGCTAAATCTCTTTTTTAAAAAGTATAGTTGGTTTACAATGTTTCAGGTGTACAGTGAAGTGATTTAGCCATATATACCTGTTGTTTATCTATTTTGTATATAGCAGTGAGTATCTGTTAATTCCCAATTTCCCTTCCCCCCACTTTCCCATTTGGTAACCATAAGTTTGTTTTCTATGTCTGTGAGTCTATTTCTGTTTTGTAAACAAGTTGATTTGTATTATTTTTTTAGATTCCACATATAAGTGATGTCATATGATATTTTTCTTTATCTGATTTACTTCACTTAGTATGGTATCTCTAGGTCCATCCATATTGTTGTGAATGGCATTATTTCTTTTTTATGGCTGAATAATATTCCACTGTGGATGTATGAGTGTGTGTGTGTATAGACACAGATACATATATGTACATACACCACTATTTATTTTAAAAAAATAATTTATTTATTTTAATTGGAGGCTTTCCCATACATTGACATGAATCAGCCATAGGTGTACATGCGTCCCCCATCCTAACCCCCCCTCCCACCTCTCTCCCCATCTCATCCCTCAGGGTTGTCCCAGTGCACCAGCTTTGAGTGCCCTGTTTCATTCATCGAACTTGGACTAGTGATCTATTTCACATATGGTAATATACATGTTTCAATGCTATTCTCTCAAATCATCCCACCCTCACCTTCTTTCACAGAGAGTTTCCCCAGCACCACTTGTTAAAGAGATTGTCTTTTCTCCATTGTATATTCTTGCCTCCTTTGTCAAAGATAAGGTGTCCATAGGTGTGTGGATTTATCCTTGGACTTTCTATTTTGTTCCATTGGTCTATATTTCTGTCTTTGTGCCAGTACCATACTGTCTTGATGACTGTAGCTTTGTAATGTTGTCTGAAGTCAGGCAAGTTGATTCCTCCAGTTCCATTCTTCTTCCTCAAGATTGCTTTGGCTGTTTAAGGCTTTTTTGTATTTCCATACAAATTGTGAAATTATTTGTTCAAGATCTGTGAAAAATACCGTTGGTAGCTTGATAGGGATTGCATTGAAACCATAGATTGCTTTGGGTAGTATACTCATTTTCACTATATTGATTCTTCCAATTCTTGAACATGGTATATTTTCCCATCTATTTGTGTCATCTTTTATTTCTTTCATCAGTGTTTTATATCTATATATAGGTCTTTTGTTTCTTTAGGTAGATTTATTCCTAAATATTTTATTTTTTTCATTGCAATGATGACTGGAATTGTTTCCTTAGTTTCTCATTCTGTTTTCTAATTGTTAGTGTATAGAAATGCAAGGGATTTCTGTGTGTTAGTTTTATAGTCTACAACTTTCATATGTTCATTGATTAGCTCCAGTAATTTTCTGGTGGTGTCTTTAGGGTTTTCTATGTGGAGGATCATGTCATCTGCAAATAGTTAGAGTTTTGCTTCTTCTTTTCCAATGTGGATTCCTTTTATTTCTTTTTCTTCTCTGATTGCTGTGGCAAAAACTTCCAAAAGTGTGAATAGTAGTGGTGAGAGTGGGGGCCCTTGTCTTGTTCCTGACTTTAGGGGAAATGCTTTCAATTTTTCACCATTGAGGATAGAGTTTGCTGTGGGTTTATCATATATGGCTTTTATTATGTTGAGGTATATTCCTTCTATGCCTGCTTTCTGATACAATGGACCAGTTAGACCTAATTGATATCTATAGGACATTTCACCCCAAAACAATGAATTTCACCTTTTTCTCAAGTGCACATGGGACATCCTGGGCCATAAATCTAATCTTGGTAAATTAAAAAAATTGGAATCATTTCAAGCATCTTTTCTGATCACAATGTGGTAAGATTAGATGTCAACTACAGAAAAAAAAAACTATTAAAAATACAAACATATGGAGGCTAAACAACATGCTTCTGAATAACCAACAAATCACAGAAGAAGTCAAAAAAGAAATCAAAGTATGCATAGAAACAAATGAAAATGAAAACTTAACAACCCAAAACCTATGGGATTCAACAAAAGCAGTGCTAAGGGGAAAGTTCATAGCAATACAAGCTTTCCTCAAGAAACAAGAGAAAAATCAAATAAATAACCTAACTTTACACCTACAGCAACTAGAAAAAGAAGAAATGAAGTACCCCAGGGTTAGTAAAATGAAAGAAATAATAAAAATTAGGGCAGAAATGAATGAAAAAGAAAGACTATAGCAAAAATCAGCAAAACTAAAAGCTGGTTCTTTGAGAAGATAAATAAAATAGACAAATCATTAGCCAGACTCACCAAGGAAAAAAGGGAGAAGAATCAAATAAACAAAATTAGAAATGAAAATGGAGAAATCACAACAGACAACACAGAAATACAAAGGATCATAAGAGACTACTATCAGCAACTATATGCCAATAAAATGGACAACTTAGAAGAAATGGACAAATTCTTAGAAAAGTATAACCTTCCAAAACTGAACTAGGGAAAAATAGAAAATCTTAACAGACACATCACAGGCACAGAAATTGAAACTGTAGCCAAAAATCTTCCAATAAATAAAATCCCAGGACCAGATGGCTTCACAGGTGAATTCAACCAAAAATTTAGAGAAGAGCTGAAATCTATCCTACTCAAACTTTTCCAGAAAATTGCAGAGGAAGGTAAACTGCCAAACTCATTCTATGAGGCCACCATCACCCTAATACCAAAACCAGACAAAGATGCCACAAAAAAAGAAAACTACAGGCCAATGTCACTGATGAACATAGATGCAAAAATCCTCAACAAAATTCTAGCAAACAGAATCCGACAGCATATTAAAAAGATCATTCATCATCACCAAGTGGGCTTTATCCCAGAGATGCAAGGATTCTTCAGTATTCACAGATCAATCAATGTGACACACCACATTAACAAATTGAAAGTTAAAAGCCATATGATTATCTCAATAGATGCAGAGAAAGCCTTTGACAAAATTCAACATCCATTTATGATAAAAACCCACTGCTACTTCTTTATCCATTCATCTGTTGATGGATATTTAGGTTGCTTCTGTGTCTTGGCTGTTGTCAGTAGTGCTGCCATGAACTTTGGGGTACATGTATCTTTTTGAATTAAAGTTTTCTCTGGATATATGCCCGGAGGGGATGGTAACTCTATGTTTGGCTTTTTAAGGAACCCCAGATCTCTCCCAATCAGGATGTTCATCTATCTTTGGCAGAGGAGAG
Source organism: Ovis aries (assembly GCF_016772045.2). Taxonomy (NCBI): domain Eukaryota; kingdom Metazoa; phylum Chordata; class Mammalia; order Artiodactyla; family Bovidae; genus Ovis; species Ovis aries. Next base: position 50,057,696 of record NC_056060.1, read on the forward strand.
TCAGTGAGCTTTCCAGTCCTGGGAGGCTGGCACAGCTATTATATGTGTTTGTAGGACCAGTGAATGAAATCATAGCACACAGGTAGTTGCATACATTGCCAACTCCACTCTGTCAGCTTTTCTCCCATAGTCCACATATAAAGTAGAAGAAGGATAAGGAGGGTTAGCAGGAGCAGCAGCAATGGATGAACACTGCACATGTCTTGGGAAAGCTGTGGGGTCTGGATGTTTAGCAAAGCCCCCAGTGTACTCACCTTTTGCTCCAGAGGGCGAAGAGCAGGGGCATCCTCTCAGGTCCTGGTCGGAGTGTGTAGGGAGCCACCTTCAGACAGTCTTGCTTTCTGGGAGAGGGGTATCAACCTCCCTTCTGCAGTCTGGGCAGAGTTGGTTCATCTCAGCCTCTGTTCCTAGTGTCTGCTAGGCATCAGTTTCCACCGGGCAGTTCAGCCAGCAGTTCCATCTCCTAGAAGCACTGACGCCTTCCTATTGTATATGATGTGGTGGACACCTCGATCCCTGGGCTGTGAGGGTGGAGACAGACCTGCACTGTACACTGCCTCTTACCTGGCAGTTTGTTGGTGGGCCAGTGGTGCATTGGACTCAGGTCTGGCTTCAGGAGGATGACTTGGATGCCTCCACCAACATTTGGCTGAACAGAAGAGCTGGTGGGCCATGGATTTGAGGATGGCAATCCTTTGGCATGACTGAGACTCCCTGCCTAGAAGGTGACCAGCTTTGATTTCAACCCCTGATGCTGGTCTGCTGGCAGAGTGGGGAGTCCTGCCTCTTCCCTTCCCTTGTCTTTCCCCCACTTTGCTCTGGGGTCTGGGGGTGGTTATGCTGCCCCATGGGACATGCCACTGTGGCTAGGCACTTCTAACTCAGTGCCCCTCTGCACCAGCTCACTTGGGAGCTAGAGTTCATCAGAGATCCAAGGACATTCCCTCAGCCTAACTCACCTACCTCCCAGGAGGAGACTGAGAGCCATGAGTTCAGAATCACACAGTAAATTCACTGTCCAGATGTGAGGCCAGAACTGGAATCAGGTCTTCTACATTCCGAGTTCTCCCTTTTATACCACCCTGTGTCTCTACCAACCAGTCATCCACAAACAGCATCAGGGACCTACTGGATGCAAGCATGGTGCTAGACAAAGGGAGGGACAGAAAAGACAAGGACCAGTTCACAGCAGCGTGGGGAAGTTCCCAGCAACAGGTCTGGACCAGTGCTGAGAGTTCAGGGTGGTCAGAGTGGAGGGGGACGGGGAAGAGAGAGAAAAGAGAGGGGAGCAGGAGTTGGTGGGAAGAGAGAGGGTGGGAGGGAGAGGGGAGTGGAGGGGCAGAGAGAGGGATTGAGAGAGACATATACACACAAACACACAGAGAAAGAGACAAGAGACAGACACAGAGAAAGAGAAGGGAGAGAGGAAGCTTGCCTACCAGGTGGTCACAGAGAGAGGATGCAGTTTACCATTCAGGCAGACAGCAAGGATGGGGTGAGCAGGACCTGGGCTGGGTGCAGGAAAGAAATACACATGCTCCCCATGTTCACACAGTCTGACTGGGGAGACAGAGCAGTGAAAAGTGATCACAGTGAGCGTGGGCAGTCCTACTGTAGAGCAGAACACGGGCGCTGTAGGGGCTTAGAGAGAGAGTGACGGACCCACAGTGGGGGGTGAGAAGGAGAAGGAAGTGGTGGTGGAGGACAAGGTGGAGCACAAGGGCTGGTGGATCTGGGGGGTGGATACCATGAGGGTCCCCAGTGTCTTCAACTGAGGTTCACTCACGCTCACTTACCAGCCTTTAGAAACTGCTGGTTTAAACCAAATCTAAAGATTATTATTTTCCATAGTCACTGACTTTTCTTCTGGGGCTTCCCTGGTGGCTCAGAGAGTAAAGTGTCTGCCTGCAATGCAGGAGGCCTGGGTCCGATCCCTGGGTCAGGAAGATCCCCTGGAGAAGGAAATGGCAACCCACTCTGGTACTCTTGCCTGGAAAATCCCATGGACAGAGGAGCCTGCTGACCACAGTCCATGGGGTTGCAAAGAGTCGAACATGACTGAGTGACTTCACTTTCACTTTTCTTCTGTTTGGGCATTTATAGAAGTTTTGTGATGAGTCTTGTTTGTGGGGGTTGGTCTCTACATTTTCACCTCAAGAGATGCTGGTCTTTTCTTTTTTTTTTTTTGAAGGGGGCAAACCAGAACCAGAAACATTGTCCCTCTGAGGCCTGAGACAAGGAAGACAGAGCCCATTGGTCTGTTAACCACTGGAGGTGAATCCCTTGGGGATCACTCTGTAATTTCAGGTAGTAAAAATGAATGGTGTTATGGAGCGACTGTTAACATACACTGCAAGATGTATATGATTCCCTGGGGCCAGATAAGTAAACATTCTTCCAACTTAAACTGCAGGAGATAGGCAATTTCACAAACAGATGAATTCTCCGTTTGAGATGAAACGGAGATGACTATAAGATGACTATGTGCAAAGCAGGAAATACCAGGTGCAGGGTGTGGTAGCCTCTATCTAAGGCTTGTGCACCATGTCTGTGGCGCAGGTAACTGGAGTTGTAGACCTGGGAAAGGGGGCTGGGCAAGGAATGAGCCCCTGCTGGAGGGAAAGCTCAAAGTTTTACCTTCCTGAGATCAGAGAGGAGAGAGAGACAGAAATAGTTCTTGGAGATAAGCTTCAAGAGCACTGAACGTGCTGGGCACACTCAATTCTAGGAGATTAAGCTGAATTAGAAGGAGGCCTGTGCTGGATCAACTTGACTCAGAAATCAAATGAGACTGAGTGAGTGGATGAAATGAGGCACTCTCATGGGTTGAATTGTGTTCCTCCAGAAAACGATAATATTGAAATTCTTATCCCTGGTACCTCAGAATGCAACCTTATTTGGAAAGTAGAGTCTTTTTGGAGGTAATTAAGTTAAAAAGAGGTCTTGAGTGTGGACCCATAATCCAAAATATCTAACATCCTTAAAAAATGGGGGAACTCTGAACACAGAGACTGACAGACACAGACACACAGAGTGCACCATGTGAAGATGAAGGCAGAGATCCCAGTGATGCACCTGCAAGGCAAGAACACCAGACATCGCCAGGAGCAGGGGGAGAGGCATGGAACAGCCTCAGAAAGAATCAACCCGGATGACACCTCGATCCTGGACTTCTGGCCTCCAGGACTGTGAGACAATACATTTTCATTGTTTAAGCCAGCTAGTTTGTGGTACTTTGTCACAGCAGTCTTAGTAAACTAATACAACTAATACAGTCCCTTATCTTTTTTATTCTGGATCAAAGTTCTGTGAGGATAGGGGCCTTGTCCTGTTCATTGTGCATTTCCAGTGCCTGGCACAGAGTAGGTGCTCAACAGATATTGGCTGGCTGAGCAGTCCTTTGTGGGACTGAGGTCATTTGTCCGAGGGCACACAGAGTGATAGCGATGGTGATGGACTCATTTGCCAAGCACCTGATGTGCAGACGTGGTGCTTAGTGTTTATGAAGATTATCCCAAGCCCACAACATAACAACCTGAGAGGTAGGTAGTTCAGTTCAGTCTCTCAGTTGTGTCCGACTCTGTGAACCCATGGATTGTAGCACACCAGGCTTCCCTGTCCATCACCAACTCCCAAAGTTTGCTCAAACTAATATCCATTGAGTCGGTGATACCATCCAACCATCTCATCCTCTGTCGTCCCCTTTTCTTTCTGCCTTCAATCTTTTGCAGCATCAGAGTCTTTTCCAATGAGTCAGTTCTTCCCATCAGGTGGCCAAAGTATTGGAATTTCAGCTTCAGCATCCATCCTTCCAATGAATATTTAGGACTTATTTCCTTTAGGATTGGCTGGTTGGATCTCCTTGCAGTCCATGGGACTCTCAAGAGTCTTCTCCAACACCACAGTTCAAAAGCCTCAATTCTTTGGTGCTCAGCTTTCTCTATAGTCCAGCTCACATCCATACATGACTATTGGAAAAACCATAGCTTTGACTAGACAGACCTTTGTTGGCAAAGTAATGTCTCTGCTTTTTAATATGCTGTCTAGGTTTCTCATAGTTTTTCTTCCAAGGAGCAAGGGTCTTTTAATTTCATGACTGTAGTCACCATCTGCAGTGATTCTGGAGCCCAAGAAAATAAATTCTGTCACTGTTTCCATTGATTCTCCATCTATTTGCCATGAAGTGATGGGACTGGATGCCATGATCTTAGTTTTCTGAATGTTGGGTTTTAAGCCAGCTTTTTCTCTGAGAAGTAGGTAGAGGGAGGTCTTATTTTTCCTTATGTGACACATGTGAAAATGGAGGCTGAGGGAACTTAAAACTGTCCAAAGTAACAGCTAGGAGGAGGTGGACTTGGGATTGTAGATCAGGCCTGCCTGACTCTCAAGTCCTTGATCTCATCACTAGCCAGGGCATCAGTGGGGACCAGCTAAGGAGCTGGACCAGAATTACCTGGGGACCTACATTTGGTCATGATGATATTGCTGTTACCTAGCACAGTGCCTGGCACATAACTCCTACAATAGATGTTTGTGGAAACAGTATAATGAAAGGGCTGTTAGGGCCAGGACTGTACATACCAGGGAAAGGGTGTCAGTAGAATGACCTTGCTTCCTTATACAGACTAGAACATCAGGGAACATGTGGCTTCCTAGCTGAGATAGTAGCCTTATTAGAATGGGGTAACCTTGTAGACTCTGTGGCTGGGGTTTGCTTGGAATCTTTTGGTTTGCTTGGAACTGCTGAGCTCGCTCTTACTGAGCTCCTAAGTGAGGTCTTTGGAGCTATCCAGATTTACCTCCCCTCAATCCCGTGGTTGTTATTACTATTATTGTTATGGTCTCCAGCTATACTTCTAGAATATTCCCAGGTGCATAATGTTCTAGGGAGTCTATTTAAAATGCAGTTTCCTAGGCTTTCCATTGCAAATCTTGATTCAGCACATTTGGGGAAGGACTCAGAAATCTGCCCATAGGAGACTCTGGTGCAGCTGATCAGAGGGTCACACATGAAAAACAGTTTCCTGAATTTCCTTGTCCATGGCATGCGGAAGTTAGATGAGCTCTGGGGTATTCTTCAGTTAGAAAGCTCTAGAATTCTTTCCAGTGCTGTGAAATACAAGCACAAGGTACTTGCATTTCTTCTTCTTCTTCCTTTTTTTTTTTCTAAATACTTATTTATGTATTTATTTGGGGCTTCCCAGGAGAAGGCAATGGCAGCCCACTCCAGTACTCTTGCCTGGAAAATCCCATGGACAGAGGAGCCTAGAAGGCTGCAGTCCATGGGGTCGCTAAGAGTTGGACACAACTGAATGACTTCACTTTCACTTTTCACTTTCATGCACTGGAAAAGGAAATGGCAACCCACTCCAGTTTTCTTGCCTGGAGAATCCCAGGGATGGGAGCCTGGTGGGCTGCCGTCTGTGGAGTCGCACAGAGTCAGACACGACTGAAGCGACTTAGCAGCAGCAGGTGGCTCGGTGGTAAAGGATCCATCTGCCAATGCAGGAGATGAAGGAGACACAGAAGAACTCAGGTTTGATCCCTGGTTTGGAAAGATCCCCTGGAGGAGGGAATGGCAACCAACTCCAGAATTCCTGCCTGGGAAATCCCATGGACAGAGGAGCCTGGTGGGTTACAATCCATGGGGTCACAAAGAGTCAGACACAACTGAGCTACTGAGCACACACACATACATGTATTTATTTGGCTGCGCTGGGTTGTAGTTGTGGCATGTGAGATCTTCGATCTTTATTGTGGCATGTGAGACTTTTTTTTTAAGTTGCAGCACATGGGATCTAGTTCTCAGGCCCCCTACATTGGGAGTGAAGAGTCTTACCCACTGGACCATCAGGGAAGCCCTGGATGCTTGCATTTCTGATGTTAAACCTTCAATTCTGATCCTAACCTTGACTGTTAGTGTGTTTCAGGAAGTTATACATTGCACTTGCCCCCATGTTTACCTGGTTCCAGGCACACACGAGCATCACTACTCCCAGAGCAGAAGGGAAGCTGATGAACAGGAAAGGACGAAGGCCCCAGTCTAGCTCAGTGTGTCTCCCTCCAGCTGCCCCTGCAGATCAAAGGGATGCTAATATGGGGAACGTGCATAGTTTTCAGACTCTGGCTCCCTGGGTGGGTGCTTTCTTTTATGTCATGAAATAACATGAGAAGAGGAAGCCCATGCCTTTGCATTGGCATCCTGTGGTGGAAAGTCCCAGAGATGTGAGATCTTGTACTGCATCCTCCCACGTGATGTGAGATGAGAGAAAGATGGGATGCAGTGTTGGCCCTTCCTGGAAGGACAAGTGACGCTGAAGGTGGTGCAGGCACCTTGGGTCCTGCAGCCCACAAAAGGCCTCTGTGCCGTAGGTGTGCCCATAGGCTAAGTGGTACCATAAAGAGCAGGCCTCTTGAGGCTTCGGTTTCCTGTCGCAAAGAAATACTGGGGTGGTGTGAAATCTCCATGAATAACAAGATCATCACCAGTTGTCCTGGGGCTGACATCTGTGGAACAAGCCTCCAGCTTACTCTGGTTAAGTTAACAAGCTTGGCTCTGCTCTGCCAGGGTTCTCAGAACTACAGAGTCACATATAGACTGTCAGAGGCTTTCTGCAGAGTGTGTGGTGTGGGGTATGCGTGTGTGTATGTTTGCATGTATTTTATGTGTGGTGTGTGTGTGTGTGGTATGTGTAGTGTGCATGTGTGATATATGTGTGGTGTGTGGTAGGTGTGTGTGGAGGATGTGTGGGGTGTGTGTGTGTGTAGTTGGTGTGTATGTAGTTGGTGTGTGTGTAGTTGGTATGTGTATAGTTGGTGTGTGTGCGTGGTATATGTGTGTGTGTGGTATATGTGTGTGTGTGGTATATGTGTGTGGTATATGTGTGTGTGTGCACAGTGTCCTGGTGTGCTAGGCAAGGGGAAATCTTGGCCCTGGATCCTGGGACTTCAGAGAGCTCCTAGAACCTCACTGGTGACTCATTTTTCTTTTTTTTTTTTAAGAACAAATCCCTTATTATAACCCATAATATCATTCAGAATGTACCCTTCCATCCTCATTTCCAGCATAACTCCCCACCGCCTTGCTATAGACCTGGCTTCACATGTAGGATCTGGGGGCTGTGCTTACAATTTTGCTTATGTAATTTCTCCTGTCTCAGAGCTGCATGAGGGTGCATTGCCGTTTTGTCTTTGTCCCAGGTTAAAGAGGACTCAAGAGCTTCTACACTTGTCATTACTGCCCAAGAAGATCTCCAGTGCTTATGGAGAATAGAAGGCAGATGCAGCAGCACTGGCCTTTCTAGCGGTCTGTGCATCACCATTTATTCCTGTTAAGGACCGACACTGATACCAGTATCAACACAGACACCAATATGAGAATTGGATACTGATGTGAATACAGATATAAATACCAGTGTTAATGTGAATGTGAATACAAATAGCGATACGAATAGCAATAGTAATTCCAGTACAAATACCAATAAGAACATTGATATGAATACTAATACTAGTATTAGTCCATTTATTCCTCAGGGCTCTCTAAGGCTTAGATGAGCCATTGTTCACAGAAGCAATATTTGGATTTTTGTGTCCTAATATTTGGGTCTCCTTAATGTCTCAGGGGTTTTCCGGGTGGCTCAGTGGTAAAAATCCATCTGCAGTGCAGGAGATGCAGCTTCAGTCTCTGGGTCACGAAGATCCCCTGGAGAAGGAAATGGCAACCCACTCCAGTATTCTTGCCTGGGAAATCCCATGGACAGAGGAGCCTGGCGGGCTACAGTCCATGGGGTCACAAAAAAGTTGGACATGACTTAGCTACTAAACAATGACAACATCTCAGCATCATCTTCTTTGATGAGCACTCTGTGTAAATCCTTAAGTGCCCACCTTTCTCTTCCCAATAGGATAAGCCAGTACTCAAGAGAGGGAACCACTTTGGAGCTAGGAAGGGCGGGAGAAAAGAACAAGATGACTCTGCAGCTGGAACCCCTGGCTCTTGTGGGGTGAAGGGCAAGTCCCCTCCTTGCCCACATGAGGTTGGGGAGGTCTCAGAGCCCCTGATCCCTACCTCCATCATCCTGGGATGGGGGAGGTGGGGAAGCTGTTACCAGGCCAGAGGTGAGGAGCTGGAGGGGCCATCTCTGCCTCCCCAGATCCTACAGAAGAGGGTCTGGAGCAAGGCCCTAGCCACAAATGTGGCTCTTGTGTTACCTCTGCTCTTGGCACGCAGGGCCTTCCAGATCAGGTTCTTCCCATCTGTTGGAGAAAAGAACAAACCACACATGACAGAACTCACTTCTCAGGCTGCCAGGGAGAAGCAGTGGGGGTGCAGAGGGGTGGAGGGGTGGAATCTGTGGTTGAACTTGTCTTGTCAGTGTGTTACACCCAGTCTGGTGGGTTTGGAGTGTGGTTTTCCTACTTCACATGAGGCTGGAGGTTTATAGCTCTTCAGACATTGCCTTTGTAGTCTGTTGTCAGCAGCAGACACCGTTTACTTGATAAGAGGCTCTCCTCAGGACTCTCGCCGCCCCTCGCCTTGTTCTCGTTGCACGGCATTCTCCTGCAGGCCTTGTGCTGTGTGGGCTGGCTCACGGAGTATGCTCTGCTGGGCAGGGTATCCTGGTGCGTGGCCAGACCAGAGAGGGCAGGGCTCACTTCCATTGTAAGAAGCTGAAGGGGCCTCAAATATCTCCAGCCCCCAGTTTCGGCTTCTGCTCTAACCACTTACTCAGCTTCTCTCAGCTTCATTCATATTTTTTGTCTGTAAAGCGGAGCCAGTACACCTGCTTATCTTCCTCAGTGAGTGATGCAGGAGATGATACAGGTAAATAGGAAAGTGTCTCTGAAAATTATAGCTCTTCCTCTTATGATTATGATCTTCCATCTAAGCAAGGGTTTCTGTTCAGTGGACCCATCTTTTTGGCTCCGTCTGACTGTCCCCATTCTGCAATCCCTCTAAAAATACCACCTCTCCTAGGTTGAGAGTGGAGGCAAGGCTCCACATGTTTCTGACCGGAGCTGAGGATTCACAGAACAGAAACTGAGTTATACTTAGGGTGTCCTGAGAATTCCTCAGGTTCTCTTTCAAGCACGGGCAGGTGTGAGGATCTCAGAGCAGAAAGTAGAAAGAGGATCCTTAGGGAACAGTGATGAGATGAAAGCTGAAGGGGAGAGCAAAGCTGGGCTAACACTGACAGGTAGCTGGTGGGGGTCAGTGGAGACATCAGGCGGAAGGAGCATCTAAAGAGGCAGGTGGCTTGGGATGCGGCAGAGGGCGGGGGAGGGTTGTTGAAGGCAGCAGGCAGGGAGAGTGGGTGGGCGAACAGCAAGGGAAGCGGCCCCTGGGAAGCACCTAGTTAAGCTGGCACAGGGCCTGTCTGTCCAGGATGGAGACTTGGTGGTGGGTGGTAAGGGATGCCTCAACCTTGCTCCCTAGGGGCTGTTCCATGGTTGGCTGGTGAGGGGGTGGGTGGATATATTGGGGAGTGGGTCTAGTCACCTCTCTCTTCTCTAAGCATCTCTGAATAAAGGTGTAGCCTCTTCTAGCTAGCCTCCACCTGAGCCTAAATCACCCAGAACAAGGCTTCCTTCGTATTTTGGGTAGGCTCTTGAAGGAGTAGTATATTTTCTCCATGCAACAAAAGGCCGAGAAATAGCAATTCTGCAAGTTTCTTCATACGCTCACTGAAGTAGATGCACTTCTCTGAAAGTCTCTGCTAGAACACTTGCAAAGCTTCATTTGTGCAGGAGCTTGGCTGAATTTCCCCCCATCAAGTTAGAATTTGCTTTCCAAGCAAATCTGCCCAAGCAAATCTTCTTTGTAGGTGATTGAGTAGAAGGTAATTCTTTTTTAAAAATAAACTTTTTATTTTATATTGGAGTATAGCCGATTAACAATGCTGTGATAGTTTCAGGTGGACAGCAAAGGGACTCAGCCATACATACATGTGTATCCATTCTCCCCTATGCTCCCTTCCCATCCAGTCTGCCACATAACATTGAGCGGAGCTCCCTGTGATATACAGTAGGTCCTTGTTGGTTGTGTATTTTAAATATAGCAGTGTATAGATGTTGATCCCAAATTCCTTAGCTATCCCTCCCCCCTCTTCTTCCCTGTAGCAACTGTAAGTTCATTCTCTAAGTCTGTGAGTCTATTTCTGTTCTGTAAATAAGTAGAAGGGAATTCTTGAGGGCTCAAATGTCTGCAGGGTTATGGGGTAGAGCCTGGTAACAACTTGTGAATCTTACAGAAACTTTCCTACCTAGTCTTCCACAGGCATACCTTGGAGATATTTTGGATTTGGTTCCAGACAACTGGATTAAGGCAAATTTCACAATAAAGTGAGTCACACAAATTTTCTGGTTTCCCAGTGCATATAAATGTTATATTTACACTATGTTATAGTCTATTAAGCAATCGCATTATATCTAAAAAATATACATACTTTAATTAAAAATATTTTATTGCTAAAGAATGCTAATATCTCACAATGCAGGATTGCCACAAAAACCCCAATTTATAAAACACACAATGAGGTGAGGCACAATAAAATGCGGTACATTTGTATAAAACTCTCCTCTTAACTTTCAAAATCTTAGGCACACTGAACAATGGGTTCTTAGCTAGTCAGAGTTTGCCTCTCTAGTGATGTAACAAAGAAAATAGCTCTTCTGTCACTTTGCTTTAAGATACAACTTTTAAAAAACAAAGAATAAATTAATGCATTATCACCCTTCTCTTTCCATTCCCCATGAACATAAACGTTTGTTTGGAGGAGAGGGACTAGAAAATCTTTCCTTTAGATTTCTTCAAACATAATAAAATGCGGATATTTCAAAGACAATTTCCTTCTTTTAATTCTCATTTTGTTTTCTCATGATCACTCTTAGTCTTCTTTTATAGTTGGGAAAGAAAGGTGAGAGATTGAAATAGATTGTCCAGGTTCGATGACTGGTCAGTGGGGAAAGCATGGGTCACATTCAAAAATTCTGACTTGAGAGCGATCCCAGCATTCTGCCTTTAGGTGATTTGGGTTGGGTCATGGGGTTTAGGGTCTCTTCAGCTTCTGAGCACTGAACAGGCATGCTCTGCTGGAAGCCAACCTGGCAGGTCTCCTTCCACTCACCAGAGCCCACTGTTGTGAGCAGTGTGTCCCAAACTAGGGAGTAGTACAGTCTTTGCCTTGAAAACGCAATGCAGTCTTCAAAGCCGCAATACAGAGTTGGACTACCGCCAGATAAAACTCTTCAGGAAAAAGGCAGAGGCTGCATGCCAGGGGCCTTATATCAAGGAAACTGTAGCATGACCAACAATAGATTATAAAAGCAAAGCTGTAAAAACCATAAACCTATGTAATTAGGTAAAATCCTAAAACCAAGTCTCAAGTCCCAGACTGGGCATTCATAACTTCCAGTATTGACTATATGAAGAGTCCCAGTGCCTTCTAGGGTGTTTATGAGACTAAAATCTAACAACTTATCTTCCTGGCTGTGTCATTTCACCACTTCCCCCCAATACATGCTGACTTAGCATTTTGTTGAAGATTTATTTCACTCTTTTTCCTGTAATGGTTAATCAATCATTGTTCCTCTTTTTCTCAGGTCTTTTCTCTTTGACAGCAGGATCCTGGTCAGTGTTACCACAGCCCTCTAATGTCTAAAATAAGCCATAGGTGTAAGACATGTTTGCTTAATTGATGTGAGACCTCAAGACATTGGCTGGAACCACCAATGGTTAGACTAAGTTTGGGTGTGATATTTTCACTGCAGTAATTCGCTTCAGATATAAAACATTAGTTTACAAATGAGTCCTCAAAAACAAACAGATCTATAACAAAAATCTTTAAATGTTCTTCTTTTAACTCAGTTCCACTCTTGAGAATGTATTTAAGGAAATCTGAAATACAAACCAATTCCACTCTTGAGAATGTATTTAAGGAAATCTGAAATATAAACATATCTCTGCCTAGGAAGCGCATCATAGTTGTAGTAGTGAGAAATTGGAAATGATTCACATGTCTGCTACTTCTGAAGGAATTACGTCAAATGATGGTTTATCCATTTGATGCTATTAGATAGCCATTTAAATTCTATTTATGAAGACGATGATTTGAGAAAATGCTTAGGGTGTAATATTATATGAAAAAACTAGAATTCAAAACTATATATTGACTGATATAAGATTATTCTGGAAAACTGGGCATGGAAAAATTACAAGGAAAAGTGAAAAATTTCTAAGTGATTTCTCTAAGTGGAGAAATTTTAAGTGATTGTTACTGTTATAGTCTGAATGTTTATCCTCTTCCTGCTCAAATCTGTATGTTGGAACCTGATCCTCAGTGTGATGTATTTGGAGATGGGGCCTTTGGGAGCTGCTTAGGTCATGAGAGTGAAGCCCTCATGAATGAGATTAATGCTTTTATCAAAAGGACCCCTGAGCAGTCTCTTGCCTCTCGCTGTGTGAGGACAAAGCAAAAAGATAGCTGTCTTGAACCAGGAAGACTTGAGGGTGCCTCAACCTTGGATTTCCCAGCTTCCAGAATTGTGAAAAATACACTTGCGTTCTTTGTAACTCACCCAGTGTGTGGTATTTTTGTTACAGCATTCCAAATAGACTAAGACAGTTACTTTCTTCCTGATATCCTTAATATACATGGATTTTTAAAAAACCAAACAATTTCATAATCCTCCAAAAACCTACCATAAAATGTTCTTTAAAAGTGATGAAAAACATATATTCAAAAAACCAGTTATTATGGAAAAGAAAAGAAAAGGAGAAAAGGTATAGGAATAGACAGTGCACAGAAGAGGAATCCATCTGCCTAATAAGCGCCTTTGAACATTCTCAACCTCACTAGCTGGGGAGATGCCAATCAAAAGGACTAGTGACAACCCTAATGACTGGCAAGATCTAAGAAGAGTTCTGGCAGATGATCCCTGGCTCTCAGGTTTCTCTTACAGTAATAATGAGCAACACGGGACTTGGGAAGGTGTAATTGTTGTCTAGGAAGTACATATACCTCTCCAGAAGTACAGAGGTATAAAGCAGCCACAGATGCTTCATCTGTGGGAGGCATCACAGGGATTCAGCCCACCTAAATCGGAAGAAATTTATGTCATAAATTCTGCAAGTTAGAAATGGATTGAAAACTTGTATGACTTCCTTTCTCTATTTCTGGGTTCTCTAGAAAGCAGACTCAGACGAGATGAGCATGTGGGGAGTTTATCAGAACTGTCCTTGGGAAGGGAGCAGGATTTGGCAGAGGGAGAAGCCCAGCTGTGATGGAATCTCAAGGGAAGCTGTGACAGTGACCTTGCAGGCAGTTCTAAAGATGGATGGCCCTTCAGAGTTGAGACAAGGAAACCCGGTGTTTATATCCCTCTATCCATCAGGAATGCAGCGTGACTGGGGAAGTAACCCTTCATTCAGCAGAGGCAATTCCAGAGTGGCTGACTCCTGAGGACTGTCCCCTGTGCCACTTCCAGCAGCTTAAGAAGGAGGCGTTTCATTCTCAGGATCTGGGGGTGTCTCACAGCCTCCACCATAAAATGTATACTTGTTTGCTTAAAAAAAAAAAAAGTAATTTTTAAAAGCAGTTCCAGGTTCACAGCAGAATTGAGAAGAGGGTACAGAGATTTCCCATATGCTCCCTGACCTGACACATGGGTAGCCTCTCCCATTTTCACGTTCCCTTACCCAGGAGGCACATTTGTTACCAGTGACGAACCAGCACTGACGCATCATTATCACCCATAGTCCATCATTTACATTAGGGTTTGTTCTTGGTGCTGTACATCCTATGGGATGGACGAATGTCTGACGCCATGGGAATCTGATGTGACAAGGGCGGCTGTAGGGAGGTAAGCTACTGTTTTATTTTCCCCTGAATGTATAATCTTTAGAAAAACAGCAAAAGTCACAATAAAATGCGGGTGCTAGTGAAGATGTGGGAAGACTGACATTTTAAAATTTTGCATTTGGGTGGGTAGATTTCTAATTTTGCAAAGTAATTTGGTAATACCTATTTTAAAAAGAACACATTCTCATTTCCAAGCAATTCCATTTTTTGTACATGTTTTCTTCAGAAATATGAAATCCATTTGTATGACTGTATCTATGAAGATGGTTAAGGCAGTAATGTGTGTAGTGGCCCAAACAAAAATCAAGAAACCAAAAATTAAATCATTTGAAATAGTTAGGAAATATTTTGACTCTTCATTAAATTGGAGCAATGGAATTAACTATGCCCATTCGTACTGTGGAAAATTCTTAAAGGGATGGGAATACCAGACCACCTCCTTGCCTCTTTCCTGGAGAAATCTGTATACAGATCAAGAAGCAAAAGTTAGAACCAGACATGGAACAACAGACTGGTTCCAAATTGAGAAAGGAGTATGTCAAGGAGGTATATTGTCACCCTTCTTATTTAACTTATATGCAGAGCACATCATGCAAAATGCTGGGCTGGATGAAGCACAAACTGGAATCAAGATTGCTGGGAGAAATATCAATAACCTCAGATATGCAGTGACACCACCCTTATGGAGAAAGCAAAGAATTAAAGAGCCTCTTGATGAAAGTGAGAGAGGAGAGTGAAAAAGTTGGCTTAAAACTCAACATTCAGAAAACTAAGATCATGGCATCTGGTCCTATCACTTCATGGTAAATAGATGGGGGAACAATGGAAACAGTGACAGACTTTATTTTCTTGGGTTCCAAAATCACTGCAGATGGTGATTGCACCCAGGGAATTAAAAGGTGCCTGCTCCTTGGAAGAAAAGATATGACCAACCTAGACAGCATATTAAAAAGCAGAGACATTGATTTTCTGACAAAGGTCCATCTAGTCAAAGCTGTGGTTTTTCCAGTAGTCATGTGTGGATGTGGGAGTTGGACTATAAAGAAAGCTGAGTGCCAGTGAATCGATGCTTTTGAACTGTGGTGTTGGAAAAGACTCTTGAGAGTCCCTTGGCCTGAAGGGAGATCAAACCAGTATCAAACCAGTCAATCCTAAAGGAAATCAGTCCTGAATATTCACTGGAAGGACTGATGCTGAAGCTGAAGCTCCTATACTTTGGTCACCTGATGCAAAGAACTGACTCATTAGAAAAGACCCTGATGCTGGGAAAGATTGAAGGCAGGAGAAGGAGACGACAGAGGATGAGATGGTTGGATGGCATCACTGACTCAATGGATATGAGTTTGAGCAAGCTCTGAAAGTTGGTGATGGACAGCACTGGTGTGCTGCAGTCTGTGGGGTCGCAAAGAATCGGACACGATTGGATGACTGAACTGAACTCATTCACACTGTGGACAATGATGTAGCTATTTAAAAAAATTAGATCTGTATGTATTGACTTGGAGGAATGCTCATAATATATTGTTAAGTGGAAAAAGATGCCAAAGTCATATGTGTAGATAATCCTATTTATAAGAAAACAAACAAACTCACCTCCCATTTATGTTTAAGGAAAGATATATATCAACCTGTGCTTCAGTTGTTACAATGAAGATAAATTACTTTATGAGTTAAAAGTTCATAAGGACAACTTAAAAGAGAAGAGCTAAAATATCTTACTTTCTCCACCAAAAACAAAGGATCAATCGATCCCCAAACTTTGGCCCTGGAGTTCTAGGTAGCAGTGGGCCTGAGTGTCAGGCAGGCTGTCAGAGCAGAGCCCAGGTTGGGCAGTGTGACATTGCTGTGGCCAGAGCCTGGGGCCCACTCTGCTGGAGCTTTGCTTTCTCGAGTGTGATGAGAAAGTCCTCATCCTTCTGAAAAGCCCAGCTCATCAACATTAGAAAGTTATCCCTGACTGAAGTTGTACCACTTGCACAGAAAGGAAAAAAGATGCTTGGCACAATGCATGTGTCCTAAGTCACTTCAGTCATGTCCAACTCTTTGTGACCCTATGGACTGTAGCCTGTCAGGCTCCTCTGTCCATGGGATTCTTCAGACAAGAATACTGGAATGAGTTGCCATTTCCTTCTCCAGGGGATCTTTCTGATCCAGGGATTGAACCTGTGCCTCTTGTGTCTCCTGCATTGGCAGTCAGATTCTTTACCACTAGCGCCACCTAGGAAGCCTCCTTGGCACTGTTGCTTTCTCATTAGCACCTGTTACCTTATCCTGTATCACCTAGCAAATTTGGTCTCATTTGAAAACAACTCAATTACTTTCTTCTTGCCTCATCCTAGTCCATCATCTTGCTTGTGTTTTAGAGCCTTGAGCAGACAAGGGCCTTGGCTTGGTTTAAAAAATATATGACAGGGACCTTGAGTGTCATCCCTTCAAATAGGGAATGGCTTCCCTATCAGCACGAAGTCAGAACTAGCTTCCTGGGTTGCACTAGGGGTAAAGAATCTGTCTGCCAGTGCAGGAGATGTAAGAGACTCGGGTTTGATCTCTGGGTTGGGAAGATCCCCTGGGGGAGGACATGGCAACCCACTCCAGTATTCCTGCCTGGAGAATCCCATGGACAGAGGAGCCTGGCGGGCTACATTCCATGGGGTCGCAGAGTCAGACACGACTGAAGCGACTTAGCATACATGCAGCACAAAGTATTCTTACCACTGAATCTGCGGAATATACAGAAGCTGCATGGAGAGCTCGTTCAAGAGCTCTGGTCTTTTTTAGACCATATTCTCCAGCATAAAGTTGATCACACAGAGTTTAATATACAAGATAGCAGTCTTTCTCTGGTTGTTTTCCTCAGAAATAATTCGTTATCACTGCTGTCTTCTATCAGCTGGTGAGGACCAGAGCCAGGGAACTCCTCCTTGAAGCACAGAGCAGAGGAAGGGTGGGTGATGCACCCACTGCTCTCCTCTGCCTTCATCTCTCCACTGAAAACATAGCTCAGGGAGTGGCAGCAAGCTGTAGGTATTCAATAGGTAGCAACAGGAAATGTGAATTTAGAGAGCATGAGAGGCCTGAATTAGAAGAAGCTACAATGCAGAAATCTAAA
Source organism: Ovis aries (assembly GCF_016772045.2). Classification (NCBI taxonomy): domain Eukaryota; kingdom Metazoa; phylum Chordata; class Mammalia; order Artiodactyla; family Bovidae; genus Ovis; species Ovis aries. The sequence continues at coordinate 50,074,664 of NC_056060.1, forward strand.
AGATAAAATGCTGGAGTGAGAGGAGCTCTAAGAGCCTGAAGGATCCTGATTACTCAGTGGGGGCAGGTCAGACAGGACCCTGTATTGTCTTGAGGTCAAGTTAGCGTGATACCTCCAAGGATGCAGCCTGGCCCACTCCTGCACTGCAGCATTTTAGTTAACAGGAAACAGCAGCAACAGCTTTACAGACACTGGTGGGTGGCTGAGCCCTCAGCCCAAGCAGCTGCCTCCCTGCCCCCAGCTTGCTATGCACAGAGGAAGGCTCCCTCCTCACACAGTGTCTTTTGGGTGTCTGCGATTCTGAGGCCCTAATCCACCCATTCTCCTCTTTGTTCCTATTTCTGACCCTTTGCAGAAGACATGGCTTCTAGGTCCCCTTCCATTACCTCCCACTGCTGAGGGCCAGCCCACACTTGCCTGTGTTTGACTTTGGCTCCTAAGACCCCAGACCTACCTGGGAGTATAAGCCCTTCAAGCACTCAAAGTCCTACTTTGAGTATTTGCCTGCATTAATTAATTCATTGACTCAAAACCATTCAGGGAACCTACTCTGCGATAGTACTGAAGGTTGAGGGTATACAGAAGGCAAAGCGCTATTCTAAATGCGTTACCCATATTAACTCATTTAATAATTATAATGGCTCGTTAGGTACTTTCTACTATTATCCCTATTTTACAGATGAGGCAACTGAGGCACTTAGTGATTAAGAAAATTTCCCAAGGTTACAGAGCTGGAGTGTGGATTTGGGATTTAAATACATTCCGTTGTGTTCCAGGGTACATTCATTTAACTACTTAGTAACTCCTGCTAAGTAGGAGGTACTGCTATACCTCTTACACACAGGCATGAAGCTTCTGCCACAGTGATAGTCCTCTCGGGGCTCCGTCAGGCAGAGCAGCGGCAGCAGTGGGAAGGAAGTGCTGGGGCGGTCACTCAGAATCCAGGAGTGGCACACAGGTCACAGCTGCCCAGAGCAAGTGCTGGGGGCCACGTCCCCTGGCCTGTGTGATTGTTTCTAAAATGCAGGAGTTCAGCTGTGGTTTCAGTATGGGTTAGTTCCTCATTAAGATGCTGTTGGGGGTGTGTATATGTGTATGTACGATTCAGAGGGAGAGGACAACACAAGGCTGAAAAGACTGTGTATCCCACTGTTTCTTAAACTTCAGTGTGCATGAATCACCTGGGGCAGGGCCTGAGAATCTGCATTTCCATACAGTTCCAGGTTGGGGTGGGGTGCCTACGCTAGAGCAGCCACTTTCAGAAGCAAAGAAACAGGACCAAAGCTTTCAAACCTTACAGAAAAACACACTGGGATACTTTCTTCCAACCAAATTTTAATAAGTAAAGCAGATAAAAGTGGAGCCGCTTTGGTTTCTGTGAAAGGGGAGGTAGGAGCCTGGCCCCAAATGCCTTTTCTCCCCCTCCAAACTCCTGGAACCTCAGAGAAATGCCAGACAACTGTAAAGAAGCCCAGTAATCTGGACCCTGTCCTTGTTTAACAGGCTTCACTGTAATATTGATACTACTCGTGTGTGAATACTAAGTAGCTGAACTGTGCCTGGGGTGACTGAGGAATGGAATTATTAATTTAATATAAATTAACCTAATTTAACTGAAAAACATTAGCAGTATAAAATATTTTTCTGTTAAGTACAACTTTGTTATTTTGGTAAGACACTATGAAATCAAATCTTATGGTGATCTACACCAAAGCACTTTACCCATCTACTGTGTGTTAGGTTCGAATGATTGTTTTCTTTGCATCTAATATAACTTGTGTTTATTTGAATATTTTCTGCAGACAACATGAATTATAGTGATACTCATGTAAATTATAATTGGGGATTACACATTAAATGTTTACATTGCATTTGTTTTCATGTAATTAAATTATTTTTCTAGTTAAAAATTAAGTGTGGACAAATATTTAAAAATTTTTTAAACTCTTTATTTTGTATTGAGGTATAGCCTATTAGCAACTCTGTGATAGTTTCAGGTGGACAGCAAAGGGACTTATACATACACATACACGTATCCATTCTCCTCCAAACTGCCTTCCCATCCAGGGGAGTCCCATATGCTACATAGTAGATCCTTGTTAGTTATCCATTATAAATATAGCAATGTGTATGTGTCGATCCCAAACTCCCTAACCCCCTATTATTCCCTCTTGGCAACCATAAGTTCATTCTCTGAGTCTCTTTCTGTTTTGTAAATACAAGTTCATAAGTATCATTTCTTTTTAGATTCCACATATAAGGGATGTCATGATATTTTTCCTTCTCTGACTTACTTCACTAAGTATGACAGTCTCTAGGTCCATTCATGTTGATGCAAGTGGCATTATTTTATCCTTTTTACTGTCTGAGTAACGTTCCATCGTAGATACATCTTCTTTATCCATTCTTCTGCTGATGGACACTTAGGTTGCTTCCATGTTTTGGCTACTGTAAACAGTGCTGCAGTGAACACTGGGGTGCATGTATCCCTTTGGATTACAAACATTTAAATTTAAAACAAAGGCATACTACTGCTTTAAAATTGAGTGGAGAGGCAGAGTCAGTTCAGTTCAGTCTCTCAGTTGGGTCTGACTCTGTGCGACCCCATGAATCGCAGCACGCCAGTCCTCCCTGTCCATCACCAACTCCTGGAGTTCACTCAGATTCACGTCCATCGAGTCAGTGATGCCATCCAGCCATCTCATCCTGGGTCGTCCCCTTCTCCTCCTGCCCCCAATCCCTGCCAGCATCAGAGTCTTTTCCAGTGAGTCAACTCTTTGTATGAGGTAGCCAAAGTACTGGAGTTTCAGCTTTAGCATCATTCCTTCCAAAAGAACACCCAGGGCTGATCTCCTTTAGAGCGGACTGGTTGGATCTCCTTGCAGTCCAAGGGACTCTCAAGAGTCTTCTCCAACGCCACAGTTCAAAAGCATCAATTCTTCGGCACTCAGCCTTCTTCACAGTCCAACTCTCACATCCATACATGACCACAGGAAAAACCATAGCCTTGACTAGACGGACCTTAGTCGGCAAAGTAATGTCTCTGCTTTTGAATATGCTCTCTAGGTTGGTCACAACTTTTCTTCCAAGGAGTATGCATCTTTTAATTTCATGGCTGCAGTCACCATCTGCAGAACAGTAACACTTAGATTTTATTTTTCTCAAAGCACTTCCACATTTACAAAGAAATGTCAATTTATGCCCTGAAAAGTTGAACACAAGGCATGAATCTTTTTAATCTTTTTTATTTATCAGAGACTATCAGCTAGATATGAAAAAATTAGTCTTATCATGATGTACTGAGATCTAGCTATATCTGTTTAAAAATTCAAATTTAATGAAATTTTGATATAAGAGACTGATGTTTCCCTTACTGCTTCATTTCACTCTGACACATACTGAAAATATTTAGGCTTTCTGAAAGAGATGCTGTGAAAAGTGTAATGGATGAAATTGTTGAGATTGTTCATTATAGATGTACTAATGCTATGAGCCAACCATTCCTCCATGTCTAGAACCTTGAAAGAGACAGAATACAATGGATTTAACCAATCTAATGTTCTTTGCTAATACTCATTGTTTGAGTGGTGGAAGAGTTTTACAAAGATTTTTTTCTTGGAGCAAAAGGAATATTTGCCAAATGGTCGATAATCAAAGACATAAAATGTCAGTGTGATTTATATTTTCTCACTCACATTACACTGCACATGCGCATACTAAATTTGAAGTTCAAAATAAAGGAGAAGTTTAGTTTTGATCTAGCTGGATAGGCACAGTTGAAATCAAAACTGTGACTAAAATTAGGATTTAAGTCAACTATAATAATTTTATATCTTTTTTCCTAATATGAATCAATTACAGAAGATTTTAATTGTAGTCAACAGTGTTGTATAAGTTGACTAGGAAAAACTATAAGAAAAATTTGGATATTTTGCTGATATTAATAAATTCAGAGTTGCTTTTCAGTTAATATAATATTCTTTTGAATTTGTGTCAATAAGACTGAGATGACCCAAAATTAGTGAATTTATCTAACTTGAACAAAAATATTTTGAAACTGGTATGATTTTGCTCCAAAGTCAAATCACTTCTCCTAACAAAAAAATAAGCAATAATTTGCTCAATGTGGATACAAATATTGAAAGAAAATTATTTTTAATATTTAGTTAACTTATTGGGAAACCATTAAGTTTGTTTGGAACACCTTTGTTATATGACTACTTTTAATGATATATTTTATAAAATCTCAATACAGACCTAGTATTTCTGATGAAAATATTGTGTTCAAATTGAGATGTACTATAAATGTAAAATACAAACTGGATTTTTAAGACAATATGAAAAAGAATGTAAAGTGTCTTATTTTTTATTACATGTTGAAATAATAGTTTAGGTATATTGGGTTAAATAAAATATATTATCAAGAGTAATTTCTCTCACTTCTTTTTACCTTTTAAATGTGGGCACTGGACAACTTAAAATCATGTATTTGGCTTACATTATCCATTTTTCTTTTTTATTCCCAGGATATTTGTATATGAAACTTCTCCATGAAAGCAGGGATCATCTTTGCCCTTTTATTTCTTTTCCACTGCTGAATCCTTGGTATTAGAACGGTGCTTTACCGCACGGAAGGTATTCAGGCAAATGTTTGCTAAATGAGTGAAAAATTTTGCATATATAAATTTTTTTTCCTGTAAAAGATTTTTTTTGTCATAAACATCTTATACAAGTTGATGTGTCAGTGTGTGCATGTGTATTTTATTTATATCCTTAGAATAAATTCCAAGATCATTGTGTAAAAGGGCGTGGACCATTTTATAACTTGTTAAACATTGCCAGGTTAATCTCAGAAAATACTGAACCCATTTACAATGCCATCAACATTGTAAATTGGTTCAGGGTATCGGTTTCCCAATGCCAACTCTTAAAGGCATTTAGAATGATTAACAATTGGGCTAGTTATTTATGTCTCTGAAACTCAGTTTCTTTAAACTGTAAAATGGAGATAATGATATAAGTTTGAAAATTGAGCGAGTGAATGCATAGGCAAATACACAGTATTTGCCACGTGTGAAGTTGGTATTAAATGTATGATTCCCATATAAAAAAATTGGAGTATCATAGTGCTCTCTTATAGTAGTAATGCATCTCTGCTGGGGACGTAAACTGCCAGGTGAGGTGGGAGCTAGCTCCTTTGGGTACCAGATAGAAGACCTCAGAATCACATGAGTGGTAACTGCTTCAGCTGGTAGAGTTAGATGTTTGGGAGAAGGAAATAATCTCATATTTTTGTACACTTGATTCTCTAGCTGCAAAGGTTTATTTAAAATCATGTTGAAAGCTGACATCTCATATATGCCTCACTTCCCTGATAGCTCAGTTGGTAAAGAATCCACTTGTAATGCAGGAGACCCCCGGTTAGATTCCTGGGTTGGGAAGATCCACTGGAGAAGGGATAGGTTACCCACTCCAGTATTCTTGGGCTTCCCCTGTGGCTCAGCTGGTAAAGAATCCACCTGCAATGCAGGAGACCTAGGTTTGATCCTTGGGTTGGGAAGATCCCCTGGAGAAGGGAAAGGCTAATCCCTCCAGTATTCTGGCCTGGAGAATTCCATGGACTGTAGATCACAAAGAGTCAGACATGACTGAACGACTTTCACTTTCATATATGCCTAAGGACTCCATCCCAGGAATATTATAATTTCAAAATGAAGATTTCATTTTATTTATTATTAATTTTTTATTACCTAGCAAACAAAGTTCTAAATAAAAACCCCTTGGGGTGATGATTTGACAAATTCCAAAATGGGATGGGGGTGAGTGAGGATCCATAATGGGTTTAGAGGAGCACTAAGAGAAACAGCTTGTCAGCTGCCCCACATCTGTGTTCTATTCTTTAGACTCAGGAGCACCTAGATCTCCTAGGTCCAATAGAGTAGTCACTGGCTTACATGTGCCTGTTGAGCACTTGAAATGTAACTTTATAAATAACCAATGTGAAGAAAATGTAAAATGTCTCATGCTGCTGCTGCTAAGTCATGTCAGTCGTGTCCGACTCTGTGTGACCCCATAGATGGCAGCCCACCAGGCTCCCCCGTCCCTGGGATTCTCCAGGCAAGAACACTGGAGTGGGTTGCCATTTCCTTCTCCAATGCGTGAAAGTGAAAAGTGAAAGTGAAGTTGCGCAGTCGTGTCCGACTCTTCGCGACCTCTTGGACTGCAGCCCACCAGGGTCCTCCGTCCATGGAATTTTCCAGGCAAGAGTACTGGAGTGGGTTGCCATTGCCTTCTCCAAGTCTCATGAGTGGTGTTTAAATATGATTACATGTTGATACAATATTTTGGATGTCTTCAATTAAATAAAACATATCATTAAGATTAAGTTAGCCTGTTTCTTTCTCCTTTTCCAATGTGGCTACTAGAAAACTAACAAATACATATGTGGCTCACAATATATTTCTGTTAGACAGTGCAGGTTCAGAACCCTACATCTGCCTACAGCACTCCCAGCAACCTGCTGCTGCTGCTGCTGCTGCTGCTGCTGCTGCTGCTGCTGCTGAGTCGCTTCAGTCGTGGCCTGCTAGAACCATTTAAATACTTTCAAAGATACATGGACAGCTTTGATTAGCTCTAACCTTGGAATTCACAGCCAGCAAATGAAGCAGCAAGTGTTTGCCCTAGACAAGGATCTGTGAAGCTGACTGGAAACTGTTAAAAGGCCAGAAAGTCAGACCAGAACCTCACCTCAGTTAACACCAGTAAAATTCCAGAATTTTCCTGTACAGTTAACACCAGTAAAATTCCAGAATTTTCCTGTACATTTTTAATTAAAATGGACTATTAATGAGCCCAGAAGTCTGACACTAACACTCGAGAGAAAAAACTTTTTGTATTGTTTTTCAAGTCCAAAAACACAAAGCTGTAATAAACTAATAGTATAGTTCTTCTATGAAGAAATAAAATGAAACTATTTAGATTAGAAATCATGTCAGTGTGAGTCCTCTAGGAAGCAGGGGCCAAGATGAACTAGAACTTGTAAGAGATTTCTTGAGACAAATGGCCTGTGAAGAAGAAAGAGGGGAGATGGCAGGGAGAGTCTTCAGACCATAATGCAAGTCTGACACCTGTGAAAGGAGAGAGGGAAAAAGAATTGGGCAGAAAGAGCCTCAGACATCAGTGCGGTTCAGCCAGGCCAGGAGGAACCCCAGAGCTCAGAGGCTGCCTATTGGAGACAGCTTGTGTCAAGCAGGATGGGACAGAATTGGACCCCCACCGCTGTGCTCAGCCACTGGCTGGGAGCAGCCTGGGGGACACCAGCGGGGAGGTGGGTCTAAAGGGAACTAACTGGGGTTACCAGGCATCTTTACTCCCCTTGGCAGGTCCACCTGAGGGAGAGCTGAGAGGTACACTGATCTTCAACATCAGATACTGTGCTGATTCAAAGTTAAAATTACAAGCTTAGGTGTTCTTGTAGTCTATCCCATATGTTTCAGTGAAGAAAAGCCCTGATAACTTCCTTTAGAAAGAGGGCACTTCTGCATAGTGATGCCTTGGGTGAGGACCAGAGTTTGGATACCAGATACTATTGGTTTTAGCTTTGCATACTCAAGATATTAATTTCTTGCAGCCTCAATTTCCCCATCTGTAACACTGTTGTGAATTATAATGTGTACCTTGTGGGGTTGTTGTGACTATTTTAAAAGGATACCATGTTAGGGAGATTTTTACAAAAGTTGTTTGGCCACTTCATTCATATATTGTTGGTCCCACCTACTGGAAATCAAGTTACAAGGGCTAAAGACATAAAAACAAGTAATATCATGTTGAATTTTATTGGCAATACTTGCCTCAAAAATTGTTATCTATGAAAAGTCAGTTGAAACATTCTAACTGATCCAAGTGGCACACCCATCAGGAATTTCTTACAACTCTTTCATCTTAGAACACTTCCCCAGATATTCCCAAGGAGAGATCCAGTTCTTCACTCCAGTCTCTGCTTGAATGTTACCTCCCAGGCCTTCCCTCACCCCTCACCCCAAATAGCAGCTCCATCACCATTTGTCCTTTACATTGCTTTGTTCTCCTTTTCAGTGCGTGCTGGTTCCTGACATGATACTGTATTGTTAATTAGCTTATTATTGTCTTCTCCTCTAGAACATGAGCTTCATGGGGTCAAGAACTTTGTTTCATTTGCTGTTATATCCCTGGAATGTTGCCTGGCATATAGTACGTAATTGATTTTCTTGATTGGATGAAATTCACATGTGGTTTCCTAAAGGAATGAGAAAGCAGATGAATTTGAAATGATGATGATATCTTTCATGAAAATCCAGGTCTCCTTAAATGGTGAGGGGAAGAGAAAGAGGCTTGCAGAGCACAGCTGTCCGTGCAGATCACCTTGGACAGGTTCAGCCTCCTCTTTGGTCAGACCTTTTACCAGAGTTGCTAGTAAGGAGCAAATGGGCAGGCTCAGCACTTATTTTTCTTATTCAATTTCTCTAGAGAAGGTGGGCAAGCTGTTTTTTTTTTTTTTCTTTCCCCCATCAAACTCATTGAAATCAGATGGGAAAAGAAAACTGAACAAGAGTTCTTCCTGGTCTGCCAAATGGACGCTCAGTCTTTGGAGGATCAAGAATGGTTCTGCCTAGTGTGAGCTGTTCCTATAAGTCATGAGTCGTAACTGCAGTATAGAGAAGGCAATTGGCGTCTAGAAAGCAATTGTTCTGCATCAGCCTAACATTGGCTGACACCAGGAAGGTCTAGGCAGTTATCTCTGTTTGTTGGGTCTGTCCAGCAGCAGAGGGGCCATGAGGGAGGGAGGTAAGGAGAACTGTTTATCCTGAGAAGTGTTCCAGCCCTGGTGGTGTCCCTCTGTGCCATGATGAAGGGGGTCCCTGGACTGAGTGCAGCAGGTTCAGACTGAAGGAACTTCATGGCCCTTTTTGATTTACAGACTCCATGAATTTGAGTCTCTCCTGAGATAACAGACTGTTTACTCAGGTGATCAACAGAGAGAACAAGAGAAATGAGTCACTTAGCAGCTAGACAAAAGGCAATAAATGTTTGAAGGGCAACTTGCTTTGGGCTAATCCAAGAAATAGTATGTGGATCACCCTTAGTTTTCACCTTCCTATGATTAATATATCATTCCTGGGAGAGCCCCCAGAATTCCAGGGATTCCCACAATCGAGGAAAAGACTGCCAAATAGAGAGTCCCATCTGAGAGGAACAAAGGGCAGAGCTGAAATTCCAGCAGTCTGTCCCTTAAAGGTTAGTGCCTCCTGCTCCTGTTCATGGAGAAAGAAGTCAGTCTCCACTCATTCATGAGCTCAGGTTTAATTCTCGTAATATTGTGGTCAATAGACAGAGCACAGAGCTGGGAGACATAAGACCCAGGTTCTAGTCCCAGGTTCACCTCTAACTCTCTTTGTGACCTTGGTCAAGTTGAGCTCTCTGGGCCTTAAACTATTTCCCATAAAATAAGAAAATAGAGTTAAATTGTTTGTAAGGATAAAAAAATTTTTTTTTCTTCCAGGGCTTATGTTTTGTGAACATGTGATGGGTGGATTCAAACAGGGCTGGGTTGTAACTTCCTTTTAGAGCTCTCTCTGAAAGGCAGCTTAGCATTTGGCACTGGGAGTCGGGAAAAACACCAGAAGCATCCTCGAGATGTGACAGACCTAGAAGCTGCCTGCCCTGTCCCCGTCCCAGGGCTTGGGAGTGGCCCTTCCGTTTCCAGGAGGAGAGCCCTCACAGAAGAGGGCAGGCGGCCTGGTGGCGATGGAGTGTGGCTGTTGTCAGCTGGTCTCCCCTCTCCCACCCCCACTGACCTGGGAGTGGTGAGTCACACTTTATTACCGCCAGAGCCTGGCAGTGGCCCTGCACAACTTCTTGAGCTTGTCAACACCCAGGATAGAATAATTCATCAGAGTCCCATTTTTAGCCGAGAGTGAAAAATGAAGTCACCAGAAGATGCCAATTAGGGATGCAGATGGGAGGCGAGAGTTTGTTGAAGGACAGGGCTGTCTTCCTGGGGCAGCCAATCCTGACAAGTCCTCAGGGCCCTAGATCTGCAGTCCTCAGCCTCACGGTGCCTGGGGAGGAGGGCTGGAGGGAAAGGCTGCAGCTGGAGGGAGGGACCACTCTGCGTCACCCACTTTCAAGATCATATCCACCAGCAGAGGGATTTTAGCTTTGCTTTGCTCCAGGAAATAGGCACTTCTTGCTATCTTGAATAATAAAATCTCAGGGAATTAGGAGGGACACGCTGAATTCTCTAAATCCAGAGACTTTCTAGTCACTTGTTCTATTTTATTTTAGTAGCAGAGGGACAAAGAAGAAAAGGATTTATGTCCTGTATGCTCAGCTTTTTCCCCACTTTCCCGCGGCTCTGGCCTGGACTAAGTCATCTCAGAGGCTCTTCCACCTTTAGAATTTTGTAGTTCATTGCTAGGTTTGAAAATAACACATTTCAGCCAAGCTGAGCATGTGGGCAAATTGCTGATATTTTAAAGATGAAGCAGCACCATTTCAGTTAAAAAAAAAAAAAAGCAACTCAGTTTTATTACTTTTATGAGCTGTGGGATCCTGCTCAAGTCACTTAACCTCCTGCCTCTATTTCTTAAGCACATGGTAACCCACTCCAGCACTCCAGTATTCTTGCCTGGAGAATTCCGTGGACAGAGGAGCCTGGTGGGCTACAGTCCATGTGACTGCAAAGACACGACTGAATGACTAACACTTTCATTTCACTTTTCACAAAGTGGAGAAAATAGTAGAACCTACCTCACTTCTTTGGGAGGATTACGCAGGATAATACAGTTCAGGGCTTGTTTAACATGGTGCCTGTCTGTAAACTCAGGTAAGAGTGTGGCTGAGTAGAAAGCAAAAGCCCGTGGGCCAGTCCTACAGAGAGGGGGCTAGGTCTGTTGGGGAGGATCAAGTGGCCCCAGCTTGGGGAGGAATAGGTCTGGCAGGGACTGCAAACTAGGATGATGGTTTCCAGAGAAAGATAAACAAGAGGAAGTGAATCTGAGGTGGAACTGATTAACAGGTGGCTGGCCTAGAATCACAGGAAGATAATGACCTCTGCCTTTAAGATTATCGCAGGCCAGTCGTGCAGAGGGCCTTCCCTCATTCAGAGACCAGTGCACAGAGGCTGTAGCTCCATCAAACAGTATTTCACGGTTGACAGTCATCTGTGTCTGTGATTCACCTGGCCTTCGCCACAACCTTGTGCACTGAGAGAGGTCACATCTCCATTTTGCCAGTGAGGAAACTGAGTTTCAGCAAAGGGGACTTGCTCCAGGAGGCGGCTGGCAGTGAGGAGCCAGGAGAGGCAGCCAGGGCCAACTCAAGCTACAGTTTCCAGAGCCTTCTCCTGCCTTGTTTTTGTTGTCGGTGGTGGTGGTGGTGGTGGGAGGAAGATAGTGGGAGGGTAGATTTCAGGTCCCAGTTCTGGTCCTCCCCCTGAATGACTTGTGTAGTCTTTCTCGGGCAAGATGCTAAATCTCTGCTTTTCCTCATTTATAAAGTGGGACAGTAATGCTGACTTTCCTATTCTTGACATCAGTTTGCCAGAAATGACTCAGGGCTCAGTTCTAGGCTTTCTTTTCTCAAAATGACCAGCTTCTCCAGCTTCTCATTCACACCTACCACATCTTATTACTCAAGCACAGACCGAAAGTCTATACTTGCGTTCATTTCCTGCTTGAAAGACTCTTGTTAGCTCTAGGTCTATACTGTCAACTGCCAGTCCAGCTTTCACACTTGGATCTCTCAGGCATCTCAGAATGGAATTTCATCCCTTCCCCCAGCCGAACCTCCTCTCTCCCCAGATGCCCCTTGTCTGATGTCCCCAAGTCCGTAAATGGCACCACCACCCACTCAGTTATTCATGTTGAAATTGCTCACTCCCAATTTATATTTTTCTCTTCCTTGATTTCCACATTTCCTCATTTTCCAAGTTCTGTGGATTTGAACTCCTAAATATTGCTCGAATCCACCCATTTCTATCTCCTTTCCTTTCTAACCACCTCACCTTTAGTCAAATCTGTTCAAGTCACCTTCTTACTTAACCTACACTTCTGAAACATCCTCCAGGAGATTTCTCTGGATTTACTCCTGCACACTTATCATATTACACACAATTAACCATCTTAACCATTTCTCAGTATACAGTTTAGTAATAAGTCTATTCACATTGTTGTACAATCTCTAGAACTTGATCATCTTGCAAAACCAAAACTCTGTATCATTAAACAATTCCCCTTTCTCCTTAGCCCCTGGCAACCACTATTGTACTTTTTGTACCTATGAGTTTGACTATTCTTTGTATCTCATAGAAGTGGAATTAAACAATATTTAACTTTTTATTTTTATTTATCTTTGTGAATGGCTTATTTCACCTGGCATAATACCCTCAAGGTTAATCCATGTCATAGCATGTGTCAGAATTTCCTTCCTTTTTGAGGCAGAAAAACATTCCATTGTGTGAATACACCATATATTTTTTTTCTAAGCCATTCATCTGATGGGTATTTGGGTTGTCTTCATCTTTTGGCTATTGTGAATAATGCTGCTATGAACATGAATGTACAAATATTTCCTTGAGATGCTGCTTTCAATTCTTTGGGGTGTTTACCTGGAATTGGAATTGCTTAATCATATGGTAGTTCTATTTTTAATGCCTGAGGAACCATTGTACTGTTTTAAAATAGCAGCTATACCACTTTACATTCCCACCAACAGTGCACAAAGGTCACAATTTCTCCACATCCTCCCAACACTTATTTTTTGACAGCAGTCATGCTAATAGGTGAGAATTGGTATTTCATTGTGGTTTTGATTGCATTTCTCTACTAATTAAAGATGTTGAGTATCTTTTCATATACTTATTGGCCATTTGTATATTTTTTGGTTGGGAAATATCTATTCAAGCCCTTTGCCCATTTTTAGGTTGGGATTTCCCTTGTTGTTGAATTGTTGGCATTCTAGAAGTCAAGATCTAGCCTTAACACAATTCAACCTGAGTTGCCCATAGTTCTTAAAAACTGAACCTGCACACCAGAGAAGTCTTGGGACTAAGGTAGTGTTTTCTTTTTCTTTGTTTGGTTTTTAAAATCTTTTAGACATTAATTTTTTAAAAAAGTTTTATTGAGGTATTATTGTCATACAATAAAACTGCATATATTTTAAGGGTGAAACTTTGGCATGAGTATACACCCTGAAACCATTACCACAATGAAAAAATGAACATTCTTATCACCTCCAAAAGTTTCCTTTGTGATCCTTCCTCCCTATCTGCCCAGCCCAGGTCTCTATTCTCAAGCAACTACTGATCCAATTTCTATCACTACATATTAGTTTATGTTTCTAGAATTTTATATACATGGAATATACAGTGAGTACTCTTTAGTCTGTCTTAGTTCTTCCAGAATTCTTATTTTGAGACATCCATGTAGTTGCATCAATAGTTTGTTTATTTTTATTGTTGGGCAATATTTCATTGTGTTGATGAACACATTCTTTTATGATGAACATTTGAATTTCTATTTTTTGGCTACTACAAAAAACTCCTATGAACATTGCTATATAAGCCATTGTATAGACACATATTTCCTTTTCTCTAAGGTAAATTTCTAGAAGTATAATGGCTGGATTATATGGTAGGTGTATGTTAAACTTTTTAAGAAACTGCCATAGTGTTTGCCAAAGTGGTTGCACCATTTTGCATTTCTACCAGGGGTATGTGGAGGGCTCTAGTTTCTTCATGTTCTTGTGAAACTTGGTATAGCTAGTCTTCTTAAATTTGAACCATTCCAGTTGGTGTATGTAGTAGTATCTGATGGTGATTTTAATTTGTATATCCCCATGACTAATGATATTGGGCATTTTTATGTGTTTATTTGCCATCTGTATATCTTCTTTGATGAAATATCTGTTTAACTCTTTTGCCCATTTAAAGACTTGGGTTGTTTGTGTCCTTATTGCTGAATTTTGAGAGTTCTCTGTATATTCTAGATACAAGTCCTTTACCAGTTACATGCTTTGCAAGGCCTCCTCCCATGCTTTTGGCTTCTCTTTTCATTCTCTTACCACTGTCTTTTAAAGAGCAGAAGTTTTTCTTTTAATGTTGATCGGCTTGCTTTGCTTATGTTTAGTGCTTCTGGCATTATATGCTATCCTTTGAAATCTTTTCCTCTAACCTCAGGTGATGAAGACTTTATTCTATGCTTTCTTCTACAAGTTTTATTGTTTTAGGTTTTACATTTAGGTCTATGATCCATTTTATTTAATTTTTGTATATGGTATGAACTATGGACTCAAATTTATTTTATTTATATCTAGTTAATTTCCCTGGTGGCTCAGACAGTAAAGTGTCTGCCTGCCATGCAGGAGACCTGGGTTCTATCCCCGGATTGGGAAGATCCCCTGGAGAAGGAAATGGCAACACACTCCAGTACTCTTGCCTGGAAAATCCCATGGATGGAGGAGCCTGGTAGGCTATAGTCCATGGGGTCGCAAAGAGTAAGACACGACTGAGTGACTTCACTAATTAATTTTCTCAACATAGTTTGTTGAAAAGGCTATTATTTCTTCACTATATTGCCTTGAGCCTTTGTTAAAATCACTTGTCCATACATGTGTGGGTTAATCTCTGAACTCTGTTCTGTTCCAGTGATCTATTCTGTCTATCTTTATGATAATACCACACTGTCTTGACTGCTAGAGCTTTGTAATAATTTTTGAAATCAGGTAGTGTTAGCCACTTAATTTTGTTCTTCTTCAGATTTGTTTTGATTAGTCTATGTCCTTTAGAACCAGTTTGTTAATCTATTTAAAGTAGCCATCTGGAATTTTGATTATAATAGATTTGAATCTATAGATCAATTTGAAGAAAATTGACATCATATACATATGGGCTTCCCAGGTGGCGTTAGTGGTAAAGAACTGCCTGCCAGTGCAGGAGATGTAAGAGCTACGGTTTTGATGTCTGGGTTGGGAAGATCCCCTGGAGGAGAGCTTGGCAACCCACTCCAGTATTCTTTCCTGGAGAATTCTGTGGACAGAGGAGCCTGTTGGGCTACAGTCCCTGAGATTGCAAAGAGTTGGACACGGCTGAAGCAACTTAGCAAACAGCACACATATACATATATATAGATCAGTATGGAAATTCGGACACAACTGTGAGGCTAATACTTTCACTTTTTTTCACTTTTTCATAGCACTGTATATATTGTTAAGATGTCTATTTTCTTCAAATTGATATATCTATATATATCTTTAGTCCCTCTTTTTCAGCCTTATTACTCCTTTCCAGATTCCAGGTGTAGCTCAGATGGTGGCTCCGCCTAGAATATGCTACCCTGAGTCACCAGGAGCTCTGACAAAGAAAGAAAAGGAAACGAGGAACAAGTTAAAAGAAAAAAACCCTAAAATTGAAAGCCAGCTGGGAATAAGTATGTGTCACAAATGTGGTGGAGAGGTTGATAGCCTCGAACTTTAAACTGTTTCTATTTGATTAAAAAAAAAAAACTAGAATATCAATATAGGAAAATGGGTATGGGACGTGAACAGACAGTTCACGGATAGGGAAATGAAAATGGTTTGTAAATGTATGGGGACATGTTTGGCTTTACCAGTAATCACAGAAATGCAGTCATGACAATAAAATGCTCTCTGCCCCTGCCGCACTGTGCAAGATTAGCACTGTAACCGTACTCAAGGCTGGTGAGGGTGTGGGGGGAGCACTGCGCCCACACTCTTCAGGAAAGCAATCTGGCAACAGGCTTTGCAAAGCCTTGAAATATTCATACTCTTTACCTAGTAATTCCTCTACCAGAAATCTTTTAGCGAAATAATCAGAAATGCAGACAAAGATGTATGGGCACAGATGTTAATCACAGCATTATTTATTATTAACAAAGCAACCTCAATTCCCAGGGCTGTGGCATGGTGTTCAGATGATAGTACATTCAAACAATACAGTCCCAGGCAGTTACTTAAAAATGATGTTAACTAAGCAGTTTTAATGATCTAGGAAGATTTTTTTTAACATAAACTTTTAAAAATTCAAAATTGTATATTCAGTATGATCTCAACTATATTACCTTTGCAAGGAAAAAAAAAAGTCCATAAGATAATTTTAAAAGTTTTAATAGATTTTCTTTGGCTGGTGTGATTTGGGATGGTGGTTATTATCTTTATACATTTTTGAAGTACATACATTGAAAGGCACACATATTAGCCTCACAAATTTGATAGTGACTAACATATCACAGCGTTGACTCACTGGAAAAGACTCTGATGCTGGGAGAGATTGGGGGCAGGAGGAGAAGGGGACGACCGAGGATGAGATGGCTGGATGGCATCACTGTCTCGATGGACGTGAGCCTGAGTGAACTCTGGGAGTTGGTGATGGACAGGGAGGCCTGGCGTGCTGCGATTCACGGGGTCACAAAGAGTTGGACACGACTGAGTGACTGAACTGAACTGAACTGAATATTAGAGCAAAAGTATTACTTAGAGATAAAGAGAGGTATTCATAATGGTAAAAGCATCAGTATAACCAGAAAATGTCATAACTATGTAGCAGGCAACATAGCTCCAAAGTATGTAAAGCAAAAATTAATGAAAATTAAGATAGATATAGAAAACTCACAATTATAATACTACTTTTTATCATGTATATTTCAGCATAAATAAAACAGCGGGAAAAAGTAATGATATAAAAATTTGAACTATACAATTGAGGTGACCTAATTGACATAGAACACTGTGCCTAGCAATGACAGAATTCAGTTCTTTTCAAGCACATATAAAATATTTATTAACATGGACCACCCTTTGACTGTGTGGACCACAATAAACTGTGGAAAATTCTTCAAGAGATGGGAATACCAGACCACCTGACCTGCCTCTTGAGAAACCTGTATGCAGGTCAGGAAGCAACAGTTAGAACTGGACATGAAACAACAGACTGGTTCCAAATAGGAAAAGGAGGATGTCAAGGCTGTATATTGTCACCCTGCTTATTTAACTTATATGCAGAGTACATCATGAGAAACACTGAGCTGGAGGAAGCACAAGCTGGAATCAAGATTTCTGGGAGAAATATCAATAACCTCAGATATGCAGATGACACCACCCTTATGGCAGAAAGTGAAGAGGAACTAAAAAGCCTCTTGATGAAAGTGAAAGAGGAGAGTGAAAAAGTTGGCTTAAAGCTCAACATTCAGAAAACGAAGATCATGGCATCTGGTCCCATCACTTCATGGGAAATAGATGGGAAACAGTGGAAACAGTGTTCGACTTTATTTTGAGGGGCTCCCAAATCACTGCAGATGGTGATTGCAGCCATGGAATTAAAAGATGCTTCCTCCTTGGAAGGAAAGTTATGACCAATCTAGATAGCATATTGAAAAGCAGAGATATTACTTTGCCAACAAAGGTCCATCTAGTCAAGGCTATGGTTTTTCCAGTGGTCATGTATGGATGTGAGAGTTGAACTGTGAAGAAAGCTGAGCGCCGAAAAATGGATGCTTTTGAACTGTAGTGTTGGAGAAGACTGTTGAGAGTCCCTTGGACTGCAAGGAGATCCAGCCAGTCCATTCTGAAGGAGATCAGTCCTGGGTGTTCATAGGAAGGACTGATGCTGAAGGTGAAACTCCAATACTTTGGCTACCTCATGCGAAGAGTTGACTCGTTGGAAAAGACTCTGATGCTGGGAGGGATTGGGGGCAGGAGGAAAAGGGGACAACAGAGGATGAAATGGCTGGATGGCATCACCGACTCAATGGACATGAGTTTGAGTGAACACCGGGAGTTGGTGATGGACAGGGAGGCCTGGCCTGCTGTGATTCATGGGGTCACAAAGAGTCGGACATGACTGAGCGACTGAACTGAACTGAACAGAACATTTCACACTCCTCTTACTGCACAGAATGTCTCCATCTTTTTGTAAAGTTCCTTGGTGACCCTGTCTGTCACTGTCCTTCCTGCAAGAGGTGACTTCAATTTCTTCTTTTCCTCCTTAGGGATGTTTTGCTTGTTCTAGAACCTCACATAAATGGGCTCATAAAGTACACTCTTCTGTGTCTGGCTTCTTTTGCTCAGCATTATCTGTATGAGTTTTATCCTTCTTTTAATTTTCTAAATTTTGCATATTGCACTTGCCCTATTCTAAGAATTTTAAAAAATAAATTTTATGAAAGCAGGGCTCTCATTCTTTGTCTGCCCATGTCTGGTCTGCATCCACTCACGTGAAGCTTTGTCCATCAAGCCCTTCACCCTCCAGTCTCATTGACCTCCCCCTCCTGAGCTTCTGTGCAGCTTGGGGGCTGTGCTCCTGACCCTGACACCTCACTGTTTTCTCCTCTTAAGTGTCACTGTAGGAGAACAGTTCTGGGGGCGCCTTGGTGACCCTGCAGGTAGCCACAGAGGCCATGCAGACAGGGCTAGACCTGCAGTGGATTGAGTCCTGGCAGAATGCCTTGTGAGCCTTCCAGTGCCGGAGAGCGCCGGACTATGAGGAGCTGCCACAAGGCGCTTCTCACTTGCTCCCCTCTCAGGAGACACTTCTTATCTCCTCCGGGGTTCTAGGAGGAACAAGGCTCCTCAGCAGCAGGTGCCCAGGCTTCTGCTCCCTGTTTGTTTTGGTGTCACCTGGCGCCTGGGCCGCAGGGAGCTGGCTCCTCTGGGTGCTCTTCCTTACACTGTCTGTGTAAATAATAACCTGTCTGAATTTAAAAGGGGTTAGTTGTTTCTCTACCAGCCACATCTTAAGCTTGGCCTTGGCCTTACCTGTGCTTGACAGTTTCGAGTACACATCTCTATTTGTTTCCTAGGGAAACGAGTAACGGAGTACCATAGAAATTTTTGCTTATTCTTATTGGAGTATAATTGCTTTACAGTGCTGTGTTAGTTTCTGCTGTACAATGAAGTGGATCAGCTATTGTTGTTGTTTAGTTTAGTCAGTAAGTCATGTTTGACTCTTTGTGACCCCGTGGACTGTAGCTCACAGGCTCCACTGTCCATGGAACTCTCCAGGCAAGAATACTGGAGTGGGCTGCCATTTCCTTCTCTGGAGGATCTTCCTGACCCAGGAATTGAACTCACATCTCCTGCATTGGTAGGCAGATTCTGAGCCACATGGGAAGCCCACAAATCAGCTATATGTATACATATATCCCCTCCCTCTTAGACCGCCCCCCATCCTACCCTTCAGTGATCACAGAGCACTGAGCTGAGTTCCCTGTGCTATACAGCAGCTTCCCACTAGCTATCTATTTCACTCATGGGAGTGTAGGTATGTCAATCTTAATCTCCCTCGTCTGATCTTCCCTTTCCCACCCCGCCTCCTGTGCCCACGGGTCTGTTCTCTACATTGGCATCTCTATTCCTGCTCTAAAGCTAGGATCATCTGTACCATTTTTCTAGATTCCATACAAACAAGAAACAAAATATGGTCATTTGTAGAGATGTGGATAGACCTGCTGCTGCTGCTCCTGCTAAGTCGCTTCAGTCGTGTCCGACTCTGTGCAGCCCCATAGACGGCAGCCCACCAGGCTCCCCCATCCCTGGGATTCTCCAGGCAAGAACCCTGGAGTGGGTTACCATTTCCTTCTCCAGTGCATGAAAGTGAAAAGTGAGAGTGAGGTCGCTCAGTCGTGTCTGACCCTCAGCGACCCCATGCACTGCAGCCTACCAGGCTCCTCCACCCATGGGATTTTCCAGGCAAGAGTACTGGAGTGGGGTGCCACTGCCTTCTCTGGTCTTGAAGCCCACAATCATGGTGTTGTCAGGATCAATTCCCTCTAACAGCTGTGAGGAAGAATTTGTTCCAGGCTCCTTTCCTTGGCTTGTAGTTGGCCACCTTCTCCCTGGGTCTCTACATGATGTTCTTTCTGTGTACCTGTCTGCATCCAAATTAATCCTTTCTGTAGGGACACTTGTAATGTCAGTTAGGGCCCATGTTAATGACCTCATCTTAGCTAATTACACCTGGTGCAACCCTGTTTCTGAAAAAGATCATATTCTGAATACTGGGGGTGAGACTTCAACTTATGAATTTAAAGGGGATACAATTCAACCCGTAGCAATGTCTTTGTCCCCAGTTAGACTGCAGATCCTGGCCAGGAGGGTCTCAGTAAGTACTTGGCAACTTTATGGAAGAAAGTGAACTAAATGAGGAGTCATCAGGAGGTGCCTGCAGGAGGACCCGGCTGGTATCACCCCAGTGATATTCCCTCAGCCTTGTCAGTGACCTTGGACTGGCCAGAGTGGAGAAGATAGATGAAGGTTGTGAACCAGATAACAACCTTACTTCTTTCTAGCAGGGACAGGAAAGGCGTTCTTCTTGCCATGGTATTCATTGCCTTCTCGGGGAAGCTACATTAGTTATCCCAGGATTCTGAGAGCCCCAGTGAGGGCCAGGGTGGCCCCTGGAATGACAGTTCACACAGGTCCTGGGGAATCCTGAGATGGAACTCAGAGAAGATATGAGCATTCTCCACTGTTACAGGTGAGGAAACCAAGGTTGAGAGGCTGAGCAGGTTGTCTGTCTTGGGGCTAGGGTGACAAAGCTGAGCAGAACCCAGGTGTCCTGACTTCCTGTGAAGCGCTTTTATCCCCCACGAAGCTTTCGGTCAGCCGTTTGTCTTCTCTTGGGCTCAGCGTCCTCAGTGTAATGTAGCAAGCACCTGTGTGCCCCATCACAGATGGTGCTGCCTTGAGTCCATGGATACCCACAGCCTGGGAGGAGGGCAGTCTCCAGGAGCTGATCAAAGAGAGCACCCCACACTCCTGGTTCTTCAGCAGACTGTCCCACCCCAGACCTGGGAGGACTCCCTGAGTTCATGTTCAGCCCCAGAATGTGCCTCTGTCTCTTCACACCTCATGCCAGACTCCAGTCTAGCAATCAAAACAGGATACTTTCATATTCCACACTGCCCTATGCTTTGTTGAAGATTTTTAAAAAGTAAAGTCAATGTGCATGTCTATAAATAGAGTGTAAGTTCCTTTGAGAACTTCATTCTTCGTCTTTAGCACCTGGCCTAGGGCTAGTGCATAGCGAAATAAACATACCAGCTAAATTTATGGAAGAGCCCCTCCCAGCAGTGATGGTTGGATGGGAGTGAGAGGAATCAGAACTGATGAATCTGTTTCTTTTCCCTTCTACCAAGGTCTACTCTTAGGTTTGCTTCTAGAATAAATTCCTCCCTCCCCCTGCCTGACCGCCCTTCAGCTTCCAGACAGTGGACCTGGAAAGAGGACTTTTCTTTAGGGAAGAACATCCAGTGACTCCAAACCAAAGGGTTCTCAGGTTTTCTCCTCTCGAGGCCTCTGTTTAGGAATATCAAGGGTTTCCTTTAAATTTTTATTTTATTTTAAATGTCCATTTCAAGGCAGCCCAGAAAAAGAAGCAGCGGGAGATGAAGAAGTGAAAGCTTACCAAATCTTCAGTGTGAGTCTTCAATGCAAACCTAGTTTTCCTTACTGGAACACCAAAGCAAACATGATAAACGTGATCAGAAATGATGCCATTTGAAAAACTCATTACATCTGGGAATCCCCACGGGAAATTTCAGGGAATCAGAGGCTTCTGGGAAATACATGATTCACAGAAAAGGAATTCACCGTTTTCTCCCTGAAGACCAGTTGTTTAATGTCATGACATAATTTCCAAGCCATATCTTACTTAGCCTGACACTTTTCAAGACCCAGCAGATATTAGCAGGCCAGTCTTTTGGATCTCAGTGATGCATAAGGAGTCTCCAACCCTTGGTCTAAGCCTTTAAAAAATATCCATGCTCGATCCACGTCTGCTCCTAGTGTGTGTTTTAACTATGCTTTCTATTCTTTTACATAAATTAAAGGCAGAGTTGGAATAAACAGTTGGAATCACCTGTGCTTGTCCCTCTGTAATATCATTTCAGATACTGCCTCCCCATGAGGTTCTTCCTAACCTGGCAGCCAGCTAATTACTCCTTGCTCTGAGCTCCCACACCCCTTGCACAGGCATTGGTTACAACTTTGCCCAGAGCGCATTATAATTATTTGTTTGCATGTCTGTCTCCTGGGTTGTAGGCTCCTGGAAGCCAATACTGTGTCTTACTCAGGCTTGCATTCCACCCTCGATCCTAGCAGAGTCCCTGGCAAATAGTAACTGCTCAACCGATGTTTGTTAAATGAATAAACAAGGGCCCTACTTTGAGATGGTTGGATGGCATCACTGACGCAGTGGATATAAGTTTGAGCAAACTCCAGGAGATAGTGAAGGACAGGGAAGCCTGATGTGCTGCAGTCAGGGTTCACAAATAGTCAGACGTGACTGAGCAACTGAATAGCAGCTTTCTACACACAATAAATCTGGGGATGGATAGAGAGATGAGGTGTCTCAAATAAGATAAAGACCTTTATCGCTACTTGTATTTTTCTGCAGTTAATTATGAAAGAGAATGTGTTCAGTTACTCAGCCATGTCCAGTTCTTTGCAACCCCATGGACTGTAGCCCACGAGGCTTCTCTGTCCATGGGATTTTCTTGTCAAGAATACTGAAGTGAGTTTCCATTTCCTTCTCCAGGGGATCTTCCTGATACAGGAATCAATCCCATGTCTCCCGAGTGTCTCCTGCATTGCAGGCAGATTCTTTACCTCTGAGCCACAGATCTAATAGTAAAATTATTGTTTTCATTTTCTCTATTTACTGTCTCTGACCAGATTTGCAGAGGCCAGATGCTGCTAGTGTGTCTTGTATTGCCTGATTGTCCCATTTAATGTGGTTTACTCTGGTTAATGATGGAAAACTACTCTCCTGACCTCTGCGGAATTTCTTGCTCAAATCTCAGATATGTTTGGCCTACTCATCATCTTATAGGAAAATGTAGTTGATTGGGAAATAGGAGATGATTTATTGAGTCTTTTTTATTTCTTACTATCTCTCATTCTCTGGACAACTCAAGGAGTTGATGTGGATATAGACTTGGTACATTTGTGACCAAAACCTCAAAATCTGGAGCTGTCTCTTACAAAACCTGAGCAAAGGTTCCAATTTGCTATGGGCATTTCCAGTGATTGTCAGCATGTGAACAGGTAGGGTTGGGGTTCTCAGCTTTGTGTAACTTACATCAGGAAAGCTGTTCACTTGAAATTGTCTTTCTGACATTGCCCACATGTATTAAGGTATTATGAAAGGAAAGTGGGCCTTGAAACTGCCAGGAATGATTGTCAAGATATTTAACAACATTTCTGGCCTGGGCTAGTCAGAGGTTTTCTTCTAGCCCTGCGAGAGAGGGACAAGTGATCCAGGGCAAGGAGGAGAGACATGGGAGAGCACAGGGGTTTGAGTCAGCGGCTAGATACCAACTAATATGAAACCAGCTCAAAGTTTATACAACTGGGGTGACCACACAGCTATGTCCCAGTAGAATAACTGCCTAAGAGTAAGAAGGAACTAGACCAATTAAATTTCCACTATCCACCCTCTGGCAATGGTCCCCAAACTGTCCGCACAGTAAAATCCCCAGAGGACCTTTCCAAAATGCCAAAGCCCAGGCCATAATTTCTGGGTTGGAACCCAGTGTCTTTGATGTTCCAATGTGCAGGCAAGTTGAGACTCCTGCTCTCGGACATTAAGTTAGTTATCATGTCTTTTGGGCACAGGAGTCCCTTTCAGTAAAAAGTAGACAATGCCCAGCTCATCAGCTGAGAAAATCAAATGGATACATGCAGCGCCTGGCATGTAGCAGGTGCTCACTAATGATTTCCTTTCTCTTTTCCCTCTCGAATGCTTTCTTTTCCTTTGTCACTTGGTTTTGAAATGTCACCATTTGGGTAAACAGTTAACCACTTTTTGAAATGGAAATGGTCCTGGAAGGTCTTGGGGCTCTTAGTCATTTATATCTTTGTGTGGGTTATTGAAGGTGATGCCTCTTCAAAGCCAGCTGACATGAGATGAGCTAGGAGGTGGGGATCCTAACTGCAGCCATTAGCTGAGCCTGAGGAGTCGTGAAGATTCCCCTGTGTTCCTGACACGGTAGAGTAGCAGTTGCTTCAGCCTCCTGTGGAGAATATAACCTCAAACTCAGGGCCGCCTTGTTCTTCCCCAAAGCCCAGTTTAAAGAGGGTGTATTTGTGAAGGATGGCCCGTTCCTCTGGTGAGGAACTCACCTTTAGTTTCCACCAGTTTTAACAGGTCTGTGACTGGGGTTCAGGGCTGTGGGAACAGGAGTCCCAGGCAGCATTTTGTGTATTTGTGTGAACTGTCCATTTCCTCCCAGCTTTCTTCAGACTCTTGAAGGGAATTTCCATGCCCCACCCAACCTCCAAACTTAAGAATTATTATTTTAACATCTTCCTGGAAGAAGCTCCATCACCCTCCCCCCACCTTCTGTGGGCATGCTCTTGCTGAATGGTCCTCTGTGGAACTGTTCTGCTGAATTGCACTTTGGCATGATAAGCAAACTTATATTGGTGAACAACTGAAGAAATAACCCTTGAAACTCTTGTAATAAGGCTGTTGTTGATTTGTGGATTATATTATGCTTTGTGCATTCCTAAAGGAGCAAGAAAGATACTTCTTCCCAGCCACTGGGCCATTGTTTAAATCTTATGGACACTTTCATCTCGTCTTTGGCTTCTAGAAAACTTGAAGCATAAAGGAGGTTAGAAATAATTTTTCTCCGGTGAGATGAGTGAAGTTCAAGACGTGAGGGTAGCCAGAACAACCTAGGGGGCACCTCTGACGGGGATGAGCCAGGCGCAAGGATTGGTGAGGGTCCCATCTAGGGAAAAGTGCCCTTATTCAAGCACTGGGATTGGTCTTCACTGAATGCTCAATGCTGGCACAAAGTAGGTGCTGAGTAAATGCTTTGCTGAGTGAAGAGCTCCACAGAGCTCTTGAAGCTGTGTTTCCTGCCAAAGTGGGGAGATTTTCTGGCCTACCTTTGTGTTTCACTGTTATTTGGATCTCAAGGCAGGCTGTCTTGTGAACCCACCTCTGCCCAGAGATTCCTGAAAAAAAAGCTCTCTCACTGTTCACTCCCATCGTCCTCTCCCCCACTCTTCTTTCCCTGGTCTTCAGGCCTGGAGTGTGGTCTGAGTGACATGCCAGCGCTGAGCTGGTAGACTTCCCACTTGCAGCAAAATCATCATTCCTGCATCCAGCTCCATATTTTCTCTGCCTGGAGGCCTTTTCTCTTCTCAGGCAGATCACTCCTGAGCCCTGGGCTCTGCAGTTGAGTCACTAGACTCAGGTCTCAGGTCTGGCTCTGTATGGCAGCTGCAAGACTCGGGGCCGATGATTGACCTTCAATTCTCAGTTTCCTCATCTGTGATACACAGGTAGTGACAGTACTTTCCATATAGATGTGGTATGAGACCCTATTAGACGGAGTGATGCAGGCAAAAACTGAGCAAAACCCACTGCAGTCTGGCATTTGGGCTAGGTGTTCATTCAAGGTTTCTCGAGGACACTGAAGAAGGAGGAAACATGGCCTACACACAGTGAAACTTCCTTAAAGCTCTTGAGGTGTTTCTTCCTCTCACCCAAGTTCCAGCCTCACAGCAGCTACCTTTTCTCTCTCTCCAGATGTTACCCAGTATTGGGATCATTTTATGTAGAAGGAGTTCCCTTTTGACCACTAGCTTCTGCATTTTTACCATTTTTTCAACAAACAAAACACTCTTCCCCAAGATCCATTCTCTGCTGAGAAATTATATATACCTTTAACATTTTTTGTTTCTAAGTTTAAAGCATTGAACTTTGCCAAAATCCTGAAGCTGATACCCCTTTAAAATCACTTTTCGTTTTTGATTATTTGCAGTTCTTAACTCTGGCTGCACCTAAGAATAGCCTGGGAAGCTTTTCAAACAATCCCAGTGTACCCCAGGCTCTGCTCCAGACCAACTGAATCAGAATTTCCCAGACATCAGGGCTTCCCTGGAAGCTCAGTGGTAAAGAATCTACCTGTCAAGCAGGAGGTGAATGTTTGATTTCTGGGTTGGGAAGATCCCTTGGCTGAGGAAATGGCAACCCACTCCAGCATTCTTGCCTGGGAAATCCCATGGACAGAGGAGCCTGACAGGGGATACAGTCCATGAGATTGCAAGAGTCAGACATGATTTAGCGACTTAACAGCAGCACCTGGCTCTTATCCTTAAAATGTGGTCCACAGACGAGTGGCTTGGGCATCAGGTGGGAGCTAGTTAAAATGCAGAATTTCAGACCTCTTCCATATTGATCAGAATCTGTATTTAACAAGATCCTTGGGTAATGTGAATGCACAATGAAAAACACTGCTTTTGGCCTTAATCTGTGGGTGAGATCAGAGTGGCCAACAGTGGATGTAAGTACTTTCTTGGAGGTATTAGTACCAGGACAAATCAATGGCTTCCTGATAAACTACCAGAAGTCCTGAACAGAGGGTCTGAGGCAGGTGCCCACATCTCTTTGTTCACCATGCTCCTGGGGGCATTTAGAGTAGGGGTCCCAAACCTCTGTGATATAATGCCTGATGATTCGAGGTGAGCTGATGTAATAAGAATAGAAATGAAGTGCACAATAAATGCAGTGCATTTGAATCATCCCCAAACCATCCCCTGCCCCCTGTCAGGTCTGTGGAAAAATTATCTTCCACAAAACTGGTCCCCAGTGCCAAGAAGTTTGGAAATTCTGATTTAGGGGGTTATCAGCCAGATGTGTATGCATTGCCCAGGGAGAAGGTTCTCAGCCTTGACTGGGCATTGGGGTCACCTGGGGGACTTAAAAATAATCCCTATGCCCAAGACTGCAGCCCAGACCAACTAAATAAGAATCTGTGGAGGTAAGATCCAGGTATCAGTGATGCAGGTATCAGATAATCAGGTCATTTTCAATGGGCAGATATCCTGAGAACCACTGCTAGGGCCTTCTGACCCTTATCAAGCCTATCTGAAAACAGAAATGTTATCTGAACATTATATTCCTAGAAGAATTTACTTTGTATAAAAGTCAAAACCCTAAAGTCCAAGAATTAATCATTAACTGCTGCTCAATGAACTCAATGTGGGCAGAATAGCCTTCTCTTGACCGTCCCTGCCTAGACTTCCCATCACCTTGCAAACGTCCTATGTCATCTCTTCTCTGTTGTTCAGTTGCTCAGTCGTGTCTGATTCTCTGCCGCCCATGGAGTGTGGCATGCCAGGTCTCCCTGTCCTTCATTATCTCCCAGAGCTTGCTCATGTCCATTGAGTCAGTGATGCCTTCTAACCATCTCATCCTCCGTCGTCCCCTTCTCCTCCTGCCTTCAATCTTTGCCAGCATCAGGGTCTTTTCTAACGAGTCAACTCTTTGCACCAGGTGGCCAAAGTATTGGAGTTTCAGCTTCAGCATCAGTCCTTCCAATGAATATTCAGGACTGATTTCCTTTAGAATTGACTGGTTTGATCTCCTTGCAGTCGAAGGGACCCTCAAGAGTTTTCTCCAACACCGCAGTTAAAAAGCATCAATTCTTCAGTGCTCAGCTTTCTTTATAGTCCAACTCTCACATCCATACATGACTACTGGAAAAACCATAGTTTTGACTAGACAGACCTTTGTTAGCAAAGTATTGTCTTTGCTTTTTAATATGCTGTCTAGGTTTGTCCTGGCTTTTCTTCCAAGGAGCAAACGACTTTTAATTTCATGGCTACAGTCACCATCTGGAGTGATTTTGGAGCTCATGAAAATAAAATCTGTCACTGTTTCCATTGTTCCCCCATCTATTTGCCATGAAATAATGGGACTGGATGCCATGATCATCTTTTTTTTTTTTTGAATGTTGAGTTTTAAGCCGATTTTTTCACTCTCCTCTCTCACTTTCATCAAGAGGCTCTTTAGTTCCTCTTTGCTTTCTGCCTTAAATGTGGTGTCATCTGCATATCTGAGGTTATTGATATTTCTCCCAGCAATCTTGACTCCAGCTTGTGCTTCATCCAGCCTGGCATTTTGCATGATGTACTCTGCATATAAGTTAAATAAGCAGAGTGACAGTATACAGCCTTGATGTACTCCTTTCCCAGTTTTACCAATCTATTGTTCCATGTCTGGTTTTAACTGTTGCTTCTTGACCTGCATACAGGTTTCTCAGGAGGCAGGTAAGGTGGTCTGGTATTCCTGTCTCTCTTTAAGAATTTTCCAGAGTTTATTGTGATCCATACAGTCAAAGGCTTTAGCATAGTCAATGAAGCAGAAGTAGATTTCTTCTCTATTAAGCCTGAAATAGTCTATCTGTTTAGAGATCTCTGTGCTGGGTAAAAATGACTTTCAGTAAAATCTGTCCTGGGTTTGGCCTCCCAGCACATGCCTTGCAGCCAGACATCAGGACAAGGGAGCAGATGCTAAGAGACAGGGGTCAGTACCAGACTTTTCTTTAAAAAAAAAAAAATCTCATTGGAGTATAGTTGATTTACAGTGCTATGTTAGTTTCAGGTGTATAGGAATCAGTTATACATAAATCCACTCTTTTTTAGATTCTTTTCCCATATAGACCATTACGGAGTACTCAGTAGAGATCCCTGTGCTACACGGTAGGTCCTTATTAGTTATCTATTCTATATATAGTAGTGTGTATATGACAATTACAGTCTCCCAATTTATCTCTCTCCTACTTACCCGCTGAAAACCATAAGCTTATTTTCTACATCTGTAACTCTTTGTTTTGTATCTCAGTTCATTTGTACCATGTTTTTTAGCTTCTGCATTTGTGATATCACATGAAATCTGTCTGACTTACTTCACTCAGTGTGACAGTCTCCAGGTCCAACTATGTTGCTGCAAATTGCATTATTTTGCTATTTTTGATGGCTGAGTAATATTCCATTGTATATCTACACCACATCTTCTTAATCCGCTCCTATGCTGATGGCTGTTTTTAGATCACTTGCATGTCCTGGCAATTATAAACAGTGCTGCTGCTGCTGCTAAGTCGCTTCAGTCGTGTCCAACTCTGTGCAACCCCATAGATGGCAGCCCACCAGGCTCCCCGTCCCTGGGATTCTCCAGGCAAGAACACTGGATTGGTTGCCATGTCCTTCTCCATAAATAGTGCTACAGAGACTTTTCTCTCTTCTATCTCAGACTCCACTCAGGCCCTGCTAACACTCCCCTACACCCCCTCACCCTGCCCCCATCTGTTTATTTCCCTAAGGAATATGCTGACAGCCTGACCTTTGGTGCTGAATTACCAGAAAAAGACAAGCTGAACATTTGGGTGAGAAATTTCAGGGGTGGGCAGTGGCCCATTCTACCCCGACCTACTAGGTCACAGCTGGGTTCCTGGCAGCAGCAAATGTTCTTCCAGAGTTCCCGTCTTCCTTTTCTCCCTCATGACTGCCAGAGGTGGTGGTGAAGTCTTGGCCCTAGGTCAACGCCAGCTGGAAATAGTTCAGTACTAGAGATGGTCCCTCAGACAGTTTCTAGGAATGAAGGAACATGCAGGGAAGTGACCTTCTAGAATCAGTATATTTTTATAGTTTTGTTAAGGTGTAATTGATACATAATAAACTGTACACATTTATAAGTGTGTAATTCGATGTTTTGACATATTTATACCTGTAAAACAATAAGTGCAATTAAGGTAATGAAAAGAATTTTTTTTCTTTATTTTCTGAGTAATTGAACACAAATTTCTAAAATCCTACTAAAGAAGTATGTGTATGTGTGGGTGTGTTTATGTGAGTTTAACTGCTTTGAATTTTGGCAAATATATCTTTAAAAAACTCAGATGTAGAGGATTTTTTAAACTTCAAACAAAATTATAAATCACAAATCACATATTCTACAAACTATTCTTTTTTATTATTTCTATGTTAGCTCATAAGGAGTTTTTAATTTTACTATTATTTTATGGTTTATAAAAACTTTGGCACACATTACCATATTTCTTATGGTGTGATTTTTATTCTCACCAAAGCCCTTGAATGTTAATTATTATAATTTCTAGAGTGTAAAAGGACTTGGTGAGGATCAAACAATTAGCGCAGCCAAAGATTTCTGACCACTGATCCCCAGCTCTTTGACATTTATTTTTAAAGTGAAGATTTATTTTGCCATGGAACATCATCATTTTTGCACCATGTGTGAATAAATGAACTTTGGCATTAATGAATTCTGTTAGAACCTTGTGATACTTTTGATGCATTGGCAATTAGCCTAGAAGGTAAAAGGCCCCAGTAATATCCAGACAGTGTCAACTGGCTTTCTTTTTCTTTCGGGGAGATTTAAGATTTTTGAAACTGAATTCCATCCTTCCTTTCTGTTTTTCTTTTTGAAAATAGAAGTTGTGAATAATACAGTAGGACCAATGACCACTGGGAGGCTTTTCACATGCTACTGTAGCATTCTAGATAGTTAGTTTAGAGAGAAAGCCCTTTTCTTTAGGGGAAATGAGAAAATATCTATCTTCGGTGTCTAAAATAAAGGCCAACTAAGAAGAGCAAGAATGTTTAACCCTGAAAGTAATCAGATCTTAGGATTTTAGAATCCCGAGATCCCGGTGAATTTGTAGAAAATGTTGCAAGCTGGAAGGACCTTGGTGACTTTTCTAGTCCAATCTGCCGATCTTACAGTGTGTACAACTGCAGTCCAGAGAGGGGAGGTAGTTTCTCTAGAGCTGTGCAGCAGGTTAGCTATAGCTAGCTGCAGAGCCAGGCTTAGCACAAAAGTGTCCTGACTCCTAGACATCTCCCCACTGGATCAGTGAACCTTCATCTTTCTTCAGTTGTGAGGAGTCCTTTTTTGGGAAGTCAAAACCATTTCAGAGATACTCATGTAAGTCTTGCTTGGTAAAGATTGGTTGAGAAAATAGGTGATGAGAGAAAGCCACTGTGAATTCATTAATAATTTTAACTTCTTTTATATGATGCCGCCCTTTCCCACAGGCAGGGGGAAAGAGCCATGATCCCCAGGTGGAGATGGGGATGTTGCTCATGCTTACCCCTGATAGTACAGTCTCACCATGCAGCTGGACTCTGCTGGCCTGCAAGTTTCCCTCCCCAGTGGAGAGATGCTTCCACTGAGAGACACGATAAAATCCTACAGACCAAGGACTGCCACTGGAGAACTGGAGATGTGCTAACTGCTGAGGCTACAGGGTGTTGGCAAAGGAACTTGATGTTGACTACCAGAGGAGGTCCAACTATTGAACTGGAGGCAATTATTATAGGGATTAGCAGGTGTGCCAGTGATCCATTTCCCACCTTTCATGCTCATCTTGACTAAAGGAAGGTATCTGCCATGACCCAGCTAAAGAATCACATTTGCTTTAACTCTGTTATGACCCTCCTCTTCCTCCTTGCTAGATATTTGATTTTGCAGTCTTCAGTGTATCAGGAGTGGTCCTGTGTTGTGGTTCTGGCCAAGAAGATGGAAAAAACATTGCTGGAAGCTAAAGGAAAGCTTTGGCTTTGCTGATGGAAAGTCCAGTTGTAGCTGGTATCAATCCCTCTCTAGATTCCTGCCGTGAACGTGGCCAGGATGTCCATGGTGACATCTTCTGATCATGAGGCAAAGGGCAAGAGTGGAATGGAGGTGTGACCCAGAGATCTGACCCTGTAGCTAAACCAACCCCAGAAATTGCTTTCAATTTCTTGTTATGTGAGAAAATGAATCCCTATTTATTTAAGCCACTGTTAGCTGGATTTTCTATTATTTGCAGCCAAAAGATCTCCTGATAGCAAAAGCTAGAGTCACCCCATTGGGAAAAAACTGAAAGAAACTTAGAAGAGAGGAGAAATAGATGTTAGTTACAGCCTCAGGAGCAATTGTAGAATTAAAGGCATGATCCCTACCTCTTTTTCAGGTATACGCTCCCCTCTTTGATAACATATCTGAAAATTGAGGGACCCCGTTTTCCTCCAACATTTTTTTAAAACAAGATGGATGTTATTATTTTAGCTATCGTTAACTTAAGAGTGTTCTGTTTTCCTCCCACCATATTTATCAGGTGTGTTGGCAGTGATTATATTCATTATTTGCCCTGAGTTTGCAAAATGATGAGGGGTAATCCCTAGAAAGGATAGCAGAGGGAACACAAGAGGATTGAGTATTGTCAGGAGATCATGGGTTTAACACTGAAAAATAGCTTAATAAGTGAATGCATGACCTGGTCATACCTGCAGGATGCATGCCTTTGGTGGTCTCCTTGCTGGGAGCAGATGAGTTGTGTGCAGCTGTGTGTGTGTGTGATGAGTCAGATACACGGGGTTGGAACTGTGAAAACAAGGGTGTGTTGCACATGTACAGTCAGGGGCTTGCCATGTTCCACTTTCTCTGGAGCAGAAACTCTATGGCCCAGAGAGCTTTTAGCTGGTCTTTCACGGGAGAAACCACTGCCTCAGTCATGGGAGGTTGCTTGACTCCAGGACAACCAGTCTTCACATAGCCTGCTATGGCCTTACTATAGCCTGCTATGTAAAAGTGGCCTCAATAAACAGATTTTCTCTCTTGGAAAACTTAACCAAATGTTCAAAAGAATTTGCTACCTGGGGATAGAAGAGTCACGATGAGGTGGCTGAATCACACTGATGTCTGGGTGCCAGTAGGTCTAGACAATCCATCCTTCCTGCTCCATGAGCCATGAAGGCCCCTGTTCCTGAGTATGCATGTGTGAAGGGTGGTTTATGCCAACCTGGCTAGGCTACACTACCTGGGTATTTAATCAACTTCTGATCCAGGTTTTGCTGTGAAAATATTTTGTAGATGTGGTTAACATTTAAAATCAGCTGAATTTAAGTTAAGGGGGTTCTGTCTCAATACTGTGGTTAAGTTTCAGTCAATCAATTGAAGACCTTAAAAGCACAAGTTGAGGTTTCCTTGAGAAGAAATTCTGCTCTAAGATGGCAGTATCAACTCTTGCTTCTCTTTCTCTAGAGAGCCCTGACTGATACCCCTTGAAACTCTTACCTTCTGTATCACTCCATGGTACTGCAACCAAAGAGCCTTTCTCCCTTTGTTCCTTAAAATCAAAAGAACCTACACAAAAGCTCAGTAGTATCCACTACCTTTGTGAAATGGTGCTCATAGTAGTGGGAGACCTAGTGATTCAGTCTACAGTACATGCTTGGTGCATGTGTGAATTCTCAGAATACCTTAAGTCTCCAGGAATTGGGAAGAATGAATTGACCTGCTCCATCTTAGTAATAGGATTTCGTTAGCTGCCTTTGCTCCACACACCAGAATAGTAGGAAATAGACACATGTTCAGGGAAGAAGTTCTATTCTTCCAGGATTACTTAGTGAAAGTTGCTTAACCTTGTACTTCCTTGTTAAGAGAATGAGCAGCCCAATCCATGGTAGAGCAGTCAGGGATTTTAGGGTACAATATGTAGGGTCCCCAAAGACATTTCCACTCTGCATTATCCCTTACACCCCTGCCACCCAGGGGAGATGCTCCCTGCACTGGAGACATGCCTACTGCCCTATGCCTACTGCCCTTCCTGTCTGAAGCTCAAATCTGTCCCTTCGTTGGTGTCTGCCCTGTGATTACCTGTGCTCTCAGATCAGTTCTTTGCTGCCTGTGACTTATTCTCTGAGTTTTATGCTCACATAGATTAAGGAGAAAATGATCATGGATGTGTAGAAGGCTGTAGGGACAAGGGATGAAAAACGACATGGGATGCTGCTGCAGGTGGTGATCAAGAACTATATACTAGAATTCTTCTGCAAGAAGGATTGAGGTAGATGTTGGGGTTGTGGGAGCAAGAATCATCAGAAAAGGAGGGCCCAGGAAGACAAACTTCACCTATTTTATTTCCCTCTTCGAGTTTCCAAGAGGCCAGAGCAGTTTTAAGCTCAAACACAATAACCACACTTTAAGAAATAAGTGCATTGATAAATTTGCCATTGTATAAGGGAGATATGACAAACTGGAAGTAGGAAAGAGCCCAGTTTTGGAGCTGGACTCACATATTTGAACTCAGACTCTGTCATAGGCTGTGTGATATTGGTCAAGTTACTTAACCTCTCTGAATTTCTAATACTTGCCCTGCAGGAACTTGATTAGGACTCATGGAGAGTCTATGTAGAGTGTCTGGGAGATCTGCCACACTGCCTAGCCGTCTGCAGTAACAGGAGAGAGGTAATGAGCACTCACAATGCTGCAGGTAATGCCCTGAGCACATTAGCTCACTTGACACAGAACCAGGTCTTCATGGCCTCTGTTCCCTCTGCCACTCTCCCCTCCAACCTCCCATCCAGAGGCCTTTCTAAGGAAACACCTGGCAGAGCAGAACTTGGGCCTTACCCCATCTCCTTAAGAACTGATACCTGTCTGAGGCCTCACCTGGGCTCTACAGCTGCAGCCACAGGAAGCATAAGTGGCCAGGGGATGTGGCCAGGCCTCGTTGCTGATCCTGACACAGACTCAGGGCTGGCAGGTGAGCCCAGTCACCTCTCAGGGGAGTCCTGCCTGAAGTGGATGAAGCTGCATTATGAACCGGGGTCTATGGCTGGTCAAGGCTCCTCAGAAAGCCCAGCCCAGCCCCCTGGCACCTTTCTATTTGCACAGGGAGTGGCTTTTGCCCATCACCTCTGAGGGCTGGGAAGACTGTGAGTGCACATGGCAGAGCCGTGAAGCTCTACAAAGCACACAGCAGGGAGCACCGAGTAGGGCATCCAGGCTCAGCCCTGTGGTGAAGTATTCAGTTACCTCCTGGGAGGGACCCAGTACAGCTGGAAGGGTTCAGGCCGGAAGTGCTGAATGGAAGGACTAAGTTGGTGATGCAGACCTGGGCCTAGAACCAGCTGGGAAGTGAGGATTGTTGCCATGTTGTCCCAGAGAAGCCAGGTGCCTGGTTGCCAAGGAACATCTGTGTTGGAATTGTATATGCAGGCCCAACAGAGCCAAATTCCTTAAAAGCAGTTTCTTTCTGCCCAGATGGCTTCAGAAGCCTTGACAGAAGGGGGCTGTGTGTGTGTGTGGAGGTGGGTGGCATTCTCAATCTGAGCTTCTCCTTCTTTTTTAGGACTTTGTCCCTTAGTGACTCTTCCCAAGTTAAATTGTACTTCTCACGTTTCTCAAGCACTTAACTAGGAAGGAGAGAAGATGGACTGTCAGTGAGGGAAATGTGTTGGAGATCATCCAGGATCACTTAGGTGTAGCATTCCACAGTGACTCTCACTCCCAAATATTCACAGGCAAGGAGGGATGGATACATGAAATGCATAAATAATCCCCGCGCCTGAGTTTAAGCCAGAGCTGCCCCTCCCCGAGGCATGACCCATTGCTACACAGTGCTAACCCCAAAGAGACAGGGTTTATTCAATGCCCACTCAGAAATCTGAGCGTCTTGACTGCCTGAGGCCATACAGATGGTGACTAGTAAGATGACAACTCTCTTTCCTGCCAAAGGCCCATTTTTTCTGGAAAGTTGAGACCTAGTAAAGTGTTCTCACATGTGAACAAAGGGAGAAAAGAGGCTGTCCAGGGTGGTGGCCCTGGTTGAGTCCCACAGGTTCGGTTCTAATCAAAGGTGTTCACTAGAACTGTCCGGGGAGACTTGACAAAATAAAGAGGTCGAGGCCCCACCCCATACCAACTAGATTAGAATGTCTAAACATTCCCTGAGTATTTCTGATGGGCTGCTCAATTAAGGACCATGTTGTAGAGGAATCATATTAGATTATTCAGTCCCCCTGGATAATCTGATATGGGATGTATTTCTCAGGAAGCTAGTTTTTCTCTGTTTATCTTCTAACAGAGCTAGTAAAGCTAGGGGCATGTGTTCTGGAACCCAAGGACCTCCCACTTCCACCACATTCTTTGAGCAAACTACTTAACCACTCTGCTCTTCAGTTTCCTCATCTGTAAAATGGAACTAATGATAATGCCTCCTGCAGCTGGTTATTGTGAAGGCTGAGGTAATATATATCATTACCAACAGTTTTGCAAATAATAATCAGCCTACCCTGAAGGATATTAGCTCTTGTAATTATTAACACATTTGACATGATAGTTTCAGGTGTAGGATAGCATTGTTATTTCTGGGAGCCTCTGAGAGAGGTAGTTCAGTTCAGTTCAGTCACTCAGTAGTGTCCGACTCTTTACGACCCCATGAACCACAGCACGCCAGACCTCCCTGTCCATCACTAACTCCTGGAGTCTGCCCAAACCCATGTCCATCGAGTCGGTGATGCCATCCAACCATCTCATCCTCTGTCGCCCCCTTCTCCTCCTGCCTTCAATCTTTCCCAGCATCAGGATCTTTTCCAATGAGTCAGCTCTTTGCATCAGGTGGCCAAAGTATTGGAGTTTCAGCTTCAACATCAGTCCAGACTGACATGCTATTTGTTTCTCTCCAACAAAAGTCCATTGGTTATCATCTTTGGAAATTCTTTTTAGCTGGAAAAGGAAGGCACATTCACACAAATTGTTTCAGGTTCACAGGTGCAGACTGATCTGTAAATTAGCCTTGGCTAAAAATAACCCAGCTTGATCATTTCTGTTTCCAGCAATAGAGTAAATTAGATAGCCAGAATAATTT
Source organism: Ovis aries (assembly GCF_016772045.2). NCBI lineage: Eukaryota > Metazoa > Chordata > Mammalia > Artiodactyla > Bovidae > Ovis > Ovis aries. The sequence continues at coordinate 50,111,167 of NC_056060.1, forward strand.
TCCCACCCCCCCAAACAACTGAAGTATTGAATAAAGTATATTTTTAAAAAATCTATAAAAATGCCTCTGAGCTGACATGGAGGTAAGAAATCCTCTTAGCTCCCAAACAAACTGAAACCAAGAACTCAGAGAGGTAAATGAATTCCAAAGCTTGCCTCCACCCTGGAAGTTTCTGCCAGATGCTGGCACCTTGGTCTTCTGCTTTGGAGGTTGATGGGGATGCGATGGAGGATTTTAAGTCCAGAGCTTGATCAAAGTAAGGTGCATCATAAGAGATCCTTAAATAAAGTTGGAATCCCAAAGGATTACACATGTTTTATGGTGAACACAGAAAGAGAAGCAAGAAAAGTTATTGGTCTCAACCACGATAATCACTTGGACCAGGCATAAACTGACTCTCTCTTGTATTTGCAGTTCAAATTTATTCCACATGTGTGGCCCTAAGTATCTAGGTGTGAACATTTAACATGTTCACAGTTTGGTAATATCTGACATGACCAGCTGCATAAACACAAATATATTCTGGAGGAATCCTGCTGCAACTCAGTTCTCTCAGAATTTCCATAGACAATATCCAAGGAGAATGAGCAGCTTGTAGTTAAAACAAATAAACAAACTCAAAAACACACAAGGAAACAAAGTATTATGATCGAGAGAACTAGCAAAAATAGAAATAATAATAAACACATACTAGAAGCAGGTCAGCCAGAGCATTAGATGTTAGATTTATTGAACACAAGTAAAATAGCTATGCAAAATATGAACAAGCCTTGAAAATTTGAACAAGAAGCAAATAGACTTGAAAAAGAACCAACCAAACCTAACTTCTAACCCTTAACTTAAATCTAAATAAACCTTAACATATAACATGATTAAAATGTCCTATTTTCAGGGGAAAAAATATTAGGAGTAAAATACCACACAACATAAGCACTGGATTAGGTGGGCAGATAATTGGAATTAAGGAAAAAAATTTAGGACCTTGACTTTTTCAGGAGGGGGTTAAACTATTAATTATAGAATTATTAAATTGTTAGAAGTGCATTTTATAATTTTTAGAGCAAACCACAAAAAGGATATGGACATGATAAATTATAAACAAATAAAAGACAAATGAAATACAAACAGCAATCTTGCTTAATTCAGAAGATGTGGGATATGGGAGAAGAATAAAGAGAAAAAATATATACACATAGTAGGATAATAGAAATAAACTCAAATATATCAGTAATTACTATGAATACAACAGTACTTATGTCCTGAGTTAACAGACAAAAATCAATAACTCGGATAAAGAAATACAACCTAGCATATGCTATTTACATGATATGCTTTTTATTTTTTTATTTAGATTTCTTTTATTTATTTATTTATATTTATTTATTTTAATTTTACTTTACAATACTGTATTGGTTTTGCCATACATTGACATGAATCTGCCACGGGTGTACATGAGTTCCCAATCCTAAAGCCCCCTGCCACCTCTCTCCCCATATCATCTCTCTGGGTCGTCCCAGTGCACCAGCCCCAAGCATCCTGTATCCTGTATCGAACCTAGACTGGTGATTCGTGTCTTACATAATAGTATACATGTTTCAATGCCATTCTCCCAAATCATCCCACCCTCGCCCTCTCCCACAGAGTCCAAAAGTCTGTTCTATACATCTGTGTCTCTTTTGCTGTCTCGCATACAGGGTTATCATTACCATCTTTCTAAATTACATATATATGCATTAGTATACTGTATTGGTGTTTTTCTTTCTGGCTTACTTCACTCTGTATAATCGGCTCCAGTTTCATCCACCTCATTAGAACTGAATCAAATGTATTCTTTTTAATGGTTGAGTAATACTCCATTGTGTATATGTACCACAGCTTTCTTATCCGTTCGTCTGCTGATGGACATCTAGGTTGCTTCCATGTCCTGGCTATTATAAACAGTGCTGCGATGAACATTGGGGTACATGTGTCTCTTTCAATTCTGGTTTTCTCAGTGTGAATGCCCAGCAGTGGGATTGCTGGGTCATAAGGCAGTTCAATTTCCAGTTTTTTAAGGAATCGCCACACTGTTCTCCATAGTGGCTGTACTAGTTTGCATTCCCACCAACAGTGTAAGAGGGTTCCCTTTTCTCCACACCCTCTCCAGCATTTATTGCTTGTAGACTTTAGGATCATAGCCATTCTGACTGGTGTGAAATGGTATCTCATTGTGATTCTGATTTGCATTTCTCTGATAATGAGTGATGTTGAGCATCTTTTCATGTGTTTTTTAGCCATCTGTATGTTTTCTTTGGAGAAAAAACCTAAGGATATAGAAATATTGAAAGTTAAAGGATGAAAAGAGATACAATAAGCAAGTACTAATCAAAAGAAAAATGGAAAAATAATATCAGAAAAAAACAGACACTTCCTTGGTGGTCCAATGGTTAAGAATCCACCTTCTGATGCAGATGACACAGGTTCAGTCCCTGGTTGGGAACTAAAGATCCCATATGACACACACACCTCAACTGTGCAGCCAAAATATTTTTTAAAAAAAGAAAAAAGCAGACTTTAAGCCAAACAGTTTTATGAGCAATGTCACCATATAATGGTAAAAGGCTTAATTTCGCCCAAATATATAATTCTAAACTTGTAAGACATAGGTATATGTCTTATATATATATATATATAATACATAGCTATATGTAGATGTATATGACATATATGAAATACCATCTCATATATATTAGTAATAAGGTATATATTTAAAATGTATATAATATATATTACATATATACACATGGAGTCTCAAAATACATAAAGCAAACAAATGACAAACAATACAAACGGAAGCCAGACAGATCTATTGCACTAGAAGGAGATCCTAACACGTTTGTATCAGAAATTGACAGACTAAACAGTAAGAGAGAAAGACAGAAAGAAAGTGAAGTTGCTCAGTCGTGTGCGACTCTTCGCGACCCCGTGGACTGTAGCCTACCAGGCCCCTCCATCCATGGGATTCTCCAGGCAAGAATACTGGAGTGGGTTGCCCTTTCCTTCTCCAGGGGATCTTACCAACCCAGGGATCGAACCTGGGTCTCCCACATTGCAGGCAGATGCTTTAACCTCTGAGCCACCAGGGAGACTAAACAGTAAGAACTAAGCTAAAAAATCAGTAAGGATACAGAAGATTTAAAGTACACATTAATAGATAAAACGAGCAAATGGAGAACATTGGACTCTGCAGTTGGAGATTATTTCTTCTTTTTAAGCACTCATGGAATTTCCAATGAATAAATTTCAAATGTAATTAAGTTAGAAATAATAACAAAACATAATGATAAACATCCTTATATTTAGCAATGAAAATCACACTTTAAACAACTCATAGATCAAAGAAAATGTCTAATGGAAATTTACATACATAGAACTGAATATGATGTTTTAAAACTTCTGGAATGCAGTTAGAGCAAACTAAAAACGGAAGAAGTATTTGTTAATCTGGAAAAGAACCTCTTAAAAACCTACAGCAAACATCATTATTAATTGTCAAAAATTTATTTAAGGGATAAGGCAGAGATGGCCGCTTCTAATACTCCTGTTCAACAATGTATAGGAGTTTGTAGCTAGGGTAGTAAAACAAGAAAAAGAAATGAAAAGTCTAAAAATTGTAAAGGAAGAAACAAATGTCATTATTTGTAGAAGTAGAAATTCCAAAATATATATGAATTATAGGGCTAATAAGAGTTCAACAAGATGTCTGCAAATACAATTAATGTAAAAATTAATTGTATTTCAATATATCAGCAGTAATTAAAACTACAAATTTAAGACACCACTTACATTAGCAATAAAAAATTAAGTGCTTAGTAAATACATTTATAAAAGAGACAGAAGTAGAGATAAAGCTCTAAAACTTTACTGAAAGATTTTAGTCCTAAAACCATGCAGACATACACCATGTGTACCGCTGGAATTTCACTAAATCTATAGATCAAAAAATGAACAAGTTTACAATTTCATTTTTTGATCTATAGATTTAGTGAAATTCCAGTAGGAGTTTTTATTTGCTTGTTTTTTTGTAGAACTTGGCTGGAAGATTCTTAACTTTACACAGAAATTTAAAGGCCAAGGATAGTCAGACAATCCTGAAGAAGCTGCAGAAGCTGATAGGCCCTGTTACAGATCAAAACTTCTATAAATTATTGTAAATTCAACTATGTTTAACTTAAGAACTTTGTTATCAGAAGATACATTTAAGATAGTGAAGAAAAAAAAAGATAGTGAACAAATGATACAATATATAGAGATCTGCAATATACAGCTTCAAGTGTATATAACTACAGAATATGTAACAATTCTTATGAAGCAATAAGAACAAAACAAATGACAAAATAGTAGGCAAAGGCGTTTTACAGAAGAATGCATATATGACTCACAATCATATGGAAAGATGCCCAATCTCATTATTTACCAGAGAATTACAAATTCAAACTACAGTGATAAACCATTTTATACTAATAAATTAGCAACAACAAAGTTGGTAATTTAGAGTGTTGAGGTTGTTTGCAAGGAGCTCATTAACTGCCAGTGGGAATATAAATTGGTACAATCACTTTGATTAACAAGATAGCATTACTTAGTATTACCTGGTAAACCTGCACTTCCACACACTCTATGTCCAGCAATTCCACTCCTAGCTGAAGAAACTCTTACACATGTGTGCCAGGAGACAGGCAAGAGTGTTCATAGCTGCATTGACCTTAGTGATTCCGAATTGGAAGCGACTCAAATGCCCAACAGAAGAAATGAATACATACATTCTGATTTACTTGATTCAATATATGAAGACATAGGACACAGCAGTGAAAATGAATGCCCTACGCAAGAGCTGCCCTCAAAAGCATGAAGGAATCTTAAAAACATAAAACTGAGCACAAGATGCAAGTCACAGATCAATTCCTAACAGTTTGACTGGATTGATATAAATGTCAAAAAGCAAATTTAATTAGTCTATTTTTTTAGAGACACATTCATGGGTGACAAGAAAAGAGAGAACCATTAACACAAAATCAGCCTAGTAAGATTAGCAGGGGAAGAAGGAGAAAGTGATGTGGAGGAGTCCAGTGGGGATTTTAAGGTTTGTAAGATTCTATACCTGCTTCTGTGCATGCTCAGTCTCTCAGTTGTGTCTCGCTTTTTGTGACCCCATGGACAGTAGCTGCCAGGCTCCTCTGTCCATGGGATTTCCCAGGCAAGAATACTGGAGTGGGTTGCCATCTCCCACGCCAGGGGACCTTCCTGACCCAGGGATCGAATCTGCATCTCTCCTGCATCTTCTGCTTTGGCAGGTGGATTCTTTACCACTGAGACACCTGGGAAGATTCTATTTCTATTCCCGAAAGGTGGGCTGTCCTCTCTGGGGTCGCACAGAGTCGGACATGACTGAAGTGACTTAGCAGCAGCAGCAGCAGCAATGGTGAATATGTTACTGAGCCTTTCAAGTTGGGTCCCAACTATGATTCTCCTGCCTGGTGTCATTCGAGCCAACAGAATGACATCCAGTTCAGTTCAGAAGCAGAATAAATGTTTACACTTTGATCCAAGAATCGAGGGGTGCAAGCTCATGCTCTACAGCAGGGGTCCCAAACATTTTTGGCACCAGGGACTGGTTTGTGGAAGACAATTTTTTCCACAGGGTGTGTGCAGGGGAAGGGAATGATTTGGGGATGATTCCAGCTCGTTGCATTTATTATGCACTTTATTACTATTACATCATCTCCACTTTAGGTCATCAGGCATTAAGTCCTGGAGGTTGGGGACCCCCTGGTGTATAGCACAGGTCCCCCCTGAAAGGCCAGGTGTCTCTGAGGTGGGTGAAGATAGGCGAGGGTGGAGTTCTCTGGGCTGGGCGCATCTGTGCTGCTCAGGGCTCAGATTGCGACTGTTCGCAGCGTTGCTGCCAGGAGGCTGCGGCCATCTTGAATTGAGACACTGCGCTTGGCGCTTCCGCACAGAGTTGGGGAGCTGGGGTGTCCGCTGGGCCATTTCCCAGAAGGATCTCTGGTCTGAAGGGCCAGGTGCGGGGCTTCTGTATGAGCAAGTGAAACCAGACTAAGCACCAAAGAAGAAGGAAGGTTAGATTTTGTTCTACCACTCTGATTTTATTTTTATTTCCTGGGAATTGTTAATGGACTTTGCCAAAGACAAATACACAGGGGTTCGTGTTGTTAGTGGTTTCTAAACGTTTTATACCCAGTGGGATATGTTGTATGGTATGAGTAGACTGGACAGATTTCCACGATTGTAGAATTACTTATTCCATCCTCAAAGTTTGTCCTGTTTTTTGACGTCAGCCTCTGACCTGCAGAGCAGAGCTGTAGGTAAGCTTTTTATACCCTTCTGTGTGTATAACATAGTTCATAGTTAAAGCAAGGCAAAAAAAAAAAAAAAAAAAAGCCAACTTCAGCAGATAAAATTGAGATTGTCAGCTGAACAAAAATTGTAGGGTGTACATAAAGAATAGCCAGGCCCTGTGTCTCCCACAAGGCAGCGGCCTCTCCCGGGTCCACTTTGAAACTCCCTGGCTCTGCCTGACCCTTCTCACCCTGGCAAAGGAAGGAAACGGCCTCTCCCCTCTTTCTCCTGTGTTAATGAGATTGCAAGTCTGGGTCAACTGCTTTGTCCAAGGTCACACAATTACTGAAGGTTCCAGGTCCACCTTTCATTTCATCTATTATTATGTAGTGTTTTATTTTATCCTTCCCGGGAGGGCTTCAGAAGAGTGCATATTAAAAGGCTACAATAATTAGCCTCACATTGTAACACCCTTGACTCCAGACAAGCTCCTGTAGCAGAGGGGGAGACATTTGGTTCAGCTTTTCTGGGATGGGTCGGAGACTCTGGCTGGAAAGCAGGAGAGAAGTTCCCGAAGATGCCCACTGTCTATGTGGGGCTGCTTTGGGTCATTGTTGTTCCCAGTAGTATTTGAGCAATCACTGTGGACCTCAAGGAGGGCAAAGCATTAGATCTCATCTGTGCAGTGGGATAGGTTGTATGGTATGAGCAACCTGGAGTAGACTGGATTTCCAGGATTGTAGAATTACTCATTCTGTCCTCAAAGTTTGTCCTGGTTTTTGATGTTAGCCTCTGACCTGCAGAGCAGAGCTGTAGGTGAGCAGGTGAGAGCTGTAGGGGAGCAGATGACAGCTGCAGGTATGTTGCAGTTGAACAGGTGAGAGCTATAGGTGAATGAAGGCTCCTTTTACTGAAGTAGGGTGGGCCCCTAGTCCAAGGAGCCTCTTTTCAATACCCCAAGACTCTATCCTCCTGTCTCTGCAGCTATGTTAGGGAAACAATCTTGTAATCCCTTCTAAAAAGTAGTTCCTTTCTGTTAAAACATGTGTAAAGTAGTGAAAGGTACAAAATGTGACCTCAGTAGGCCTTGGACATTGCTGGGGGTTACCAGGCTGGTTAATGATGAAGCTTCAGGACAGTAAGTTCTTTGTTGCCTGCGGTGGATAGGGTGGTGGGGATTGCTTTTCCTTAACTACCATTCTGGTGATCCACACCCAGCCAAAGATTGTTCTCTCTTTCGGTTGATTATCAAGATTCTCACTTGAGAACTTGACAGTAATTTAAAGATCAGGAAGGTAGGAAGAGAAAGTTGTACAGTACCTACATTTTCCCTCAACAAAATCTTGTAGAGGTTTGCTAGGCCCTGTTGGCTTCTTGAGCTCTGCTACCCCTAGCCGAGAGCTGCCATCTGGATGTTCCCCCAGTGGAGGCACAACCCTGGGAACCCTGGACCACCTGCTGCACTTACCTTGCAAGGCCTATTGCCCTTGGCCTATGAATATTTATTTCAGGTTTTTCCTTTCTGCTGATTAGCAAGGGAAGGTATCATCATAGCCTTAATAATAAACCAGTCAACTTTAGAGGAGTATTTGGGCTTTATAGAAGACGTGTTTAACCTCAAAAGACAAAGGGAGAACTGTACACTTAAACATGGTTAAGGGAGTAAGTTTTATGTTTAGGACTCTAAACGTATTACAAGGTATGATGATCAGTTTTTTTGTGTCAGGCTAGGCTACAGTCGCTGGTTATTCAGTCAAACACTAATGTAGATATGGTTGTGAAAGTATTCTGCAGATGTGATTAAAGTCCATAATCAGTTTTCTTTAAATGAGTAAGATTATTCTAGATAATCTGGGTGAGCTTGATTGAATCAGTTGAAAAGCCTTGAGATCAAAGAATTCTCTGAAGCAGAAGAAATCCTGCCTGTAGCCAGCTGCTCAGGCCCTTCCTAAGAGCCTCTATGGTCTGCCCTTCCTGGTGGCTGCCCTGTTGGCTTCAGGTGTACCTGGTTATGAGTTGGATTGTGGTGGTGGTGGTTTAGTCGCTTAAGCTGTGTCTGGCTCTTGAGATCCCATGGGCTGTAGCCTGGCTCCTCTGTCCATAGTATTCTCCAGGCAAGAATACTGGAGTGGGTTGCCATTTCCTCCTCCAATTGTGACTCCCTCCAAAATGCAGTTCTCACCCTCCATACCTGTTAATGTCAACTTTTTCAGGAATAGGATCTTTGTAGATGATCAACTTAAGGTCGTTAGGGTGAGCCCTAATCCAATATTATTGTGTCTTTATCAAGGGTGAAATTTGGACACAAAGACATGCATAGAGGACAGATGACCTGCCGAATCAGGGAGAGGGAAGGACCAATATATACCTGTCCATCTCCACACCCTACTGTGACTGTTTCTCTGTTAAAACACTGATGCACCAAATCAAGAGGGGTATGGCAATATCCTCTGGAGGAGGAAATGGAAAACCCATTCCAGTATTCTTGCCTGGAGAATCCCATGGACAGAGGAGCCTGGCAGGCTGCAGTCCATAGGGTTGCAAAGGGTCAGACATGACTGAAGTGACTTAGCGTGCATACCACTTTTGGATTGATCCTGGAACAGAAAGAGGATATTAATGGGAAAATTGGTGAAACCCAAGTAAAGCCTGGAATTTAGTTAATGTACAACTGTTGATTTCTTAGTTTTGCTGAATGTATCCTGATTATATATGATTTTAGCAATGGAGGAAGCTGTGCAGTGGTACAAGGGAACTCTGTACTATCTTTGCAACTTTCCTGTTAATTAAACATTATTCCAAAATAAAATATTTACTTTTAAAAAAGTGGCCCAGATCCAATACTTACCAGCTGTATGACCTCAGGAAATTTATTTAGTCTTTCTGTTTACCTTTTTTTTTGGTAAAATGGGGGTTAATAATACAACTGCTCATAAGATGGACTTAAGGATAAAATGAGCTAAAACAAAACCACATAGATTGCTTAGAACAGTGCCTGGTACAAGGTAAGTGCTTAATAAGGGTTAGCTCTAATTATAATATTTTTGTTTTATTTTATACACAACTTGTTCTCCATGGTTACTTGCTCACTGTGTGGTAATCGCATAGACAAGTGTTCTTCTAAATTGAATGGAGGCTTGTAAAAGACTACCCATTGAAGGATAAGAAGAAAAAGTAGAACCTCTGTTTACTTGCTGGATTTACTTCATTCTTTTAAGGAGTTTTGATCTGTATATGTGCTATAATGCGTATCTTAATTCAATATCAGTATAATATATGTCTTTTTTATTGATAGAGTTCAGTTCATTTCAGTTCAGTCGCTCAGTCGTGTCCAACTCTTTGTGACCCCATGAATCACAGCACGCCAGGTCTCTCTGTCCATTACCGACTCCCGGGGTTCACTCAGATGCCGTCCAGCCATCTCATCCTCTGTCGTCCCCTTCTCTTCCTGCCCTAATCCCTCCCAGCATCAAAGTCTTTTCCAATGAGTCAACTCTTCGCATGAGGTGGCCAAAGTACTGGAGTTTTAGCTTTAGCATCATTCCTTCCAAAGCAATCCCAGGGCTGATCTCCTTCAGAATGGACTGGTTGGATCTCCTTGCAGTCCAAGGGACTCTCAAGAGTCTTCTCCAACACCACATTTCAAAAGCATCAATTCTTCGGCACTCAGCTTTCTTCACTGTCCAACTCTCACATCCATACATGACCACAGGAAAAACCATAGCCTTGACTAGACGGACCTTAGTTGGCAAAGTAATGTCTCTGCTTTTGAATATACTATCTAGGTTGGTCATAACTTTCCTTCCAGGGAGTAAGCGTCTTTTAATTTCATGGCTGCAGTCACCATCTGCAGTGATTTTGGAGCCCAAAAAAATAAAAGTCTGACACTGCTTCCACTGTTTCTCCATCTATTTCCCATGAAGTGATGGGACCAGATGCCATGATCTTCGTTTTCTGAATGTTGAGCTTTAAGCCAACTTTTTCGCTCTCCTCTTTCACTTTCATCAAGAGGCTTTTTAGTTCCTCTTCACTTTCTGCCATAAGGGTGGTATCATCTGCATATCTAAGGTTATTGATGTTTCTCCCGGCAATCTTGATTAGAGTAGATGATCAAAAAGGCCTAGGGACCAGTACTGTGCTCTTAAGGCAGTGTACACGCTTGCATCCTTATAACCTTCTTTGGGCTCAAAGACACAGCCACTTAGGCAAATTAATTTTGTGTTAAGCCCTAATCCCTAAGCTATTTAAATCTGTTTGAAAATAATACTTAACTCAGAAGGCTGAAAATGTTGAGATTGACTCAATATGTATTTATGACTCAGTGTTTCTTCAGCCTGTATTACTTTAATTTGTTCTAATACTGGGCAAAATCTCTTCACTTGCCTTTTTTTTTTCTTATAATTTGGTCTGTAAAAAAAGATTTATTTATTTATTTACTCATTTTTGGCTGTGCTTTGTTGCTGCACACGAGCTTTCTGTAGTTGTGGTGAGCCGGGGCTGCTCCTCGTTGCGGTGCATGAGCGTCTCGTGGTGGTTTCTCGTGCTGCTGAGCACAGGCTCTAGGCGTGTGGGCTTCAGTAGTTGCAGTGTGCAGGCTCAGTAGTTGCGGCTTGTGGGCTCTAGATCATGGGCTCCATAGTTGTGGCACACGGATTTTAGTTGCTCCATGGTAAGTGTAACCAGGATCAAACTTGTGTCCCTGGCATTGGCAGACGGATTCTTTTTTTTTGGTATGTACTGAAAATCCGCTTTATTTTCTCCAACAGTAAGTGTTTGGTGTCAATGTCCTTTTTTTTTTTTTCTTTCTTTTCTCAGTCCCTTTTAAAAAATTTTGTTTATTTTAATTGGAGGCTAATTACTTTACAATATTGTAGTGGATTTTGCCATACATTGACATGAATCAGCCATGGGTGTACATATGTTTCCCATCCTGAACTCCGCTCCCACCTCCCTCCCCATCCCATCCCTCAGGGTCATCCCAGTGCACCAGCCCTGAGCACCTTGTCTCATGCATCAAACCTGGACTGGTGATCTGTTTCACATATGATAATATACGTGTTTCAGTGCTATTCTCTCAAATCATCCCACCCTCGCCTTCTCCCACAAAGTCCAAAAGACTGTTCTATACATCTGTGTCTCTTTTGCTGTTTTGCATATAGGGTCATCATTACCATCTTTCTAAATTCCATATATATGCATTAGTATACTGTATTGGTGTTTTTCATTCCGACTTACTTCACTTTGTATAATAGGCTCCAGTTTCATCCACCTCATTAGAACTGATTCAAATGTATTCTTTTAATGGCTTTTAATACTCCATTGTGTATATGCACCACAGCTTTCTTATCCATTTGTCTGCTGATGGACATCTAGGTTGCTTCTATGTCCTGGCTATTATAAACAGTGCTGCGAGGAACATTGGGGTACACGTGTCTCTTTCAATTCTGGTTTCCTTGGTGTGTATGCCCATAAGTGGGATTGCTGGGTCATATGGCTGTTCTATTTCCAATTTTTTAGGAATCTCCACACTCTTCTCCATAGTGACTGTACTAGTTTGCATTCCCACCAACAGTGTAAGAGGGTTCCCTTTTCTCTAGACCCTCTCCAGCATTTATTGTTTGTAGACTTTTTGGATAGCAACCATTCTGACTGGTGTGAGATGGTACCTCATTGTGGTCTTGATTTGCATTTCTCTGATAATGAGTGATGTTGAGCATCTTTTCATGTGTTAGCATCTGTATGTCTTCTTTGGAGAAATGTCTATTTAAGTTCTTCGGCCCATTTTTTGATTGGGTTGTTTATTTTTCTGGAATTGAGCTGCAGGAGTTGCTTGTATATTTTTGAGATTAATTCTTTGTCAGTTGCTTCATTTGCTATTATTTTTTCCCATTCTGAAGGCTGGGCAGACGGATTCTTAACACTAGACCACCAGCGAAGCCCTCCACTTACTTCTGAGAATTTAAATTTTCCCTCTGGCTTCCACCACACTTTATTTGTTGCCTCACATAATAGCCTTTTCAAGTTATTTCAGGAACAGGAAATTTATAAATCTAGAGTGTTTTGGTTCTAGGTGGTGATTCATGTAGCAAGATAGAATGGTATTTTTTTTTAGGCATAGGGCAATGTAACTGACATAAATTTTTAGTTTGGTATGCATTCACTTATTCACATTCATTCACAATAGTTTCTTCAAATTTTGTTTAAAAGTTCTTAGAGACAGTCAATTTTTTAGATTCAAATCCTGTTGGTTTTCAGAACCTGGGTTCAAATTCCACCACTAACCAGATGTGTGTCCTTGGACAGTTTTTTTCTTTTAACTGCCTTATATCCATTTCTTTATTTGAAAGACAGAATATTTACCTTGCAGGGTTATGTAAGGAATAGTGATATATATGTGAAGCACTTACACATGTTTGGGTTATGGTAGGTGCTTAACAAATAGATAATTTTACCATTATTGTTGTTATTTTATTACTATTGTGCCAACCACTAGGATAGACCTGGGAAAACAAAGACAGCTAAGGAAAATAAAATTCCTTTGCCTGTAAGGAAAATACACATACACACACCTAGAAATATTATTAATACAATTGATGCACTCAGCATAAAAGTAAAATGCTAACACCAAAAGCAAGCATAGAATTGAAAGCAACATCTCCTGGCCTACTTCACGCAAGCCCTAGTCCCTTTCTTCTAAGACAAACTTTATTAGCTGTTTCTTTTTCATTCTTCTGTGATTCAGTCTGAAATTCCAAACAATAAGCTTATATTGCTGTTGCCTAGTTTTATCAGCTTTATAACATTCTATTGACTCCTTGTTATGATAGATGAGGATTTAGGTCACGTCCCTGTACTTCCCTAACCTCTTCCCTTCCTGATGTTTGATAATTATATTATTTTCTAAAATTCCTCTGTAGCTAATATTTTAAACTTTATGGTTAAATCTCTATTTCTTATTCTGTCACCTTCAGTGAGTATTTTAGTCCCCTTAAGGTTATCACTCTCTCTCTTTAATCTCTTAGCTCCTGTAAGAAGCAGCCCAATTCTCTAAAGCGCAAATTGATGAATAACAAATTTGCTGAATTGACCAAATTTAGGATTTTGTCATTTCAGAGTGATGTGATTCATCTGGATTCCTCCCCAGCAATTTCATTTGAATTAATCTGGAACCCTTTTTGTTAGCTGCACTTTGCTCTTATGTTATCAGCATTCGTAAGATTTGCATTCTGTTCTGCAGTTGTAATAAGGGCTTCCCTGCTTTCTCTATGGTTGATCTTAAAAGTTATAATTCACAAAGAAGGCCTTCACATTATTATGATTGCCTAATTATTGCCCCCTGCAGGGAGGGGGAGTATCCTTGGGTTATATATTCCAATCTAAGGGTCCTTTGTCAGGTTACTTGAAAGGGAGGAGTCACAATAACATCAAAGTCAAATGGCTTTTCTTTTCTTTCACTCCGTTGATTACTTAAAATCATGTAACTTTGCTTTGCTCTGTATGTGGCTCACTACCTTCTTGTACAGGCTTTGTTCTCCCTGCCATTTCTCATCTTTTATCATTCTTTTTTCTTCCTCCCACCCTCTCTTCTTTTCCTTCTGACCAAAAGAAGAGTGTGACTTTCCCAGAGCCTCAAGTTTAGTAAGTCTTTCAGATACGGTAACTCTTAAAGAGCCCCTGTCTTTCTCCAGGTCTTAGGCTCCCTGCTGAGTTAGGACCTGTCGCGGTCTTCTGGACAGCTGTCCTGGGACTTTTCTATACAACCTTCCTAGGCTGGGTCCACATGTTTCTCTTTCTGGAGTATATCCTTTAGTAACTTCTTAAGAAAGTCAGAAGTAGTTTTTGAGGTTTTGTTTGTCCAAAAATGTCTTTGTTTAGGTAAGTCACATTTGATTGATAGCTTGGCTGAGTATACAACTCTACCTTCAAAATTCATTTCCCTCCAGTTTTATTCTGACATCCAGTATTGCTCATGAGATACCAGTGTCAGGGTGTTTCTTGGTTTTTGTAGGTACTCTGTCCCCCCACACCCAACAAAACACCATGGAGGCTTTTTATATTTCTTTAATTTTGATTTCGTATGTCTAATTGTAGATCTTTCAGAAGTTTTATTGAGCTGGGAAAAGTCATTGTCTGATGACTTAAAACTTTCATTTGGGGGAAATTTTTTCTATTATTTTTGATAAAATCCTTCTTTCCATTTTCTTTAGACTTTTTTTTATAACACCAATTAGTTGGATAGTAGGCCTCCTAGATTTTAAAATACTCTTTCTGTGTCTCATATTTTCTGTCATATTTCTTTTTTTAATATAAATTTATTTATTTTAATTGGAGGCTAATTACTTTATAATATGGTATTGGTTTTGCCATACATCAACATGAATCCACCACGGGTGTACACATGTTCCGCATCCTGAACCCCCCACCCACCTCCCTCCCTATACCATCCCTCTGGGTCATCCCAGTGCACCAGCCCCAAGCATCCTGTATCCTGCATCAAACCTGGACTGGCGATGCGTTTCATATATGATATTAAACATGTTTCAATGCCATTCTCCCAAATCATCCCACCCTCTCCCTCTCCCACAGAGTCCAAAAGACTGTTCTACATCTGTCATGTTTCTTATCTATTTGGGTTTTGGCTTTCTAATATAAAAGACTTACTTTTAGTTTATTTTTAGCCCTACTATTAAATTTTTAAACTTTTTATAATTTCAAACCTTGTTTTTTGATTCTTACTAAAGGGTAACAAACTTTTATATACATAAGAATAACATAGAACAAAACCCTGAGTTTATATATGTACATATGATTTATATATTTTCTTTAAAATTTTATGTATATAAAAATTATATGTAATAAATTTATTTTAATATTTCCCTTTAGGTATTAGATGGTTTGTCTTAATATTAACTTTCTTAATTGCTTATAATTTGATACTTTCTGTTCCTTGAATTATTTCTAATTCCTAAAGTCAAGCTGTTTTAGTTTTATACTAGTTTTTCTTTCCTTCAAACTGTTGGTTTTCTTACATATTCTGTCAATTCTTTATGCTCTCTGATGTGTGTTCAATATAGTCCCTTTCTGCCTGAGTTCATGAGTCTACATTAGTTCTCAGCAAGGAAGAACTCTGATTCTCTCACATTTATCCCACTTCATGAAGTAGTTGTGATGAAGGGGAAGACGTGAATGGTTTGAAAGTAACTGCAAGGCTGCTTTCAAAATTTTTCTTAATGCCAATATATAAAACTTCACATGTTCAGACTGCTCAAGAAAGTCTAGCTTGAATTACTCAGAGATGTTTTAAAATGGGGTCGCACAGAGTCGGACACGACTGAAGTGACTTAGCAGCAGCAGCAGTTTTAAAATATGGTTTTATTATTTTCAATTATTATAAAAAAAACTTCACCTGAGCTAAGAAAATGCCACAGGTAAAGCCCACTGAGGACTGAACAGATGAGAATATGTTCTATTTAAATGGTGGTTTAACTCTCTCTAGTGTTTCTTGTGGACAAATATGAGTTCCATAGTCTTATAACGTTTGCATTCATTATTGAATAGCCTCTTTAATATGAAGATAAAAACTTAAACTCTAGACTAAAACCTTAATCAGAATTTGAGTTAGTGAGAGTAAAAGTTGTCATGAACCTTGTCTTTTCAATGAGAAAATATGAAAGGGTCTATTTTTTAAATCACATATATATCATATAAATGGCTTGATATTTGTGAAGATTTATCAGTAACAATAATAACACTCTTATTGCCAGATCCAAAAGGGAAATAATGTTATATGAATCTTTTTACTTTAAAACCAGCACAAAAACTTTATGGAATCAGATTTCATTTTGGAATTGCTTTACTACTGTCAGTAATTTCTATAATTTTTTCATAAGAAACAATTTGGTCTGAGAACACCTACAGGTCTCTGGAACATTTACCCCAGTACCTGACTTGAACTTTATTACAAGTTCAGATGTTCTCACAGGTTGTGACATCTCTTCGTGTTATGAACAAACAGCATTTGTGTGTTTAGGATCAACCTGAAAGGGAACCACATGAGCTCTCTGAACACCACTCAGCAGTCCTGGCAGTCGGAGACATACAGGGTTCGTGCATTTCAATAGATTTCCCTCTGTGTTGGAGGAAGAGACTAAGGCTCCCTGGCAAGAATCCACTGCTGAAGGATTCACCTTTATCTCAAATTACTGTAGAAGTCTCAAGGGACCAAGACAAGTCACCTGCCCGAAGTCGCACAGCTGGGGAGCAGCATTGTGGGGATTCACATCTACAGCACACTGCATGTAGAGACATAGTATATTTGGATGTGGCCATGGGCTCTGGGCAGTTGAGGGGAGGACAGGTACTGACAGTGCAATGGGACCCTAAACTTGTGCAAGGGAGATGTAGAGAGCAATCCACCTTTCATTTTGTCTGAGGCCAGACCACATTTAGACTTCGGCTCTTGTCTGGGCTGCAGAGCTGTGCTTGCCATGAGCTCCTTGCACACTTTCTTGGCGAATGACTGGAAAAGGTGCATCGATGTTTTCCTGAACCACACTGCCTCTCCAATCATTAACGTGACCCTTTATCTCCTACCTTGTTGTCCAGTCTTCTCCCCCTTTGAAGCCAGTTGCGAAAGTGATAAAGTCCTAAGAATTACTTCTCAACCATAGGTCTTTCCTAGAACATGTCAGAGGTGATCTTTTTGAAAGGCAGCCATCCACTGTCCCATCCAGGAGCTGGGCCTCCATCCACATGGACTCTTAACCTCTAATTCATCTTCACCATCCTCCTGCCCCACCTCCCACCTCTGACCCTGTCACTTTGCTGATTAAACCTTTTGTGGTTCCCCACTGGCTCAAGGACAAGGTCTAAGTTTCTTGCTCTGGACACCCCAAGATACCCATCTGCCCTTCCAGATACAGCTCCCTTGCATCCTCCACAGCTGGTCAGATAGAAAGCTTTGTGACTCCCTCCATATACTGTTTTTCTACACTAGGGCTTTGTTTTCCTGGCTCTCATGTGGGATGCTCTGGCTTGCCCATCTCTATGTATCTAAATTCTAGATAGGGACCTCCCTGGAGGTCTACTGGTTAAGACTTAGCCTTCCAAGGCAGGGAGTGCAGGTTCAATCCGTTTAGTGAGCTAAGATCTCACATGACTCATGACAAAACAAGCAAACAACAACAACAAAAAAACCAGAACATAACAGACACAATATTGTAACAAATTCAATAGAGACTTTAAAGATGGTTTACATAAAAAACTAAATAAATTCTACTCATTTTTGAGCCCTAGATCAAAGTCAGCACCTGCATATAGCCTCCCTGGTTTCACAGCTATGACTCTCCCTGACAGTTGTAGGGCCCTGGGGTCCTGAGACCTTTACATGGAGGGCCTCCTTTGATCCTCACAACCTGTGAGGCAGAGACTGATCTCAAAGGACAAAACTGAGACTTACAAAGGTTCACTTGCCTGAGGATCTTGAGCTGTGAGCGCTGGAACCAGGATAGGAAGCCAGGGGTGCTGCATTTATAGCCTAGGTTTTCCACCATTCTGGAATGCTCCAAGACCCTCAGTCATCATGTAACTGGTGTCTCTTGCACTGTAAAAGGCTTTAACATCCTGGTGGGTGGGAGAATGTCTGACTCACCGGTTTGCTCTGCTAATTCTGGTATGAGTGGCGTGTGAAGAGAAGGGGGAATCTTCTCTGTGGAGGGCAGTGCCACTTGTGACTGGGGCTCTGCTGTGGTCCTCTGGGAGGTCGGGTTTGTTCCTCCCCTCCTCCTCAGGTGTCCTGCATACTTCCCATCCCTTGCTGACTCCATCCTGCCTACTTCTCCCCACTCTTGCTTCCTGTCTGCTCAGCTGCCACAGAAGCAGAAGGTGGACTCTCTCGGAGACCCTACAGCCCTCACTTTCTCTGCTTCCATCCAAGGTGGTCTGAGCTCCTTTCCACCTCCGAGTCTTTCCTTGTCTGGGCTGGAGTATTCATCTTCTTCTCTTGTAGCACTATGAGTTTGTCACACGCTGATGGGACATAAAACCCAGCCTTGATGCCATGGATGAGGACAACTAGCTACTCTGATTTCTGCCTTGTTAATTCTGCCAGCACTCCCATCAGTATTGTGTCTGGGCCCTGAATTGTGGGCTGCCTGGCAATTGATCCGTTCCCTCCATTAATGCATAATTATCAAGATCTTATTATATGTGGGGTCCTGATGAGGCTGCAGTGAACAGAGAGTAATGTCCCTGTCTGCATGTGTCCTTACATTCTAGCACAATGTCCTATAATTGGTTTGTGAGTGCCTCCTTGTCTCTTTACTTAGACTGTTAATTCCTTGCTGGCAGGAATCTTATTTTCTGGTCCTTTTGTGGCCTCTGCACAGCTTAATAAAGTGCCAGGTACAGCATAGAAACAGTAGCAGTCGATAATGTATTGTGAGCTATAAAACATCTTTAGTTTAAGAAGCATGTTTCATACATACAGTCATATTTTTAAATAGTATCCTTAGTAGGTAGGACAAAACTGAAGAATGTTGGTTCTGAGTAGTTTAATGACATCACATATCTTAAAATACATATTCAGTAAATGTTGTTCAGCGTTTATTAAATGAGAATAGGAGAAACTGCCTTTCCTGTTGTTCTCTGCAAAGCAAGGAATTTATATGTACCGAACTTTATATAAATGTTAGAAATGTTAATTTTTATACAACATGAATGTGTTTAAAAGAATAATGTGGGATCACAATGTGACTTATAATTAAAATAATAATAATAATGTGGCTTAGAATTTTTTAAAAAAATATCCCATGCTCTTCCTTACCCCCTATTATACTTCCCAGAAACAGTCAATTTGAACTTTGCTTTTGTTCTTCTGCATGAGAGGGAAATGTAAATAACTGTGAACAGAGGGAATATGGTAGTAGATTGTAAATGTGGCCACAAGTTCCTCTTCCCGTTATGTTCATCCCTTTACGATATGACTTTGCAACTTCTTCCATCAAGAGGCAAAGTATTTCCCTGACCTCTTAAATCTGGGTTGGCCCTGGTACATTCTTTGTTTAATAGCATAAGACAGAAGTGATGTTTTTGCAAAATCTGAGTTTTTAATAGGTCTTGCAGCTTCCACTTTTGGCCTTTTGGATAAATTCTGTACTGAGATAATCATTTAGGGAAGCCAGTCTAGGCTATAGGGGCGAACTGAAGTATCCTAGTTGACAGCCGTCATTAACAGCAAGATGTGCAAGTAAGGCCGCCTTGGACTGGGCTATCCAGCCCAGCCCAGCCATCTTTCTGGGAGAGTGAAGCCCATGGGTGAGCCCAAGCAAAATCAGTAGAGGAAGGGCCCAGCAAATCCACAGAATTATGAGAAATAACAAGTAGTTGTTGTTTTAAGGTACCTAGTTTCTTTCTCTGGTTTGGGGATTGTCCATTAATTTACTGCTGTCACAGATGAAGATTTAGTTCATTACTTCATCCCCTTCCTGCCACACATCCTCATTTTACAGTTTTGACACTAGCCATGGTTTCTCTGTTCATCACCTTTGCAACCTCAAAATAGTTAAGCCTGCATTATTTGTTCTATGAATATCTGTTGACTCCCCACTTTTAAAGATAAAAACATTGTTTCCTCCCTCCTTTTTACCTGTATCATCCCCTTTCACCTCCCAGTTTCTTAGGCTCTACCTTTTCTTTTCCTTTCTAAAAAGTTTTTAATTGAGATATAATTATATGCAAAAATATGCAGAAATCATAGTGAAAAGCTTGACAAGTGAACACATCTCTGCAACCAGTACTTAGATCTAGAAATAGAATTTTATCAACACCTGGAAGTCCCACTTACTACTTTCTACCAAATGTAACTATTATTCTGACTTGTAAAACTTGTAGATAAGTTCAATCTCTTTTTAAATTTTGTGTATAGTTGTCTCTCAATTTGTTCCAGGACCCCCATGGAAACCAAAATAAAGAGATGCTTAAATCCCTTACAATCAGCCTTTTGTGTCCTCATGTTCCATACATGGTCGGCTGAATCTGTCATTGCAAAACCCATAGACATAGAGGGCTGGCTGTAAATGTAACTATTTGGTGTATTCTCTGTTGTACCTGGCTTTCTGTTATTGTTCAGCATTCTGTTTGTGAAATTTATCCCTGTTGTTGATGTACTTATATGTCATTCCTTCTTGTTTTTGTGTGGTATTTATTGTATGAAAATAATGTCGATGGGCACTTACGGTCGGTCTAATAGTTGGACGCTGTGAGTGGTATAGTAAGCATTATTGCACATTTTTGATGAGCTCATGTGTACATTTATATTGGATATATGCCCAGAAGTGGTAATACTGGTCATAGAGTGCATATATGTTCAACTGTACTAGATGGTGCTGAACAGTTTTCCAAAGTAGTTGCACTAATTTGCACTCTTACCAGCTCTGTAGGAGAGTTACTGTTACTCCACATTTTTGCCACTGTTTTGTATCATTTGACTTTTCTGTTATAACCATTCTATTGGGTTGATAGTCATGTAAGACCGGGTTTTTTATTTTCATTTCTCTGAAGTTTTGAATTTTCTGATACCAGCATAATGGGATCATTTAAACTTTTCATATTTTATTTGCTTATTCTGACAAAAAGAGCAGGGTTTTGGATCTTGGATCTAATGACCTTGCTAAATTTACTTAATAATTCTGAAATTACCTTTTGATGTTTTTAGACTTTTGTATACAAAACTATATCATCTGTGAATAAAGTAGAATTGTTTTCTTCCCATTCCTTTCTTATGATTTCTTTTCTTTCCTTATTACATTAGCTAAACCAGCACAGTGACAAATGAAAGTTAAGATAACAGGCATCCTTGCTTCATTTCCCATTCTAAGGGAATGCTCTTAACATTTCAACATGAAGTAAGGTGTTTGCTATAGATTTTTAGAAGGATACTCTAGAACAGATTAAGGAAGTTTACTTCTATACCTAATTAGCTAAGAGTAATTATCAAATGCTTTTTCTGTACCTATTGAGATTGTCATATGATCTATACCTCTTTTTTACTTGTTGATGTGGGTGATTCACATTATTCACAAATATTAAATTACTTTTGAATTGCTAGAATAATCACTACTTAATTTTGATATATGATCCTTTTACATATATTTTGCTTAAAACTTGGGAAGAATAAGATGTGAATAAGAAATGTTTTTGACACTAGTTTCCAGAAATATTAGGAGTCCAGATGCAGAAATCAAAGTTGAGGTAAATGGACACTTATGTAAGCCTATATTTCCTTGATGACTTTGGCACTGTCAGAATATCTATCTTGATGGTACTTCTATGCATCCTTAATAGTCTGAAGGATACTTGGGGAACTCACAATTGAGATTTGTTGATGGAGTCAAAAGAATAACATAAATTACAAATGCTTTTACATATTTAATCTTATTTAGAGATGCAAAAATTCTGACATGTAACAGACACAATGAATGAATGGATAAATGAACAAATAAATATAGTTATTCTCTCCCTTGTTTGGGGATACCTCAGAACATATACTACATGACTTAGACACTGGCAAATGTTACTTGTTGATACTCAGCGTTGTTCTCACCCTTCTAAGCTCTCCCTTGTCTCAGACATTTCTTAGACCCTGTTGCCAGCAGTATTGCAACCTAAGTTCTACTAATGAGAAGCACTGGTGTAAAACTGAAGGGAAAGGAAGAGGAGAAACCACTAGTCTCAGCAGTAGTAACCTAATTCAGTTCAGTTCAGTTCAGTCGCTCAGTCGTGTCTGACTCTTTGCGACCCCATGAATCGCAGCACGCCAGGCCTCCCTGTCCATCACCATCTCCTGGAGTTCACTCAGACTCACGTCTGTCGAGTCCGTGACGCCATCCAGCCACCTCATCCTCGGTCGTCCCCTTCTCCTCCTGCCCCCAATCCCTCCCAGCAGCAGAGTCTTTTCCAATGAGTCAACTCTTCGCATGAGGTAGCCAAAGTACTGGAGTTTCAGCTTTAGCATCATTCCTTCCAAAGAAATCCCAGGGCTGATCTCCTTCAGAATGGACTGGTTGGATCTCCTTGCAGTCCAAGGGGCTCTCAAGAGTCTTCTCCAACACCATAGTTCAAACGCATCAATTCTTCGGCACTCAGCCTTCTTCACAGTCCAACTCTCACATCCATACATGACCGCAGGAAAAACCATAGCCTTGACTAGACGGACCTTAGTCGGCAAAGTGATGTCTCTGCTTTTGAATATACTATCTAGGTTAGTCATAACTTTTCTTCCAAGGAATAAGCGTCTTTTAATTTCATGGCTGCAATCACCATCTGCAGTGATTTGGGAGCCCCAAAAAATAAAGTCTGACACTGTTTCCACTGTTTCCCTATCTATTTCCCATGAAGTGATGGGACCAGATGCTGTGATCTTTGTTTTCTGAATGTTGAGCTTTAAGCCAACTTTTTCGCTCTCCTCTTTCACTTTCATCAAGAGGCTTTTAGTTCCTCTTCACTTTCTGCCATAAGGGTAGTATCATCTGCATATCTGAGGTTATTGATATTTCTCTCAGCAATCTTGATTCCAGCTTGTGTTTCTTCCAGTCCAGCATTTCTCATGATGTACTCTGCATAGAAGTTAAATAAGCAGGGTGACAATATACAGCCTTGACGTACTCCTTTTCCTATTTGGAACCAGTCTGTTGTTCCATGTCCAGTTCTAACTGTTGCTTCCTGACCTGCATACAGATTTCTCAAGAGACAGGTTAAGTGGTCTGGTATTCCCATCAAGACCTACAAGACCTTTTAGAACTAACACCCCAAAAAGATGTCCTTTTCGTTATAGGGGACTGGAATGCAAAAGTAGGAAGTTAGGAAACACCTGGAGTAACAGGCAAATTTGGCTTTGGAATGCGGAATGAAGCAGGGCAAAGACTAATAGAGTTTTGCCAAGAAAATGCATTGGTCATAGCAAACACCCTATTCCAACAACACAAGAGAAGACTCTACACATGGACATCACCAGATGGTCAGCACCGAAATCAGATTGATTATATTCTTTGCAGCCAAAGATGGAGAAGCTCTATACAGTCAACAAAAACAAGACCAGGCGCTGACTGTGGCTCAGATCATGAACTCCTTATTACCAAATTCAGACTGAAATTGAAGAAAGTAGGGAAAACCACTAGCCCATTCAGGTATGACCTAAATCAAATCCCTTATGATTATACAGTAACCATGGCAGATGAGTTGTTATGCCAGCAGCTTCTGGGCATAAGGATGTTCTGAGACTTATCTGCTGCCACATGGAACAAAGATAATTGGTGATGGTTCTCATGATTCCTGCCCTTCCTAATTTTTCACACCCTAGCAATAGTTCCTATATCTTTGGTCCATCAATCTTACTAATTATTGTGTAAACCTCTCTGTGCATTAAATCTTACATGGAATATATACAGCTGGATCAAAAGGTTTATTTCTTTTCCTGACTGACTACTGAATAAAGTAATAAATTAAAAAAATATATTATGCCTGTATAGTCATGGCTTGTGGGAATCCCAAGAGCCTAAATTTGATTTCTTTCAGCCAGAAAGACTGTTTCCGGTCCTGCTAGGACCCAGGGGTGACACCAAGAATGTCTCAGCCCCCTTTAATAATCTTAATGGATAAATCTAAGACTTAGCTTACCCACTTTGTGGGCCAAAGGTTTAGTCTACAGATTACAGAGCTATTACAAACATTCACTTCTGGGGCGATCTTGCCTTTTCCATCATTACAGTTTCTTCTGCTTCGTTGGTAATCAGTTGTTGTTCAGTTGTTCAGTCGTGTCTGACTCTTTGTGACCCCATGGACTGCAGCACACCAGGCTTCGCTGTTCTTCACTATCTCCTGGAATTTGTTCACTCATGTCCATGGAGTTGATGATGCCATCCAACCGTCTTATCCTCTGTCACCCCTTTCTCCTCCTATCCTCAATCTTTCCTAGCATCAGGGTCTTTTCAAATGAGTCAGCCCTTTGCATGAGGTGGCCAAAGTATTGGAGCTTCAGCTTCGCATCAGTCCTTCCAGTGAACACCCAGGACTGATCTCCTTTAGGATGGACTGGTTGGATCTCCTTGCTGTCCAAGGGACTCTCAAGAGTCTTCTCCAGCACCACAGTCTGAAACATCAGTTCTTCAGCACCCAGCCTTCTTTATGGTCCAACTCTTACATCCATATACGACTACTGGAAAAACCATAGCTTTAACTGTATGGACCTTTGTCAGAAAAGTGATGTCTTTGCTTTTTAATACATTGTTAGGTTTGTCATAGCTTTTCTTCCAAGAAGTAAGTGTCTTTTAATTTCGTGGCTGTGGTCACCATCCACAGTGATTTTGGAGCCCAAGAAAATATAATCTGTTATTGTTCCCAATTTTCCCCGTATATCTGCCATGAAGTGATAGGACTGGAGGCCATGGTCTTAGTTTTTTGAATATTGAGTTTTAAGCCAGCTTTTCTACTCTGCTCTTTCACCTTCATCAAGAGGCTCTTTAGATCCTCTTTGCTTTCTGCCATTAAGGTGGTGTCATCTGCATACCTGAGGTTATTGATATTTCTCCCAGCAGTCTTGATTCTAGTTTGAGCTTTATCCAGGCCAGCATTTCACATGATGTACTCTGCATGTAAGTTGATGTACTCTGCATGTAAGTTAAATAAGCAGAGTGACAATATACAACCTTGATGTACTCCTTTCCCAATTTTGAACCAGTCCTTTGTTCCATGTCCTATTTTAACTGTTGATTCTTGACCTGCATACAGGTTTCTCAAGGGGCAGGTAAGGTAATCTGGTATTCCCATCTGTTTAAGAATTTTCCAGTTTGTTGTGATCTACACCGTCAAAGGCTTTAGCATAGTCAATGAAGCAGATGTTTTTCTGGAATTCCTTTGCTTTCCCTATGATCCAACAGATGTTGGCAATTTGATCTCTGGTTCCTCTGTCTTTTCTAAATCCAGCTTGTATATCTGGAAGTTCTTGGTTCACATACTATTGATGCCTAGCTTGAAGGATTTTGAGCATTACCCTGCTAGCATGTGAAATGAGTGCAATTGTGCAGTAGTTTAAACATTCTTTGGCATTGCTCTTCTTTGGGATTGGAATGAAAACTGACCTTTTCCAGTCCTGTGGCCACTGCTGAGTTTCCCCAGATTTGCTGGCATATTGAGTGCAACACTTTAACAGCATCATCTTTTAGGATTTGAGATAGCTCAGCTGGTATCCCATCCCCTCCACTAACTTTGCTCATAGTGATGCTTCCTAAGGCCCACTTGACTTCACACTCCAGGATGTCTGACTCTAGGGGAGTGATCACACCATCGTGGTTATCTGGGTCATTAAGACCTTTTTTGTACAGTTCTTCTGTGTATTCTTACCACCTCTTCTTAATATCTTCTGCTTCTGTTAGTTCCATACAGTTTCTGTCCTTTATTGTGCCTATCTTTGTAATCAGTAAGTTTATACATCCCAGGTAAATAAGCAAAAGAATAAAATCACCAAACCAAGAAATTGTGTTAGCCCATCCATGATTTTTCACATTTTGACTCTGATTATGCTTGAGCCAAACATCAGAGTAAAAAAAAAAAAAAAAACAGTAAGTAAAAAGCCACCCTGTTAAACATAATGTTTCATGAAAGGCTATAAAACATGCATGCACATATATACTTTTCAACTTTCCTCTTTCTTCGATTTATCCATCAAACCTGCAAGGATGCGTTGTACTGTTCTCCAAAGCTTATGTATTCTTTTTAATATAAATATTTAAGAAAGCATTCCAAGTGCAGGTAAGAATTCTGGTTATATGAATCCAAGTGGTAAATAAAAAAAGTCTTAAAATTTTGAAGGGTAGCCTGGAACTATAATTTTAAAGGAAACAAATGGATATGTTATATCCTAGGAGTGAAGGGGTCTATGTTGTATTCCATCAGAGACAACACTGTGAAGAAAATAAAAGAGAGGAGAGATGGACACATCCCAGTTCTCCTCTGTACTATTTGGGTTTAGGAAGTGTTTGTAAGGGATTGGAGCTAATGACTACAGTGCTCAGAGCAGCAAGATGGCACTCTGTGTCTGGAAGCACCTGGAGCTGTGTGTACAGCTTCTTTGTGAAAGGAAAAAACTGGGAAACAAGATAGGTAGGGTTTCTATTTTAAACCAGAGTAAAAGAAAGGAAAACAATGAACTGTAACCCTCCACCTCTGGTGTCACAATATTTCAGCCTAAGTATGATGTCGTCCTTCCTTCTGCTTTTCTGCATGACTCAGAAGCTGACATTTGACTACAGCAAGGAAACTTACATATTTTGTGTATGATTCAGTTAAATTCAGTTGCTCAGCCACGTCTGACTCTTTGTGACCCCACGGACTGCAGCACACCAGGCTTCCCTGTCCATCACCAACTCCCAGAGCTTGCTCAAACTCATGTCCATCGAGTCAGTGATGCCATCCAACCATGTCATCCTCTGTTGTCCCCTTCTTCTCCTGCCTTCAATCCTCCCCAGCATCAGGGTCTTTTCCAGTGAGTCAGTTATTCACATCAGGTGGTCAAAGCTTCAGCATCAGTCCTTGCAATGAATATTCAGGACTGATTTCCTTTGGAATTGAATGGTTTGATCTCCTGGCAGAGATCAAACCATTCAATTGCGTATGATTACTGTTGCATTTAATTATTGGAAAATGAAACTGGCATTTATATATATATTTATTTACCTTAATTATATTTCAGTAATTTTAAAAATGAAGCTGTACAGGTTTGGAATGTGTTACCCAAAGCTTCACTTTCCTGTGTATCCTGTATCCTATTCTTTTTTGTGAATTAACTATTAGTTTTTGGCTGCACTGGGTCTTTGTTGCTGTACATTGGCTTCTCACTGCCATGGCGTCTCTTGTTGCGCAGCACAGGTTCTAGGTGCATGGGCTTCAGTAGTTGGAGCACTCACACTTAATAGTTGCAGCTTGTGGGCGTAGTTGCCCCACGGCATGTAGGATCTTCCTGGACCAGGGATTGCAAGGCCAACTCTCAACCACTGAGCCACCAGAGAAACCCCCTGCTGTTCTTTCCATTATGCAAAACTCCGTAGTTTGGTGGTTTTTACAAGCACATAGGTGGCATGGAGGGTGAAACTTTGTGATGCTGGTCTAGCTCACCTACTTTTTTTGTCTGCTCCTTCCTATCCCTCCTCCTCCTCCTCTTCTGTTCATGTTTTATTGACTTTTAGCTTTTAGCGATTTTGTTCACTTTCTTGTGATCTCAGCAATACGTTTAGAGTCATGTTTGTTCAGAGTCATGTAATTTATGCGGGACTTACTTTTTTAGCAGGAGCTTCAGAATATTCGACCCACTCTGCTCCCAGAAGTGAACATTTCTACTTTACATCTTGTATAAATGTGTTGAAATTTCCCATCCATCTGTGGTCCCTTCGGATTCTCTTGATTGTTGTTGACTGTCCTTTTTTATGTCTTTAGTTTCATCTTGATGTAGTCTCTGGAGAAAGAGGAGATAAATGTTTGTGTGTTCATGCATTATTCTGAACCATAAACTACAACAGTTTTTTCAAACTTAAGATTTAAATATGCTCTGTATTCTTCAGTGGTTTTAATTGTACAACAAAAATACAGATGAAAAATAAATAGATATGTCAACCTAAGTTCTAAGGAAAACAAAATTACCATTTAGTTAATGAACTTTAAAATGATGGAAAAGAAATAACACTGCTAGAAAGTAATTTTCAAAGATTTTCATGGCTTTTTCAAAAACATAACTTGTTGTACATGGAAGATCACTGTCTACACATTGATTTATTTAAAATATCTTGCTTGAATAAATGATGCTATACAGTAACACTTTACCTTGGAATAACCACTGGGCTTTTGTAATATTAATTGTCCTTGTTCATTGGTGTTACATGTTACCATAGCTATAAAGGCTTCTTACAAATAAGTTGAAAGGGTGCTCTTTTCTAATATCTGGAAAGTCCAGGCTTTGAGCAGTATACTTTTCAGTTAACAATAATACCTTTGCATTCATTTGACAGAGATATTTAGAAATATGCTTTAAAAATCTGCAAAATAAGAGTCCCAACCAACAATATCTGTACAGTTTAAAACTGTGGAAAAAATGATTAGAGAATCTCTAGGGTAAATACATTAGTTTCTTTTGCTCATACATGTTGACAGTAGATCAGTTCAGTTCAGTTGCTCAGTCGTGTCTGACTCTGCAACCCCATGGAGCAGCACGCCAGGCCTCCCTGTCCCTCACCAACTCCCGGAGTTTACTCAAACTCATGTCATTGAGTCAGTGATGCCATCCAGCCATCTCATCCTCTGTCATCCCCTTCTCCTCCAGCCTTCAATCTTTCCTAGCATCAGGGTCTTTTCAAATGAGTTAGTTCTTTGCATCAGGTGGCCAAAATATTGGAGTTTCAGCTTCAGCATCAGTCCTTTCAATGAATATTCAGGACTGATCTCCTTTAGGATAGACTGATCGGATCTCCTTGCAGTCCAAGGGACTCTCAGGAGTCTTCTCCAACACCACAGTTCAAAAGCATCAATTCTTTGGCACTCAGCTTTCTTTATGGTCCAACTCTCATATGCATACGTGACTACTGGAAAAACCATAGACTTGACTAGATGGACCTTTGTTGGCAAAGTAATATCTCTGCTTTTTAATATGCTATCTAGGCTGGTCATAACTTTTCTTCCAAGGAACAAGTGTCTTTTAATTTCATGGCTGCAGTCACCATCCACAGTGATTTTGGAGCCCAAAATAAAGTCTGTCACTGTTTCCATTGTTTCCCCATCTATTTACCATGAAGTGATGGGACCAGTTGTCATGATCTTTGTTTCTGAATGTTGAGTTTTAAGCCAACTTTTTCACTCTCCTCCTTCACTTTCATCAAGAAGCTCTTTAGTTCTTCTTCACTTTCTGCCATAAAGGTGGTGTCATCTGCATATCTGAGGTTATTGATATTTCTCCTGGCAGTCTTGATTCCAGCTTGTGCTTTATCCAGCCCAGCATTTCTCATGACATACTCTGAATATAAGTTAAATGAGGAGGGTGGCAATATACAGCCTTGATGTACTCCTTTCCCTACTTGGAACCAGTCTGTTGCTCCATGCCCAGTTCTAACTGTTGTTTCTTGACTGCATATAGATTTCTCAAGAGGCAGGGCAGGTGGTCTGGTATTCCTGTGTCTTTAAGGATTTTCCACAGTTTGTTGTAATCCACCCAAAGGCTTTGGTATAGTCAATAAAGGAATGTTTTTCTGGAACTCTCTTGCTTTTTTGATGATCCAGCAGATGTTGGCAATTTGATCTCTGGTTCCTCTGCTTTTTCTAAATCCAACTTGAATATCTGGAAGTTCACGGTTCACATACTGTTGAAGCCTGGCTTGGAGAATCTTGAGCATTACTTTATAGCATGTGGGATTCCCTAGTGGCTCAAACGGTAAAGCGTCTGCCCACCATGTGGGAGACCCAGGTTCGATCCCTGGGCTGGGAAGATCCCCTGGAGAAGGAAATGGCAACCCATTCCAGTACTCTTGCCTAGAAAATTCCATGGATGGAGGAGCCTGGTAGGCTACAGTCCACAGGGTTGCAAAGAGTTGGACATGACTGAGCAACTTCACTTTACTAGTGTGTGAGATGAGTGCTATTGTGCAGTAGTTTGAGCATTCTTTGGCATTGCCTTTCCTTGGGATTGGAATGAAAACTGACCTTTTCCAGTCCTGTGGTCACTGCTGAGTTTTCCAAATTTGCTGGCATATTGGATGCGGCACTTTCCCAGCATCGTCTTTTAGGATTTGAAACAGCTCAACTGGAATTCCATCACCTCCACTAGCTTTGTTCGTAGTGATGCTTCCTAAGGCCCATTTGACTTCACATTCCAGGATGTCTGGCTCTAGGTGAGTGATCACACCATTGTGATTATCTGGGTTGTGAAGATCTTTTTTGTATAGTTCCTCTGTGTATTCTTGCCACTTCTTGTGCTTCTGTTCTGTTCTTGCCACTTCTTCTGCTTCTGTTATCTTCTGCTTCTGTTAGGTCCATACTATTTCTGTCATTTATTGAGATCTGATAGACAGAGTGCCTGAAGAGCTATGGACAGAGGTTCGTCACATTGTACAGGAGACAGGAATCAAGACCGTTCCCAAGAAAAAGAAATGCAAAAAGGCAAAACGGTTGTCTGAAGAGGGCTTACAAATAGCTGTGAAAAGAAGAGAAGTGAAAGGCAAAGGAGAAAAGGAAAGATACACCCATTTGAACACAGAGTTCCAAAGAATAGCAAGGAGAGATAAGAAAGCCTTCCTCAGTGATCAGTGCAAGGAAATAGAGGAAAATAATGGGAAAGATTAGAGATCTCTTCAAGAAAATTGAGATACCAAGGGAACATTTCATGCAAAGATGGGCTCAATAAAGGACAGAAATTTATGGACCTAACAGAATGACAGTAGATAGTGGTCATTGTTTTAGCTGCCTTGCACCCAGACTCCATTTTCATAGTGGCCCAAATTACTTTCAGAACAACGAACCTTCTCATATGTGCATAGAGATGACAGATCAGTGGCATGCTCTTCCTCTCAGAATCTAAAGGTTCTGTTTGTCCTGTTCTTTAAATCCTGGTAGATACTTCACTTTCATGCATTGGAGAAGGAAATGGCAACCCACTCCAGTGTTCTTGCCTGGAGAATCCCAGGGACGGGGGAAACTGGTAGGCTGCCGTCTGTGGGGTCGCACAGAGTCGGACACGACTGAAGCGACTTAGCAGCAGCAGCAGTAGCAGCAGCAGACAAGAAGTCTGCTAATGATGAACTAATATGTCTCTCTGTGTCTGTCTGTCTGTCTCTGTCTCTCTCTCACACCCAAATCTGTGACTTTGAATGTGGACTGGAGTGTCACAAGGGTGAGATAAATGATTGGAGTCATTTAGTCAATCAGTGATCGACCAAGACCTTTGAGCTGTTCTTGCCACTAGAATCTTTGAAGATGTCTCTTTCTGTATCCTCCTCCATGGGTTCATTCAGTTCCCTTTTCAGTCACTGAGCTTCTTTCCCATACATTCTTCTCCTGTGTAACTACTAGTTATTTTCTATTGTTTGCTAACAAAACACCTTAATGTGATTCACCTTAGGACACAATATGATTAAGGACCGTGAGCCACCAAGCAGTGTTATAGTAAGTGATGTCAGTAACATCAGTCAAACTTAGTTCCACAAGCTGGAGACGTAGTATCAAGCAGGCGAGAAGGCTGTCCTCATCCCAACTAGTGTTCAGAACCACAGAAGAAACGATCTGACACAGCAGATTGAACATGACTCCACTTGTGTTTCTCTTTCAAAGTTGGATCAGAAATCTGATTCTGCACAAGAAACTTCTCAGAGACAGAGGGTGCCACACTGATACAGCCATTAATTCCCTTCAGCTAGCCTAAACAGAGTAGAGAGGCTGAAGTCATTCGGTAGAATTATTCCTCCTTTCCTATATTTTCTGTTGCCTCTTTTAATTTTTGAATAATTTAAAATCATTTCAGCGTTTCAGCATATATATAGCAAACAACACAATTGGGGTATCAATGCACTTTGCAGGACTATGTTCAGCAGCTTTTAACAAAAAAGGAAAAAGAGTGACTTTAAAAACTTAATTTTTCTGCCACAAGAAGTTTGGAGGGAGGCAGTCCAAAACAGATGTAATATCACAGAAATGCCTGCAAGGACCAGATTCCTCTCTTGCTTCTCCTCTACCCTTAGCATCACTTTAAGTGGTTTCAATCCTCATGATGTGAAGATGGCTGCTGCCACCATCACCATTAATATACTACATAGGAAGAAGACAGAAAAGGGCCTTTAACACACACAGAATCTTGTTGTTTTTGTTTTATTGCATCAAGAAGCCATTCGCTGAGACTTTTGCCCACCCTTTGGAAGGATGACATTACCAACCTCATCAAAATTGTTGTTGTTTAGTTGCTAACTTGTGTCTGACTCTTTCACAACCCCATGGACTAAAGCCTGCCAGGCTCTCTGTTCATGGGATTCTCCAGGCAAGAATACCCAAGTGGATTGCCATTCCCTTTTCCAGAGGATCTACCTGATCTAGGGATTAATGAGGAAGAGACAGTGGATATTGGGCAAGTGATCCACTGATGTCTGCTTCCATCTACTACCAGGATTTAAAAGATATTAATATTTTGCAAATTTTCTTCATTATTTGTTTTCTTTTAAAGATATAAAACATTACAAATAAAGCTAAAGACTCATCTCCATCTCTTTTTCCTCCCTTCCATCCCACAGATAACCATTAACCTTAGGTTGGTGTATCTAACTCCTAGAGGGATTTTTTAATATGTTCACCACATAAAGAGGTTTGGTTTCTGATAACACTGGGATAGGTATTTCAAGCCCTTCCTTGTGATAAATGCCTGTAAATATGATCTAGAATATATAGAGATATGTATACATAGATATTTTCCTCCAAATTATATTTTAAAACCTAGTAAAAATGTTATTGCAGCCATGAAATTAAAAGACGTTTACTCCTTGGAAGAAAAATTATGACCAACCTAGATAGCATATTCAAAAGCAGAGACATTACTTTGCCGACTAAGGTCTGTCTAGTCAAGGCTATGGTTTTTCCTGTGGTCATGTATGGATGTGAGAGTTGGACTGTGAAGAAGGCTGAGTGCCGAAGAATTGATGCGTTTGAGCTGTGGTGTTGAAGAAGACTCTTGAGAGTCCCTTGGACTGCAAGGAGATCCAACCAACCCATTCTGAAGGAGATCAGCCCTGGGATTGCTTTGGAAGGAATGATGCTAAAGCTGAGACTCCAGTACTTTGGCCGCCTCATGCAAAGAGTTGACTCATTGGAAAAGACTCTGCTGCTGGGAGGGATTGGGGGCAGGAGGAGAAGGGGATGACAGAGGATGAGATGGCTGGATGGCATCACTGATTCGATGGATGTGAGTCTGAGTGAACTCCGGGAGTTGGTGATGGACAGGGAGTCCCGGCGTGCTGCGATTCATGGGGTCACAAAGAATCGGACACGACTGAGCGACTAAACTGAACTGGATTTGAGTTCAGGGCAGATTTACTTCTGATTTCTTTTCCCGTAAGGGTGTAGCCTTTTGAAACCAGGTTGATAATGAAGAGGGTTTTCTATTAGATTCCCAGGATCAGAGTGAGCCTTGGGCCATTGCTTCCTTTTTTTCACTCTTATGCTGTTGTTCAGGGTCAGTCGTGTCTGACTCTTTGCAACCCCATGGACACCAGGCTTCCCTGTCCTTCACTATCTCCCAGAGTTTGCTCAAACTCATGTACATTTGGTGATGCTATCCAACTATCTTCTCGTTAGTCTCCCCCTTTTCCTATTGCCCTCAATCTTTCCCAGCATCAGGGTCTTGTTCAATGAGTTGGCTCTTCCCATCAGGTGGCCAAAGTATTGGAGCTTCAGCTTTAGCTTCAGTTCTTCCAATAAATATTCAGGGTTGATTTCCTTTAGGATTGACTGGTTTGATCTCCTTGCTGTCCAAGGGATTCTCACTCTGTGAGGCCGCAAAGAGTCAGACACAACTTAGCGAGTGAACAACAATGAGGCCGCTGAGATGGAAGCCCAAATTTGTGTGGGTCAACCAAAGCCGTGTGGGCAGAAACAGCTTCAAGGCTCAGATCTCCTACTTGCATAAGTGAACTACCTATTGTGAAGGCAAGGACAAATTAACACCAAAAGATTTACTAATACTGGCAATTTCTCAGGCATATTTTCCCTACCTTATGATTTCCTCCCTTCTGTATTCTCTGAAATTTACGGTTCGCCTAATTTCTTTGTATCATTTCTTAGTTCATTTTTTCTTTATAATTTCTTCTTTATAAGTATTGCTTTATCTACATTCTCAAACTTTTGATATATAGTATTTTATTATGATTTAGGGGAGCCTGGTGGGCTGCCGTCTCTGGGGTCGCATAGAGTCGGACATGACTGAAGCGACTTAGCAGCAGCAGCAGCAGTTCTAAAACATTTCTAGTATCTTTGACCAAATTGCATATGTGTGTGTGTATATATATATATATGTGTACATATATGTATATATATGTATATATATACACACACACGTAAGAAATAGATGATGCATTCAGAAAAGTACATAATTATGAAAGAATAGCTATATAAATTGTTCTCAGAATGAACATATTCATGTAAATACCATCCAAATCAGAAAGTAAAACAAAGATCTTAATCTTTGTCTTTTCATTCAATTGTTTAGTCCCTTTACATTTAAGGTCGTTTCTTCTAAGTTACAAAATTTCTTTTAAGCATACTTATAAGTTTTTCTTTTAGAATTGTTTTACCATCAGAAATTATTATAGTTTAAGCCCCATAATTTTATTTAACAACACTTCCTCATGAAGGATTACCTATTTGTGAATATTTGAACTTTGGATCATGAATTCGTGTTCAGCATGGTTTCTCTGTAAGAATGCCAGGCAAACTAGGTATAGGAAATATTCGTTCACAATGTTTTTGTGCTTATTTCTGCTGAGTAATGTAAATTTGATCCCTTAATAAGGAAGAGGGCAGGGATTTTGGTTTCTCAGTAGTACTAGTCTGGGTCTAGTCAGGAGACAGAAATCACAAAATAATTTAAATAAGTTAGTTTAAGGAGCTATTAAGCTATGATAAGAGAGTAACTAAAAAGATGTAAAGAGAAGGCTGAAAGGAAGGACAAACTTAGGCTGGGGTCCCAACCCCAAGGCTGGGGTTCAGACCTCATTGGTAATATGTGGTTAAGCTCACAGGAAGACCAGGAAGCTCACAGGGCTGGCTAGACTCAAGCAGGTGCACAGTTCTTGGGCAGGCAGGAAAGAGCTCTCTGGGGTACAGGCGATATCAAGGCTGTTATGTGTGTGCACACAAGGATTTGAATGCCACTGTGGGCAAGAAGTCTGGAGCACTTGGTGCCTCTGCTGGGAGGGCCATGGAAAGGTGGTCTCCAGGCCTGGACTGGGGCACTGAGGTCACTGAAAGGCTGGGCAGAACACAACTGGGTGTGACTACACACCCACGCTGCTGACGCAGCATGCAACAAGAGCAAGAGCGAGCCAAACCCAGCATACAGGAACCAGGAAGAGAAGCCCCCTTCCTCCTGCAGTGTCCCTCCAGCGCCCTCTGCTGACAAAGTATTGTATCACGCTTACTGTAAAGGAGAAATGCTTCAGGCTCCAATCCATCTGTTAACAGTCCAGGTACTCAAAGGTGAAATTGTAACTGAGAGGCAATATATTGCTAAGCGCGCCATCAGGACTGACATTTTTCCTTATCCAGAATATGGGTGAAGACACTGCCTTGATCTCTGTGCCAGTGGGCACATTATTGTTAGTCTGCCTTTCTCTGAAGAGGCTGCCTTTTGAAAGTCCTGCCTTTAGATAGGGGTCCTCTTCCCACTCCCCACCTAAGGTGGACTCAGGACGTGGGCTTTAAAACCCAAACTCACTGGGAGCATATCAGTATCACCTCACCCAGCTGAGTCGTTGCTTTGTTACTGTATCACTTGTGCACATGTGCTGAGTCACTTCAGTGGTGTCCGACTCTTGGTGACCCGTGGACTGTAGCCCACCAGGCTCCTCTGTCCGTGGGATTCTCCAGGCAGGAATACTGGAGTGGGTTGCCATGCCCTCCGTCCAGGGGAATCTCCCCAGCCCAGGGACTGAACCCACGTCTCTTACGTCTCCTGCATTTGTAGGCGGGTTCTTCACCACTAGCATCATCGTATCACTTACACAGTACTTTCTTTTATGTTCTTTCTATCGTGGGAGCACTTGGGAGTTTCTCTTCCTTGTTGTGAGCTCAGTGGTGCACTAAAAACAGAGGGACACACGTTATACCCAGAGTTCCTAGGTGGTCCCAAAGGGAAGGTTTTCAGTCTGCATTAGCCTGGCTGTTAACAATATCATTCTTGTTCTTTCTTCAGTTTTCTTTTGAACTTTCTGGTAACTTCTCAGGAGATGTGCTAAAAGGTTTTAAGTATAAATAAAATAATCTTTATTACAAACTGCATGATACTAAAAGTACATTGATTGATGATGGCTGCTAATTTCACATGATTATTGAGTTAGGGTATCTTAGGCATGTGGAGTGTCCCATGTGATTGTCAGGTATGCATTTTAAAAACACTCCAGAGATGGATTCATTCTGACAAGGGAGGATTTTTAACTTCCACTTCCTGGTTCTGCATACTTTGGTGGGTGTGTAACCAATTTCCATTTCATCAGTTACATAAGATGTCACTTATTTCATTCTTAATAACTGGAACCATATATCTGATTTATTTCAGCAATATATTAACATAACATATAGGTTGTGCTGTGAATTGGCCTTCTCCTTCATCTAATTTTAGAGGTTGGTGTATTACTCTACTAGAGAAACTAATGCTCTGTAAATTTAAATAGGTATCCTCCTCTGAGCTCCTGACACATTTTTGTCTAGCTCTAGACTACATTGCAGGCTTCTCTAGTGGCTCAGAAGGTAAAAAATTTGCCTGCAATGCAGGAGACTCGAGTTCAATCCCTGGGTCAGGAAGATTCTCTGTATAAGGGAATGGCAACCCACTCCAGTATTCTTGCCTGGAAAATTCCATGAACAAAGGAGCCTGGTGGGCTTCAGTCCGTGGGGTCACAAAGAGTCGGACATGACTGAGCAACTAACAGATAGATAGACGCACACACACAGACTACACTGCATATCAATTGATTGTAATTTTTGATTGCTTGTCTAACATTTCCTTTATACTAAGAGATCTTTAAGGATGGAGTTTTGTTATCATCCCCACGGTCTAGCACAGTTGATAAAGGAGATGACAATAAAATATTTGTTGAATAAATACATTTTTGCCTAGGGCCATACAGGTAGGAGTAACTCAGCATAATATATTTGGGGAACCACCGTACTCAAAGAGTTTAGCTGGAGCAAAAGGCATGTGAGGGGATTGTAGCTGTGTAAGCAGAATCCACATCTTGGCTACCTTGTGTATTGTGCTAAAGTTTGGGAATCTTCCTAAGGGCATGGGGAGCCATTCAAGAGTTTCTGGAAGGAGACCTAATCAGACACACATTTTAGAAAGATTATTCTGTTGGTTTCACGCAGACCATGTCACTGCATAAATGGCTCTCATCAAATATTGGTGGAATGAGAATGCATGAAATAATGAATTAGCGTGCTGCGGCTTGGTACGAGTGAATTTTCCTTTGGTTTTATTGTCTGAGACAGAATGCTTGCTTGGAAGGTGTCAAAGGTTGAATTGTGTCTCCTCCCCTAACTCAATTCATATCTTGAAGCCCTCGTGCCCAGAACCTCAGAATGTGACTGTATTGGAGATATGGCCCCATAAGGGCATCGGGGTAGGCCCCAATCCAATCTGACTCATATTCTTCTAAGGAGAGATTAGGACACACAGACATCAGGGCGCGCATGCACAGAGGGACAGCCTTGTGAAGAGGCAGTGAGAAGCCAAAGACACGGGCCTCCCAACTCTGGCAACACCTTGGTCTTGAGCTTCCAACCTCCATAGCTGTGAGGAAATAAACTTCTGTTGTTTAAGCCATCCAGCCTGGAATTTTGTTATGCCAGCTCTAGCAGACTAATAGAGAAGGCTTTACAGGCTGGCCAGTGTAGCAAAGTTTGATTTCAATTATGCAATAAAATGTTACCTGCTATAGTCACCGTATTTTACATTAGATCTTCTCATGTGGTAATACCTGAGTAGTTCGACAATAAAAAGGATCTTTAAGTATCATTGGGAAATCAATGATTTCAACTCTATTGTAATGTGTGAAATAACAATAAAAATGAAAAGATATTATTGCAGCTAAAGGGCTTATGATTACTAAAATTTACAAAAATCAAATATTGTACATTTGCCTATGATTATCCTGGTCTTACCCATAACCTGGTGTCTTCCCTGGTGGCTCAGACTGTAGGCAGTCTGCTCCAATGCAGGCAACCCGGATTCAATCCGGGCTGAAGGTTGGGAAGATCCCCTGGAAAGGAAATGGCAACCCACTCCAGTATTCTTGCCTGGAGAATTCTATGGACAGAGGAGCCTGGTGGGTGACAGTCCACGGGGTGAGAGATTCGGACGTGAGTGAGCGACTAACACACACAGACACACACATGACCTGACTCTGATTTGCTCAGAGATCTCAGACTTGGATGTACCCTCCCTTTGCCTTACCCTTCCTGTTAGTTCATTCTTCCACTGCTCTCAGCCTCCTGGCTTGGCTCTCCACATCTCCGGAGCAATCCTCCCAGGTGGTTCTGCTCATTAGCCTCCTTTGGACAGTGCCATCCCTCACCTGCAGGCATCTTCATACTATGGACCACTTCCTTGTCTTTACTTCCCTCCCGAAGCAGCTTAAACCCCAAAGCCCATTCCCTCTAATACTTTCTTTCCAATGAATCTCAAGGTCCTCTCCACCGGTCCCCTTTGCCCCACCCACATGGTCACTCCTGTTGCTGAATAAATGCAGCATGGCTTCTGTGTACTTCCCTCCAGGCTGCTGTGAAGATGAAAGTGATAGTCGCTCAGTCATGTTGGACTCTTTACAACCCTATGGACTGTAGCCTGCCAGGCTCCTCTGTCCGTGGGGATTCTCCAGGCAAGAATACTGGAGTGGGTTGCCATTTCCTTCTCCAGGGGATCTTCCCAACAGAGGGATCAAACCTGGGTCTCCTGAATTGCAGGAAGATTCTTTACCATCTGAGCCACCAGGGAAGCCGCCAGGCTGCTGAAGTGGGGCTGAAAGAAAAACAGTTACTCAACTGCAGATTCTTGCCCGTATTACCTGATATCAATTCTCATTAGTGTTTTCATTGCTCTGGAGACAGACCTTTGCATTTCCTGGTCAGCTCTCTCCACTTTACCAGAAAAGCCTTCTCAAATCCCATCCATGCTTCTCCTCAATGGAAGACCCTCTCACCCTCCTCCTCACCTTTTTTTCTCACCAGATGACTTCACCTCCACTTCAGTAACATCTAATGTTTATTGAGCACCTGCTCTCAGCCAGGCCCCAATCCAGGTTCTGGGGATACAGAAATGGAAACATAAGGCACTAACTTATGTTTAAGGTAGGGTTTGTGTTCCACTAGAATGAGATGGATGATAAACAGATGACCACACAGAACACCATTAGCTGTGAAAACAGAAAGAAAAATTAAGTAGACTGCAGGGTGGGGAAGAGTGGGGAGGTGCTCTTTCATTTAGGGGGAGTCAGGGAAGGCGGTATAGGGAGCAAGTTACGTTTATCTGAGGGAAGGAAAATAAAGCCTCCAAGATGGGAACAAGCTAGGTGTGTGGAGAAAGCAAGAAATGGGGCCAGGCAGCTGGAGCAGAGAGAAAAAGCAGAGTAACAGGAGATGGGATCAAGGTGGTGGAGAGGGAGCAATAATGTAAGGTCTAGGTGGCCATTGTAAAGATTTGGGAGCCTTTGGAGGGCTTTCTGCATAGGAGTGACAAGATCTGTTTTAGGTTTTAGAAGGACGCTCTGGTTGCTCTGTAGACAAGTGACTGAGATAAGAGTGCTGCTGCTGCTGCTGCTAAGTTGCTTCAGTCGTGTCCGACTCTGTGCGACCCCATAGACGGCAGCCCACCAGGCTCCGCCGTCCCTGGGATTCTCCAGGCAAGAACACTGGAGTGCGTTGCCATTTCCTTCTCCAGTGCATGAAAGTGAAGTCGCTCAGTCATGTCTGACTCTTAGTGACCCCATGGACTGCAGCCCACCAGGCTCCTCCATCCATGGGATTTTCCAGGCAAGAGTACTGGAGTGGGGTGCCATTGCCTTCTCCTGAGATAAGAGTAGAAGCAGGCATTTCAAAGACATCAGAGTTGTGTCATCCCTCTAGGGAATGGTGAATATATTTTTGGTTGCACAAAGGAAAGTTGCAGTGGCTGAGAAATTTCATCAGCTGAGAAATTCTTCCTGGTGGCTGCAGCAAGGTGCAAATCCTGCTGGTGGTGATGATGCCAAAGGCAGTACTATCTCAAGCTGAGTCCTCTCTGGCAAGATGAGGGCTCCTTGGCTGGGCTTTCTTCCCCACGCATTTCCCTGTGTAGGCCTGGATTTCCTTGGCCTCCAGTGTCAGTTCTATTGCTTGCAACTGAGAATCCTGCAGATGTAATGGAAGATTTTTTTCACCTGAGAATTTTGCAGAGTACTACTTTTCTAAAGATAGCCTGTTCTAACTTGAGTAACCCTGACTATAGATGTGGGGTGGTGTTACTGAGCCAAACTTGGTCCACTTGCCCACACATAGTAAAAGCAAGCAACTGACACCAGGTTGTGGTGAAGGAAATTATAGCATTTATTGCAGGTGCAAAAGAGGAGTGAGGGGAGCTAATGCTCAAAGAGCCCAAACTCCCCAAAGGGTTTTAGGGAAAAGTTTTAAGGGTGAGGTGAGAGGCAGGAGTTGTAAGGTATGTGATGGGCTCATGTACAGTTCTCTGATTGATGGTGAGGTAACAGGGTGGTGTCACAGGGGTTGAAATTGCCAGTCCTCAGGCTCCAGCCAGTCTAGGGGTTACATGCTCATGATTATCATGTCATTAGCGTCTTCCGTTTGGTGGGGGCTTTAGTATCTGTAGGGCTTCCCTGGTGGCTCAGAGGTTCAAGTGTCTGCCTGCAATGCGGGAGACCCAGGTTCCATCCCTGGGTTGGGAAGATCCCCTGGAGAAGGAAATGGCAACCCACTCCAGTATTCTTGCCTCGAGAATCCCATGGACAGAGGAGCCTGGTAGGCTACAGTCCATGGGGTCGCAAAGAGTTGGACATGACTGAGCGACTTTGCTTTCACTTTAGTATCTGTAAAGCAACTCAGGAAATGTGCATCAGATACTGTTGTCTACGTCCTTCAGGGAGAAACTAAAGACTCTGTGACTGCTAGATGGCTGATTTACTATTTAAGTTGTTACCAGTTCTCCTGGCCCAACTGCAATTTTTTGTTGTTGCTGTATGTTCACATTCTTTCAGTCGTTAATTCTTGAGGCAGGCTTTTGTGAGGCTGGGGAGGCCTGGGACTACAAGTTTTCCAGAAAGAAGAAGCAGAGAGAGCACATGGGGTGGCAGTGGGGATGTTTGTCCTGGGCAGGGCCCATGGGGGTCCGGCTTGGTTACAGTAAGAAGTCACAGAAGCTGTTCAGGGTGAAGTTGTATTTAGACAGGAGGAGAGTGGGGTGAGAACAAAGACAGGCAGAAGCAAAAATTAGATGAAGCAAATTAAAATGTTTTATGAGATCAATTTGAGTAGCTCAAAGTGAAATTGACACATTTTGGTGCTTTTTTCTTTTAAAATTGTTTTAACACTTCTTCTGAAGAGAGCTACTGATTAAATTTTAATTCTGTTCTTGAGAATATTGTCAAAGAGGAAGGAATTTTCCTCTGCCCTTCTATGTTCTTCTGGCTGGTCTAAAAATTAAGCTGACATGAGACATATTAACAGGAGCAAGTCAAACAAAATTTTAATAAGATATATACACGGGAGAGACCCAGGAAAACTGAATAACTCACCAAAATAGCCAAAGCCTTCACTTTAAATGACATCTTTAGCTAAAGACAAAAGAGGATGTTGAGGTTGGTCATTTGGAACTTCAGAGAGGAGGAAGGAACTTCATATGAAGATGAAAAAGCAATGTTTGGTAAACAAATGTTTGGTAAACCACAGAGGCACAGAGTGGACTCTGATCTCCAGGTCCTGCTGAGTTTCCCCACCACACTTCACAGTTTTTGTTTGTTTGGCTTTTTTTTTTTTCCTAACCCACCCCCTTAAATTGAAGAAGCCTAAATTTTTAATCAATAAATTTATCATTTTAGAACTTCTGTTTAGGGGCTTCCCTGGTGACTCAGTGGCAGGGAATCCACCTGCCAATGCCGGAGACATGGGTTCAATCCCTGATCTGGGAGGATCCGACATGCCCTAGAGCAGTTAAGCCCATGTGCCAGAATTATTGAGCCTGTGCTCTAGGGCTTGGGAGTGCAACTGCTGACGCCTGCACATCTATAGCCCATGTTCCTCAAAAGAGAAGCCACCACAGTGAGAAGCTGGTGTACTGCAACTAGAGAGTAGCCTCCTCTTGCCCCAGCTAGAGAAAGCCCGTGTACCAGTGAAGACCCAGTACAGCCATAAATAAATAAACAAAATTATCTTTTCCAAACAAGCTTCAGTTTAAAATTATCAGCATGGATAGAGGGGGCCTAGGAGTCAGGAGTTTTAGCTGGGAAAGCTCTGTCTCTCTCTGTTCAAATAAGTAATCTGCAGGGAATGATCTCAAAAGTTTACTGCACCCCTAAATGTTTGAGTCTACCTTAAACTATTAAAAACTTACTAGAACATTTTAAACATACCGAAAAGTGAAGAAAATAGAGCAACAGACATAAATATATTTACCATGTAGCTTTGGTAGATCTTAACATTTTGCAATTCTGTATTTGCTGCAGGTTTTTCTTTTAGTTTTTTCAGTAACCATGCTATAAAATTCAGTAAAACTGGCTTTCTTTACCCTACTGTACAGTCCTATGAATTTTTAAACTTTTTTACTGTGGTAAAATATAGATAATAAAATTTACCATTTTAACCATTTTAAGGTATACAGTTCAGCAGCACTGAATACATTCACATTGTTCTGTAACAATCACTACCATCCATCTCCAGAACATTTCATCTTCCCAAGTTGACATTCCTTCCACATTAAACTATGACTCCCATGTCCACCTCCCTGGAGGCTCTGGAAACTCTCATCCTACTGTCCTTGTGAATTCTAGTCCTGTGAATTTCAGTACATCATAGATTGACGTTACTGTCACCACATTCAAGATACAAAAGGGCCTCATCACCCCCAAAACACTCTTTATAACCATACCATCCCCCGACCTCTGGCAGCTGCTCATCTGTTCTCATCACTATAGTTTTGTGTTTTCACAAACTTCGTAAATGGAATCCTAAACCATGTGACCATTTAAACACTAGTTTCTTACAAGCATGGGGATGCTTTTGAGGTTCATCCAAGTTTGTTCCTCTTTATTGATCCCTGTCTACCCATCTCCCCTCTCCAAAAGTAACTGCAGTCCTTAAGTCAGTATGGTTGATTTTCATGAATATTTTTATAGTTTTAGTATTTAGTATATGTATTTAGCCACAAAACAGTATATACTTTTAATTTCCTGTAGTTTAAAATTTAAATGAATGGTATCATAAAAAACATGCCATGTTGCAAGTTGCTTTTATATCTCACTATTATGTTTT
Organism: Ovis aries; assembly: GCF_016772045.2. Lineage (NCBI taxonomy): Eukaryota > Metazoa > Chordata > Mammalia > Artiodactyla > Bovidae > Ovis > Ovis aries. Next base: position 50,154,802 of record NC_056060.1, read on the forward strand.
TGAGAGTTATCCATCTAGGTGCCATGTTATTGCTGGGTATTAAATTTCACTGTTATAATACTGCAATATGAATTTATCATGTGTATCATGGATTTGTCCATTTACCTACAGATTGGCATCTTTCCCCCGTCTATCCGTCTGTCTCTTTACCCAACCCTGACTCTGTTAGGCCCTTCCCCAAGGCCTCCAGCCCTCATGCCGGCCTTAGAGATGCATAGAAATGCCCACTCTGGGATCATAATGGGGAAATTCTCAGATCTCATGTCCAAACAGGTAGCTTATTTGGCAGAGTGCCTGAAAAGAGTTTGTACATGTGTTGTCTGATCTCTATATAAACCCAACATTTTGGTGAGGTCTCAGTCTTGGGTGTGTATTAGAATCTCCAAGGGAGACTTATAGGGAGGAGAGAGAAAGGGAGAGGTAGAGAGACAGGAAGAGGTGAATTATAATTTAATTTTAAAATTAAATCACAATTTCAGTGGCAATGATGTGTTTTAAAAAGTCCTCAGGTGATTTTTAAAATATTTATGTATTTTTTAATTGAACGATAATTGCTTTACAGAATTTTGTTGTTTTCTGCCAAATATCAGCATAGATAAACACATGTCCCTTCCCTCTTGCACCTCCCTCCCATCTCCCTCCCCACCCCACCCCTCGAGTTTGTTACAGAGCCTCTGAGTTTCCGTCCTCAGTTGATTTTAAGATGCATCCAGGGTAAACAATTCCTGATTTTTAAAACAGAAACAAACAAACAAAACCAGCTAGCTTTTCCCAGTTGGAAAGCAGGCCTCTAGTCCCTGTTCTCAGCATCTCTCACTCCACAGCCCCCACCCCTTAGTCCCTGTGGCCTTGCTGGAACCACCTTTGAAAGTGAAAGTGTTAGTTGCTCAGTTGCGTCCGACCTTTGCAATGCCATGGACTATAGCCCACTAGACTCTTCTGTCCAGGCAAGAATACTGGAGTGGGTTGCCGTTTCCTTCTGCAGGGGATCTCCTTGACTCAGAAATAGAAATCTAGTCTCCTGCATTGCAGGAGGATTCTTTAACATTGAGCCACCAGGGAAGCCACCTTTGTTTGCTTGCAAAACCTGACCCACAGGCTCTGGCCTCAGTCCTGCTCCTGGATAGGGGGCTTTTCTTCTGTTCCTGGTGCATAGGGACATTTATCTAGTTTCTGAGCCTTGCTATGATCTGTAAATTTCCTCAGTTTGTATTTTGTCTAAAATTTCTTTATGTTGGAGCAAAAGTGTAGCCTTAGAGCATGAACTCCTAGAAATGGTTTCTATCTCAGACTCTTGAAAGCACATTTTACCTGCTGAAGGGGTGCTTTGTGACTTCAAAGGAACACATGCTCCCGCTTTAGAGCTGCTTTTTGTGTTTTACTTTTTTAGAGTGAGAATTATTGCTTTTTTTCATTTCAATAGTAAATCATGCTTGTGGCAAAAAGTTCAAATGTTATGGAAATATATGACTTACAAAATAAAAGTCTGCCATAATCATGCCCCTGCAGATGATTATTGTAAATAATTTTGAGTGTATTTTTCCATATTTTCACTATATAAAGCTTGAACTAATTAATATAAACAGGGAGTTATACTGGTGAACTATAAATTCAGTCGATTTTTACACTTAGCATACCTATAGCATGGAAAATTTACTATACTTAGATACCTACTTCATTATTTTTAATGGATACATGGTTATCCTTTGTCCAGTTACACTGTGGTTCATCTAGTGATGGCCATTTGGGATGTTTCAGTTTTGGCCATTACAGATAATGCTGAAATAAATATACTCGCATGTTCATCTTCATGCCTTTGTTTAATGTTGAAAACTGCTTTATCCTCTGGGAACCCATTTCCTATTGAAGCCCAAAGTACGTGCCTGTGCCACTGGAGAAGGAGTAGCAGTCTGCGGAACAGTGTGGTGAAGGCTGGTGGCCAGCCCTGCTGTCAGATGGCAGTTGGCTCTTGCTGCTCCCGTGAGGGGCTCAGCCCTAAGGATCAATTTCCTGTGTCCCTCAACTCTTGATGCTGTGCACACTGACCCAGAGTCCCTTTGTTCCACCTTCTCCCTAACCTGCCCAAGTGAACACCAACCTCCAGAAAGTGAACTTGGAAAGGTTTAGTGCAGTGTTTTTCAAATTGCTGTACTGTGGCTTATTAGTGGATTACAAGGTCAAATTAGAGGCTCACAAATGAGCAGTTTGGAAAAAAAAAAAAACAATAGGATAGTATAGAAAATATCAGAGTGCATCACATACTCATTGGAGAAGGAAATGGCAACCCACTCCAGTGTTCTTGCCTGGAGAATCCCCAGGGACGGGGGAGCCTGGTGGGCTGAACAGAGTCGGACACGACTGAAGTGACTTAGCAGCAAATATTTAAAAACTTTTTTATGACTATAAATATAACAGAAAAATTATAAAATTCACAATAAGTATGAACTTTTTTTCAAGGCACATTATTTTATTATTTGCATGACTTTCTTTTGGAAATGTACTTTTCAGTCATTTATCTTCCTAGTCACCTAGGACAGCTTAGTCTTTTGTCTCATAGCCCTGGTTGCTAACGTATTGGTTGGCTGATCTCACAGGCACAGTGGTAAATGATCCTGAACCTTAATTTATGTATGAAGAAACATGCACAAAGGGGTCAAATATGTAGCTCAGGGCCTCAAAACATAATAGCAGAAGTTAGGAACTGAGCCTTGTTCTGCTGTGACGTGATGTATATTTAGTCTTCAATCAACACATACGATGAAGAATAAAATTACAAAGAGATTTCAGATTTTGGATCATCGCTTTGGACCACAATCCCAGACTCTTAGAGGTTCTTGTTCATTGGCCTATGAAGTTAGGCATTCCAGGAGAAAATGAGGGAAAGCAGCAGTTAGAGAAATTATTCTTCACCTTTCAAAAGGATCCAGTTGACATGGAAGAACTGGCCTCTGAGTCCTCTAGGGTCTGAGCAGTTTGCTGGGAGCTAACATTCATCCAGCCAATAGTCTTAGCACCAATCCTAAACTACCAGAACTGTTCAGTTAGGCAACAAATCATTATGAAGCACCAGCTAGGTGCCAGTGAATATTCAGGATCTCTTCCTGAATATCCATTGGAAGGACTGATGCTGAAGCTGAAGCTTCAGTACTTTGGCCACCTGATGTGGAGAGCTGATCTATTGGAAAAGACTCTGATGCTGGGAAAGATTGAAGGCGAAAAAGAGAGGTGGGCAGCAGAGGATGAGATGGTTAGATAGCATCATGGACTTGATGGACATGAGTTTGAGCAAACTTTGGGAGATAGTGAAGGACATGGGAGCCTAGAGTGCTACAGTCCATGGGGTCTCTAAGAGTTGGCCATAACTGAGCAACTGAACAACCACCACAAAGGTGCCAGCACTGGGGATACAGTGGCAAACAAGACAGGCAGTCCTGCCTAATGGGCCATGCTGGTCAGGGGATTTGGACCTAACCAAATAAATAATGCAGAGTCATCAGAGAGCCTAAACCTTTCCCACTTTCTGCCTTTCAGGCTCATATTAGGAGTGCAGTGGCAGGGGTCCCCTGCGGGTGGGTGGGGACAATGCTGAGTGCTGGCCAATGACTCATGACTGGACATGGTGTGTGCTCCTTCTGGGCTGAGCGGTTAATGTGTGCCCCCCTGGAGCTCCTTCCCCTCCGGCACCACGACCAGCTAAGTGCTGCATATATGGCTGATCCATAGGCGGGGTCCCTGAGCTGAACCTCCCAGCTGACACAGCAGACGTGTGGAGTGAGAAAGCAATAAACCCTTGCTGTTTTAAGCCCCTGAGATTTTCAGGTTTTTATTACTGCACTGTAATCCAAACTATCTTGACTGATATAAAGCAATAAAGTAAAATAGTATAAATATAACTGCTGTGGATAAAATGAACAAGTTGCTAAGAAAATATGACAGAGGGTGGTTTACACGGCCAGGGGGTTGCTTCTGTGAAGATAGGAAATTTAAATTGGGACCTCATAGACAGAGTGTTATCTCCATAATTGTTTTGCTTTGCTGTAGAGGAGAATAAAGTGGCCCTGGAATCATGGAGTCAGAACAGGCAAGAAAAGTAGGGGCATAGATTTGTCTGCAGTCACACATCTGGTAGGGATAACTCTAGCATGTGGACTTGGGTCCAGGCCCCCTGCAGCAGGGCTGTGACTAAGGCAAGGCCAATGAGGTGTGAGAGTGCAGCACTGGAGGAGGCCGCTCTCTGGGCCTACCCTACACTTTCCACCCTGAGAGTGAGTGCCTTCCCTAGGGGTTGTGCCTGCAGGGCCCACACTTAAGGAGGCACTCATTTCTCAGGATCTCTCAAGGCAGAGCTGATGCCTGGGAGTGAGAGTCTCCTTAAATGTTGCACCCTCAGCACTTCTCTTGCTTCACCCTAGTCCCAGGGGCTGCTCTCCACCACTGTCCTCAGTAACAAGAGCATACAAGCACACAGTGGCAGGAGCAGTAAAGAACCAGCCTGCCGGTGCAGGAGACGCAGAAAGCACAGATCTGATCCCTCGGTCAGGAAGAACCCTGAAGGAAGGCGTGGCAGCCCACTCCAGTGTTCTTGCCTGGGAAATCCCATTGACAGAGGAGCCTGGCAGGCTACAGTCCACGAGGTCAGGTCGCAAGAGTTGTACTTGACTTAGTGGCTCTAACAACAACATACAATTTTGAAGCCATTACCACTTCCATCAGCCCCACATTTCCTTGTTGTGACTATGTTCATTCCCCATTCCTACCCCCAGTTCCAGGTTAATCACTATTTTCTATATCTATAGTTTTGCCTTTACTAGAGAGTTCATATAAATGGAACTCTCTTTTGTATTTGTTTCCATCACTTCAAGGAATGTTTTTGCGATTCAATCCTATTATTACTTACATTACAGTATTGATCTCTTATAGTGCTTCATTCCTATTCCATTGTATGGATAGACTATGTTTGATTATCTGTTCACCAGCTGATGGACATTTGGATTTTGTCAGTGTTGGGATCTTGTGGTTAATGCTACTATGAACACACGTGCCTATGTGTTGACATAGTTTCATTTCTCTTGGGCATACACCTAGGAGATAATTGCTGATTTGTATGGTAGGTGTATGTTTAGCTACTTAAGAAATCACCAAACTTTTTTCCCAAGTGGCTGTAGCCATTCTGTGTTCCCACAAGCAGTGAGTATGTGAATGTTCCAGTTTCCCCACATCCTTGTGAACACTTGATATTGTTAGACTTCTTGCTTGTAGTCATTTCAGTGAATATGTGGTGATAACTTATCATGCTCTTAATTTGTATTTCCCTAATGTATAATGTTGTTGAACATCTTTTCGTATGTCTATTAGTCATTCATATATCTTTGGCTAAATATTCAAATCTTGTGTCATTATTGAATTTTAAGAGTTCTTTGCATACTTTTATTTTTCCTTAAAAAAAAAAATTTGGCTGCACTGGGTCTTATTTGTGGCATGCAATGTCTAGTTTCCTGACCAGGGATTGAACCTGGGCCTCTTGTATTGGGAGTGTAGAGTCTTAGCCACTTGACCACAGGGGAAGTCCCTTAGAGTTCTATATATATTTTGGATTCATGCCTTTATCAGTTACATAAATTACTGTTTATATAACCTTAGGTTTTGGCTTATGTTTTAATTTTCTTAGTGGTGTTTGAAGAGCAAAAGGTTTTAATTTTGAAAAAGTCCAGTTTACCAATCTTTATCTTTTATGGATCATGCTTTTGGTGTCATATTTAAGAAATCTGTCTAATTCAAGGTCATAAAGACTGTCTCCTATGTTTTCCTCTTGGGGTTTTGCAACTCTAGCTCTTATGTTTAATTCTGTGATGCATTTTGAGTTATTTTTATGTAGCCACTTCTTCTGAACCCTCCTTTTGACAGATAAGGAAACCAAAGCAGAGGGCCTTAGCTCATGTTCTGAAGCAAACTAGTGATAGAGGTAAGATAGCTAGTTAGGGTCTGTTCCAGACAAAGTGTTTGCTCTTACACAGCTTATCTGAATCTACATCCAGCTTTGAGACTGCGTGATTGTTGCCTCTAACCTCACTTATTTAAAAGTCCTTCTGAATGTCTGTGCCAAGTGGTTCTTAGCAGTTCAGGTCTGCTGTGTCTGTGTCTTGACTGAGTGGAAGCACAATTGCTTTTAGCATCATTCTTTACACACTTGGAGCCACCTGAGCCCACCTCGTCCACATTTCTCCTAGCTAACTAGCTTTGGCTTCTTTTGCTCCCAGGGGCTGTCTCTGCCCCTTCTAGCTCTTGAATTACTTCCCGACACTAACATCCTGTACATGGCACTTGCCACTTGGTATTGAACATTATAGCTTTGAAATCAAGGGCAGGCCAGGAACATAGAGTTGGGTGGATTTCCCAGAGGATGCTGGAGGGACAACAGCTGTCGACTTCCATTCCAATTTGTCAAGCAAGGCAGCTGGAATTTTTAGGTCATTCAATTTCCTGGGATCTCTTGGGGAGAGGGAAAGTCAGTGCAGAGGGACCTGTGAGGAAAGAATGGGCCAAGAGGAATCCAAGATTCATAATTGTTACTCATTTAAACCCTTGCACAGCTGATGGTTTATCATCTTATGGTTTTGGTGTGACTGTAATATCTGTTCTTTTTACCTGATCCTAAAAAGACTGCATCAGCAATTATCTGATTCTTGATTTTAAAATTCTCTTCAAGTTGTAGTTTGACAGCAGTGAGCTGGAAGCAACCTAGATGTCCATCTCTACCAGAATGGAAAAGGGATTTCTGTTGGAAGCAGAATGTTCTAAGCTAGATAGATATAGCATACCAGGTATGCATACACACGACAGCATGGATGGACCTTAGATATGTAGAGTACAAAAGGAAAGAGTGGAAGATCTAGAGCATAACCTGAATAATATGAATAAAAATATAAACATTTCAAACAGCAATTCATTTTCTTACAAATCCATGTACTTCTATCAGGCCATATACCAGTCACACAGAGAATATGTTTAGTGTGCAGAGGAATATTGGAGAAGGGGGCCATTAGTTTTCTATGGCTGTTGAAACAAATTATCACAAATTGGACAGCTTAGAACAATGCAACTGTATTCTGTCAAGTTCTGGAGACCAGAAGTTCAAACTCAGTATCACTGTGCTGAAATCAAGGTGTTGGTTCCTCTGGAGGCTCTATGGGAGAACCCTTTCCTTTCCTCTTCCACTTCTGATGGTTGCTGGCATTCCTTGGCTTGTGGCCACATCATTCCAGTCTTCAAGGCCAGCATCTTCAAATCATTCTGCTCCATCTTCACATCACCTTGTCCTGTGTGTGTTAGATCTCCTTCTCCCTCCCTCTTCTGAAGTTACATGTGACTGCATTTAGGGCCCACCCAGATTATCCAGGATATAATCTCATTTTAAATGGATTTTAATCCCATATGAAAAGATTTTCTTTTTTTTTTTTTTGCCATATAAGGTAACATTCACAGGTTCCAGAGCTATCTTTTGGGGAGTCAGCCACAGGATCCTTTTATTATTTTTCTTTTATATCTCTTACCCAATCTCTCAGCAAATTATGTCAGCTCAACTTTCAAAAGACTTTCAACTTTCAAAACCTGTTGAGAATTTACCAGCTTCCACCATCTCCATGGCCACCAGCAATCCTAGTTGAAACTGTTTACCCCCTTGCTTCTCTATAGTATGTAACCTATGTATCAGCCTGAGTACCTTTTTTAAAACCTCAGTCAGATCGTGATTCTTCTGCTTCTCATTTTTTTCTTACTTTGTGTTATTTCCTCTTTATAGTACTTAGTCACCAGTTGTCATCTATTTATTGTTTATTTGTTTACTGTCTATCTCCTCAATGAGAAGCTCTGTAAGAGCACTTGGTCTATTTTATTCCCAACAGAAAAGAACAGTGCCTAAAACATTGTGGAATACAGTTTACATATCTGCTGTTCTATCACCCCAAGTGAAACATGAATAAATCTAGAGCCCAGAGTTATATAGTGGGGCAGATAGCTTTATCCTCAGTCCACAGTGAGCCCTGTGGCCGTTAGGTGGACAGGTCCCAAGAGTCTCTCCTCTGGAGACCTGACTGTTTAGAGCAGTACAATTATCTATGTAAAGGAACTGTGAACTTTGAGGTTGGGCTGACTTCAAAGTCCTAGTCAGACATCTCCTGGGTGGATTATCTTGAGTGAGTTAAACCCTCTGAGCCTTAGTTGTCTAATCTGAAAAATGAGGATTGTAATTTCTATCTGGCAGGATAACTCCCAGGGTTAGAAATAATAAAGTCAAGGCACTTGCTGTCCTGTTTTATTCCTGGGTGATCCTTCATTCCACCAGACTATGAGACCCACGGCTTTATGTTAACATTAGGATCAAGTTAGGCATCTCAGTATCTGGGAAGGTGTACCTGTCCCATCCTCTATGAGGGGCTCCCTTTCCCAGAATCTGGGAGAGGCATAGAATATTTTCTCTTACAAATCTTCCAAAAGAAACTCACCCTGTTGACACCTTGACTTTGGACTTCTGATCTCCACAACTGTAAGGGAATAAAGCTCTTTTTTTTTTTTTCCTTTTCAAGCCACCCAGTTTGTGGGAAACTGTTTTGTCAGCTCTAAGAAGCAAATATGGCAATCCTTTAGCCAATTTCTCTTTCCAGGTAACATATACACAGGTTGTGCTAACTTCCTTTTACTCAGAGGGGCTATTTGTTCACTGTTAGAGGTACCCTGTGATATCCAGAATGTTTAAAGCCACGTCTTGACAAAATAAAATGGAAATTTAAGATAATCCTTCTGTTGATATAGGAAAGAAAACTAGCATTTACTGAACTAGGCTCTGTCTTAAATGCTTATGGTCATTATTGTATGTAATCCTAATAATATCTTTACAAGGGAGGCACTATGATAGTCTCTTTGTATAAGCTTGGAAACTGTTGTTGTTGTTCAGTTGCTAAGTTGTGTCCAACTCTTGGTGACCCCATGAACTGCAGCACGCCAGTCTTCCCTGTCCTTCGCTATCTCCTGGAGTTCGCTCAAACTCATGTCCATTGAGTTGGAAACTGTAGCAGAGTTAAGTAACTGAGAGGATGATAACCTAGATCTGTCAAAACCCTAGGTAATAACGCCGTAAGGTTGGATCCTGACTGGAAGTAAAAACCGATAACGTCTTCTTTATGTGGGTGCATGCTGCGTCGCTTCAGTCGTGTCCGACTCTTTGTGACCACGTGGACCGTTGGCCTCCAGGCTCCTCTGTTCATGGGATTCTCCAGCCAAGAATACTGGAATGGGTTGTCATCCCCTTCTCCAGGAGATATTCCCAACCCAGGGATCAAACCCGAGTATCCTGCATTGGCAGACAAGTTCTTTACCTCTAGTGCCACCTGGGAAGCACAAAATCTTTAAAATTCTTCACATTTCCCCCTTTCATTGTATAGAGAAGGCTAGAAAGTTCAAGGATTCCTCTAGCCAACTCTTAAAGTTTAAAAAAAATGAGTTTAATAAATCTAAAATATTCCTTAATATTCTTATTCTATCCAAAGGCTTTCTCCTAAGAGAAGTCAAAGGTACTCCATAGATCTCACTGATAACTCATCTGATTAAGAAAATATTATCTTTCCCCAGAGCAAGGCTTTTTCAGAGGTGGGGAAAGATAACTGAACTGGCAGGTCAAAGGCTTAGAGAATTCATTACCAAGATGAATAGGAAAAATGAAAGGAACTTGAGGGCTTCTTTGGGACTTCCGAGGGTTGTCAGGACAATCATTCTTTCTAGTGTAGCTGCACATCTTTCCTCTGTTCAGAGAATGACGACCATTTGATAAGCCTGATGTGCGGTGGGTTACCCAGTGGATTATTTTCATAGCTAACACCTTGAGCATCTTTCCTTTTTCCTTAATCCAAGTTGATTTAACAGGGTTAAAGCCAAAGCCAGTGAGTAGCTATAACCTCAATTCCAGTCACTGCTTTGTTACCAGTTTGAATGAGAAATAACCACACGTCTTTGATCTCTCGCTATTGAGAGTGTCTTTTCCTACTTCCGGGATCCCCCATTCTGGTGATCGTCTCAGGGCTTATTCAGCCCACACTGTTAATCCTGGCTTCAATCTCTTTGTGTAGAGGAAACAAAAAGTTAAGGTTCCTACATCTGTCTGGTCCTTGCAGCTCTTGTCACAGTCAGGTCCAGTGGCTACTCTGGAGCTGGGCTTGACTGGTCTGGTTGCAGGAGGGTGGGGAGCTCAGAAGCTGGGGGCCGGGCCATGCCCCTTTAAATGTTGATGTTACCGCATGGTGGTATCATGTGTGGAGGGAAGCATGCTGATGGAGTCAGGTGGGAAAAGTGCAGGAGCCCTGGGTTACTCTCTGCCCAGGCCTGTAGTCTTTCCCATCTAGTCTTAGGACTGTTGCCTGTATGTACCCTCACCCTTTACTCTCCCGGCCCCTGGAAATTCTTCCTCTTCTATTGGAAGGACTGCCACTAGGCTGGCCTCTGGGGCTGAAATCAGTACTTTCCCCAGGGTATAGTTAGTTAGAATAGTCCAAGATATGGGATGTGTGCTTTTGTCTGGGAAGTGATAGAAAATAAAACTGGATGGACAGTGTGCAGCCAGACCTGAGTAGAGCTGAGATGCCTGGTCCAGGACTCCTGTGAGGGTTTTGAGCTGGGAAAGAGCCATCTATTCCAAACCCTACCTCTGCTTCCAGCCACTACACCCTGTGTTTCAAAGATGCTGATTTTTCTAGCAGTGTCCCTGGGTATCAGAGGCAGGAAGGTGGTAAGAGGGGGATTACTGTGCTCACCCCTCCAGATGCAGGCTGGGAAGCCTTCCTGGGGTCTCCTCCCCTCAGTCACATGTCCCCTCTATTTCCAATGCTATAAGGGAGCTGGAGACTGGAGACCTCTTAGCACCTTAATAGTGTCTGAGATTCCCCCCATCTACTGAGTCAACTGGTGACTATACTTCCTCACCTCTGTTTATTCTTCCTTCAGCCCCTGTTCCAACCAAGGGTGTGTATTAAAGAAGGAGTTTAGAAGGAACACCACCTTAATGATTTCCTTTCAAGTTTCATGGAGGCAGGCTAGGGCGTCAGAATCCTAAGGTTTGGGGTGCCCTGCTGACCCACCTTGGCACTCCCCCTCCCTAAGACTCAGTTTTCTCATCTGTAAAATAAATGAGTTAATCACATTGACTTCCAGAGGTACATCTAGCTCTACTCTTTGATGATTCTGGGTTTTGAAACTCTGCTTACTCATTTAATATTATTTTCTGAAAACTTGATTGCACTGTCCTCTCCTCTCTGTACACTCACGGGACAGAATAGCATTTTAATCACCTTGGCATTAACACATTTTAGAGTAGTTTTTGTCCCAATAAATCTTCAGATTGCTCTAGATAAGCACAAATTTGAAATAAATTATACTTTTTAAGGTGTCTCTCTCCTCCTTCCTTGCTTCTCTTTCTCTATCATTCATGAGTGTGTCTGTTTACACATGAATGTGTCTGTTTACATGTCTTGGGCATATCTGTCTGCTTGAGGCCAAAGGGATTCAGTGATCTGAAAGTTCTAGATGCTTCTGGAAACAGGTTACAACTCTGCTCCCTGCTTCAGAGGAGAGGGTGAGAGGAGAGTCCCTGCCTAGGTCCCAGCCACCTCATTTCTCATCTCTTGAGCCCTAGGTCTCTTGGGAGATGGCTCCGCCACTAACCAGCCGGGTGAACTTGGGCATTATGCCTCAGTTTCCTCATGTGTAAAATGGGGATCATAACAGTATTTACCTCCTAGGGTTCTTAGACACTTCCTTCTTCAGAATCATCTGAAGTATTTGTCTGAAATCCAGACTTCTGGACCCAGGTAAGACCTACTGAATCAGCACCTCTGGGAATGGGGTGCAAAATCTGGATTTTTAACAGCTCTCCTACATGACACTTTCATATGATGCAATTCAAGAACTTGTCCCTTCAGTATATGATGCTTCTCAGCTCTCATAGCTTTTAACCTGCACCAACTTACTTATGACCCAGATAATCACGATAATGTGATCACTGACCTAGAGCCAGACATCCTGGAATGTGAAGTCAAATGGGCCTTAGGAAGCATCACTACAAACAAAGCTAGTGGAGGTGATGGAATTCAGTTGAGCTATTTCAAACCCTGAAAGATGACACTGTGAAAGTGCTGCATTCAGTGTGCCAGCAAATTTGGAAAACTCAGCAGTGGCCAAAGGACAGGAAAAGGTCAGTTTTCATTCTAATCCCAAAGAAAGGCAATGCCAGAGAATGCTCAAACTACTGCACAGTTGCACTCATCTCACACGCTAGTAAAGTAATGCTCAAAATTCTCCAAGCCAGGCTTCAGCAGTACATGAACTGTGAACTCCCTGATGTCCAAGCTGGTTTTAGAAAAGGCAGAGGAACCAGAGATCAAATTGCCAACATCACTGAAAAAGCATTTCAGAAAAACATCTATTTTTGCCTCATTGACTATGCCAAAGCCTTTGACTGTGTGGATCACAATACACTATGGAAAATTCTGAAAGAGATAGGAATACCAGACCACCTAACCTGCCTCTTAAGAAACCTGTATGCAGGTCAGGAAGCAACAGTTAGAACTGGACACGGAACAACAGACTGGTTCCAAATAGGAAAAGGAGTATGTCAAGGCTGTATATTGTCACCCTGCTTATTTAACTTCTATGCAGAGTACATCATGAGAAACGCTGGGCTGGAAGAAACACAAGCTGGAATCAAGATTGCCGGGAGAAATATCAATAACCTCAGATATGCAGATGACACCACCCTTATGGCAGAAAGTGAAGAGGAACTAAAGAGCCTCTTGATGAAAGTAAAAGAGGAGAGTGAAAAAGTTGGCTTAAAGCTCAACATTCAGAAAACGAAGATCATGGCATCTGGTCCCATCACTTCATGGGAAATAGATGGGGAAACAGTGGAAACAATGGCTGACTTTATTTTGGGGGGCTCCAAAATCACTGCAGATGGTGATTGCAGCCATGAAATTAAGACGCTTACTCCTTGGAAGGAAAGTTATGACCAACCTAAACAGCATATTAAAAATCAGAGACATTACTTTGCCAACAGTGGTCCATCTAGTCAAGGCTATGGTTTTTCCTGTGGTCATGTATGGATGTGAGAGTTGGACTGTGAAGAAAGCTGAGCAGCGAAGAATTAATGCTTTTGACCTGTGGTGTTGGAGAAGACCCTTGAGAGTCCCTTGGACTGCAAGGAGATCCAGCCAGTCCATCCTAAAGGAGATCAGTCCTGGGTGTTCACTGGAAAGACTGATGCTAAAGCTGAAACTCCAATACTTTGGCCACCTGATGTGAAGAGCTGACTCATTGGAAAAGACTCTGCTGCTGGGAGGGATTGGGGGCAGGAGGAGAAGGGGACGACAGAGGATGAGATGGTTGGATGGCATCACCGATTCAATGGACATGGCTTTGGGTAGACTCCAGGAGTTGGTGATGGACAGGGAGGCCTGGCGTGCTGTGGTTCATGGGGTTGCAAAGAGTCGGACATGACTGAGCGACTGAACTGAACTTACTTAAACATAACCTTGACCATGAGAGGTAAATAGGGCCACCTCCTTCCTTTCTTGTGCCCAGGAAACTTCTGTCCAAGGTCACACCATATGTCTAAACCCAACACCCAACATCGCTTTCCATTTTCTCTCCTTTTGCTGAATCTTCTTGCAGGAAAGGATGGAGGCTAGTGTGCAACCCATCAGAGAATCTGGCTTGACTTCTTTTCATTTCTTTGTGTTTAGTGGCTGAGATTCCTTGCTGCTGTTTGGCAGATAGACATCGTCTCCCTTTATAAATGTTTTTATCTGCTGCTGCTTTTATCTTATCAGACCCACAGTACGTCTTTGTCTTTCTGCTCCTAAAGATAATTCCCACATTGCTGTATGTCATAAATGTCATCTCAGTCACGACTCAAAGTAACAAATAGGTTTGTTTCCAGTGTGGAAAGAAATCTGGCAGCACCCTGCTTAGGTAGAGCTCGAATTCTGAGCTCTCTGAAATTCTGCTCCCCACCATGCCCTTTAAGACAGGGGTGCCCAACCCCTGGTACCAGTCCATGGCCTTTAGGAAGTTGGCTGCACAGCAGGAGGTGAGTGGCAGGCAAGCAAGCGAAGATGCATCTTCCTCTCCCATCACTCCCTATCACTAGCACCGCTGCCTCCACCGCCCCCCACCGCATTCTATCTGTGGCAGAATTGTCTTATAAGAAACCGGTCCCTGGGATCAAAAGTGTTGGGGACCACTGCCCTAAAGGACTTGGCTGTACGCTTCGAGAGATGAATAGGACCTAGGTACCCTGGAATCTTAAGGGGACAATGCTGAGTGCCACAGTAAAAGCAAGTTGGGAGAAAGTGGGGTGCTGCAGCCTGGACAAGTTGGAGCAGTGTCCTGGGGACACATGCCCACAACTGTAGTTGAGAGGTAGGAAATTAGCCAGGATCAGGGTGTACTTACAAATCTGGAAACTGAGGAGCCCAGAAAGAAAGTTAATTGGCTTTTCTTGGAGGAGAAGCCATGACTACCACTCCACCCCGCCAACACTGACCTTTGCCTTGGGCCCCTTGGTTTGCAAGAGACATCAGATGTGCCTGCTGGAAACTGAATAAGCAGAGTCCTAGTGACTGGGACGGAGGTTAAGGATGCAGAGGTCCTTGTTGCATGACCCGCGATGCTGCAGAGCCATCTCTGTGGGACAGTGGGAGATGGCAAGAGAGGAGTGCAGTGGGAGCATGGAGGTGTGACTCCAACGGGCTTTGACACCGATCATTAGCCAATTATAAAATGTGCTGCTGTTTATTTTTTCTTTTAATAAAACTCACTATGAAACTCGGCGGCTAGCATACAACTGCACACTGGTGCCTGGCTTTAGGCCTGCCTGCCCTCCAGAGTGGGAGGACTCTAGTGTGTGTGGACAGTTACCCCAGGGCTTTTTCTCATGAGCATCTCAGATGTGTGTTTCCCCAAAGGATGATGGGTTCCCTGAATGATTCCATCATAGTCTCCGCCACGGCACTATTGACCTTCTGGGATGGGTGTTTATTTGCTGGGGGAAGTCCCTTGTGTGGTTGGGTGCCCAGCAGCTCCCCTGGCTCCCCTGCCCTCCGTGGATGACGAGGTCACACACCCACCAACTCTCAGTTTGTGGCATCCAGTTGTCTCCTGATGCTGTCAAATGTCCCCTGGGTGCCACAGTTGCTCCTGGTTGAGAACTACTATCATAGATGAGCAAGAGTAACACATTTTCAGCCACTCTGGGATTCAGACTGGTTATGAAAGCACAAAAACCTTTCCATGAAGGTCAGTGACCAAAGAGTTATCCAGAGTTTGCCAGTTTAGTACAGACCTTTTCTCATCCTTTGACATCTCCTTCCCTCACTGTGGTCCCTGTCACCTGGAACTCTGATTCTCTCTGCACTTCCCAGGCTTTAGGGCTCCCCTCCCAAGACCGGCCTGGGGCCAGCTCTTGCCTCTGCTTCATTCTCTGTGCCGTCCATCATGCAGCCAGACACCTTGCCTCTGCTGGGCTAGCTTCTAGAACTGGTCCCTGTGTGGATTCTCCGTGGCCTCCCTCAGCTTCTCCTCCTCAGCCTAGAGGTCACCCTTTTAAACGCCTCCAACCCGGAGTCACCGCCTGGCCTGCGGACCCTTGGGCACGGCACCAGGGCAGGCCTCAGTGGGGCGGGGGGCCCAGGAGCAGTGCCAGTCTGCTGTCACCACACGCAGGGGGCACCCTGGGCCTGACACGCACAACCAGACCCGCCCTGGCAGTCAGATCCCCTGGGGTGATTGTGAAAACTCGGATTCAGGGGTTGTGCATCTGGATGGCCTGGGGACTCGGAATCTGCCTTTTCAGTTTCTGCAGGTGACAGGGCACCAGTGAGGTCAAGGGTGATTCAGAGGCTGAGCTAGTTCCCCAGCAGCTCAGACTCTCATTTCTTCCCCCAAACCTTTCTTTTGCTTGGCCTAGTTTTCTGTCCTGTTTCATATATGCCTTTACATTTATTTTGGAGATGAAAAATCTAAAGTGAGACAGTTGTGGAGAAATCAGAAATCAGCCAGCAGAGCATGGTGTGGATGCTGGGGTTGGAGGTTGTGGGTGGTGGGGAGAAGGTTCAGGACTATGAGTCAGAGCTCTGGTTTGGGTCCTGCTTCGACACGGGCACATCTCTTCCCCTCTATAGCCTTCATTTCTCCAGTGATTAAATGGGATAAGACAGAAAGCAGTTTTTAAGACCTTTTTAAAGTGATAGAATTCTATTCTGCCTTCAGTTGAAAACATACTCTAACTCCAATACAAAAAGTAGCGAAAGCTCTGAAAAGTAGACAACCCCCAAATCCCATCCTCTGGCCACCTGCCTGGCTCCTCTTCTCCCTGCGGCATCATTGAGGAATCCAGGGCTCTACAAACCCAGCATGAGGTTCACAGGGCCTGGATTCTCCCTGCGTTGGCAGTTTTAACTGGCTTACACAAGGCCTGGTCTCTGGCCTTGAGCAACCACAACTTAGTTTTCCTTTCCCACCTTATGGTAAATTAAATGGAAATGCTCTCTCCACCTCTAGGCTGAAAACTCCAGCAGGCTCTTAATTTCCAGCTCACTCTCAATTAACATGGTCACTTTAAGTTGCAAAACATAATCGCAACTCAGCCGTGCTCAATCCAAGAAATTAACCAAAACTCTGAGCTTAAATTTTACAGCAAATCTTTATGCCTTGTCTATCCTCCCACCCACCCCCATTTCAGTTTACTAGGCAGTTTGTGACCTCTCCAGGGTCAGAGAGGAGGGAGAAAGGAGAGGGAAATGAGTGCTGCCTGGCAGCCGCTGTCGAACCCTGCGTTCCCTGTGAGCTGCTCTGCTGGGCTTCTCCAGCATTCTCACTCTCACGGTTGTAGCACTCCTGCGGACCCCTCCATGTGGGGATGCAGCTCCATTCCTGGGGTTGCTGGTGGTGCTTCCTTCCTAGGAATCCTGCGGCTGCCTTCAGCTCTTTGCCCCTGGGCTTGCTTTGCCCCTCCCGCTAGTCCTATTGGTCAGGACCCAGGACAGCGCTGTTGTTGTTGGTTGTTCAGTCGCCTGGTCTGTCCAACTCTTTGTGACTCTGTAGACTTCCCTGTCCCTCACCATCTTCCGAAGTTTGCCTAAGTTCATGTCCATTGCATCAGTGATGCCATCCAGCCATCTCATCCTCTGATGCCCTCTTCTCCTTCTTCCCTCAGTCTTTCCCAGCACTGGGGACTTTTCCAGTGACATTCCAAGGACAATGATAGGACTCCCTGAACTCTGGGCAACCCTGTAAAACCAAGTATGGTTACCTTGATTCTCTCCTACAGCTTTCTCAGGCATGAGTTAGGTGGTAGCTCTCTGTATCTCAGCTGCTGGGTTAGCAACAGGTCAGAGTTCTCTGAGGGGGACATGGGGTCCAACATGAGACTGGAGGTATAGAAGGAGGTGGGCACACAGGGTGGGCTTCCCAGGTGGTGCTAGTCATAAAGAATCCTCCTGCCAATGCAGGAGACTCAAGAGATCCAGGAAATGGCAACCCACTCCTGTGTTCGTGCCTGAAAAAGTCCATGGACAGAGGAGCCTGGCGGGCTACAGTTCATGGAGTCACAAAGAGTTGGTCACGACTGCACACACATGTGCAGGCACACAGGGAACAGCTGCATCTCTCAGCTTGGAAATTCTCTGTGCTCCACACTCCGACTCCTCTTTATCCTTGATCTGACTCAAGGGTTTCTGACTCAGGGGTTTTCCAGGGAGACATCATTCAGGATCCAACCAGGAATGTGTAGACCTTTATGAGCGTTATGGAGTCAGGGATGTACTTCAGCAGTTAGAGCATACAGAGTTGCTGGAGGCACAGGGAGAAGGCTAGGTTTGAAAAGAAAGACCATGAATCAGCCCCAGCACAGGCTGATGAGTCAGAGTTCTCAAGGAAGCCTGGAACCTGGGCTCTTCAGCTGCTGGAGTAAGTGTGAGAAGGAGGCAGGTACAGACCCCTGGGGAAGGGTGTCTGCTCTTCCTGGCTGCTTCCTCACAGTTGGTGGCTAAGTGCCTGTGGTGGGCCTGGGGTCACTGCTGGGTGGCTGGGTTCAGCAGCTGAGGAGAGCTAGACACCCAACAGGGAAAAGTGAAAATGAACTGGAATCCACTGGAGCCTGTGCCTTGGTCTACTGCCCTTAACCAACAGCAAGCATCAGTGAACAGAGTGGCTGCTTCACTTCTACATCCCAGGACCCTCCAGGTTCACATTTGATCAACTCAAATCCAGAACACTCTGTAAAGTTTCCTGGAAAGTGTAGCACCCAGTGTAAAGCCTTCCCAGGTGGCTCAGTGGTTAAGAATTTACCTGCCAATGCAGGAAATACAGGAGACACAGGTTCGATCCCTGGGTTGAGAAGATTCCCCTGGAAGAGGAAATGACAACCCACTCCAGTATTCTTACCTGGAGAATCCCATGGACAGAGGAGCCTGGCAGGCTACAGTCCATGGGGTTGCAAAGAATCTGATAGGACTGAGCAGCTGAGCGCAGTGTAAATAAACCGACACTGGAACAACCCAGCACAAGGAGTCATGGAGCTAGCGCTTTTTTTTTTTTTTTAATCTATACTTTGCTTTTTACGCTCACATCTGTTCTATCTTGGCTACTGGTAGAAACTTTCCATTTTAACATCTTATTATCCATCCTATGATTCTTCACTTCCATTTAGCACATTTAAATGCCTCCCTCAAAGGATCAAGAAAAAAAAAAAACCCCACAAGCCAGTGATGCACCATTTGCAACCAGCTCTGGAGGGAACCAGAGAACAGCTGGTCCCCAGCCTCAGGCCACTTTTGAAAATGCAGTCAGTGACGGAAGAAGGTCATGAGAGAAAGAAGCATATTTGTGACACGCTCAGGCTGATGACTGAGACTTTCTCATATTTACAGAAGCTGGAAAAGGAAACTCATAAGTCATGTTCACAGGGGTGATTGGTTTTATTTTCCATGTTACAAAATGTAAGACTAAATTTAAAGTCATTTGTGTGTACCATTTGCCCTGAATGGAGCTGGGTAGCAGCTGTCGGGAATGTTCCAGTCAATTAATTGTGATGTTTTCTCATAGTTTGGTGGAAAGCAGTGAAGGGGGAGAATGCTGAAAATTGCTTTTAAAAATAGCAGGCTGGAGTGATGAGCCCGTCTCCCTCTGTGCTTCATCGGGAGTTCCTGCAGGTGTGGTACACATCACCACCCAGCCATTGGTGTGGCATTTCATTCCAACCACTGCTGCGGGGCTGTGCAGTCTAACAGCTTGTGACTCAGTGGAGAGGGGGCTCTGAAATGTGGGGAGAGTGGCTTCTCTGCTGAGCTGTCAGAAGAGAGGAGACAGAAGGAAGTGAAGAGAACAAGAGCTCAGAAATCTACAAGGCTTGGAAGTGTTCAACCTGGTATGGGCAGGTGTAGAGAAAATGGCTTATGCTCTGCCTTGGAGTAGTAATGTAGTTCTCTTGGCACTAGAGCTCAAGAATTCTCATACACCCAATATATCCTCTTTCTTATAAAATCTGTGACCTCCACACTCCCTTCATCCAGCTAAGGAAGACAATACCGGGTAATAAAAATAACAGTGATATTGATAATAACCCAACACACGCTGGGCACATATGTACCAGAATGACTGTAAGTACATTACATGTGTTAGCTCATTGATTTCTCACAACAACCCTGTGAGCTAGGTACCATAATTGCCCCGTTATCATGATGTAGAAAGGAAAGCACAGAGTGATTGAAAAATGCATCCAGGTAGCTGTAAATACAAGTTGCCTCATGTAGGGATTAAAGGCACTAATTTGGAGTTCAAACCATAAAATGCTGCATGTTTGGCTTTGAACAAGTTGATTAATGTAAATAAGTTTTAGTTTTTCATCTATAAAGTGGGAATAATAATAGTTTCTACATCTTAGAGTTGTGGTGGCACGAACATACCTGGCACATATTAATAAATGGTCTACTGTTACCATTACTCCCTAGGATCTTTTAAGTCTTTTTCACCCCAGCTTCCCCCAACCCTTTCCTCCCTCACATATTCAACTATTCCCATCTAAAGTGTGTGTGTGTGTGTGTGTGTGTGTGTGTGCGTGCGCACACGTGTGTGAATGTACCCCTGGTCACTAGGGAAGAAGGGAGATGGAGAAACGGGGCAGCTGCTCGGGACTCTAGGGCTGGCAACTCTGTAATTAGCTGCAGCATCCCTGGGGTGTCATCTGCCTGCCACTTTTTGTTTGTTGATTTATTTTGATTTGACACGTCAGGGCAGATGGGTGAGGGGAAGGAGGTTGGTAAGAGTCAATATTTGGTGACATGTGAATAACACACTTGTGGAATTACTCAGCCTTATCATTTTTGGCCAGTTGCCATGGCTATGGAAAGTCATGCGTCACGTAAATCAGAGAAAAAGGACCACAGCTTATCATGGCTCTTTGTCTTCCTCATTCGAAGCTCCCTCCAAGCCTCCCTGTCCTCCCAGTCAAGGCCATGGTCTCAGGTCCTTAGGTACTACAAGTGGTGGGAGGCTTATCGACACCTCTGGATGATGGGATGGACTTTCTGTCTCTCTCAGGAATTATGTACTGAGGGTTCAAAGAGCAGCAAACATGTTTGGGAAACAACTAAATTACTAACATTTTGTTCTGCCATGTAAATGCATTTAAAAGAAAATAAAAACTACCAATATTTATAAAAGGGCATTTTAATACCAAAAAGTAGGAAGGACATAATTTTAGAGTAAAGGATAAGTCTTTAAGTGGGAGAAATTTAGTTTAACAAAAAGACTCTGTCATTTTTAAATTTTTTTCTCATTTCATTGATGACCAGTGAAAGCCTGCTAACAAATTGGCCACATCATTAATATAAACAAGCTTCCCCAGTGGCTCAGTGGTAAAGAATCTGCCTGCACTGTGGGAGACCTGGGTTCAGTCCCTGAGTTGGGAAGATCTCCTGGAGAAGGAAATGGCTGCTTACTCCAGTATTCTTGCCTGGAGAATCCCATGGACAGAGGAGCCTGGTGGGCTATACTTCTGGGATCACAAAGAGTGGGACACAGCTGAGTGACTAACACTTTCACTTTCTTTAATATAAACAAAGGCAGGAAGACAGAAAACACTTGAAATAGAGCTTCATTTGGAATTCCAGTGGATGTGATTTTGGGAGACACCAGGGCAGAGCAATTAGCTATTTAGTGCCTCAGTATTCCCAGTTATAAAAATGGGCACATCAATTCCCATCTTGCCTACTTCTCAGTATGATTCCAAGGATTAGATTAACTAGATAATATGTTGTTCTTGTTGTCACTAAGTCATGTCTGACTCTTTGAGACCCCATGGACTATAATAGCCCGTCAGGCTCCTCTGTCCATAGGATTTTCCAGACAAGAATACTGGAATGGGTTGCCATGTCCTTCTCCAGGGGATTTTCCTGACTGAGGGACTTAACCTATGTCTGCTGCTTGGCAGGTAGATTCTTTACCACTTAGCCACCTGGGAGGCCCAACCAGCTAATACAGGTGGCAACACATGCTGGTGTCTTAGCATGGGAGATCCTCGAGGGTAGCAGCTCTGTGTCTTTCTTCGGCATCTCCAGTGTCTGTTGCATAGAAAGTGGTTAATACAAATTTCCTGAATGAGTAATACAGTGAGTCAGAATGATGACCACAAAAGCAGGAAATCGAAACCAGACAGGAGGGAGGGCATTCCCAGGACAAGGGGCTGCTTACCTGTGCCTCCTTGCCCTCTCTAGCCCCTGCACATTCTACTTATTCATAAAGGCTGGATTCAGCACTGAGCCAGAGCCGTAAATCTCCAGCAAATTCCATCTGTTTTCTCTGAAATCCAGTTAATTTTATTTTCCCTGGGGAAGACCTTTCAAGCAGTGACTATCATTAGTATTTGTGACGCACCCGATTAGGGCATTGCCTTTGGAGCTGGATTGCCTACATTCAGATACTGCCTCCCCCGCTTATGAACTACATGCTCTTTGGCAAGTTACTTTACCTCTCTGTGCCTCAGGTTCCTTATTTGCAAATGGAGATAATAGCAGAACCCTGCTCATGAGGTTTTTATGGGGATTAGATGAGTTAGTACTTGGCATCCTGCCTGGCACTTTGTAGGCACTTAGTAAAATGTTAGTCTTATTAATGCTCAGAGGCTGCAGTGAGACCCCCTTCAAAGAATGGGGAATAAATTATCCTTTGAGGGTCCAGTTATGGGCAGAGTTTGAGAGATACAGCTTGGCTCCCAGGCTTCTGAAATCTGAATAATTTGATTGAATATTTTAGTGCATTTAAAGATAGGTGATGTCAGTCACAAGGGCATAATCACCATGGAAGCTAGAAGAAAAGGCAATGGCATCCCACTCCAGTACTCTTGCCTGGAAAACCCCATGGACGGAGGAGCCTGGTAGGCTGCAGTCCATGGGGTCGCTACAAGTCAGGCACGACTGAGCAACTTCACTTTCACTTTTCACTTTCCTGCATTGGAGAAGGAAATGGCAATCTACTCCAGTGTTCTTGCCTGGAGAATCCCAGGGATAGAGGAGCCTGGTGGGCTTCCATCCGTGGGGTCACACAGAGTCGGACACGACTGACGCAACTTAGCAGCAGCAGCAGCAGCTAGAAGAAGGAGGGGCCCTGAGACAAGGGTGAACTTTGCCCACCTGAGCTCTCTTTCAGTTGGTGGCTGTGCCTGGAGCATTAACTATCATCTTGTAAGGTTTCCCAAACGACTATGATGTCAGACCCTGCAATGGGGATAGTTGCCACCTTTCAGCTGCCAGACTCCTCTCTGTCCTGATTCAAGGCCACAAAACACCTTTCCGCAGTCCATGAGTGGATTTCTGTCCCAGATCTGTCTTCAGGAGAACGGCTTTAGGCATCAGCCACATGATTATAGTCAGTTGTCCTCTTTGTGTCTACCCTAAGACCAAAAGTCAGGCCATGGATCACTGTCAAGTCCTTAAATGAGTACTTGCCACATTGGGAAACTTCTTAGAAGACAGCTGTCAGTCTTATATTTACTTTGATCTTCTATAGGCAGAACTCTTTCTCTGCCAGCTGACACATAGACAAAGGGGAAGCTCCCAAGTCTAGAAATGGGCCATCATCCAACAAGCTGTGTGCATGGGCCATGGGAATAAATACTGAGCTCCCTGAGCAGGATCAGATCCATGTAGAACCACAGCCCCAAGTGACTGTTCCTTTTAGCAAATAACTCTGCTGCTGAGCCTGTAAGATGCCTCTGAAGACTCAAAGTGCTTCATAAGAATTTACTTAGGAGGTGAAACAAGCCACATCAAGCCTTTGTTTGTCGTGGAACAGGAGTGACTGGGACCGTGGCTTTGACCTCACCTGTGTTGCAAATAAAAGATGACCTTAGTGCCAGGACTATGAACTAGATTGCCTTGCACTGGCCTTTAAAACATTTAGATTCTGAAGCCAGAATTAGGTCTTAGTGGTTGAGTGTGCCTTGTGCTCAGTCATGGCTGACTCTTTATAACCCCATGGTCTGTAGCCCGTCAGGCTCCTCTGTCCATGGAATTCTCCAGGCAAGAATATTGGCGTGGGTTGCCATTTCCTCCTCCAGGGCATCTTCCCAACCCAGGGATGGAACCCGAGTCTCCTGAATTGCAGGTGTATTCTTTACACACTGAGTCATGTTGAGAAGCAGCCAGAAAGGCTCAGAGACCTTGCTTCCCTTCTGCTGTCACTCACGCTGCCATTTCAGCACGAGGGAATGCACAAAACACCTTTGTTCCCTGTCTCTGGCAAACACCCTTCCTCCAAAATCCAAAGTAGAGCTGAAGGAGCTTGGAGAAACTGGTTCAAGAATTGTCCACCTTTTCACCATCCAAACCCCTTTTCATAGTTTATTCTGTGGGTCCTGGGTTTTGAAAGATTTTTGTCTCCCAGATAAACAGCATTTAACAGGTAATAATAAGATAATTGGGCTTCCCAGGTAGTTCGGTGGTAATGAATCCGCCTGCCAATGCAGGAGACGTGGGTTTGACTTCTGGGTCAGGAAGCTCCCCCAAAGAAGGAAATGGCAACCAACTCCAGTACTTTTGCCTGGGAAATCCCATGGACAGAGGAACCTAGCAGGCTGCAGTCCATGGCATTGCAAGAGTTGAACACGACTAACAACAACAACAATAAGCTAATTAACCAAAGGCTAATATAATTGCTAAACTGAAAATTTGAATTTGCAAATAATTATGCTGAGTTCCAGTCCAAAGAAACTTGATGTTTTTAAGCAGTCTGGGGCAGCCTGATCTCTGGTGACTACAACTTCGGGGAGGTTTTCTGGCAGAAGGTATCCAGAGGAAGCCCAATGACAGTTTTCTAGCCTCTCTGGAGGTCTGAGGGCCTTCTATCGAAGAAGTATCAATCTAACACCAAACCTCACTTTTCAAATGAATTCATGTGTTTGTTACATTGAGTTAAATGGGCACAAAGCTGACGTTTACTGCTTTACATATACCTGTATGTGGCATATACAGGACTTGATGCCAGGCTCTCTCACACGTGTGATCTCACTGAGAACTCACGGCTCCCTTATGAGCTAGGTAGTCCTGTGCATCATCCCTGCTTTACAGATGGAGACACTGAGACAAGGGTAAAGAACTTCCTCAAGGGCATCTGGCTAGTAAGTGGCAGTATTAGGACACTAACTGAAGGTTTTCTGGTTTCTTTTAATAGTTTTATTGAGATATAATTCACATACAACTCATTCACCTCATGTGCACAATCCAGTGGTTTTTAGTATGTTTGCAGAGTTGTGCAACCATTACCGCAATTCATTCTAGTAGGTTTTTATCACCCCATAAAGAAACCCCAGACCTGGTGTCAGTCACCCTCCATTTCTCCCAACTCCCTCTCTCAGTCCTGTGCAACCACCAGTCTACTGTCTACCTCTGTCGAGGGACTTGCTCATTCTGCATATTTCCTATCAGCTGGTTTTCAGACTCTAAAATCCACATACATCAAACTCTAGCCCAGGAGTCAAGGCAGATTATAGATCCTGAGGTAGGGAAGGTAGGGAAGATCCCCTGGAGGAGGACATGGCAACCCAGTTCAGTGTTTTTGCCTGGAGAATCCCGCATGGACAGAGGAGCCTGGTGGGCCACAGCCCATGGGGTTGCAAAGAGTTGGACATGACTGAGCTACACAGCACAGCACATTACATATATTAATATATATATATATATATATATATATATATAATATGCATAGAATGCACAAATGCTACATCCTTCATGTTTGAAGTGCACAAATATTATTCCATGTCAGGGTGAAAAATGGCATGCAGTTATTCAGCGGCAACCTACCTGAATTTGAATGGCCACTTTGCCAGATAAACACCCAGAATTCTGAGAGGAGGCTTCTGTTATTGCTCTCTGTAAGTCTGCTCATCATTTGGTTTTGAGCCAGGTCACCATTGCTACCTTCAGGGTACCTGGTGTGTCCCCCTCTCTGGGCTGGGGGTCCGGTCCAGATCATGGATCTCCTTCCAACCTGAGAGACCATTCTGCATTTCTGGCTCCCCTGTTCTGTTCTCCTTAACTTTCCTTTACCTGAAATTGCTCTTGGTGACATGATTTATTCTCCTGCCACAGACGGTAGGGATGTTTAACACCCATGTCTAATAGTTTTCCATATAGAATTCCCTTCCTGTCAGCTGCTTCGTCTCTCAGGCTCAGGTTCTGTTTTCCTAGGTGATTAATTATTCCTGTTAGATATATCCTTTGACATCTCCAGGGTCTGTTCTGAAAATCTGTCTTGAATGCTTGTGTTTGGCTTATGCCTTGGATATCAGTAAAAAAAAAAAAAAAACTGCTCACCTTCTGCAGAGGAGATGGGTCACAAGGGACACGGATAGGCCTCCTTGAAGCTGGCATTCCCTAAGGAGTCACCCCCACTTTGTTCATTTCCTTCCTTCCGTCCTTCTTTCCACTGACATGTCCAGAGCATCCTCAGCTTACCAATCATGGTGGGCATGTAGGATGCACTTGTTTGAGGAGCAAGTGCACAGGGTACCTTCTGTGGGTCTGCACTGTGGTTCTTGAAGCTTTTAGAAAATTATGGGGCCTCTTTGGAGCATCAGATTTACTAAGTATTTCAGAAGGGATTTTTGCTGTTGTTGTTGTTAAATCAAGGACTGATCCATTATGGGAAATAATTTTAAGTTAGCATAATTTAAAAGATAAATATAAGATCTGAAAGACATCTTTGGGCTTATGAAGAACTTCTTTGACCTGCCCCCCCCAACTCCCCACTATCCCCATCCCCCACCGCTGTACACACACACATACACACACACACACACACACACACACATCTATCACATACCCTAACCAGCCCCAGGGAGATATTTACAACCCCAGCAACAGGCAGAGGGGCCTTTGGGTCCAAGGAGATGAAGGAACCTCTTGATTCTGTTTCTCTTATTATCCAATATGGAAAGTCTTCAGGCAAGTTTAGTTTGTAGTGCAGACTTTTGAACTGGGTCCTTTTCATTAGGTCTCTCTGACAGGCATCTGACAGCAATTACCTATCCAGGGACCCAGGTAACCCACTGACCCCTCCAAATCTTCACTGGAAGCCAGAGAGGTGACTCCTCTTCAATGGTGTTTAAATATTTTGAAAATCATGGCTAACACCAAGTAGTCTTCTTAACTGTTCTCCCTATTAGATGACCTTAAATGCCTGTCTATTTTTTGTGAATGTTTCTAGGCCCCTCTCAGATCATCACATCTAATTCCACACAGAGTTGGGGTCACCTCTTTCATCACTGCTGGTGGACCAATAAGCAGCACCATAATTTAGAACATGGCCTTCTAGTTGTGAAATCTGGGCATGTTCCCTTAACCTTTCTGTGCCCATTTCATCATCACCCATCACAGGGTGGTTATAGAATGGGCCAAAATATGTAAGACAGTGAGTGACATGCCAGGCACATTGGAAAGTTTCCATGAATATTCCCATGCTTCAGTAAATGTGTACTGAGTCTGTACTGGCAGAAAATGTTCCATCTCCAAGGAACACCTTTATTGTTTTATGCCCGTGTGCCCCAGTTCAGCAATCAGTGCTATAACATAAGCCCTTTTAGCAGGATTGGAATTCCCTATTTTTAAAAAATCAATCCAGTTTTAGCAGAGGCCTGGGGATCCTTAGTGATTTCTCCTCCCTCTTTAGGATTTTTAAGGTTCATTTCTATTCCTTTTCTTCTGGTATTCTGTTTACTGTCTGCTTCTCAGAATGTATGTGTGTGTTTAGATGTGTATGAGTGTACACTACTTCAATATATATCAAATTTGCTTAATTTCTTATATTTGTGAAAGACTTATGGATCACTAATCCTTCAAAAGATTGACCTCCCTAGATCCCTGTGTGTTTTTCTGGGACACAATGACAAGGTTCCATCAAGTCTAATCTACTTAGTGACACAAGGTCTTTGGGACCTCATGTATCTAGCATTTTCTCTTTAACTCTAGAAGGTATGGTAAACCAGCCATTTACATCTTCCCTGTTAGTAATTATTTCTCTTTTGTTCCTAAGGCTGACTTGACAAATTGTATGATCAGGCCACCCGAGATGGCTGCCCTCTTGCTCTCTGTACATTCCCTGCTCTACCTGCCCCTGCCTCACCCACACCTTCCTCACCTGACTTTCCCTCTCAGTCAGAGTCTAGTCAGGAAATACCTATGTACTTGCCCCCAGCCCCAGATAGTGATTGTTCTAATCTTTAGATAAGAACTATCCCTACCATGATAGTTCATGAGGAGCAGTGATGCTCCTCTGCTGGTTTTCCTGGCAACTGATAAGCCAACCTGACTTCAGTCCCCTCTGTAACTGGTAATCGTCCCTCGCCCCTGTTAGCAAAGACGGCTGCCACGTCCTGCCTGCAATCTGCCATCCATGAATGTGTATCACCCCAGGATCCTTTTTGCTTTGGATGTGTTGTTGTTCAGTTGCTCAGTTGTGTCCAACTCTTTGTGACCCCATGGACTGCAGCATGCCAGGCTTCCCTGCCCTTCACCATCTCCTGGAGCTTGCTCAAACTCATGCCCATTGAGTCGGTGATGCCATCCAACCATCTCATCCTCTGTCGTCCCCCTCTCCTCCTGGTAGCAAAGACTGCTGCCATGTCTTGCCTGTGACTCACCATCCATGAATGAGTGTCGCTCCAGGTTCCTTTTTGCTTTGGGTGTGTAAGAACCCTCTAACCATTAAACCATTAATATCTCTGTCACTGACTCCAAGCTCTTTCTTCAGTCTTGAGGCTGGGCAAGTACAGGGCCTGCAGGCCTCTGGAATAGAGCCCAACACAAGTAGATTAGTTCATAGAGTTTGGTATTCTGTATTTTGGGAGAAAGGAAAAAAGGCTGTTACAGTAAAATCTTCCTTTCCCTTAACTAGGGCAATATGTGCATCTTTGAGTCCTTATTTGACTGGTCATTTGGGACCATCTTTCTTTCTTCCCCCCTTTTTTTTTTTTAAGATTTATATATTTATTTTATTTTTCAGCTGTGGTGGGTCTTAATTGCTGCATGGGGGCTTCTCTAGTTGCAGTGAGCAGGGCCTACTCTTCTCATGGTGCTTGGGCTTCTCATTGTGGTGGCTTCCCTTGTTGCAAAGCACAGGCTCTAGAGCACAAGCTCCAGTAGTTGCGGTGCATGGGCTCAGTAGTCTCAGCTTGCCGGCTCTAGAGTGCTGGCTCGGTACTTGTAGCACATGAGCTTAGTTGCTCTGCAGTATGTGGGATCTTCCCAGACCAGTGTTCCTTGCATTGCAGGGCGGATTCTTAACTGCTGGACCACTGGGGAAGCCCTCAGGCAAGGCTTTATTGGGGGCCCCTCCTGCATCAGGGTTGAGTGAGAACAAACAACACGTTCCCTTGCTTGGTTGCCCCCTGAGAGGTGGGCTAAGCTTGTCCCTTATATGGGGTGAGGGTGGAGATGTGTCCAAGGGTTGGGCTGGAGGGTGGCTTAGGTGGGATTGTGTGCATGGGTCATGCTCTGTATTTACTCTGGGCTCTTCAGAAGTGACGGTTGGGGTTTATGGTCTCTGTATCTTTTGTCCAGGATTTGCCCTAACTGTGCATACACATAGTTCTTTTTAGTCCCATATAGTTTTTTTCCATTTTGTTGCTCAAGGATAGGTGTGTCTGGGTGCAAGCTTTGTAGCACTGCACCAAAGGGTCCCAGGGCTCAAGCTTGTCTCATTCCCCAGTGAGACATTCTATACCCTTATTCTTAAGAGGTGAGGGGCCAAAGATCTCTTCTGTAACTCCTTCCTGCTGGATAGGGGCCAGGGGACCATCTTTGTGGGTTTTTTTTTATGATTTTTAAAAATTTTTATTTATTTTTAATTGGAGGATAATTGCTTTACAATGTTATGTTGGTTTCTGCCACACATCAACATGACAGGGACCATCTTTCTGCCCTTGTCTCTTTCCTACTACCTCTGTCACTTCTAAGTGGTTAGAGGGTTTAAAACCAAACTCCCTCCATTGTGCTGGTCACCAGAGCCATTGTCATAATCTGGATTTGAATACCTCTTTCTTAAAAGGGATCATAAAAGAGGTTTGATTGAGACTGACTAGTTTAATGACTTTGGAGCACCCTATTCTCCATTTAAGCTTTCGACTGGCTTGATTCAGATCTAGACCATTGATTCTTCAGGTTTCAGGTATAGAGTTTCAAACTTCTTTTTAAAGTGAACGGAGCCCAGTATGATCCTTCACTGATTTATTTTCCTTTAACATAGGATAGATGATATCACTTTCTTTGTGATTATTTTTATACACCTCTGCAAATCAAGCCTTCTGACCAAGATATAAATAACAGAATGTTATTGATTAAGAGAGATTAAAGATCATAAAGATTCAATTTCTCACTTTACCGAAAAGGAGTTATGAGAAGTGAGGTGACTGGGTCAAAGTCACAGCAGATTATATTTCCTATAATTTTTTGATTAAATCCACACTTCTGAGCCACTTGTGTATAAGTTAGAGAAATGGGCAGGGGGAGAGAAAGATATCAAACTCAGTGTCAGAAAGTGAGCTTGGACATGTGTGAGCAGGGGATGTCAGAATGGGGAAACAGATGTCACCAGATCATCAAAACCAGAGGTGGAGCGCAACCAGGAGACACAGGTGAGAAGTCAAAGGATGGGAATTCATGAAGCCAGTCAAGTGCCAAGGAGAAGAACTGTGAAAAGAACTTGGGATCTCCATGAGGCTCTATTCTTAATTGCATGAATTCTTTTTAAGGTTCAGTTCAGTTCAGTCGCTTAGTCGTGTCTGACTCTTTGTGACCCCATAAATTGCAGCATGCCAGGCCACCATCTCCCGGAGTTTACCCAAACTCATGTCCATCAAGTCGGTGATGCCATCCAGCCATCTCATCCTCTCGTCCCCTTCTCCTCCTGCCCCCAATCCCTCCCAGCATCAGGGTCTTTTCCAATGAGTCAACTCTTTGCATGAGGTGGCCAAAGTATTGGAGTTTCAGCTTCAGCATCAGTCCTTCCAATGAACACCCAGGACTGATCTCCTTTAGGATGGACTGGTTTGATCTCCTTGCAGTCTAAGGGACTCTCAAGAGTCTTCTCCAGCACTGCAGTTGAAAAGCATCAATTCTCCGGCACTCAGCTTTCTTCACAGTCCAACTCTCACATCCATACATGACCACTGGAAAACCATAGCCTTGACTAGACGGACCTTTAAGTAATGCTGAAAATGATTATAATACAAGTAGTATCCTACACAGCTCTACACCAGCTGCTAATCTTTTGCTAAAGGTAACTCCTTTGAAATTTTATTTAGTTTTTCTGGTATCCACTCTCATGTTTAGATAATATTCATATATTGCAATTTTTAAAGTATTTTTTCCAGTTTTATTGAGAAATAGTTGATGGACATCCCTGTATAAGTTTAAGGTGCAGAGCATTATGATTTAATCTATATATATCTTGTAAAATGATTGCCACATTAGATTTACTTCACATCCATCTTCTGATACACATACAATAAAAAGAAAATTTTTTTAATTTATAAGTGTTATAAGAGATGAAGATTTAATAACTTGAATTCTCTTTCCTCATCCTCTCCCCCAAATTTTATTATACTTTTAATGATACCAATAATTAGTGTTTGTATCATTAAACCAATAATACTGTGATTACATGTCTTTTCTTTTATAGCCTTTTGTCATTCTTTAAATTAACAGTTGTCTAATTGCTTCTTATTTTCAGTTGCTTCAGCATCTCATCTATCGTATCACCTATGGGTCCACTTTTTTTCTGGACACACTTTTGTGAACCCTCTGTTTTCCAGCTCTGTTATTGGTGGATGGCTCTCTGGTCCTGTGACACAGTTATCAACCTGGGATCTTCTCTTAATGGATCTTCTAGGTTGGATTTACTATCTCTAGAATGTCATGCTTTTGCTTCCTTGATTTACTTCTTCGGCTGGTTGGTGCACATCCTCTAGTAACTTTCTAAGAAAAAAAAGCGTCAATTTTCTGAGCCTAAATCTGTCTGTATGTGTCTTTATTGCATTTTCATATTTGACAAATTGACTGGATGTAAAATTCTAGGTTGAAAATTTATTTTCTTTAAAAAGTTGAAGTCGTTGCTCTGTTGTTGCCTGCATTTAGTATGGCTGTTAGGAAGACTAATAAGCATCCTGAGTCTCATTTTCTTATGATTTGTCCCCCTGGAAACTTTTAGAATCATCTTTTTATTCCTGATGTTTCAAATTTCCACATTGGGGGAAGTTTTCTCATGTGTTTGCTGATGATTCAGTGGGCTTTTTATAGTTAAATGAACTGACACCAAAGTGAGATGACCCAGATTCAAAACCAGCTCCCCAGAGCTTTATATCAAAAGCCAGCTATGGTGCTGGCTAAGTTACTAACCCTCTCTGTGCTAGTATCTTTGTAAAATCACCAGGAACCTCCTAATACCACTGTCAGATTAAAGTGAATAACATAAATGTAGCATTAGAATAGTGCCTGGCACTGGGTAGCAACCTCAGTAAATGTTTTTGCTGTAGTGACAGAGTCACTGTTAGTATTCAGTTCTGTGGAAAAATGAAAAATTCAGTTCAGCATAGAAAAATGTGCCCAGTCCAATTGTGCATCTCTCCAGGTGGGTCCAGCTGCCATTTACCGATAGCCCTCCAGAGGATTACCTGGCACCGACCAACATTCTTCAAGGCCCCAGAGGAGAAGTTCCAGTTCTTGCTGAGCTCTGTCTCTGTCATCATCTGCTTGGCTGGCCAGGCCTTCAGTGGCAACTACTCCAAGCTTCCCTGTCACTTACAGGCATGATTTGGCAGGATTCTGCCTCATTCTTCATGCCACCTGTCTTTTACTTCCTGCCCTAGGGATTCCCTGTTCCCACTGATGCCTGAAGCTCTGGATCCACCCAACATCTACACATGCTTGTTGGCTCCCCAAGCAATGCCCAAGAAACTGCCAGCAGGTGTACAAGCATACAGACATGCTGCTGGCCCGTGTGCACTTGTCTGGATGCCATGGATCTGGCTTCTTGGGTGGCCTCTGAAAGGCCAGTTGGAACAACTAAGAGGTGCAGGGAGGGAGGGTTAAAACCCCATGGGAATGTTTGGGCAGTGGCGCCTGCTGTCTCCCGGTTGGTTTGTCAAGAGGCTGTAAAGCAACCAGCTATACTTATTACAAGTCCATGGCTAGCCTGAGAGCACCTTCTCTTGCAGTGTTTGTTCTCCTTTCTTGCCTTCCTCCCTCTTTTCCCTCATTCCTGCTTTCCTAGGCTTGCCCTCCCAGATGAAGGGATAGCAAGTAAACCTGTCTTTGGCTCTATTTTTGTAGGGAATCCAGACTAAGACACACTGACTTCAAGAATTTGGGCTCTGGAGTTGGCCTCCAGATTTGAATATTGGTCTTGGCCTTGTTGGCCACAAGTTACCTAACTTCTCTGTGCTTCAGTTTCTTCATCTGTGAAATGGGGCTAATAATAGTGGCTACCTCAGGGTGGTTGAAGATTTAAGTAAATTGATACTTATAAAACACATAGTAATCACCCAGTAAATGTTTGCTATTATTATTCAGTTCCATGAACGTTTCAATATCAATTTTTGGTAGTTTCCTCTGTTTTTCTTCAGTTCTCTGTTTTCTGAAACATTATAATGTCAATATTGGTCTTCCTGAATTAATTCTCTATGTCTGCTATAGTTTCTGTGGTATTTACCAGATCTTTGTCTTTTTGTTCTATTTTGTGGGAGAGATACTCTTCTTTATAAACAAAGCCTTTTATTGAGTTTGTATTTTGGTATCATGCCGAAAATTTCCAAGATTATTTGTTCTCCAGTTGTTCCATTTTAATCACATCCTTTTCTTTTCTGAGGAGAGAAAGAGCATATAATGTTCTCTCTGTGCTCCTGGACTTGCTCTCTGTTTGGGCTTCTCCTCTCTTGGGCGTTACTGCTGCTCAGTCAGCTTCCCCTTCCTTTGCCTTCGTGATGACTCCTCTCTCCATCTCACAGTCCCTTCCTTTTTGTTCCCCAGGGTAGGGTTACCAGATTCAGCAAATACAAATACAGGGCATTCTGTTAAATTTTAACTGTAGATAAACAATGGAGAGTATTTTTAGTATGTGCATGGCTATGCAATACTGGGACATACTTATACCACGATGTTTCCATTATTTATCTGACATTTAAATGTAACCGGGCGTCCTATATTTTATCTGGCAACTCTATCCAGGTGCCTTTTTATTTTCTGAAGATCAAGGTAGGCTCAGACAGTAGTACAAAAGGGCTTTGTCTCCATGCCACTTCTTTTCTTAAAGGGACACACAGCTATTTACATAACATATGGCAGTCTCACACCCGTGCAGTTGTAAATTAGAGCCTGCTTATTCATTGTCAAGTTAGGAACTCAACCATATTTCTCAGCTGTCTTCTGTTCCCCAGCCTCAGCTTCAGTAAATAAATGTGTTGCTCTAGTAGTGTGTGTCCCGTTGGGCTGCATTTGTGCCACTCGCAGCCCCAGGGCAAGATCACCACCCTCGCGTGACATTGTCTCCTCCGCGGTCAGCATCGCTGGTCTGCTTTCTGGAGGGTCTGGAAATAATTCTTACCAGATCAGTGTTTTTAAGAACACTATCACATTCTGTTGGTTTCCTCAATTAGTAGGCACTGGCAGGTGACAGGTGTATAGAGCAGGGTTTGCTAGTGCTGTGTGACCAAGAACATGAACTTGATAAAGAAAGTGTGTCCTAAACAAAAGCTAAATTATGATTGAACCAATTATGTGAGAAGGTACAGGAAATGAATATAATGAACCTATATTGCTCAGGAAAGCAATTCACAAAATAACATTAACATTTTCATCGAATCCCCACGGAGTTGTCCTTTTTAAGTCATTTCCTTAAAGGTATTCTTCTTTTCAAGTCATAAACCCATCCGTGTTATTTCACCTGGTTCACTGTCAAGAACTCTCCCTGTTACATGCCTGAGGATATCCAAGGGGGTGAGCTGTTAACAGGGCTGGGCTAAATATAGCCTTCCTGGAGCCTCTGGTCTTTGCTCCAGAGTCAGCATCCGCTGTCAGCCCAGGCTGGTTTCCTTCCCGCTTCCCTTCTACCTGGCAGCCTCATCAGAGACCTCAAGGGTCAGCCTCAGAAGTCAGGATGGGGAACTGAGGGACTTGTTACAGGCCTTGTCTTTTCACGTACAATACTGGCCCCACTTGCTCTGCATCACCATTCATCGGCACACACACTGTACATCTGCAGCATATTCTGCCTCCATGTAATGTATAAAGCACACCCCTGACCTAGCAGTAGACTCATGCTGAAAGGAGGATTTCTATACATGGGATGTGTACAGTTCATCAGATGACAGGGCATTTGCCTTTTTTTCCCTAATGAGAAGAAATGAATGTTTTGGAGCAGAGTCTGAAATGAGAAGCTATGTATATATATTTGCTCTTCTTGAGACTAAGGGATTTTCCCAGATATGGGACATTCACTGCTAAAACTGGGACTGTCTTGGGCACACAGGCCAGCTGGTCACCGTCTGTTGCCTTCCCCACCGCCACCCTTCAAATTCCCTTCACCCCTCTTTCTTACTCTGGGAAAGAGGTCAGAGCCCTCAAGCTGAAGTTTTGCAAGACATAATCCAGATTTGGGGAATTTCACATTTAAAGCATCATAAGGAGGAGCTAGCAATGTTTTTTTGAAGGTATTTGTGAGAAAAGGAGTTTTCAGTGATTGAAGGGATTTTCATTTGTAAAACCCCTCTAGAGAGCTGTTTTAAATGTTTGTTTATAGCTTGCTTGCCTTGATATTTCAGTAAATATCTCTAATAAGAAATAGAAAGACTTACGATTATAAATCTGTAAGGTTTGAACTCAGAACTACAAGCTGTAATTTTAGCAAATTCTCCATTACCCTTCTAGGCTTTGTGACCCATGGCACTCTGCCTCCACCTGGTGGCGGTGTGAGTAATTAAATCCTGACCACCTACCTCTCCTGTTCTTGGGCTTCCCTTGTGGCTCAACTGGTAAAGAATCCACCTGCAATGCGGGAGACCTGGGTTCAATCCCTGGGCTGGGAAGATCCCCTGGAGAATGGAAAGGCTACCCACTCCGGTATTCTGGCCTGGAGAATTCCATGGACTGTATGGTCCATGGGGTTGCAAAGAGTCGGACACGACTGAGCAACTTTCACCACCGCACATTTGTGTGTGTGTGTGTGTGTGTGTGTGTGTGTGTCTGTCTGTCTCTCTGTCTGTCTCTCTGTGTGTTTATATGTCCTAAAAACCTTACCTTGGGGAACTGATTCTTAAAAATCAAACTATAAGGATACCAACTTATCTTACATGATACTGTCATCCTTGTTTGATATGTAGGAACAATTTGGAACAAAGATTATCTTTCTATTTGGTTTATGTTTCATCATGTGAAGCTTCATGAGCCCCTGAAACCTTATAAAATAATTGATTATGTTAATCTCTTTGAAAAATAATGTTGTAAGAAAATGCCGCGAAGTACTTAATTTGTGAAAATCTCGTAAGTGTATATAGATCTTATTAGATTATAATAATCAAACAAAACTTGTAAGGGATTTATTAATCAGACATGGCTCATCATATCCATTATCACACCGAGTTCCAGTTATTAGTTCACATCAGGGGATTTAACTGAGATTCCTTTTATAAAGGAAAAAAAAAATGTACATCTTTTTTTCCTTCATAATCTTTTCCCCTCTTTTTGTTTTGGTAAATCTTAATCATAGCAATAATTGCTGAAGTTCATGGGCTGTTTATCACTAATGTGCTGAGAATAGAAGACTCAAACCTCTCTTGTATGTTTTGCACTTTCTTTGGTGGAAGTCACTGCAGTTTCCTAGGGCTGGGTTTCAGGGTCTATAATATTGAGACAGTCACATTACGTATGCCAAGAGGTTGGTGTGAGAGTCAAATACGGGGTGTGTGTGTGTGCGCGCGTGTGTGTGTGTGTGTGTGCGCTGTTATCCTGATGTTAGTCTCAGGGGCATCATTATCACTTGCAAATTGAAGACAAAAATTCTAGATCTTGCCCTTGGCTGCCTTCTGCCCTCTATTTAGATCCCAAGACTAAGTTCCCCTGAGATGTGCCCAGGAATCCTAATTCTCTCTCTGCCTGCTGGTTCCCATTCTGCCAGGACTTTTCCCAGGCACTCTTTTGCACACCCCAAGCCTCTCCCTTCCCCCACACTGGACAAAAGCTGCCAGACAGAGCACCAGGCCTAAATTGGGTGTGGGGTTCTGTGGGGTGGGAGGGCCATGATGAGTTAGGCTGGGATCCGGAGCCTGTGTCCCAGGCATGCTGCCACAGAGGGAACAGGTAGAATTAAGGGAAAGTGGAGAGTACGGGGGTGGTGAGAATGGGAGGGATGGTCCTTCCTTTCCACCCCCTCTCTTCTATGAGGAAAATAATTCTACCTCCAGGTCCAGTCTTAGGAACAATCTGATTCTAGGGACAGGAGAATTCCCTGTTTTGTTGTCTTTCTCAGCCCCCAACTCTGCCCTCATCAACAAACAAACAAAAACAAAGGAAGGGAACATACACTCTGTGACCATCTTCCCACCTGCTTGTGTAACTGGTGTTCCTTCCGGAAGAGTCAAAACCTTTCACTCCCTTGAATGAAGGTGTGAGAGGTGTTCTGGGAGCCAGAGGGACTGGGATGGGTAGCTGAGTCAGGGCAGGGGGAGCCACAAGGCAGTGGGGGGAATCCCAGAGTGGTGAGGTCCATGCCTAGTTCTGAGGAAGCAGACCTCAGCAGGGAGAATGGGGTGTGAGAAAACAAACCTTTCCAAGAAAGGAAAATGCTTCCACCCAGGTCCCACTGTTCCTTCTTCTGAGCTGGTCAGGCCTCTTTCCCGTTCCCCACCCTAATAGAACCTCCTTGCAGAGAGGCATGGGCATTCGTTCATCCAGCTTGGACAGGGTCATATGGCTTACATTTCTGGAAAAAACTGTGTGATGTCACACCTTACCTTACTAACCTAATTTTATTTTTGTCTGCATCTTAATTTCTTCCTAAAATGGAAAAAAAGAAAGAAAACTGGTCTCAAATCTTTGGAATCAATTGAGGTTTGCAGCATTTTGGTTGTATTTACAAGCATTTAAATTCACTGCTGTTTTTCAGGTTCTAATGACTAACTTTTCCAGTATTTTTTTTTTCTTAATGGCCTTTCCCAACTCTTCTGTGTGAACTAATGGCTTAGGATTGACCTCTTGGCTTCCAATGTCAGTCCTACCCTTGGCGATGCAGTTTCTGCCAAGCATCCGCATGGCTGGAAGGCTGCCTCTTGGGTGATAGAACCTTTATTACTGTGCTGGAGCTGGAGCGGCTACTGAGCTTTTTCCAGAAAGCGAAAAAGAAGCAGCATTTCCCTCTGCAGACACTCCTCCTATTACTGAAGCCCGTGACGCTCTCTGGGCCAGAGCACATGTCACGTTTTAAACCTTCTTGAACAAGATGCCCATCTGCCCCATCCTGTCTGGAGTCTGAGGCCTAAACCCACCGCCGTGGGAACATGTTTGGAGGTTGGTTCGTCCATTCACGGTAGGCACACCTGTGCTGAAGCCTCACTCCAGCACAACCAGCACTGGAGGGGGAGGTCTGTTGGAGGCACCGCTGAGCGTGCATCCAGATTCTTTAGGCTGTGTCTGGGGTGAGCTACACTGGAGGAGCCAAAGCACCTGGGCTCTGTCCTCAGTATGGCTGGCAGAACAGTTCTGGGATAAAAATTTGTCTTTAGAAAACATTCTGCATGAGGTTTATTCATTTTTAAAGGTTTTTTGGAGCTTGTGAAACCATAATTGGTGATATGGTCTACTATCTCATGTAACACCTTCCATATAAAACCTAAAGCTTTTGCATGAGATAATTGCCAGAAACCATTTGTCTCTGTAGATAAAATCCTGGTGTGAAAAAGGAAAATTAAAACTTAAAGAATCCATCACATTTGCCTCCAAGTCTTCGGTGCTCAAGTCGGGTGCCTGAGATGTATTTCTTTTAGTTGTTTCTTTCTTTCTTTCTTTTTTTTTTTCTGAATTATCTGTCTATCTGTCCATCTGTCTCCCCACCTTTTTTTTTTTTTTTTTCCAATACTGAGCTTTAATCTTCAGAAAAAGGTCCAAATCTTTGGCAGAAGCAGGTATTTCTCAGATGGTAGAAATGGTTGTTTCAAAATTGCGGTAATTTCTTCACATATTTGAATTCACACATTTTGGAAACATTGGATGATGAAGCTAAGAGACCCAAAAGTACAGAATTGTATCCCAGAAATAGAATGTAATTTCAGTTTCTTTTTGGACAGGAGCATTGTATTAGCAAATGAGTTGGCACAGTGTTGAGGGCCCAGCAGCAGCGGGGGCGGCCAGAGAGAGGAGGTGCGCGCCCTGCATGCTAAGGAACTGTTTCTGTGGCAGGACCTTGGCTGTCTTCCTGCTGCTTAGGTTCCAGCCCACATTCCTGGGCTGACTCTTCAGTTTCTGTCCAGTTCTCTGAGCTGCTTGGTATCTTGCCTAGACTCCCTTCCTGCTTTAGTTAATCATATTGAATTTCTATTGCTTGCAACCAAGAACTCTGACTCATCTAGTTAGCAAAGTAATTAGTTCAGTGATGCGCTTACTCAATCAGCATTCCCTGAGCAAAGTACCCTTCTGAGGTAGTAGTCTATTTCTTCATCTTATGGTTGCAGAAATTGAAGCTCATGGACTTTAAGTTTTGAAAATCAATATGATAAGCTGTGGGGGCTTCCTCGATGGCTCAGTAGAGAATCTGCCTGCACTGCAGGAAACACGGGAGATGTGGGTTATACCCCTAGGTCGGGAAGATCCCCTGCAGGAGAGCATGGCAACCCACTCCAGTAGTCATGTCTGGAGAATCCCATGGACAGAGGAGCCTGGTGGGCTACAGTCCATGGGGTCACAAAGAGCTGGACATGACTGAGCACAAGTACACAGATGATAAGCTAGTGTTTGGCGTTCAAAGTGGTGTTTTCCATCTCCTTATGGTCCCCCTGTAGGCAGGAAGAGTTAATCCTGGAGGATTTTTGATGTATCACTAGGAAAGTATCCATGCTCAAGACCCCAGCAGTAACCTAGTCAGTTGGACTTAACACTCTTTGTCGAGGAAGGACTTGGTATCATGGCCAAAAGACCCTTTGTCTGAAAGAACTCATAGGCCCCAGTATGGGGAGGCTTTTGGTGGGACTTTTCTGAATAGCACCTCTGGGATGCTCAATGGTGGGGAGGCAGGGGTTGATGTTAGGAGGTTGCTGTCATCAATTACATATTGGGTCCATCATTTCAGCAAGTTACTCTGCCTAGAATCCAAAAAGAATGATTTTGCAAATTAATACCACTGAAACAAAGATCTTCTTCCTCTGGCCTTTAAAACTGGGCTAAACCTTTCTTCCCCTTCTAGAAAAAGAGAGAGAAAGCAGTATCAAAATTTATAAAAGATGAAACCTCCACTTCCCAAAGCCCTGGAGCTAGCAATTCCAGCTGTGACTGTTTGATGAAACTGATTATACAGACAGCCAATTTAAGGCCATTTTGCTAACTGAAAGGTCACTATTCTGTGGGGCATAGATAATAGAAACCCTCCTAGCTCTTTGAAACTTGCTTGATAAGTATTTAGCAAAAGAATTAGGGTTGGGAGTTTAGATAGGAGAAACCACTGAATTTCCTTCTGGAGGAGACCACGACCTGTTTTTGAATCACATGTTTGGCTGGTGAGGAAAGAACAGCAGTCAGGTGGGGAGGCTGTGTTCTCCCATTACAGGCTGCAATTGAATGAACTGTGAAATACAGTAGAAATTCCTAATCTGAAACCTCCTCTTTACCAGTTGTGCAGTTTTCACCTTGATTTTGTAATGTTATTTTCTAATTCTACATTCCTTTTGCAATACAGTTACTGCAACTTATCATCATCTCCATCTTTTGGGGAGGTTAATTTAGCTTGCTCTATTGACAGCTATGTCATTTTTTTCTGTTCATATTGTGGAAAAGGTGAATGTAGAGCTGGCTTTCAAGACTCATGTAGGGACTTAGACACCATCAGATTTCCCTCTTGATCATTGTTCACTGGCATTATTTATTCCTAGCGCAGATAAACTTCATTCAACAGGGGTTGTGCCTAGCAGCAGCTTCCAGGCTCTTATCCTCAGAGAACTTGTCTGCTGCTGCTGCTAAGCTGCGTCAGTCGTGTCCGACTCTGTGCGACCCCATAGACAGCAGCCCACCAGGCTCCTCTGTCCCTGGGATTCTCCAGGCAAGAACACTGGAGTGGGTTGCCATTTCCTTCTCCAATGCATGAAAGTGAAAAGTGAAAGTGAAGTCGCTCAGTCGTGTCCGACTCTTAGCGACCCCATGGACTGCAGCCTACCAGGCTCCTCCGTCTGTGGGGTTCTCCAGGCAAGAGTACTGGAGTGGGTTGCTATTGCCTTCTCTGGAGAGCTTGTCTACCGGAGGGGAAAAGACTATTTTCCTTTTGTTCCAATTTTCTAGAGCCCCCTAGAGTACACGCAGTACAAATGCATGCTTAGTCATGTCTGACTCTTTGTGACCCATGGGCTATAGCCCACCAGGCTCCTCTGTCCATGGGATTTCCCAGGCAAGAAGACTAGAGTGGGTTGCCATTTCCTCCTCCAGGGAATCTTCCCAACCCAGGGATCGAACCAGGGTCTCCTGTGTCTCCTGCATTGGCAGACAGATTCTTTACCACTGGGCCAGAAGGGAGTTTCAATTGGCTTGGATCAGGTCATATGTTC
Organism: Ovis aries; assembly: GCF_016772045.2. Lineage (NCBI taxonomy): Eukaryota > Metazoa > Chordata > Mammalia > Artiodactyla > Bovidae > Ovis > Ovis aries. Next base: position 50,196,182 of record NC_056060.1, read on the forward strand.
ATCCCTGATGCAAACATGACAGCTAAAATATCCATGTGTAAAAAGACAGCTACTCTCCTTTCGATCACATGTTATAGTGTGGAAAGAGATGAGGGAAAAGAAGTTGTTTCCCCAAAAGAAGGGGGCATTATTCTCAGAAGAAGGAAGAGTTTCTTGGCTAACAAACAATAAATATTTATTGGTGCCTAATATGTTCCAGACAGCAATTTTAGAAGCAGGAACCAGAGCCAAAATTGTTTTAAGAATGTAAGCTGTTTAAGAATTTTCAGAAATCTCACAAAAAGTTTTGTGTTTCCACATAGCATGGAATGGGACTTTGAGTGAGTCTTAGCCAAATGGCAAAGCATTGAGAGATCTTAGCTGGTATCTGGGTTACACACTGCATTTTAAATAAAGCAAAAATAAAATATTATCTTTGATGGTAACTAAGTCTAAAGATGGTGTTGGAGAAGATCTTGAGAGTCCCTTGGACTCAAGGAGATCCAACCAGTCCATCCTAAAGGAAATTAGTCCTGAATGTTCATTGGAAGGACTGATGTTAAAGCTGAAACTCCAATACTTTGGCCACCTGATGCGAGGAGCTGACTCATTTGAAAACACCCTGATTCTGGGAAGGATTGAAGGCAGGAGGAGAAGGGGACGACAGAGGATGAAATGGTTGGATGGCATCACCAACTCAATGGACATGAGTTTGAGCAAGCTCTGGGAGTTGGTGATGGACAGGAAAGCCTGGTGTGCTGCAGTCCATGGGGTCACAAAGAGTTGGACATAACTGAGTGATTGAACTGAACTGAACTGGGCTGAAATCTAAAGACAGAGACTCTTTTGCCCCAGAAATTTTGACTAGTGGCATCCATGTTTGTTTTTTTTTTAATAGTTAAGTGAATTGATAAAGAACTGAAAGGTGATATGATATAGTGCAATATAGCAGATTTATTGTCAGAAGATTCAGTGTCTAGTTTTGATTTTACTCATAACTGGATGACTTTGGGTGTCTCAAGTTGGGTTCCCTAAGAGATGGACCCTGAGACAGAGACCTATATGTAGGAGGTTTTTCTAGGGCATGTCCTTGGGGTCAAAGCCTGGAAAGTCAGGAAGTGGGACTGGGTAGAAGAGAAGTAGGGCTAGGATACAGTCACAAGGGCTCAGCTTACCCCATGGGATTTTGGAGCTGGAGTGGCCCTTCAGAATGTCCTGAGTTGGGGCTAAGGGGACTTGGCTTTTTTTTTTTTTTTTTTTTAACTCTAGGCTAATTACTTTACAATATTGTGATGGTTTTTGTCATACATCAGTATGAATTGGCCATAGGCATACATGTGTCCCTTCCTTCCTAAACCCTCCTCCCACCTCCCTCCCCACCCTGTCCCTCCAGGTTGTCACAGAGCACCGGGTTTGGGTGCCCAGTATGATACATCAAATTTCCACTGGCTATCTATTTTGCATATGGTAATGTGTATGTCTCAATGATATTCTCTCAAATCATCCCATCCTCGCCTTCTCCCATGGAGTCCAAAAGTCTGTTCTTTGTGTCTCCTTTGCTGCCCTGCACATAGGATCAATTGTAGGTACCATCTTTCTAGATTCCATATACATGCATTAATATATGGTATTTGTCTCTCTCTTTCTGACTTACTTCACTCTGTATAATAGGCTCTAGGTTCCTCCACCTCATTAGAACTGACTCAAATGCATTCCTTTTTATAGCTGAGTAATATTCCATTGTGTCCATGTACCACAACTTCCTTATTCATTCATCTAAGACACCTAGGTTGCTTCCATGTCTTAGCTATTGTAAATAGTACTGCAGCGAACATTGCAATACATGCGTCTTTTTCAATTCTGGTTTCCTCAAGGAAATGGCAACCCACTCCAGCGTTCTTGCCTGGAGAATCTCAAGGACAGAGGAGCCTGTTAGGCTGCCATCTACAGGGTCGCACAGAGTTGGACGCGACTGAAGCGACTTAGCAGCAGCAGCAGCAGCAGGGTATATGTCCAGTAGTGGGCTTGCTGAGTTGTATAGTAGTTTTATTCCTAGTTTTTAAAGAAATCTCCATATTCTCCATAGTGGTTATCAGTTTGCCTTCCCACCAACAGTGTAAGAAGGTTCCATTTTCTCCATACCCTTATACCTTCAACATCAGCCTGTCTGTGGAGGCAGGCTTACCTTGGAGGGAGTGGGATCTTTGCTGAGGTAGCTCTCTCTGGAGCAGGGCAGTCCCAGAGGGAATGCTAGCAGTGGGCTTTCACACTGGCTCTCCTGGCCTCTGGGATTAGCTCTGCAGTCTGGATGGGGAATCTGGGCCTTGAGGCCAGCATCTGCTCCATGGGGTCAGTCATCTCACTCCTCTGAGCCTCAGTTTCAACAGCTGTGACGTGGAGAAATTGGTTCACTTGATCTCCATTTCCACCTTTAAAATCTTCCGACACAGTGTCAAGTACATATTAGTTCTTATTTTCTGAAGTCTCACTTTGAAAATATTCCTTTGAAATTATCTGGTGATACAGGGAAAAGAGTGAGGAAGATCTTTATGAATGAATTTGG